>NC_090374.1:109437717-110037717 GCF_036365525.1 Heterodontus francisci | reverse complement strand
TTAAGGGGATTGACAAAGTAGACGTAGATAGGATGTTTCCTCTGGTGGGGCAATCTGGAACGAGAGGTCATAGTTTTAGGAAAAGGGGTAGCAGATTTAAAACAGAGATGAGGAGAAATTACTTCTCTCAAAGGGTCATGAGTCTGTGGAATTCACTACCCCAGAGTGCGGTGGATGCCAGCATATTGAGTAAATTTAAGGAGGAGATAGACAGATTTTTAATTAGTAAAGTGTTGAAGGGTTATGGAGAACGGGCAGGAAAGTGGAGTTGAGGCTGAGATGAGATCAGCCATGATCATATTGAATGGCAGAGCAGGCTCCAGAGGCTGTATTGCCAACTCCTGCTCCTAGTTCTTATGTTCTTATATCTCCTGCCCTCCAAACCCGCCGCAGGGGAGAGCATAAAGTTCACCCCATTGCATTCATTTTTGAAGGGAAACGAGACTTGCAGCAGAAGGGAGAGGTTGGCAACTGGTAAAAGCACCCCCAATTTGAAGTCCTAAACTGTCTGGAGGGCAAGCTTGCAATACTGTGGGCCTCTACTAGTAGATTGGAGAAGTGATGAACTTGTATCAGCAGGCTAGTACCTTTTCTTTAAATCTTCACTTCAAGGAATGTTGTTATTTAGTCAGGAATTCTGCAATAGGCACCTCACCTGGCACCATAATATAATTTCATGGCATGAAATGTCATATAAGGAGTAACTTTCAGACGAATATATGCTTCTTATGTGTTTCCAGGGGTGGTTGAAGAGCATCAGTTTGTAGAGCCTGAGGCTAACAGCTATCCACCTCACACCGCAGAGCGTCACTCACTCCACCTGCAGTAAACATCAGAATATGAACATCCAATCTGTGGAAAGAGAGCCAAGGGGCAATTTTGGCAGGGTGGGCTGCAAGGATGTCGGAACAGGAGTAGGCCTGCCATTCAATCTGTATTTTAATTTCATCTACCTACCATGGTTCCATGTTTCTTAATACCCTAGTCTCACAAAAATATATCAGTCTCAGTTTTGAAATTTTCAATTTACTTAACCTCATTAGCTTTTTGTTGAGCGAGTTCCAGATTTCCACTATGTTTTGTGCAAAGTAATGCTTTCTGATTTCACCCTTGAATGGCCTAGCTCTAATTTTAAAGATAAGCCCCTTCTTCGGGACTCTTTCACCAAAGGAAATAGTTTATCTCTACTTACTCTGTCAATTCCTTTAATCATCTTAAATACCTCAATTAGATCACACCATAATCTTCTGTACTCCAGGCAATACAAGCCTAGTCAATGCAACCTGTCCTCATAATTTAACCTCTTTTTGCCCTGCTATCATCCTGGTGAGCCTGCGCTGTACCCCATTCAAGGCCAGACTGGTGAGGTCCTTCTTTAAATATTCAGATGGTGCTTCGATTATATCATTTGGGATTGACTGCTATTTTAGCTGGTGTCCTGAGTGGAGAAGCCATAGTGGCTTTCTCATTAGGTGAAGCTAGTGAGAAGTGGAGCTAGGCCAGAGGAAGCTCAAAGAGGAAACATTTTTCAAACTTTTTTTTGGGGCCTAGAAGGAACAGGAGTGATTATCCAGGTCCCACAACTGACAATAGTCCTCTGCGAAACTCACCTGAGTGTTGGGAACTTTGCTGGCCTGAAGCCTCCTGTCGCCTGCCATTTAATTCCCACCCACTGCCTAGCTGCCACTTCTCACTGATCTCGGGCGTGTAGCTGACTGGCAGCATGCAGATGATGCCCAAGTAGGGAAATCACCTAGTTCTCACACTGCCGTAGTTAGGGTTTGGCATTCACCTTGGCTTCTTGACAACTGATTCCTGTTCTGTATTAAAATTGGACCTATAAAAGTAGGCTACATTCTTGGCACCATCAATTCATCGAGCCCTTTGAGAATCTGTGAAGAACCCTACAATTATTAATGGTCATTATGGAGAGTCTACTATTTGTATCTGCGAAGTGCTATTTGACTGCTTCATAGACCTGGAGCTCATCCTGGAGTGAGTAACATCTCCAGGGCATCTGCAGAGGAGCCTCTTTTAACAGAGCTTCTAACAACAGTAGCAAAATTCCTCAGGTGTGGTATAACTGATGTTATAGAGACTTCGGGCCTCAATGGCCATGAGTTGATTCTGTCTGGATTCATCATGTTGGAGGATTGCCTGGACAGAAGTTTGCTGAAATACTTAAGTGACCTCACTGCAACTTTTACAGTATGCTTCCATGCAGTTGGCAAAAAAAGCTAAGGGAGTGCTTAGCAGCGGGGCTATGACAGGAGTAGTCAAGGATGAGGAAACTGCCTCTCAAGGTGATTCACCATCCATGCTTCCCAGTTGCCCTACTCAAATCATGCAGAGTCAGAAAGCAAGCAGGGCATGCAGCTAACTTAGTAACAGATGTAATGTCTGCAGATCCAGGGATATCTACTTACCCTACCTTACCTGTTTGACAAATTTTTTAGAGTTTTTTGAGAATGTAACTAGTCGGGTAGATGAAGGGGAACCAGTAGATGTAGTATACCAGGATTTTCAAAAGGCGTTCGATAAGGTGCCACATAAAAAGTTAATAGGCAAGATAAGGGCTCATGGTGTTGGGGGTAATATATTAGCGTGGATAGAGGATTGGTTAACAGACAGGAAGCAGAGAGTGGGCATAAATGGGGCATTTTCAAGTTGTCAGGCAGTGCTGGGGGTGCTGCAAGGATCAGTGCTGGGGCCTCAGCTATTTACGCTTTATATTCATGACTTGGATGAAGAGACAGAGAGTAATGTACTAAGTTTGCTGATGATAGAAAGCTCGGTGGAAAGTGAGCTGTGGGGAGGATGTGGAGAGGCTGCAAAGAGATATAGACAGGTTAAGTGAGTAGGCAACAAGATGGCAAATGGAGTATAATGTAGGGAAGTGTGAAGTTGTTCACTTTGGTAAAAATAGAAAAGCAGAATATTTTTTTAAAAGGTGTGAAACTGGTAAGTGTTGATATTCAGAGAGACTTGGGGGTCCTCTTACAAGGAATGCACAAAGTTAACATGCTGGTGCAGCAGGCTATTGGGAACGGAAATGACATATTGGCCTTTATTGCAAGGGGATTGGAGTACAGGAATAAAGAAGTCTTACTGAAACTGTACAGGGCCTGGAATACTGTATGCAGTTTTGGTCTGCACATTTAAGAAATTATATACTTGCACTGGAGGTAGTGTAGCGAGGATTTACTAAATTGGTCCCTGGGTTGAGGGGGTTGACCTATGATGAGCGGCTGAGTAAATTGGGCCTATATTCTCTGGAATTTACAAGAATGAGAGGCGATCTAATTGAGACATACAAGATTCTGAAAGGGCTTGTTAGGGTAGAAGCTGAGAGATTGTTTCCACTGGTCAGGGAATTTAGAACGTGGGGGCACAGTCTCAGGATAAGGGGCCAATCATTCAGGACTGAGATGAGGAGAAATTGCTACACTCAAAGGGTTGTGAATCTTTGCAGTTCACTACCCCAGAGGGTTGTGGATGCTCCTTCATTGAATACATTTAAGGCTGGGATAGATAGATTTTTGGTTTTGCAAGGAATCAAGGGATATTGGGAGCGGGTATGAAAGTGGAATTGAAGTCCAAGGTCAGCCTTGATCGTATTGAATAGCAGAGCAGACTCGATGAGCCATATGGTCTACTTCTTCTCCTATTTCTTGTGTTTTGTTATTTCCTTCTGTAAAAACACCCTAATCCAGCAAGCTCTTTAGGCTGCCCTTCAGCCATTCATTTCACCACTTCTTCCACTAAGATAGGACCTATAATAATAATGGATTCTCCCATCACTTTAACAGTTTTGAGTGTTCAGCAAGGAGACTGATTCTTCACCATCTAGACTGGTGTCATCTCATACGTAATGTTGAACCAAATCTTGATTTGCAGATCTGATTGCAAATATTACATATGAAGTCATTTTGGAGGGAATGGTGAAGACACTGGCTTCGTGGCATGTTTGCTTGTCCTGGAGGGACCTGATTCTATTCTCCTCAAATGTTGAGATTGCTTGATGGCGGTTAATTCTCTGTTTGGATCTGTCCATGGTTGTTTTTTCCCATGTAGTGGAGTCCAACATACAGGGTCAGAGATTGGCTTTCAGAATGTCTTTGTATCTAAGTTTATGATGTCCTATGTTCCGGGTTCCCATGCTCAACTGGCTGTAGAGTATCGCCTTTGGTATGCTGGAATCCTCCATGCAAATCACATGGTTTACCCAATGAAGCTATGCTCTGATGAGCATGCTGTCAATACCAGGTATGCGGAAACTTGCAAGAACTTTGCTGTTCGGGATTTTGTCCTGCCGCTTGATGTTGCAGATGGATCTTAAACAGCGAAGGTGGAATGCATCTAGTTGCTTTATGTGATGCCGGTAGGTTGTTCACGTCTGACAGTCATAGAGACGTGATGTGAAAACCACTGCCTGGTAGACTTTGATCTTTGTTTTGAGACAGACTCCATGCTCTCTCCAAAACCTGTGGGTTAGCCTGCTGAATGCTGAGCTTGCTTTTGCCAGACGATGGCTGATTTCATCATCCAATGTGGTGTTGGAGAGGATACTCCCAAGATAGAGGAACTTCTGAACTGAGTTGAGGGGTGTATTGTTGATTGTAGCTTTGGGGTCTTGGAGTTTGTGGCTGGGGCAAGTTGGTACAAGATCTCTGTCTTTTTCAGACTTACTGTAAGGCTGAAGCATTCTAAAGCTTGGGCAATGCAGTCAACAAGCAGCTGGATGTCCTTCGGAGTGTGTGTTATGAGAGCACAGTCATTGGCAAACAACAGTTCACTTAGTAGCTGTTCTTTGACCTTTGTGCAAGCCTTGAGCCTTTGTAGAAGAGGTTGCTGCCTGTTCTGAACTGATTATGTACTCCTATGTCGCGATCTTTGAGTGCACACAAGAGCGTGGCTGAAAAGTAGATGGCAGACAGAACTGGAGCCATTACGCAGGCTTGTTTGGTGTCATTGGTGACAGGTAAGGCATCTGCTAAGGCAGTATTCTGCATCACACTGGCCATCATGCCGTCATGAAATGAGCAGATGGCCCTGATTATCTTTTCAGGGCAGCCAAGTTTGTATAGCACCTTCCACAGGCCTTCATGGTTTGCTGTGTTGAAGACCTTGGTCAGGCCAATGCACACCATGTAGAGGTTCTTGTTCAGTTCATGGGAGTTTTCTTGAATTTGATGCGCTCATAAGATTAGTTCGACCATTTCTCATCCAGCACAAAAGCCACATTGTAATTCTGGGTACACCGAGTCTATAAGATGAGCGACAATCCTGTTGAGATTAACCATGGCAAGAATTTTCTGCGCTGTGGAGAGAAGTGAAAGACTGTGATGATGGTCACAGATGGCTTAGTTTCTTTTCTGTTTGTATAGGTGAGTAGGTGAGTTATGGAAGCATCCATGTAATTTTGGGCACAATGCCCTGGTTCCAGATTAAGCAGAAGAGGCTAGTGAGCTTCCTAACCATATGAGCTCCTCCGTACTTGAATACTTCAGGTGGAATGCTATCGGCTCGAGGGACTTACCCACAGACAGTTGCTTTATGGTCTTGGAGACTTCAGCTTGAGATGGATCGAGGGCAAGCTCATCCAGAATGCGTTGCTGTGGAAGTGATTCAATATCGTCATCGCACACTGGATTCTTGGTTCAGGAGCTTGTTAAAATGCTCTGCCCAATGAGAGAATCTCATGCCTGTTCGTTCAGAGCTGATTGCCATCTGTTGAGAGGGCGGGTATTATATCTTTGGTTTTGGTTCCATAGACAGTTTGGAGACCTTCATGGAGAACCTTCAGGTCGTCCTTTTTGGCAGCTTCCTGAAGTTCTGCAGCCTTGTTCTCCCACCACTGGTTCTTCATCTCATTTAGTTTGGCCTGCAGCTTGTATTTTGCTTGATGATATCTGTTTTTTCTTGCTGGTGAATTTTTTGTCAGATATATAGGAGTACTAGAATAAGCATTAGAATAATTAAAAGCCCTCACCATTCAGTGTCATAAAGGAGAAGCATTGGATAAGTGAAACATCGATACTACATAACCACGCTCACAAATAAATATTGTGAATTTAGAGTTCAGCATTATGTTGAGTCTTCCTTTGTCTTGTAGCACTTTTTTGCTTCATGATACAAATGGATGCACAGACATAGTGGGAAGGATATGGTATTGAGCCAAGGTTGGTGTGACAGTTCATTTCAGGAATGATTGTACTTTTGAAGAGAATTCGTTCTGCACTAAATGCCAACTTTTGAGAACTTTATTACTGTCTTCGTGCGGCTGGAAACTCCTGAAACTCAACCTCGTCATTTCTGTCTTTTTTAACCCATTCCTAAACCTTCTCTTTCCCCCCTGCTGCATGTCGATTCCTCTCCTGAGAGCACAATTGTGGAGCAAAAGTTTATGACTAATTTTGTGCACCTTTTAAAAGGTGTGTAGCAACATTATTTGAGACAAGCTCTTTTGCCTTGATATTGGAATCAGGAATGATATTTATTGGAGTCAGCCATGTAAGCCTGGCCAATTTTAATGGCAAGGTGTCATTTAAATAAAGATCTGCGTTCCTCATTGCCAAGGCATGTTGCCCACCTGTGTGATCCAATTTCCTAGCCACTATTTGAAGGCTCAGCACATCTGCTCAAGAGAGGCTGAGGGAAACGAGTGAGGTAATATTGAAGAAAAGTTATAAATTGTACATATCGCTACAAAGAGAGGGAAGGTGGCCCCCAGGTTATCAGATGCTTCCTTTTTGGTCTTGTTGGGTTCAGTGAGGGCCAGGAAGGATGTGGTGCCCCACATAAGTGGGAAGCAGAAAGCTGCTGTCCCACAACAACTTTATATAGCACTTTTTATGTAATGAAACATCACAGTGCGCTTTACAGAAGCATTATAAAACATAATATGACACCAGCCACAAAAGGAGATATTAGGTCAGATGACCAAAAGCTTGGTCCAAGAGGTTGGTTTTAAGAAGTGTCTTAAAGGAGGAAAGCAAGGTGGAGATGTGTAGGGAGGGTATTCCAGAGCTTGGGACCTAAGCAACTGAAAGCGCAGCCATCAATGGTCGTGTGATTAAAGTCAGGAATACACGAGGCCAGAATTAGAGGAGTTGGAGGAGGATGATGTGGTCAACTGTGTCAAAAGCTGTAGACAGGTCACCGAGAGCAAGGAGGGAAAGTTTATCTTTGTCACAGTCACATGGGATGCCATTTGTGACAATCAGGTGGGTGGCTGATTGCGACTCCATATGTTCTCCTGACAGCCTGGAAGTATCCAGAGTTGGATCACTTCCACTTGTAGTTTATTGCTGGCATGGCATGACATGGCTGCCAGATGCAGCAGGCAGGTGGTCATCTGCGAGAAGGCTGCAAAGATTCACGACTATCTGCCTTGACAGTCTGAGCCTCCTGAAGCACTGCTCCTCATAGGTCACAGAAGCTGAGCCTCTGTCTGTGAACCCTAGCGGTGAGTATGTCCTTCTGCGCGCACACCCCGTCTCTTGCTGCCTGCTTTGTGGCCTGTCTGCAGCTCCTTCTTCAGCATGCCCTTGTTACTGCTGCTCCCTTTCTCCTCTTCCTACTCAGAGTGCAGCTACAACAGCACCTAAAAAACAGTTTCTTGATTTTTTTTTCCCCCAAAAACTCAATAACATAGTCCAAGGCAAATAGTGATCACATAATCACAGCCTACAGTGAAGTGAAAGAACACCTGTGAGAGTTGAGGATTTATTCACGTTGTGGCACCTTTACTTTCAGCACACTGATCAGACAGTGCCCAATTCCCCTGGTGGCCTTGCTACACTCGTTAAAATCCCATTAGAGTACTGACTGCATCAGAATCCCGATTTACATAAATGCACGCCTCTCTACAGTGGGAGACGATTCAAACCCAGTAGCCGTTGCCACTGTATTAATGGCAATGTGGCATTTCTGGATTTTATCTGCTCACCTGACCCTTTCCTGCCCATTGGGGGCGGGGGGGTGGGAGGGTGTGGGCTTGTGGGGGTGAGGGTGTGGTTAAAATCAAGGCCTTTATTTCAGCAGTCCTATTGTATGATCAATTTGTCTCTTTAAAGAGACCTGTGGCACTTTTTATATTTTCTTTCTCTGCTATGAGAAATAGTGATAAAGCCCTTAATAAAGACTCAATGATCAAGATGTAAACAGTTAGTGCTGACTAGCTTATCTAGCAAACTTTCACCATGTGGCAGCTGCCACCCCAGTCATAAAAGTTGTTGAAAGATTTGTCTGCAGGAGATGGTAATACTGCATGGCTGCTTCCCTTGTAAAGTCTGTAAAGCAAAGACACTACACCGTGGACATGTTCAGGTAACTGTGGAATGATCTATACATGCGACTCTTTGGGTAGCAGCGAACTAAAAATTCCCTTTTATTACTGACATTGGGGTAATGAGGCTGAAGTGCAATCTTTTTAGTTTTAAAAAAAGGGAATACACACATGATGCTGTTAATAGTTTTTTTTTGTTTCAAAACAGTGAACTACAAATAATAAATTATTAATGCTATCTGAGGCACTACATTCATAGTTCTCTACCCCAAGTTGATTTTTACAAGCCATCTTCCATTATTAATGGGTAGGATCAGAATATGATGTATTTTGTTACACTGCTCAGTTATATTTACTCTGAAATGTGACACAGGAACAATTGTGTCACCTTGCTATATATACCCACTGCAGGAGGTTAAGAAAAGTTGAAAAATGATTTTCCTTTTTGAAGTTATTTTATGTCTCCTACTCTTCCCTTTCTGTGTTTTCTAGTCCATACATTAACTGCAGGAAGTGCCTTCTAGATCTTTACAGTTGCTGCTTTGCGGTGATTTTGCATTGGTCTCAGAAAAGTGAGCTAGTAGCATGCAGCAACCAGAATGCTCCTTTGAAATCTAACTAAAGGAACGGTAGTATAGTGGTTATGCTACTGGGCTAGTAATCCAGAGGCCTGGACTAATGATCCAGAGATTAGAGTTCAAATCCCACCATGGTAGCTGGGGAATTTAAGATCAGTTGATATATAAATCTGGAATAAAAGGCTAATATCAGTAATGGTGACCTTTGTTGTAATCTGGTTCAGCAATCTCCTTTAGGGAAGGAAATCTGCTGTCCTTACCTTGTCTGGCCTGTATGTAACTCCAGACTCTTAGCAATGTGGTTGACTCTTAACTGCCCTCTGAAATGGCCTAGCAAGCCACTCAGTTAAACACAATTAGGGATGGGCAAGAAATGCAACCCTTTCCAGGGACGTCCAGATCCTGTGCATGAACAAAAAAGTGTGAATCCAGCACGTTTGAACTCTGACCACTGTCGGGAATGTTGACTTGCTTATCTGGAACCAGCAATGTAAGCACTTTTCTGCCATCAATGTAAATGTAACTTACGAGGAATATCCGCTGACTTTTCCTCTGAATTTCCCTCCTTTGATAAGGAAGTGCCAAGCTTCGGCTCAGCATTTCCTTAGAGTGAGTATCCCTGAAATCAGAACGCGGAGTGGGGAACTGGATGGGGAAACACACCTCCCATCACTCTGTAGATCAAGAATAGGCGCTGCAATATGCTGCAGTTCTGCACTTCCAAGAATGTTGCATCTTCATAAAATAAAGTGCGTGCTGCATATAGTAAAGAGAAACAATTGTATGGCAGTGAGTTTACAACAGTAAATAATTCAATCCCATTTGTAAATCCTTCATTTTCATCGTTTATTACTTAATTGGATTACATTTTGTCAATCATCTGATTTTTAAATTTATTTTGCCCTTCACCTGGCAATACATGCAACAGCTTTCTCTTTGCAACTTTTAAGGTGTTGCTTATTGTGGTGCAATTCTATATATCATAAACTTTTAGTAATTTTGATAGTAATTTGTCATTAAATGATTTATTTAAAGGCATCCAGGAATAAGGAGAATAGCATTGGGTATATGTTTAATATTTTACCAGTTGAAATTTGAAGTGCAACCAATCCAGCAATTGGGGATAATGTTGTGAAACGTAAAGGTGAAAGGTTGAAGGAACCATTGTTTGGCAATTAGCAGAGTAAGTGAAACATTCATTATACAGCATGCTGGGAAGTTGATGAACTGTACAGCAAAACTGAGCCTACAGTCACCACTGAGATGAGTCATAACAAAGACTATAAAATATTTATGAGTACAATGAACAGTGAACTGGGGTTTTCTGATGCATGTGTAAAATCTTTTGATGAAAAATTGTTACACCATTAGTTCTTAAAGGAATAATCTTTACATAAAAATGTAACTGTCTAAAACCTCAAAGAACAATGCTAGCATGTCCTATAATAAAAACATAAAGATACATTTGCATCTCCAAATGCATTTTCTAATTAGCAGGTAAGATTTTATTTCAAAAAGCAGTATGGATTTAAATGCAGTCTGTTTTGAACTTTGAATCCAGAATTAGGATTGATATTTTATTCATATAATATGTGCGTACACAAAGTATGTTGCACAACATCTTTCATTACCAATCTTACTTAAAGAAAATGAAAAAAATAATTTTATAACAGCAATCAAAATTGTAACCTAAAGGCAAATTGTTTATTGGTTCTTAAAAGGCAACTATATAAGTAACAGTAGAGATGAACACTGAATTAAAAAACTACTTTCAGAACCCATTGACAAGAATTTTACAACATTTAAAACTCTGTGCCATTTTGAGCACTCTGCCAGGAAGGAATAATGAGGCTGATTGAAAGACTTAGAGCTGTATGTTTAGGTGAAAATTTCAGAGAACTGACCTTGTTCTTAATGGGGAAAAAAGGGCATTATTATGATGATGAAAGGCATGGATAACATTAACATAAGCAGGCTATTTCATTTAAATTGATTACAAGATTAGAGAATAGAAAATTAATGAACCTCACGTAAAATTAGAGATTGAAGGATTTCTTTCTGGCAGATTAGCAGAAACATGGAACAAATTTTCAACACAAGCAGTTAGTGTGATTAAAAGTGCATTATAAGAATAAGTTTAGACATAGATGATCAAATACTCCATGGGACATCACAAAACCTGTGCTGCTGGGCCATAGAAATACCAACTATGGAATAAACTTTGTTAGGATTGAATAATATAGAATAATGCAGCACACTGTTACTTCTTGGATCTTCAGCTGTATGTGAGGGCAAACGTTGAATATGTTCCCTCAACTATGGGTAGGAGCATTCAAATCCACTTACAGGAAAGCATCACAACATATTTCTTGCCATTAACACCATATAGTAGCTGCACATCAGGGACATTGGTACATACCTGACATCCATGGCTATGGCTGGATAGAGATATAAATCTTAAATCCTTCTCCAAGCAATTGCAATTATTGCTCAATCCTGGAATTTTGAAATTTTTCAGTATAAATAAATATTTTTGTTTTCAACTGTACTGCTGCAGGCTCCCAAGGGTGTGTTCCCTAATGCAGGTGGCAATTATTCTGGGAGCCCACCAATATTAAAAGAATACGGCTAGAATAGGGTCAGCAGCACTGTCATCGGGAGGCATAAAGCCTACACTGTGGTCAAACTTCGCTGGAGGAAATTCCTCACAAGGCCGAGAATTTGTGTGGCCCCCTGAGGAGGGGTTGGAGGTTGGGGTGGTGGAGGGTGGAGGGCCCGTTGCCTCCCCGTCACCAAGCGATCGACCGGGGGCGACATAGGCTGACGACAGCCTTCCCACCCAGAGGTCAATTGAGGCCCTTAAGGGGTCTTTTTATGGCTAAGTAAGGGCCTCTTCATGCTGCTGCTGGGTCCATCCTCCATGGGAAATTTGTGGCCCACAGAGGACCGCCGCCGGGAGGAAATTTACCCCCCCCCCCCCCCCCAACTGTGACCCCTTCTCCTAGTCTGCACGACAAACCCCCCCCCCCTCCAACACCCCTCATTGGGGACTTCCGGACTGGCCCCGGCGACCCTGCCTCAAACATCTGGTCTGGGGTTCCAGTGCTGGACCGGGGTCCGAGACCTGTGCAGTACTGGCAGTGGCCTTCGATACTGCTGAGCTGCTAGCCCTCTGATTGACTATCAGTTCTTGGAGGTGGGATCCCCATCTTTAAAAGGATGGGGATCCCAGCTGTTGAAACTTTGATATTAACAAGCAACTCACCAAGACTCCTTCGACATCACCTTCCAGACCTGCACCTTCTACCACCAAGAAGGACAAGGGCAGTAGATGCATGGGAACGCCACCATCTGCAAGTTCTCCTCCAAGCCACACACCATCCTGACTTGTAACTATATTTCCATTCCTTCACTGTCCCTGGGTCAGAATCCTGGAACTCCCTTCCTAACAGCACTGTTGCTGTACCTACATCCCAAGGACTTCAGTTCAAGAAGGCAGCTCACCACAACCTTCTCAAGGGCAATTAGTGATGGGCAATAAATGCTGGCATAGCCAGCGATGCCCACATCCCCTGAATGAATAAAATAAATGACCAGTGGATTGCTCCAGGGGGGCACAAAAAGGCAGAGGCGGGTCGGCCCAGCGCCAGGCGTCCCACCTCCAGCACAAAATCCAGGCCAATATGTGGGTGAGAGCCCATAATAATACAAATTATGAGTAGTCTAGGAAAGGGGTAAAACTTGGTGTTGCACTTCCATGATCAATTCTCCCACTTGTCCACTGTAACTTCGGCTGAAGACCCTGGAAAAATAATAAACTCTGTTTATGCTTTTTTTGGTGGCACAAATTCTGTGCTCTTCCACTGAAGGTATGAGACTAAAATTGGGAGGACTCTTGAGGAGATTTGCCCCTGTGGAGTTTCACACCCTTTAAATTCATATAATCTCCAACTGATAAGTAGGAGCTCTTCCAATTTATTTTAAAATATTTGTATTCATTGTGGTTTGATTCAGATGTACCTTATTTGCATAAATGCAGTAAGTTCAAGTGTGGCTACAATTTACCCTTATCACAAATAATTGATAACAGGCGGAGAGTGGGTACAAGCTAAGAACCTATTTGTCCTGTGGCTACTTATCCTGTTTCTCCAGTTTGGAGGTAAAATATCAATGCACTCTTTTAGGTGCCATTAAGAAAATAGATTTATGTGATGTTGTCATTACGGCCAGTTGGAAAAAATATAGCTGTAAAATTAGCTCCTGACAAAGCTACTTAGTTACTCTAAGTCTCGTTTGTGCCTGAATGACTAAAACAAGATTTGGACATGTCAGAATCTGATGACTGCAATTTTGAAAGGCTTTAAAAGGCTGAAAAACATTCAACCCATAGCAGCTTTACCAAAGCTGAAATGGAAAGTGAAATAAGAAGTGATGAGTAAAATGAAATGAATAAAAACCCCAAAATACAGCCATAAAACTGCAGACAAATGATGGAGGAGCCCACGACACAATCTGTGTTCCGTGAAGTGGTTGTGAGGAGGGTTATCCTCTATACCAAGTTTGCAAATGGTTTTAAGTTAGGAAGCACAGTAAGTAGTGCAGGAAGTTGCAAAGGGCCATCGATAGATTAAGTGAGTGGGAAAAACAATGACAAATGGAGCTCAATATAGAAAAGTGTAAGGTTTTGGACCATTTTGGACCCAAGAAAGATAAATAGAAGTATTTTCAGAGAGGAGAGAAGCATTGAGATTTGGGAGTCCAAGTCCACAAATCATTAAAAGCTAGTAGATGGGTACAAAAAGCAATAAAAAAGGTGACACAAATGCTGGCCTTTATCTTAAGGGGGCTAGAATACAAAAAGAAGGGAGTTACATTGACCTTGGAGGGAGGCAGTGCAAATTCACCAGAATGATAGGCTGAGAAGGTTAATTTATGAGAAGAGGTTACATAACTTAGAAAACATAGAAACATAGAAAATAGGAGCAGGAGTAGGCCATTTGGCCCTTCAAGCCTGCTCAGCCATTCATTATGATCATGGCTGATCATCCAACTCAGTAACCTGTTCCTGCTTTCACCCCATGTCCTTTGATCCCTTTAAACCCAAGAGCTATATCTAACTCCTTCTTGAAAACATACAATGTTTTGGCCTCAACCGCTTTCTGTGGTAGCGAATTCCACAGGTTCACCACTCTCTGGGTGAAGAAATTTCTCCTCATCTCAGTCCTGAATGGTTTGCCCCCTATCCTTAGACTATGACCCCTGGTTCTGGACTCCCCCACCATCGGGAACATCCTTCCTGAATCTGCCCTGTCAAATACTGTTAGAATTTTATAGGTTTCTATGAGATCCCCCACTCACTCTTCTGAACTCCAGTGAATACAATCCTAACTGACTCAATCTCTCCCCATACATCAGTCCCGCCATCCCAGGAATCAGACTGGTAACCCTTCGTTACACTCTCTCCATAGCAAGAACATCCTTCCTCAGATAAGGAGACCAAAACTGCACACAATATTCCAGGTGTGGCCTCACCAAGGCCCTGTATAATTGCAACAAGACATCCCTGCTCCTGTACTCGAGTCCTCTCGCTATGAAGGCCAACATACCATTTGCCTTTTTTACTGCCTGTTGGACCTGCATGCTTACCTTCAGTGACTGGTGTACGAGAACACCCAGGTCTCTCTCTATAGTCCCCTCTCTGTTTATAGCCGTTCAGATAATCATCTGCCTTCCTGTTTTTGCTACCAAAGTGGATAACCTCACATTTATCCACATTATACTGCATCTGCCATGCATTAGCCCACTCACTCAACTTGTCCAAATCACCCTGAAGCCTCGCTGCATCCTCCTCACAACTCACCCTCCCACCCAGTTTTGTGTCATCTGCAAATTTGGAGATATTACATTTAGTTCCCTCATCTAAATCATTAATATATATTGTGAATAGCTGGAGTCCTAGCACCGATCCCTGAGGTACCCCACTAGTCACTGCCTGCCATTCGGAAAAAGACCCATTTATCCCTACTCTTTGTTTCCTGTCTGCCAACCAATTTCCTATCCATCGCAATACACCACCCCCAATCCCATGTGCTTTAATTTTACACGCTAATCTCTTGTGGGATTTTGTCAAAAGTCTTCTGAAAGTCCAAATAAACCACATCCACTGACATCCCCTCATCAACTCTACTAGTTACAGCCTCGAAGAATTCTAGTAGATTTTCAAGCATGATTTCCCTTTCGTAAATCCATGTTGACTCTGCCCGATTCTACCACTGTTCTCCAACTGCTCTGCTATAAAATCTTTGATAATGGACTCTAGAATTTTCCCCACTACCGACGTCAGGCTGACTGGCCTATAATTCCCTGCTTTCTCTCTACCTCCCTTTTTAAATAGTGGGGTTACATTAGCTACCCTCCAATCTGTAGGAACTGTTCCAGAGTCTATAGAGTTTTGGAAGATGACCACCAATGCATCCACTATTTCTAGGGCCACTTCCTTAAGTACTCTGGGATGCAGGCCATCAGGCCCTGAGGATTTATTGGCCTTCAATGCCATCAATTTCCCCAACACCATTTCTCTACTAATACGGATTTCCTTCAGTTCCTCTCTCACTAAACCCTGTGTTCCCCAACATTTCTGGTATGATATTTGTGACCTCCTTTGTGAAGACAGAACCAAAGTATGCATTTAATTGGTCAGCCATTTCTTTGTTCCCCATAATAAATTCCCCTGTTTCTGACTGTAAGGGACCTACATTTGTCTTCACCAATCTTTTTCTCTTCACATACCTGTAGAAACTTATACAGTCAGTTTTTATGTTCCCTGCAAGCTTGCTCTCGTACTCTGGTTTCCCCTTCTTAATCAATTCCTTGGTCCTCCTTTGCTGAATTCTAAACTGCTCCCAATCCTCAGGTCTGTTTGTTTTTTCTGGCAAATTTATATGCCTCTTCCTTGGATCTAATGCTATCTCTAATTTCCCTTGTAAGCCATGGTTTGGCTACCTTTCCCATTTTACTTTTGCGCCAGACAGGAATAAACAATTGTTGCAGTTCATCCATGCACTCTTTGAATGTTTGCCATTGCCTTTCCACTGTCATCCCTTTAAGTAACGTTTCCCAATCCATCATAGCCAACTTGCGCCTCATACCTTTGTAGTTTCCTTTACTAAGATTCAGAACCTTTGTCTCAGAATCAACTACGTCACTCTCCATCTTGATGAATTCTATCATGTTATGGTCGCTCATCCCCAAGGGTTCTCGCACAACTAAACTTGGCTTATATTCCCTCGAATATAGAAGGTTGAAGGATAATCTGATCAAGTTGTTTAAAATGTTAGAAGGATTTGATAGGTTAGATGTAGAGCAACTATTTCCTCTGGTGATCGAATAAAGAAGGAAATGCAATCTTTAATATTAGACTTAGGCCGCAGAAGTGAATCAGGAAGCACTTGTTCTACATAAAGGGTAATAGATATCTGGAGCTTGATCTTCCAAAAGGCTGTGGATGTTTGGTCAGTTGTGGATTCAAGACTGAGATTGATGAGAGTTTTTTTTGGTCAAGGTATCAAAGAAAATGAATCAAAAAAAGGTAAATTTAGTTCAGATACAGATCAACTATGATCTAATAGAATGGCAGAGCAGGTTAGACTGCTATTCTTACTCATATGCCATAATTTCCTGGGCAATTTGCATGAGAAGAGTCTCCCTTCATAAAGTTTGTTCACTTGCGAATAAAGCCCTTGCCATTCATAAACATGTTTTGGACAGTCACATTGATTTATGGCTTTGGCGGAGATATGGCTGAAGGGTAATGACACCTCCCCCCCTTAATGCAACTTCCTGATCTGGCTATACCTTCCACCACTTGCCTGCTCAAACTGTCACAGTGCTGGTGTAGCCCTTATCTCTAAATCACATGTTGGTCTATCTCCCTACACCTCTGGCAACTTCTCCTCCTTTGAGCATCTCACTTTGTTAAACCCTTCACACCTCTCATTTAAAATACTTGTTCTTTACTGCCCACCCACATATCACTCCAAATATCTCACTGAGACATGGGACTGAATTTTGTGGACTTTATCCCTGCTAGAATGGTGAAGGAGCAGGCTTTGCCAAGGCTTTTTCCCTGTGCCATGGCATTAACATCCTGCGTCAGGGTTGCCCGACCAAACAGGGGAGGATGGGTGGGGTGGTGCATCCATTCTGTCAAAGGAAGGTTTTCTAATTAAAGGGACCACCACATAGGTTAGAAAGGCTCACCAGCACTTGGATGTTTGTGGCTGCAGCAACCACAGGAATGGAAAGGAGACTTCAGAAGTCTTCTCCCCAGTTCTCACACTCTTACCTGGATGTACTGCTTCTGAGGGATTGCAGTGAGATATGATCTCCCAAGGATGGGAGGAAGGGGATAGCCTGTCCAACCAAGCAGGTGTGAATGGAAGTGGTCGAGGAAGTCAGCAGCAGAAGTGTGGTCCTGCAGCCTGGAGACAGTGCACCAAGGGGATGTAGGATCTCAGGAGGGCATGACAAGTGTGTGGCATAACACTGCCAGGTACCAAGCCCCACACCCTGACTTTCATAGCATTCTCCTGCACAGTACACAACAGGACAACAAATCTTTCAGCTCCACTCATTCCTCTCTCTCTCTCTCTCCAGGAGCCTTGCATCTTCATCTGAGAAATCAACACTCACACTGACCTGCATCCTATTGCCCTCTTGCACCCAAGCCCCCACAAATGTTGTCCTTCACCTCTCCACACAAATGATTACAAACATTCACGCCGCTCTGCTTTCTCTCCTTGCAGGAGAAGCAAGCACACAATCTGGTGAGAGACAGAGGTCTCCTTACTTAAGTAAGGATATACTTGCATTGGAAGCAGTTCAGAGAAGGTTCACTAAGCTATTGCTGGGCTGAAGGGGTTGTCTTATGAGGAAAGATTGAGCAGGTTGGGCCTATACTCAATGGAGTTTAGAAGATTGAGAGGTGAACTCAATAGGTAAATTGGCCATTATAAATTGCCCCGAGTATAGGTAGGTGGTAGGGAAATATAGGGACAGGTGGGGATGTGGTAGGAATATGGGATTAGTGTAGGATTAGTATAAATGGGTGGTTAATGGTCGGCACAGACTCGGTGGGCCGAAGGGCCTGTTTCAGTGCTGTATCTCTAAATCAAAATCAAAATCTTATTCAAACATAAGATTTTGAGGGGACTTGACAGAGTAAATGCTGTGAGGATGTTTCCCCTCGAGGGTGAATCTAGAACTAGGGGGTACAGTTGCAAAATAAAGAGTTTTCCATTTAAGATGGAGATGAGAAGGAATTTCTTCTCTCAGAAGATTGTTAACCTTTGGAATTCTCCCCAGAAAAAAATGGAGGTTGGGTCATTGAATATATTCAAGGCTGAGTTAGACAGATTTTTGATCAACAAGGGGGTCGAGGATTATGGGGGAAAGGCAGAAAAGTGGAGTTAAGACTACAATCAGATCGGCCATGATCTTATTGAATGGTGGAGTGGGCCAAATGGCCTATTCCTGCTCCTATTTCTTATGATCTTAGAGACCCGGGGGCTGGGGATAGTCCTCCAGTGACAGGCACCTATCTGCCACTGCAGATGTGTGCCCACCTGGTCCACTGGGAAAGGGGTCTTGTTCCAGGAAGCTGCAGATGTCAACAATGACCTGCTGTGAGAGCCTGAAACACTGGTGCTTAGGCATGTCGGGAGAGTGGATCCTCTGCCTGTAGATCTGGTGTTCAGGTTCTTGCCTCCTTACAGCTGGATACATACAACATCAGCTTTCACATTTATGCTGAAAACACTCAGTTCTATCTCATGACCACCTCCTTGGTCCTCTCAAATGTCTCTGATTTGTCACGTTGCTTGTCTGACATCCTATATTGGATGATTAGTAATATTGGGAAGACTGAAGCCATTCCCTGTAAATTTCATTCCCTCTTCATCATTTCCATCCCTGGGAACAGTCTTAAGCTGAGCAAGACAATCGGTGTTTGACACCGAATTGAGTTTTGGACCACATTATCTGCACCAACATCGAGTGCCTAAATCCATCTCCATACCATCCCTCTGCTCATCTGCTGCTGATACCCTCGTCTATGCCTTTGTAACCTCTAGTGTAGACTATTCCAATGTTGTCTTGGCCAGCCTACCATCTTCTACCTGACATAAGCTTGTGCTCATCCAAAACTCTGCTGCCCATTGTTTAACTTGCTTCAAATCTCATTCACCAATCAACCCTGTGCTTGATGACCATTAATGGCTCCTTGTCTGACAGCACCTCAATTCTCAAATCTGGATCCTTGTTTTCAAATCCCTCCAGGGCCTCACCCCTTCCGATCTGTGTAGCCTCCTCCATCCAGCCCTACAAGCCTTGAGATCCCTGTGCTTCTCCAATTCTAGCTTCCTGCACATTCCTGATTTTGATCACTCCACCGTTGGTGGCTGTGCTTTCAGTTGCTTTGGCCCTAAGATCTGGAATTCCCTTGCTCAACTGCTCCACCTCTCTACTAATTTTTTAAGATGCTCCTAAAAACCTACCTCTTTGATCAAGCTTTTGGTCATGTTTCTCTCCTTCCATAGCTCGGTGTCAAAAATGTTTTATTGATATTGATCCTGTTAAGCACCTTGGAACATTTTACTATATTAAATGCTGTATATAAATGTAATTTGTTGTTGTGGCTACAAGAGCAGATCAGAGGATGGGAATTCTGAGGCGAGTAACTCACCTCCTGACTCCCCAAAGCCTGTCCACTCTCTACAAGGCACATGTCAGGAGTGTGATGGAATACTCTCCACTTTCCTGGATGAACGCAGCTCCAACAACACTCAAGAAGCTCACCACCATCCAGGATAAAACAGTCTGGTTGATCGTCACCCCATCCACCAACTTAAACATTCACTCCCGCCATCACCAATGCACCGTGGCAGCAGTGTGTATCACATACAAGATGCACTGCAGCAAATCACCAAGCATTCTTCAACAACACCTTCCAAATCCACATCCTCTACCACCTAGAAGGACAAGGGCAGCAGATACATGGGAACACCACCACCTGCAAGTTCCCCTCCAAGCCACACACCGCCCTGACTTGGAACTATATCGCTGTTCCTTCACTGTCACTGGGTCAAAATCCTGGAACTCCCTAACAGCGCTGTGGGAGTACCTGCACCAGATGGACTGCAGCAGTTCAAGAAGGTGGCTCACCACCACCTTCCCAGGCAATTAGGGATGGACAGTAAATGCTGGTCTTGCCAGCCACGCCCACATTCCATGTAAATAGAAAAAACTGAGTGGTCCTTGCGGTGTCCAAACTGAGCATCGGTGAGCATGTTATTAGTGAATAACTACTGCTTGATAGCACTGCCTAAAACTCCTTCCATCACTTTGCTGATGATTGAGAGTAGACGTTGAAGTGGCAATTGGCTGATTGGACTTGTCTTGCTTTTTGTGGATAGGGCATACTGGGCAATTTTCCATTTTGTCGAGTAGATGTCAATGTTGTAGCTTTACTGAAACAGCTTGGCTTGAAACGCAACTAGTTCTGGAGCACAAGTCTTCAGTACTACAACTGGGATGTTGTCGGGACCCATAGCTTTTTCTGTATCCAGTGCACTCAGGCTTTTCTTCATATCATGCGGAGTGAATTGAATTGGCTGAAGACTGGCAGCGTGAAGTTAGCGAGCTCACGAGGAGGCCGAGATGGATCATCCACTCGGTACTTTTGACTGAAAATGCATGCAAATGCTCATCCTTGTCTTTTGCACTCACTTGCTGGGCTCCCCCATTGGTGCGGATAGGGATATTCAGGCAACCTCCTTGTCCCTTACTTGTCCACCACCACTTGTGACTGGATTTGGAGTTAAGGCAACACTATTGAGGTTGTTTTTGTTTATCATATAAACAGTTTCTTTCCTTGAAATTTTTATAGTGAGCAGAACACAAAACATACATGGTAGGAATTGTATGTGTCCCACTTTTTAGAACATGTATATCATGGAACAGCCTGCGCTCAACCAGTTGGCATTGGTGGCACTTCTAAGTTCATGGGGCTCATTTTTTAGGCAACTCTAGCGGACATATCCCACTCAGGATTCTTTAGTGGACTCCCTGGCTGCCAACGAGAGATAAGTTGTAGACGGGTTAAGAACCCTTCCTGTGAACCCAGGAGTAGCTGGGATGTTCCCCCTGCTCCACAGGCATTGTTATTCCCCCAAAGCCCCCCCTGAGTTTTACTTGAGGGCCTCTGCCGGCAAAGCATATGGCTCTTAGCATTTGAGCGAGTTGCCTTTGGAGGCACAACTACCATCTGCAGCTTGTCTCAGGTATGTAGATGAGACCTGAGAGACCATCTCTATTGACTTTAGGCTTTTTGGCTTGGGTGCACACTGCTCATGCAACACTGAGTCTAGGTCTGAAAACAGGCTACACTTGGTTATGGCATTGATTAGGACTAGCTATGAGCAATTTTCAAGTCATATATTGAATGGGAGGCAGAGAATGCCTGAGAGCCTGTCAGCAGAAGAAGCAGCTATGTCTGTGAAGCCTTGAGCATCAGGAAGGTAGGTATAGTGATGGTGGCAGGGGGATACTGGAAGTGTTCCCACGAGCAGCTGTAGCATGAGAAGTACATGGTTTTGCTGGGGTGAACGCAATGTAATTATTTCTTTGGTTGCAAGCAGTAGTGATCCAGGAAATCAATCTTACATTTTGGGAGATTCCTGGACAACATGGGAGGGTTAGCAAGTCTAAGAGCTGAATTTTCTTTTCCCACCGCCGGCAGTGGCCGTGGGCAAAAAAAATGGCAGCCCGCATGCACGGGCCACTTGCCACCACGCTGCCGCGATCTAGCGTATGGTGGCTTATTTAAGTCATGATCAAATATTGTTAATATAATGGCAAGTGGCCAAGGTTAGGCATCCCCATGGGGTCGTAACTTGGGTGTGGTATATGATTTATTCTGTCAACTATTCTCTAACACTGCTGCAATGTTTTTCAAACTGGTTTCTGAATCTGTTTACAAAGCTCTGTGGTGCTCAGGAATGTTGCATGTTGGTGGCTCTCTAACCTTAATTGGGCAGCTTTGGTTGCTCTGCATCACAGCGCAAGATGGTGGGCCCAGAAAATGTGCAGACCTAATCCATCGATGGTGATAGTCAATCCTGACCCCATTGAAGTATCCAGGGTTAGGGGCTAGTCATCTCATTATCATACCAGTGGGGGATGATTGTATCACACTGCTGTACATTGGCCACCTGAGAGGTGGGTGTGGGGGTTGGAATGTGGCTCTGGTAAGCTCACCAACCCAGTAAAGATTCTTTGAAAGCCCCGTTTAGCTGGGGGCTGATCTCCCTAATGTGTCCACACATGCCACACATCCACTACTCTGTTTGCTGCTATGCTAGCATACAGGTCACTCAGTGGTAAGGAGGTTGAGGAAATTCCCGGTGTGGAAATTTACCCCCCATCCACCCCATCCTCCAATAGCTTCAGCCCTTTCAATGTTGAGAGTCATGTTTTGGGTGGATGGAGGTTCGACCCTAAGCGGGCCCTGATGGAAACGGTCAACGTAAGCAGGGTCCTAACAGATCCTGGTTGATTTCCTGTCCCCTCTGCTCCACTCCTAGTGAGCTTACTCTGGGATTGGATGGTTTGGGTCCTATAGAAATTCAGGACATTATGTTCAAAATAACTTTTAAATCAAATCAAAATATTGAATTGTACAATAGAAAAGTAATTACCTATGTTTTAGCTCCACCTAGTGGACTGGATTAAACCAGTTTCTTTGTGAATGCTCAGTTGTATGTTGGATATAGTTCAACTGTAAATTTGGCTCTGCATTAATTATCTCTCAGAATTTACTCACTGCATTCAGCTTGTCAACCTGTGACAGTGTTCCAATGGTTTTACCTTTACTTGACTACTTCTGAAATTGTAATGAGTAGATAATTTACGAAACTGCACCAGCAAAATAAAAAAAATGGGTCTTAGATTATTATACTGTGGGCTACATTGAGTTTGCCAGTCGAGAGAAGATTGTAAAATACTAGTTTAGTTGAATATGGTTAGATATGAATTGCAGCATTGATGGTTTTCAATGCTGAATGCTATTGCATGAATTATTCATCTTGAGTTCAGTTTTACACTTTTCCCTTCATTTTGGCATGCTACTGTGCAAGCATGTTTAGTTATTTAGGAAAGTGTAATTTTCCGTTGTGATTTTGTTCCATGCCTTGATATTTTTCCCTCGACTATAAGTAAATGGTAAGGGCAGAAGCTCTCGTTGCTACCACAAAATATGGTGTTTTCTTTCCCTTATCAAATGTAATTATACAATTGAAACAGAAATAGAGGCACAGAGTACAAAAGCAGGGATGTTATGCTGAACCTTTATAAAGTTCTGGTTAGACTAAAACTAGAGTATTGTGTCCAGTTCTGGTCACCACACTTTAGGAAGGATGTGAGGGTCTTTGAGAGGGTGCAGAGGAGATTTACCAGAATGGTTCCACAGATGAGGGATTTTAGTTACGAGGTTAGGTTGGAAAAGCTGGGTTTGTTCTCCCTGGAGCAAAGGATATTGAGGGGAGATTTGATAGAGGTGTACAAGATTATGACAGGTTTAGATAAAGTAGACAAGGAAAAACTGTTCCCATTAATTGATGGTACAAGGAGTAGGGGACATAGATTCAAGGCTTTGAGCAAGAGATGCAGGGGGAATGTGAGGAAGAAATTTTTTACGCAGCGAGTTAATGAGCTGGAATTCACTGTCTATAAGGGTGATGGAGCAGAAAAATCCAATGATTTCCAAAGGAAATTGGATGGGCACTTGAAGGAAATAAACTTGCAGGGCAATGGGGATCGAGCGGGGGAAGTGGGACTGACTGGTTTGTTCTGTGGAGACCCGGCAAGGATTCGATGGACTGAATGGCCTCGTTCAATGCTGTAAATAACTCTTTAAAAAGTCTGAACTCTGAATCAATGCCATGTGATTTTTTTTGTAGCATGCTTTGAAAACAGCTTTTGTTTGATCAAATAATTAATCTTGTAACTTATGTTCAAAAATCATATAATAGATGTATAAGTATCTATACCCCATGGAATGCTTTTCCAGATCTATCTGGCATTTTGATAACGGTCAAAATAGTTAATATTCAAACTACCTAGGCTCAATAACTAATGAAGAGATTAAAATAACCAAATATGAATATTAATTTTTGGGGGGAATGGGAAAAGGCTACTTGGCCTTATCAGTTTGTCCTGTTTTGAACTCAATCCGACTTACTCAATTTCTACAAAGGCAAAACTCTGCGGATACTGGAAATCTGAAATAAAAGGAAAAATTCCTGGAAATGTTCAGCGGGTCTGGCAGCATCTGTGGAGAGAGAAACAGTTAGAACTTCAGGTCGATGACCTGTACCTAATTTCTAGCTGTATTCTTCAACCCTTTGCCTCTTGAAATATATCTCATTACTTTTTCAACCCTTTCATTTAATATGCTTCAATGAATCTTTTTATTAAATTATAAGATGTTGACATCACTGGTGTGAGAGCTGAGGTACTGGGGAAGGTGAACCATTCTTCTGGCTCGTCCCCTTGCACACATGCACACAAGCCAAAAGGGCCTATTTGTGTCTACATACTGCTTTTATCTGAGGCTGCTGCATGTCCGAGAGGTCTGGATAGCCATTTGGGTGTCAACAATGTACTTTGAGAAATCGAGTAGTGTGATGAAAGTTGCTGCTGTTGTTCAATGGGAAAAATATTTCCCCTTCTGAACAGATTACAGATAAAGCCATTAAAAATAGCATTTTGAACTTTACAAATAAGACTATGAGAGCAAAAATGTTAAGAAATTTCTGCAAGGTAGTGGTTAGCTTCCAGCTAAATGACTCTGTGCAGTTTTGGTTGATCCATTATAGATAGGATATTAAAGCCAGTTAGAGCATGCAATTTAGATTCACCAGGATAATATTGTAAAAAAAAAATGGAATTGATACCATGACAAAAATACTTATCTATGGACTAGTCAAATTCTTCAACCCTTTGCCTTAACTCCTTGTCAAGGAACAGTCTGAGATTTACCCAATCAATGTCTAAGGATGACTAAATTTGGCTCGCTGGACAGTTTTACTGCAACCAGTTCAGATTATATTCACATTTATACCACCAACTTCCCATCAGGATACACAGAAGCCACCGAGTGAATGAATTGAGCCTTTCTTGCCAGTTGTCAAAAAAGTCAGACAACCAAGTTTTGAACTACGATTGTTTATTAACCGTAGAATCCTAGTTAGCATTGAGTATGCAAATAAGGTTAATTGATTAAATAAATAATTGATTATGAATGGAGTTATGTCATAATAATTCGACATTAGCTGCTTTTTGATTGGCAAATGAAGAAATGGTGACATGAGGAAAAACTTTTTTATGCAGCGACTAGTTAGGATCGGGAATGCACTGCCTTAGGCTGTGATGGAGGCAGATTCAATTATGGCTTTCAAAAGGGAATTGAATAAATATCTGAAGAGAAAAGATTTGCAGGACTATGGGGAAAAGGCGAGTGAGTGGGAGTAGGTGAGTTGCTGTTGCAGAGATCCAGCATGGACGTGATGGGCCAAATGGCCTCCTTTTGTGCTGTAACCATTCTATGCTTCTATGATTATAAATTTACTGTTGAGCTCAGTGCTGGAGATATAAATTGATAAGATTAATTAAGCATTCCATTCCTTAGTTAGGTGACAAGTTAATAACATTATATAGGCAGGGGGCTGAATAGATTAAAGTCTATATGCTTGCAGTTAACCTTTTTCTTAGAATTTATACAACCTTGTCATTTTGAATAGAGGAACTGGTCAGCTTATCACCTACTGGGAGGATGGTGTTAGCCTTCTGAGATGTCAGAGTGATCAGCCTCTATCTGTAACGAGGCTATCCATTTTTTTTGGATTTTCTTTTTTTTATTCTTTCACGGGATGTGAGCATTGCTGGTTAGACCAGCATTTATTACCCATCCCTAATTGCCCTTGAGAAGGTGGTTGTGAGCCTTTTCTTGAACCGTTGCAGTCCTTGGGGTGTAGGTACGCCTACAGTGCTGTTAGGAAGTGAGTTCCAGAATTTTGAGCCAGTGACAGTGAAGGAACGGCGATATAGTTCCAAGTCAGGATGGTGTGTGGCTTGGAGGGGAACTTGCAGGTGGTGGTGTTCCCATGTAATTTCTGCCCTTGTCCTTCTAGTTGGTAGAAGTTGCAGGTTTGGAAACTATATTCACCTTCCATGCTGGTAGCTATGTCTGGGCTAGCTGATTTTAGATTTCACCTCACTTGGAAAGCTGTACATCTAAGTGATCTTGTAGGTATGGATGTACAATCTTAACTTCTATAATATCTTCTCTTGAATTTGATAAAGAGCCTTCTATCTGCAGAAGGCAAAGAACTCCTACACCTTCAACTGCAAAGACAACTGAAAGAACTAGAACTAAATCAAAAACTAAGAACTGAAGACTTTAATGCCAAAACACTCATAAGTCTTAAATTCCCAAAGACTTCTATTGTACAATTTGAGCGATGTATATTAGAAGAATTCAGCCCTTCTGGTGTTAATCACCTCACACCTCAATGTTGGTACCTCTGATAATCTCCAAGTCAATCAGCAGTGGCACCTAGATGTGTCAGGTTGCTTGTTTACTTCCTTGCTTCTCAATTCTTTGCTCACAAAGGGTCTTACATGGATCTGGATGAACCAGGACATCTTTATGTGTCCCTTAACAAGTCATCTCTGGGCTTGTGGTAATAATGGTTTTCACTGCCCCTGGTTAAGAAAAAATTGATTCCATAAGCCTTCATGGTTAAGTAGCATTAGCCCTTTCCTTTCTCAGTATTTAGCCTGGCTATGGACACTTTAAGGCAATTCTTAAGGCATTTTTCCTACAATAGTCTCTGCTTCTCATCCTTGATAGAGATACTGGAGCAAAAATGGCCAAGAAGAGAATTAGTAGAGGTTTTTATAATTATGGTGTTTGATAGAGCAAATAGGCAGACTGTTTCATCTGGTTAGGGATTAAGTTAGGGTCACTAATTTAAAATTGTCACTGAGAGAAAAGAGAGAGATTATAAATTTATTTATGTAAAAGGTTGTTAAAACATTGAATGCTTTGCTACAGGCAGTGGCAGCAGTAGAGACCATTGCATCTTGCAGGGAAAATTAGATAACAATGTGAAACAGAGGAAGTATAGGGTTGTAGGGAAAAAGCAGGGCAGTAGGATTAATTTTAGATTGCTGTAATGAAGAACTGACAAACACATCAGGATGGCTCCCTGACACTTCGGCAGTTTCCCAGCAGGGAAGGATCATCTGCCTCCTTCAAGGAGGTGGGTAGTTAATTTTCATAATCAAAGGCCTTTCAAGGGCCATTTTAAGGAGTCACCGGCATATTGCTGACAGCCAGGTGCCGCCCCCCGCAACCACCCTGCCGCGTGGGGAGGCCTCCAGCTTCGTGGAGGCAGTCTGGGGGGAGTGGGGGCCATTGGCCAGGGCTGCTCCATACCCCACAAAGGGGCCATGGGCAAGAAAAGAGTTTGCCCTACGATTGGTAGTGCCATCCCCCTCGGCCATTCTGAATGTTAATTTATACTTACCTCTACGAGGGTGCCTCCATTTGAGGTGCCCCCTGTAGTATAAGGGTTTGAAAGAGTTAACATTTGGGACAGTGTGAGTAATACCTCCCACTATGATGATGTAAGAGATGAAATGAGAGAGAGACTTGAAGAAGAAGCGGCATGATTTCAGTGGAGTTGATGTTTCAGGTCAAGGTCACTGACCTGAAACGTTAACTCTGCTTCTCTCTCCACAGATGCTGCCAGATCTTCTGAGTATTTCCAGCATTTTTTGTTTTTATTTCAGATTTCCAGCATCTTCAATATTTTGCTTTTATTATGATTTCAGTGGAATCAGACATACTTGTATAAAGCTGTATAGCAGATGATATTGCAAGACAAGGCATTAATGAGACTTCAGATAATTTTGAAGAAGTCTTAAAAGCCTTTAATAATTATTTTAACCTGAGGAACATCAGGATTCTAGAAAGGGCCAAATTTAACAGAAGGTTCCTGAAACCAGACGAACCGATAGATGCTTTTATTAATGACCTTTACAGGCTAGTTGAAGGATGCGAATATGGATACCTAAATGCAAAATTAATACGAGACTGCATTGTAGTAGATATTGCTGATGAATCCCTATGAGATTTATTGCTGTCTAAGAAAGATCTCACTGTAGAAAAAGTAATACATCTGGTGAGATAAGCAGAAGTCTGTAAGCAGAACAGAACAATCCTGAGGGGAGAAGAAAAAACCTTGGTTCAGGAAACCTCCCATGACCATACAGTTCATTAAGCACAGAACTGTAAAAGAAGCTCCAGAGTGGGCGGGCACAGTGGTGCAGTGGTTAGCACCACAGCCTCACAGCTCCAGCGACCCGGGTTCAATTCTGGGGACTGCCTGTGTGGAGTTTGCAAGTTCTCCCTGTGTCTGCGTGGGTTTCCTCCGGGTGCTCCGGTTTCCTCCCACATGCCAAAGACTTGCTGGTTGATAGGTTAATTGGCCTTTATAAATTGCCCCTAGTATAGGTAGGTGGTAGGGAAATATAGGGACAGGTGGGGATGTGGTAGTAATGTGGAATTAGTGTAGGATTAGTATAAAATGGGTGGTTGATGGTCGGCACAGACTCGGTGGGCCGAAGGGCCTGTTTCAGTGCTGTATCTCTAAATATAAAATAAATAGAAGGTACGCTTGGAAGCGAAAGTGCAAGAAGCCATGAAACCCTACCAGCACTGTGGTGCCAAAAAGACCCACAGGCGCAAACTGTGTCCAGCGAACAAAGAAGATTGCTTTCACTGCAAGAAAGCTGGCCATTTTGGGAAGATGTGCCAAAGTAAAACCTCCACTTTCACAGGTTCTAAAGGAAAAGTCTTCACGCATAGAGCTGTTCATGAAGTAGAACCATCTCCATCAGAAGAGAAACCAGAAAACTTCCTTGGTGAGATCAGTGACCCTAATCATGCATTCTGGACTGCAGATATATATGTCAATGGACATATCACTAACTTTAAACTAGACACAGGAGCAAGTGTAACAGTTTTATCAGACAACAAACTTGGTTATCAAAGCATTGCTTGCAATCAACAGAAACTCAATTGCACAGTCCAGGAAGGATTGAACTGAATGTCAAGGGAAAGCTACAGGCAACGCTCCAGGAATGCAGATATTGGAAACACTGTATGTTCTATAGAATCAAGAATTTTTAAGTAGAAGAGCTTGTATAGACCATAATCTTATCAGGAAAGTGGAAGGAGTTAAGCAGCAAGAATCTAGGAGTCACTTCCAAAAAGAATTTCCAAAATTATTTACTGGTCCACAAAGATTTAAGACCAAATATAGTATTACTTTGTGAAAAGATGTTAAACCAGTATGTATTTTCACGCTTGGGAAGATACCACACCCACTAATGAAGCAAGTCCAACTTCAGCTAGAAGCGATGACCAGGATGGGAGTCATTTCTCCTGTCATTGAGCCTCCAGTGTGGTGTTCGGGAATGGTTCCAGTTCCTAAACCTAACTGTACTCTTCACATTTGTGTAGACTTAATAAGGTGGTAGCCAGAAAAATCCATCCAATCTCCTCAGTCGATGAAAGCTTGGCAAAGTTATCCAAAAGTAGCATGTTCACACAGCTCGACACGATTAGTGGCTTTTGGCAAGTCCCGTTGGATGAGAACTCAAGGTTATTGACCAGTTTCATTACTCCATTTGGAAGATTTTGTTTTAATCATCTATCATTCAGTGTAACATCAGCATCGGAAATATTCCGAAGAACTATTTATACGTGCTGCAGGGTCTTAAAAAGGAGTAATATGTCATAAGGATGACATTTTAGTCCCTGGGAATCTGTCAAAGCGAATGACCTGAGGGTTAGAGCAATTTTGAATCATCTACAAGAAAAAGGCCTGACACTTAATGAAAAGTGTGAATTCTCGAAAACATCTATTCGCTATTCGTTTCCTAGGACACTGTTACAACCAGGTGAGAAAGGTGTCTAGGGGTCGTTCTCAGCCTTCACCTGGTCTTATTGCAACAGGGTTTATGTTTTAAACACAGTGTTTTAGCTCCCCCTTGGTGAATCCTTGTTCACCACTTTCCAATTATAAGGCAACGAAATGAGCACAAACAGGCTTTCTTAAGTTTGAAGAAGAAAAGTGAAATTTATTTAAAACTTAAACTCTAATTCGGTTAACGCCTACAGATACATGCCGCATCCACGCTAGCATGCATACGCGATACACACATGCAAATAGAGACAGAAAAGAGCAGAAGAAAAATAAAGTGAAAAAGTTTGAGGCAATCATAAGGGTTTTTTTTTACCATGCTTCGAGCTTGCTATAGACCTGGCTTGTCGGTAGATCTTGCTTTTCGTTGGGGCCCGGTATTCTTCTTAAACCATGTTCACTGTTGGAGACTTTTCTCTCTTGGGGTTCATATGTCTTCAATGGATTCCAAAGCTGGTGAGAATGAGATGAGAGCAGACAGAGAGGCGGTGGCAAGCCTCAAGAGAGGTCTTTTTATTCTAGAAGAAAACAGCTTTCTGACTTCAAACACTGTTTCTCCAGTTAAAAACTACCCTAGTTGGCCAGCAGGTGGTCACATGACTAACTGGATTGACCAGCTCTCTTCTATGTATTGGGAGCATCTTAGCAGTCAACCTGGAATGTTAGCTTCTCCACCTTCAACGTCTGGTAATCTAAAGTCCATTGTGGATTAAATTGGAGCAGGGTGTGGCGCCTTTGCCCTTTCCAAGTACTGTCTGTTACTATGCAAATGTCTTTCCAGTCAAGGGTCTGGTGTTTTTTTTTAAACAAGTTCTTTCTTTACTCCAGTAACAGTTTAAAAATCAATGCTCATGTGGCAAAATTAATGTGCCTCGTTCTTGGCAGGTGGGGGCCTGCACGACAGGCACATTGTTAGTAGCAAGGGCATAATGGTAGACCCGCAAAAGACGAAAGCAATTAGTGAATTCCCAATTCCTACTTCTGTCCACGATCTCCAACGAGTCGTTGAAATGGTTAATCAGTTGGCAAAATTTCTGCCCAATTTAGTGGAAGTTACTGAACCTTTAAGACAATGATTAAAGAAAGATCAAGCATTGTGTTGGAATGCACATCAGGAGCAGGCATTCAAAGGATCAAGGTTTCACCAGATATCTTCCTGCATTATAACCCCTCACTACCAACCATATGTGCAGGGCAAGCTGTAAACGACAGTAGATACATTGTCCAGAGCTAAACAGAATGTTAACTTGATTAATGAGATTGAGTCATATTCTCAGTTCACTACATTACAATGGCTGGCAAGCTCAAAAAAGCTCCAAGAAATTTGTCATGCTCAGAGGCAAGATGAGGAATGTATCTGTATCTACCAATATTTCACGCAAGGTTGGCCACAACAATGTCCCAGTGGTAAAGTGATGAAAATCGTTTTTGAGTACCGAAAGCACTTTGCTATTGTGGATGATTTGCTGCTATATGATGAGAGGCTGGTGATTCCAGTCTCACTTTGGGTAGGCATCTTGGAAAAAATACTCCAGGGCCACATGGATATCACGAAATTCAGAGCACGGTCTCAGTTGTCTGTCTGGAGGCTGGAGATTTCGAGAGATGACAAGCAACAGAGATCTTAGTGCATATTTCAGGAGGTACTGTAACAAGAAACAGAATAATCTTATTTCTATTCATCAAAGTTCCAATTTGGATGAACCAAATGTTAAATCTGAAATTCAGATAGCCTCCGATGCTATAAAGTATGTAAAGGAAAAACAAATGTGAAAAAATAATGTAAAAGCAATACATGGACAAAGACTTGGGGGTGGGGTGGGGGGGTGGCGGAAGGTGGTGGTAATGTAGTATAAGGCTTGAAAGGGTTTATGTTTGAGGCAGTGAGAGTAATACCTTCCACTATGATATTGTAAGAGATCACATGAGAGAGAGACCTGAAGGAGAAGCTGCATGGTGTCAGTGAAATTAAACATACTTGTATAAAGCTGTATATTACAGATATAAAAACAAGAAATGCTGGAAATACTCAGCAGGTCTGGCAGCATCTGTGGAGAGTGAAGCAGAGTTAACGTTTCAGGTCAGTGACCCTTCTTCAGAACTTCATAGTTCTGAAGAAGGGTCACTGATCTGAAACGCTAACTCTGCTTCTCTCTCCACAGATGCTGCCAGACCTGCTGAGTATTTCCAGCATTTCTTGATTTTATTTCAGATTTCCAGCATCCGCAGTATTTTGCTATTATTTTAGTGTATATTACAGATGCCGGTTTTCAGCCAATCTGATTCACTCCACGTGATATCAAGAAATGGCTGAAGGCCCTGGATACTGCAAAGGCTATGGGCCCTGATAACATTCCGGTAATCGTACAAAAGACTTGTGCTCCAGAACTAGCCGCGCCCCTAGCCAAGCTGTTCCAGTACAGCTGCAACACTGGCTTCTACTCGGCAATGTGGAAAATTGTCCAGGTATGTCCTGTCCACAAAAAACAGGACAAGTCCAACCTGGCCAATTTCTGCCCTATCGGTCTACTCTTGATCATCAGCAAAGTGATGGGAGGGGTCGTCAACAGTGCTATCAAGCAGCACTTGCTCAGCAATAACCTGCTCATTGATGCTCAGTTTGGGTTCCACCAGGGCCACTCAGCTCATGATCTCATTACAGCCTTGGTTCAAACATGGACAAAAGAGCTGAACTCCAGAGGTGAGGCAAGAGTGACAGCCCTTGACATCAAGGCAGCATTTGACTGAGTATGGCATCAAGGAGCCCGAGCAAAACTGGAGTCAATGGGAATCGGGGAATACTCTCCACTGGTTGGAGTCTTACCTAGCGCAAAGGAAGATGGTTGTGGTTGTTGGCAGTCAATCATCTCAGTCCCAGGGCATCACTGCAGGGGTTCCGAAGAGTAGTGTCCTAGGCCCAACATAGAACCAGAGAACCACAGAAAAGTTACGGCACAGCAAGAGGCCCTTTAGCTCATCGTGTCTGCGCTGGCTGTAAAAACTAGCTGCCCAATCTAATCCCACCTTCCAGCACCTTGGTCCTTACCCTTCCAGGTTACGGCATTTCAGGTGCAGGTATCTGGATGAGAGGCTGGTGATTCCGGTCTCACTTTGGGTAGACATCTTGGAAAAAAACACACGAGGGCCACATGGGTATCACAAAATTCAGAGCACGGGCTCAGTCGTCTGTCTGGTGGCCGGGAATATCGAGAGATGATTATTGTAAGAGATCTTATTTAGTACATACTTCAGAAGGTACTATAAGAAGAAACAGGAGAAATCTTATTTCTATTCGTCAAAGATGCCCACCAGTCATGCTGGATGAACCAGGTGTTAAACCTGAAATTCAGATAGCACCTGATACTACAAAGTATGTAAAAGAAAAAAAAAATATATGGACGAAGACTTTGGGAGGGGGTGGGGGGCCGCAGAATGTAGTATAAGGGTTTGAAAGGGTTAATGTTTGAGACAGTGAGAGTAATACCTTCCACTATGATGTTGAAAGAGGTCACATGAGAGAGAGACCTGAAGGAGAAGCAGCATGGTGTCAGTGGAATTAGACATACTTGTATAAAGCTGTATATTACAGATGCCAGTCTTCAGTCAATCTGATTCACTCCACGTGATATCAAGAAAAAGATACTACAAAGTATGTAAAAGTAAAAATTAATGTTCCAGAAAAAAACATTTAAATGAGTTGAGGGTTTCTGCCTCCACCACCAATCTGGGTAGTGAATTCCAGACACCCACCACCCTCCGGGTGAAAATTTTTTCCCTCATGTCCCCTTTAATCCTTCTACCAATCACCTTAAATCTGTGCCCCCAGGTTATTGACCTCTCTGCGAGGGGAAACAGGTCCTTCTTGTCTACTCTATCTAGGACCCTCATAATTTTGTACAACTCAATTAAGTCTCACCTCAGACTCCTCTGTTCTAACAAAAACAATCCTAGCCTATCCAATTTTTCCTCAGCTGCAATTTTCAATCCCTGGCAACATTCTTGTAAATCTCCTCTGTAATCACACCAGAGCAATTATGTACTTCCTGTAATGTGGTGACCAAAACTGTATGCAATGCTCTAACTGTGGCCTAACCAGCATTTTATACAGTTCCAGCATTACATCCCTGCTTTTGTATTCTATACCTCGGCCAATAAAGGAAAGAATTCCATATGCCTTCTTCACCACTTCATCTACCTGTCCTGCCATCTTCAGGGACCTGTGGAGATGCTTTCCAAGGTCTCTCACTTCCTCTACCCCTCTCAATATCCTCCTGTTTTTTGTGTATTCCCTTACTTTATTTGCCCTCCCCAAATGCGTTACCTCACATTTCTCCAGATTGAATTCCATTTGCCACTTTTCCACTTTACCACTTTCTGGAGTCTATGGCTATCCTCTTCACTATCAACTACATGGCCAATTTTTGTGTCATTTGCAAATTTCCCAATCATGCCTCCCATATTTAAGTCCAAATCATTAATATATACCACAAACAGCAAGGTACCCAACACTCAGCCCTGTGGAATGCCACTGGAAACCACCTTCCATTTGCAAAAACATCTGTTGACAATAATCCTTTGTTTCCTGTCACTGAGCAAATTTTGGATCCAACTCGCCACATTCCTCTGTATCCCATGGGCTTTGACCTTTCTGACCAGTCTGCCATGTGGGACCTTGTCAAATGCCTTACTAAAATCCATGCAGACCACATCCACTGCACTACCCTCATCAATCCTCCTTGTTCTTTCTTTTGGGCCTCCTTATCTCGAGAGACAATGGATACGCGCCTGGAGGTGGTCAGTGGTTTGTGAAGCAGCGCCTGGAGTGGCGCTCATCAATCCTCCTTGTTACTTCTTCAAAAAATTCAATCAAGTTAGTAAGACACGACCTTCCCTTAAGAAATCCATGCTGACTATCCCTGATTAATCCATGCCTTTCTAAGTGACAGTTTATCCCACCTCTCGGAATTGATTCTAATAATTTGCCCACCACCGAGGTCAGACTGACCAGCCTATAATTATTTGGCCTATCCCTCTCACCCTTTTTAAACAATTGACAGCATTCCTCTTGTATCTCGCCTGTATCTAGTATCCTGGGATACAATCCATCTGGCCTTGGTGATTTATCCACTTTCAAGGATGTCAGACTCTCCTGTACTTGCTCACTCATTATACTTATCGGATCCCATATCTAACCATCGACAGCTGCTTCATCAATGACCTTCACTCCATCATAAGGTCAGAAGTGAGGATGTTCGCTGATGATTGCGCCATTCATGACTCCTCAGACACTGAAGCAGTCTGTGGCCAGATGCAGCAAGTCCTGGACGACATCCAGGCTTGGGCTGATACGTGGCAAGTAAAAGTTGCGCCACACAAGTGTCAGGCATTGGCCATCTCAAACAAGAGAGAATCTAACCATCTCCCCTTGATGTTCAATTACCATCGCTGAATCCCCCACTACCAACATACTGGGGGCTGCCATTAACCAGAAACTGAACTGGACCGGCCACATAAATGCTGTGGCTACAAAAGCAGGTCAGAGGCTAGGAATCCTGCGGCAAGTAACTCACTTCCTGACTCCCCTATGCCTGTCCGCCATCTACAAAGCACAATTCAGGTGTGTGTTGGAATACTCTCCACTTGCCTGGATGGGTACAGCTCCAGCAACACTCAAGCAGCTTGACACCGTCTAGGACAAAGCAGCCCGCTTGATTGGCACTGCATCCACCACCTTCAGCATTCACTCCCTCCATCACCGACGCACAGTGGCAGCAATGTGTACCATCTACAAGATGCACTGCAGCAACTCACTAAGGCTCCTTCAGCAGCATCTTCCAAACCCATGACCTCTACCACCTAGAAGGTCAGGGGCAGCAGATGCATGGGAACACCATCACCTGCAAGTTCCCCTCCAAGCCACAAACCATCCTTACTTGGAACTATATCACCATTCCTTCAGTGTCGCTGGGTCAAAGTCCTGGAACTCCCTTCCTAATTGCACTGTGGGTCTGCCTACACCCCAAGAACTGCAGTGGTTCAAGATGGTGGCTCACCACAACCTTCTCCAGGGCAATTAGGGATGGGCAACAAATGCAGGTCTTGCCAGTGATGCCCACATCCCATGAAAAAGTAAAAAATATTTAAACTACTTGTTTATAATTGGAGAAATATGAAGCATAAAATAAGTCACATAATATTGAGAATGAATATTAAAAGTAATATGAAAGTTGACAATAGTGGCTTCAATACCCTTTTTGATAAATATTTCTGCATATTAAATTCTCTGGATTCACAAATTTTGCCTCCCTTTGAACTCTCATGCTCTTTCAGTCTCAGTCTGTGTAACATACATGTCTGGTTACAGAGCTCTGCTGCTGAAATTTAGGAACTGAGAGTGAAGTAAAATATTTAAAAGTTCAATAAGCTGTTTGGTTTTGGAGGCACCATCGTGTTTAAAGATGCAAAAGCAATATCAGTTAATATAATAAGCTACAGCAGTGCCGGGCCTTTAATCTTGCTTTCCATTTTCGTTGCCAATATCATGAATATTATATAAGTACAACCTAAAGACTGACAACTTAACGTGAGATGGATTTTCAATTCGGGGTCAGGAACTGGAAATGGGGGCAAGTGCTTCGTGTGATCCATTGCCCCTGTCCCTCTACCCTGCCTGGGCATGGTCGGCATGGAACCGGGGCCTAAATAGGTCCCTTAATTATCAATAATTGGCCTCAGCCGGCAGCTGATGCGTCCCTGTGAAGAATAGGCGACAGACCAACGTGAGATTTGGTGATGAGGGCTGCAGCGGCAGTTTGGACAGGACAGATATGCCAACAGTATTGCCAAGTGGAGAGGCTTCATAAGGGGAAAAGTGTCATTACCCCTAAGTCAAGTTTCCATCAAAGCCATCATGTCCATGTAATCATCTGTAGTAAGATTATGGATCCCAAGTAAAAATAAAACTTGCTTTTATACAATGCCTTTCACAACTTCAGTACGTCCCAGTGGTTCAGAGCTAATGAAATACTTTTGAAATGCAGTCACTGTTGTAACATATGGGAACATGGCAGTCAATTTACACACAATGCCCAATCTGATCTGTGGCAAGGAGCTTGTATACAAGTAAACCAACATTCTGATGGGAGATGCGGAGAGAAGTAGTGATCTTTGGTCACTGGCAGAGTCCCTGGGTTCAGCGGTGGGAGGGCTGAGCAGGATTGGAAAGAGGTTGCAAGAGTTGCCCCCAATGAGCATGCTGGGTGCGAAAGTTAGTAAGAGAGAAAAGTGGTTAGAGTTGCTGTTCATAAGGAGGCAGCAACAAGTGCCTCGATGGGGCATTCGGAGATTGCCAAGAGAGGCGCAGAGGAAAGCTGTGGGCTTATTCAAGTGGGAATTAAGCTTGGAACAGTGGCAGAAGAAGAAGAAGGTAGAGGAATAATGAAGGTTTGGGGTAAGGATTTGGAAGGGCAAAGTTCCCAAGAGAGGAGAATGAAAGGTAGCATGACTCTAGTCCAGAGCAGCAACCAAAATCCAGATGCGAATGGGCAGAGAGGAAGTTCAGGTTACACAGGCATGGCACAGATTAGAATAGATATTCCCAGGTTATAAATAGGGACTAGGGAGAAGGTAATAAGAAAAGGCCAAACATTAAAGTCAGAGTGGAACGAAATTAACTTGTATAGGTGGGTAGAGCCAGCTTGGAACACTGACAAACAAATATCTAGTTTCAGAAGTAAAAACGAAGTGCTGGAAATTCTCAGCAGGTCTGGCAGCATCTGTGGAGAGAGAAACAGAGTTAACGTTTCAGGACTGTGACCTTTCATCAGGGTTCTGAAACGTTAACTCTGTTTCTCTCTCCACAGATGGTGCAAGACCTGCTGAGAATTTCCAGCACTGTGTTTTTATTTCAGATTTCCAGCATCCATAGTAGTTTGCTTTTTTCTAGTTTTGGAGATAGCCATGGAAAGACAATGAATTGAGGAGCAGAGTATTAGAGGACTCGCTGCTAGAGGTTTTCTGTGGAAAATGGAGAGCCAACATGATGTAGGGGATCAATCATTAACCAGTATAGGTTGATATGGGGTCCAGCAGAGATGAATAGTGGCTTTGTGCTAAGGATTGCACACTAACCGCTCCACTAGTGGAGGAATGGATGAAGTCAGCGACAATGGGAATCAGGAGGAAAGCGTCAGCACAATGGTCTTTCAGCTTCAGTGAGGCCGAATCCAGAGCAAGATGGGAACCATCAGGAATAGATCAAAGCGAGCTCACAGAGTCAAAGATTTTCAGCAGAGGAGCAGAAAACGGAGAATGTGGGTGCAGCTCCGATACAAGAATTAAGACGCATCAACAGAAAGTACAGTCTCTGTAGAAAATGGCAGTGATGATGAGAGTAGTAAACATAGGTTTAAGTAGACTGAGGCAAAAACTTAAATCAAAGAAACCTATCTGCCAAATCCTGAACATAATTTTCCCTGAGGAAGTCCGTGAAGAGCAAAGTTGTACTAACAATTACATGCTCAAAAATAAAGCAAAATAATTAAATCTAAGTTAACATCAATGCTTTGGTGGTTAAACTACTATCATGGAATATCTCTGAGAAGGATGTTGAAATTTTGGTCACAATTGTTTGTTTAATGCATTGTTGTGCTACAAATTTGCTGCCAAGTTAACAGATCCAATCAGAACCAGTTCTGATGAGGGGTCATTGACCTGAAATGTTATTCTTTCCACAAATGCTGCCAGACCTGCTGAGCATTTCCAGCATTTTCTGTTTTTATTTCCAGCATCTGCAGTATTTTGTATTTGTAACAAATCCAGTCCCTCTCCTGGCTGATAGAATTGCACTCGTATGTAGATTTCACAATACATATCAATGATTTGGATGTGGGGACCAAATGTAATATTTTCAAGTTTGCAGATGACGCAAAACTAGGTGGGAATGTGTGTTGTGAGGAAGATGCAAAGCGGCTTCAAGGGGATTTAGACAGACTTAGTGAGTGGGCAAGAACATGGCAGATGGAATATAATGTGGAAAAATGTGAGGTTATCCACTTTGGCAGGAGGAATAGATGTGCAGAGTATTTTTTAAATGGTAAGAGATTAGAAAGTGTAGATGTACAAAGGGACTTGGGTGTCCTCGTCAGTAAGTCACTGAAAGCTAACATGCAGTGCAGCAAGCAATTAGGAAGGCTAATGGTATGTTAGCCTTTATCACGAGGATTTGAGTACAGGAGTAGTGAAGTCATGCTTCAATTGTATGGAACCTTGGTTAGACCGCACCTGGAGTACTGTGTTCAGTTTTGGTTCCCCTACCTTAGGGAGGATATTTATTGCCATAGAGGGAGTGCAGCGAAAGTTCACCAGACTTGTTCCCGGGATGGCAGGACTGCCCTATGTAGAGAGATTGGGGAAACTGGGCCTGTATTATCTAGAGTTTCGAAGAATGAGAGATGATCTCATTGAAACCTACAAAATACTTAGAGATAGACAGGGTAAATGCAGGTAAGATATTTCCCCTGGTTGGGGAGTCTAGAACCAGGGGATACAATTTCAAAATAAGAGGAAAGTCCACTTAAGACTGAGATGAGGAGAAACCTCTTTACTCGGGGGTTGTGAATCTTTGGAATTCTGTACCCCAGAGAGCTGTGGAAGCTCAGTCATTGAGTATGTTTAAAGCAGAGATCGACAGATTTCTAAATACCAGTGACACAAAGGGATATGGAGATAGTTTGGGAAAAAGGCAAAGAAGTGGATGATCAGCCATGATCATATTGAATGGTGGAGCAAGCTCGATGGCCTACTCCTGCTCCTATGTTCCTATTTCAGCATGTGTGGCTGCTCATGAATGGGCACATGTAAATGTGGTGTTACTCTGCACACATTTATGTACATTAGTAGTGGCAAACTGTGATTTGGAGAGATCCAGAGTCGAAGTGCTAGAGGCTATTATTTTTCCCTGTTAGTATGAGTGAGGTGACATTGTTTCACATGGCTTAATCATGCTGACACCCTGGGGTGCCTGCCGTGTAACACAGGCAAGAGAAGCTGGATCAAATCCTCAATTGTGAAAAATAAAAACTTGTATGGCTTAGGTAGAAAGCTCAGTAAAATGTTAAATTATTAAGTGCTGAAAAACAGTTTCTGATGCACAAGTGACTGTGATCAAAGCATGAAATTCCCTAGACCTAGCTATGAGTCAAAATGACCAGGAATGGTTTTGAAATAACTAAATACTTCCAACCATCCCTGGAGGGCTGACATGTCTGACAATATTATCACTTGCTGTGGTTGATTCTGCAGTTGAGACTAGATGTAGTTTTTATTCATTTCTTACTGAGCATAATTAACTCATTCCTTTCAGGGTTTCCTTCCTAAAACTGTTAGCATGAATCCTCCCACATTTCTATAGGCTGTGTTTCCAGGAGCCCTCCCACATATCTTCCATTAGCTGTATTGCCAACAAGCTCTCCAAATCTTCCGTTACTTCCAGAAAGGTTCATATTTGTAGGACAGTAAGTACAATGCAGACATACAGCGACAAGCCATTGTTAACCAGACACAGGAGACATGATCTTATGTAATAAAAAGGAGGAAATTATGCTTCAGTTGTGTAGAGCTATGGTCAGATCCCATCTGAGTACTTTGTTCAGTTTTGGGTGCCACACCTTGGAAGGGCATACAGGCCTTGGAGGGGTGAAATGCAGATTCACCAGAATTATTGTGTGGTTTAGGGGATTAAATTATATGAATGTTACCTTAGCTTGGCTTGTTATTCCGTTGAATATAAAAGACTAAGGGGTGATCTGACTGAGGTGTTTAAAATGTTAAAAGGATTTGATGGGATAAATATGGAGAAACTGTTTCCCCTTGTGGGGAAATCAAGAACAAGGGGAAATGACTTTAGAATGAGTTCCGGAGTGAAATCAGGAAGCGTTCTTTTCACACAATGGAAAATAGAAATCTGAAACTCTCTTTCCCAATAAGCTGTGGATATTAGGACAAATGGCGCCTTCAAGACTGAGCAATTTTTTTTAGGTAAGTGTATCAAGGGATATGCAATAACGCTGGGTAAATGGAGTTAAGGTGCAGATCGCCATGATCTAATTGATTGGCCAAACAAGCTTGAGGGACTGAATGCTTTAATCCTGTTCCTAAATTTCCTATGTAAAGCTTGTTGTTAGAATTAACTGAGAGATACCTTGATTTGTTCACAAAATGATAGTAAGTCCCAGTGTTCTTGTTTAGTAGTTATAGCTAATTTATACTAGCACAAGAAAGTACCTGATTACATTGCTGCTGGAGTTGAATGTCAAGTTGTGCCTTAGTGTGCATTGATACAATATACACTGCATGTACAGAAATTCTGTTGGGTGATCACTTGACAGAACACCTCCATTCAGTCTCCGCTGTGACAATGAGCTTCTGATCACTTCTCATTTTAATTCTTCACCCACTCCCAGTCTGATGTCTCTATCTTTGGCCTCCTACACTGTTCTAATGAAACTCAACAGATGTTCGAGGAACAGCACCTCATCTTTGTATTAGGCACTTTATAGCCTTTCAAATTAAACATTGCATTCAACAATTTCAGATCATAACCGCTGCTTCTATTGTTTTGAAGAGCAGCTGCTAGTAATGATTCTGCTATTGCCATTTACACCTCCTTTAGATCTATTGTTTGTTTCTTTATTTGTCCCATTGCCATTTCCTTTTTCCCTCCACCATCATCCATTTTGTTATCTAATCTCTCCTGTCTTCACCCTATTGCAGACCTTCCCTTTCGTTCTTTCCTCCCTTCCTCCCTTTTCCTGCCACTATACATGCTTTTAAAACCTATTATATCTCTAACTTTTTCCAGTTCTGATGAAAGGTCCTTGACCTGAAATATTAACTCTGTTCTGTCTCCAATTTTAATTAGTGCCTCTTTTTCAATCGTAGAGGCATTCCAGGTGCATTATGGAAAAACGTTCTATTTTGAATAGGCTTTAGGGCCTCAGTCAACCAAAGCACTATTGGTACACAAGCTGCCAGTGTGTTGTGTACAGGTTTGCTGCAATTGGATGTATAGTATGCCTCAGGCCTTTGCTCCTGATAAAATGGGACTGGTCACCTGACATGCTTCAGGAAAATGGTTGACAATCATATTATTGTTTTTGATGGTTTCCATGCCAGATATATGCTGTGATGGGCATACTTCGGCATGAAAGTCCTAGAATAATGAGATCAGTACTGCGTTGCTTTGGAGGTTGCTAAGCAGTATGACTGAAGTTAAGAATAGGAGGTTATACTGAAGAGAATCTAGCATCACTGATCTGATGATGTACTGTAAGATGTCCCACATCTCAGTTATATTGCACAAATAATGCATTACCAAGGGTAGTTCTAAGAAACTAGTGTCCACTTAGATCAATCTCAAGTCAGTGAAAGCAGGAAGATGAAACTTGGCTATGGTGGTAGTGAAAATGGGCAATGTTGAGCTGATAGCCCATTTTACATCCTGCCTGATTTTCTTTTCCATTCGCAGTGTTAAAAGGATTGTGAATTGGCTACCATCTCAGTCAAATTTCACCCCTCAGATGACTGCACAATTGTACTTACATGCAGGCATCTAGGTCTGCTGTGCAGCCTCCAGCTGTTTGTGAAATTTCCAGTGTTTCAAAAGGTTTGACACATAGTCAGCCCTTATCCACAATTAGGTATGTAAAGACGGACTTGCATGGATTCTTTTAAAATTTCCCCAGCAGCATTAGTGCTTTGGTTCAGTTAGGCCCTAAAGCCTATTCAAATTGGGATTAGCCTCATGACCAATAAAAACCCATCTTTGCAACATTACATGTATGTTTAGCACCAATGCAGTGAAAAAATTATGCTATAGTGACATTGATGTTGAATAAATGATGCTGTGAAAACTGCAAGTTCAGTACTGGTGTGTTTGATATATTAACGGCCATGTTGGGTTTATAAGCTGTTTGAATTTGTGTTGTGGTCGACAGACTCTGTTTGATATAAAGTGGAAATGACTATTAAAACTCTTTATGACCAAGATTATGTTAAGATTAGTCTCTCAAACAAACAAGATTTCACGGGTACATTCTCGCTTCCAAATGATTGTTACCCCAAAGAATGCTTTACCTACTATGCAAAGTGTCAGTTGACATGATTTCTAACTTTAAATAATTGTAAGTCAGGAAATGGAAGGGAGGGGGGAGGAACTCAAGAAAATTACAATCACCAAGGAAGTGATACTGAGCAAATTGTTGGAGCTGCGGGCTGACAAGTCCCTGGGTCCTGAGGGACTTCATCCACGGTTCTAAAAGAAGTGGCTCGTGAGATAGTTGCTGCTTTGGTTTTAATTTTCCACAATTCTCTTGATTCGAGGTAGGTTCCATTAGATTGGAAAATAGCGAATGTAACTCCTTTATTCAAAAAGGGAGGGAAACACAAAGCAGGAAACTACAGGCCAGTTAGCTTAACAGCTGTCTCAAGAAAACTGCTAGAAGCTATTATTAAAGGCGTTATAGCAGGGCACTTTGAAAAATTCAAGGTAATCAGGCAGGCCAACATGGTTTTGCGAAAGGGAAATCATGTTTAATCAATTTATTAGAGTTCTTTGAAGAAGTAACATGTGCTGTGGATAAAGGGGAACTGGTGGATGTGCTGAAATTTCCAGAAGGCATTTGATAAGGCGCCACATCAAAGGTTATTGTAGAAAACAAAACCTCATGGTGTAGGGGGTAACATATTGGCATGGATAGAAGATTGGCTAGCTAACAGGAAACAAAGAATAGGCATAAATGGGCTATTTTCTGGTTGGCGAGATGTAATGAGTGGTGTGCCACAGGGATCAGTGCTGGGACCTCAACTTTTTACAATTTATATTAATGGCTTGGATGAAGGGACCAAAGGTATGGTTAATAAATATGCTGATGACACAAAGATGGGTAGGAACATAAGTTGTGAAGAGGACATGAGGCTACAAAGGGATATAGTTAGGTTAAGTGAGTGGGCAAAGATCTTGCAAATGGAGTATAATGTGGGAAAATGCGAAATTGTCCATTTTGGCAGGAAGAATAAAAAAGAAGCATATTATCTAAATGGTGAGAGATTTCAGAGCTCTAAGATGCAGAGGGATCTGGGTGTCCTAGTGCATGAATCGCAAAAGGTTAGTATGCAGGTTTAGCAAGTAATTAGGAAAGCTAATAGAATGTCATTGTTTGTGAGGGGAATTGAATACAAAAGTTGGTAGGTTATGCTTCAGTTAGACAGGACATTGGTGAGACCACATCTGGAGTACCGTGTACAGTATTGGTTTTCTTATTTAAAGAAGGATGTAAATGCATTGGAAGCAGTTCAGAGGAAGTTTATTAGACTAATACCTGGAATGGGCAGGTTGTCTTATGAGGAAAGGTTGAACAGGCTAGGCTTGTATCTACTGGACATTGGAAGAGTAAGAGGCGACTTGATTGAAACATATAAGATCCTGAGGAGTCTTGATAGGGTGGATGTGGAAAGGATGTTTTCCCCTTGTGGGAGAATCGAGAACTAGGTATCACTATTTAAGAATAAGGGGTCGCCCATTTAAGACAGAGATGAGGAGGATTTTTTTTTTCAGAGGGTCGTGAGTCTTTGGAACTCTCTTCCTCAAAAGGCAGTGGAAGCTGAGTCTTTGAATATTTTTCAGGCAGAGGTAGATAGATTCTTGATCAGCAAGGGGGGGTGAAAGGTTACTGGGGGTAGGCGGGAATGTGGAGTTGAGGTTACAATCAGATCAGCCATGATCTTATTGAATGGCGGAGCAGGCTCAAGGGGCCGAGTGGCCTACTCCTGCTCTTAATTTGTATGTTTGTATGTAACTTCCTTGTTTGAATGTATGTTGTTTACCGCAGCCCCAATTTTAATTAAACTGTTTAAAGGGTAAAATTATGAAAATCGACTTACTACCCCTATTCTGCCGGAGATTCACTGATTGTCATTTTAACTGCAGCACTGAAACGCATCAGAAAGGCATCAACTGGCAACAGGCCATGCGAGGGTTGATTACAGAATGTGACTCCTTGAAAGTCTCTATCCACTTGCAGCACTAATCTCTCCAAGGATGTCTATTCAATACAGAGCATGGGTTTGATCCCAGAGTCTGCACAGCAACTACTTGAGGTTCCATTCAAGCTTTAAAGCATGTGAACATGGAATGCTGTTTTGTAGTGTCGCTAAAGTGGCCACGCTTACGAAGGTAGACTGCACAATGCTGATGCCAAGCGAGATGACACCAGTCAGGTTGAAGCCAGATTCCTTCATGCATGCAGCGATGGTAGTGGAACTGCTTGATAGCACTTCAAATATTTCATACAACTACTTGTCTGAAACAAGCAGATTTCTTCTCATTGCTGAGCCCCTGAACTCCTCATCTGTCCTCTTCAGCAGAAGTAGAAGAGGACTTTGTCCTCTGTCACACTGAGCTGTCCCTTACACCACTACTTGCTCTTTTGTACCGTTGCCAGGTGCATCATCACATGCACCCCCTCTATTTCGCTCTGTAACCCAGTTGCAGTTCCAGTTTCTGTGCTGGTGCTTGCAAGTGATGGAGTACGTATGACAGTGCCACCTCAGAAGGACTTTCCTCCTCTGAGGTTTCTTCTTCATGGGCTCTAGCTGTTCAGAAGAACCTAGAGCAAATAGTCATTTATGGCATAGAAGGTGGCCATTCGGCCCATCGAATCCATGACAGCTCTCAGCAGAGCACTCCAATCAGTCCCACTCCCCCGCTCGATACCTGTAGCCCTGAAAGTTTATTTTCTTCAACTGCCCATCCAATTTCCTTTTGACATCATTGATTGTCTCCACTTCCACCACCCTCATGGACAGAGTGTTCCAGGTCATTATCACCTGCTGCATAAAAAGTTCTTCCTCACATTCCCTCTACATCTCTTGCACAAAATCTTCAATCTGTGTCCCCTAGTCCTTGTACCAGTGATTAATGGAAACAGTTTTTTATTGTCTCCCTTATCCAAGTCTGTCATAATCTTGTACACCTCTGTCAAATCTCTCCTGAACCTCCTTTGCTCCAGGGAGAACCAACCCAGTTTTTCCAACCTAATCTTGTAACTAAAATCCCCCATCCCGAGAACCATTCTGGTAAATCACTTCTGCACCCTGTTACGACCAGGTGAGAAAGGGGTCTAGGGCTCCCTTCTCAACCTTTTCTCGGTTTGGCTGTGACAGGGTTTAATTTTTAAAACAGAGTTTTTAGCTTCCCCTCAGTGAGTCCTTGCTCACTGCTCTCTAATTGTAATGGTAAAGAAATCAACCAGACAGGTTTTCTCAGATTTAAACAAGAAAGGTGTAAGTTTATTAACCTTAAAACTTTAACTCAGTTAAAACTACTAAGAATACGCAATGCAACCACGCTAGCAAACATACGCAATAAACATACGAATTTGAGACAGAGGAAGACAAAGAATTAAGGGGAAAAGGTTTTCAGTAATAGATGGAATTCAGTTACTGATTCTGAGTTGGATGTAAAGTCTTTGATTGAAGTTATGTCTTGCAATTCCCGTTGGGGCCCAGCGCACACATTAAAACTTGTTTAGCTGGTATCAGAAGGCTGCAGGAGTCTTCTGTCTTGAGGCTTGAGTTACTTCTGTGGGTCCCTGGAACTTTGCATGTGAGAGAGAGAGACAGAGAAAGGGACTGCTCTCTTCTTGAAGTTCAAATGCAGTCTCTTTCAAAAACTGTTCTGTGAGTACAATTCAATTAACTCCAGGTTGGCCAGCAGCTTAGTCACGTGACTAGCTTTTTTCTTGAAACAGCCTTGCTTGCGAGGTTTGTGGATTCCTCATAGCTTACCAGATACTCTCAAGGGGTGGGGTGGTGGGGGGGGGGAGGTGGAATGCTGGCTGTTGCACATTCAATGACTCTCAATGTCCCTTGATCATCACTATTGACAAAATCCATCTGGCTAATTGGATCAGGGAGTGCTCCCATTGTGTCTCCATGCAACTGTCCTTTAGGATGCAAATGTGCAGCCATATTTTCAGCCACTGTTCTGTGGTCTTTTTAACCAGGTTATTTCAATGTCCAGTATACGTTCAAATAATAATGTTCCATATGACAAAATTAATATGTCTCAGTTTGGCAGGTGTGGTTTCTGTCACAACCCTCTCAAGGACCCTCACATCTTTCCTGAAGTGTAATGACCAGAACTGGACGCAATGCTCTAGTTGTGGCCTAGCCAAAGCTTTATAAACATTCAGTTTTGTACTCAATGTCGCTATTTATACAAAATAGAAAAGGGAGAAGTGATCAGATGGTATTGGGAGTCTGCACAGTTGCAGAAGACCTGCATCACAATGTAATTTTATGTAATCAGGCTGGCTGGTTGTGCATTTTACCAGTGCATAGGGGTCATGATTATTGTGCAGAAAGAGAGGGTGAGTGGCTACTGAAAAGGAGTGCGTGGGGCTTGTGCTGGCACAAAGCAAGTATCTGGAATGCAAAGTGAGGAAGGAGTCCTGAGAGAAGTTGCTGATTTTGAAAATGCTGCCAACTGAGAGGAAAGTAGTGTTGCTGATTGTTATGAAAGGACCAAGGAAGAGGTGAGTCTGTTGTCAGTGAGAATGAGAGCTGGTCTACTGTGCTGTTGTGCTGGGTAATGAAGTAAGTAATGAAGAGAAGGGAGTTGTTCAGAGTGCTGGGGGACGGATGGGGCAGCTGCCTTGTGTTGCAGAGAGAGAGATAAATGAAGAGCAGTAGTCACCCATACTACTCTGGTGAGGTAATTGAAGTGCTTTCTGCACTGCATCTAGATCCTATAGGTGACACTTACAGCTGACTACCTGTGAAATCTTTATGTCTGGTGAAAAGATTGCTTGGCAACTCTGCTGGCACTGCCACAGAACAAGAGCTCCCTCCCAGCCCTCGCCTCTTCCACAAGCACATCCAGGGACGCTTCTGAGAAGCTGGGGCCTTGCCTGCGACTCATTGCATCAAAGATTGCTCTTCCATTGCCATAAAAAAAAAAGGAACAAACCCAAGGGAGTACAACCGAGCTTTAAGAGGCACATTCCTGCTTTAAATAGGCTTCTAGCTGACCTGCTGGAATTTGCTCCCTGAAAGCGGGTTGGGTCACCCAATTTGGTATGAAACTCACTGGTGATATTATAATGTGGCCTGGGAGTTATAATTCGCTGGGCTTGTTTTTTGGTTGTGGTGGATGAGTTTTGAACTGAAACCAAAATTTCCTGTTGTAAACTGGCCGAGTTAAAATCGGGGCTGCTGTGTTTTTGTGGCTGTAAATGTTGTGCGTTGACGCAGTATTCTGAATGTACTGTGAAAATGCAAATGAAGCAAATGCGTCAAATAAGAACCTTTTTGCTGTCATAATGTGTTTAACTTGTTCTTTCAGTTTCTCGCCTGATTTTTCTTCATAGCTCACATTTTACCTGACTAGACCAGTCATTTACTGGAATCTCAGAGCAGGATTTTCCCATGGGCTTCAGGACTCCGACACTGGGGCCCGACAACAGGACCAGATGGAGGTCCCAAGCCTGCACTTGCTGGGAGCCAAACCGGGGAGCTACTTTCCCGGAGCGGGCCTCCTAAATGGCTGCCTCCAAGCGTGCCATTCAATTAAGGATGGCGGGTGGGCTCCCAATGCTGCTGTCTCAATCAAAGGGCTGAGAACAATAGAGCCTTGGCAGCCCCAGCGAGACAGGTGGGCACTGCTGAGGCAGGTAGGAGAACGTGAGGGCACCTCAAAATGGAGGTGTCCTTGGAGGGTTGAAAATAATTAAATCTTTTAGGGGGCCAAGCAGGCAGGCCCCTCTGATCGGAGATGTGGCTTTTGCTGCTGAAGGCGTCCTCTTTGGGGGATGGAGTCTCGGACTTCGAAGGCCCCCTGGACTGCTGCAAGGAGGCTGCCTCCATTAAGCTGGTGGGGACCACACTGCCGCCAATAAGCACTGTAAATTGGCCCTAATTGGGGCTTTAAATAGGCAGATATGCCGATCCGCATTCCTGCCTGCCCCAGGGAAACTTTCCTGGCATTTGGGAGCTGTCCCGAAGTGGCTCCCCACTATTTTCCGTGCCACCTCCTTTCCCACCACTCCAGAGCCTGGAACATTCTGCCCATTCAACTTTCATACATGTATATAAGGTTAGTGATAGCTAGCAATCAGTCATTGGATGTTAATATAATTTTGATAGTGATGCATATTATATCACATTGATCTGAAACACATTTAAATTTGATATTATCTAGGAGAGCATGGACAGATAATGATTGCCACTGCATAGATATTTTTCAGTTCTCAACTAAAATGTGATTTTCAAGCCCAATCAGAAAATATTAATGTAGTTTTTAAAGTTTTGATTTATTGGTAATTCCCAATATCATAGTAAAAAGTTTATCCACATTTAAAGAAATCATAAAAATCTTCTTATGTTGTTCACTGTAATGGTGCAATGCAGAAATGAGTGCTGACCATTATATAATTTTCCCCCATTCTTTTCTGCTGTTATCTCTAAATGAATGTCCAATGAAGCAGAAGCCCATGTTTATTATACTTAAAGTTGATTGCCTAGTTGTGAACTTAGTATTTTAAGACTTTTGTTGCTTTCTGCAAGAATTGTTTGCATGTGTGTTTTATTTTGTCTGCTTGACATAAAAAGTTAGCATAATACCTATAAAAATTGGTTTTCTATTTTTATGGTGAACATATTGACACTTATGTGAAGTGCATTTGATGTGAATAGTTTTGTTTCATTACTAGTTTAAGTATCTTTACTTCTGGAATCTTCATCCTAAGCAATCAACTCTGTAACAAATGAGTTGCTGGAGGCATTAGACTTTGCTTGAAAAATACAAGTGTTTACAAATAGACTTTTCATTACACCATTAATTGAAATGAAAATTAAAACAAAACTGTTTTCTTTTAAATCTAACTCCTTAATTTCCTTACTACTTTATTTTGTATTGTCTCTAAATTATTGTATTTAAGAGCAGTCACTAGTCTTTCATGATACAAATGCACATATTTCAACAGAAGTTGTTGAATGGCAAACAGGATAAATCGGCTGAAAGAGTTAAACCTATAATGATATTTTCTGCTTCCTGAAAAATCTACCAGATTTTTATGGTAGACCAACTTTATCTATACTGCCACACAAATAATTATCTATGATAATTACCAGCCTGAAGATGAATCTCTAAATGTTTTTCTGATGATAGTGCTGGGGTTGGCAGGTGTTAAAAGTGCCTCCTAGGGACAAAGATTGAAGAGGGGATAGTTCCCACTAATCCTTGAGGCAAGGATGTTTTACATTGTATTCTGTCATGTGAAAAGGAGCCTTGTGTGGTGCCCTACTAATGAAATTTAATAGGCAAAGGTCATGTATCTTTATGAGAAAACAGAGGAGCTCTAGCATGATGAATGTACTGAGCAGGGTTCAATGGAGGGTGCTCATGGATAAAATCCATGTTTAAACAGTGTTCCATGCAACTGATAAGCATTTGACAATTTAAAGGACTGCCTCACACAAATATTATTTTTCCACCTTGTCACCTTTTATCAAATAAAACATATTAGGGGTTATGTCAGATTGTATTTCATGGATTCTTTGCTGTGGACTTTGTATTACTTCACTGTGTTTGAAGACTGCAGTTTGCATCCAGTTATGTTTGGTACTTTAAGCAGAAAAGATATATATGTACTAGCATTTTATATAAAAAAGAACTCAAGTGGAAGTTTGCACTTTTAAAATTTGATCAGTGTTGCACAATTTTTATCTGTTGATTATCCATCATATAATAATTGTAAAAAGTGTTTTCATTACAGTTTTTCAACTCAGATGTAGACTATCCAAAGGTGTATATTGAAATGCACATCTTAGTAATGATGGTTTGTCCTTTTTTGGCTAACTGAAATGCATTGAAACCTTTTGGAGGCACAGTGGTGGTGGCAGCAAGAGCTTTTTGATGCAGCAGTCAGAAAATCCATATTTTTTTTTTAGAAGATGCATAAAACAGTTAAATTTGGAATTACTGCTGGTTTGTAGTAGAGCAGTGATGATACCAGTTCATTTGCTCAAGTTCTACTGCTGAGTCGGGAGACACTTCAATAAATCAAACAGAGCTTGATGGATTCTCCAACTCATTCAAATGAATGCCTGGAAGAGTGAAGAAATCTTGCAGTATTCCCTATTTGACAAAGGCTGTGCAAAGAGCCTGAATGGATGAATGGTTGATTAATTTTTGCCAGAAATTTTACTGACAGCGGGAACTGTATTTTTGCTTCTACTTCATTCACATGGTAGTAATTTTATGTAGGGTGTGAAGTACAACATTTTAATGTATATCTAAAGCCAAGCTATTTAATCTGTTGTCAGACAGTATGGCTTTAAGGTAATAATGAGATCATACGTTTCCAAGAGTTGCTTTGATTTATTTGGTCAAAAGCCACAACCAATATGAATGTAACCCTGTGGCATTTATGCCTATCCACTGTTTGTGGTGTAGCCAAATTCTGATTGTTTGTCTTTGTGCGTGTCAGAATGGAAAACATTTTATAAGTTTAAGACACTTTGTCAAAGTTTCCTCTAAGCATTTTCACTAGTAAAAAAAATTGGAATTTCCTAAATAATCTTTACATTAATTTGTTGTCTTTAAACATTGTTACTGATATTTTGTTAATAGACTATTATATATTTCATAAAGGGACTTTCACATTTACTGAAGGTCAAGTTATTATAAAATTGAGTGCCACCTCAACACTGTGCAGCAAATGATGAGGGAGAAGTTAATAACTCAGTGATTCTGGTAACCTACCCATTCCCCTACCCTGAAAACTTATACATTAACTATCCTTGTTGCATTCTTCATCACTCCCTTAATCCTGAATTAAAGAATGTTGAAACGATTCAGCCAACATCTATACCAATGGCATTCTGTGACACAGACTCAAAAGCTACAATAAACCCACATTGCATATTGGATTTTTACTTGATAAGAAAAAAGATTGCAGGGTTATATGGGAAGAACAGGGGAGTGGAACTAATTGGATAGATCTTTCAAAGACCCGCAACAGGCACGATTGGCCAAATAGCCCCATTTTGTGCTATATGATTCTATGATACCAAATATAATTAAGGTGATGAATTTAATTCCCATAATAATAATTGCCTTCCATTCATTTCTCACCCAAGGGTTAACCCATGGTGCTCTTCTTATACAAAGGTTTCCATATCTACTGCTTTTGAGTTGTTTTCAGCAAAGCTGATGGAAGGTTGCTGTTGCTCTGTGTTAGGACCCTTGAAATTCCAGGACAGCATGGTCCAGCTGACTTGCTGACATCATGATGGGCATTGGTTGAGGGAGTGGCACAAGAGCAGGTGTGCTGACATCCTGAGGGAGGGCAACATGTACTGTTTCCATCACAGGACTACAACTCCTGTGGGACTGGGTTTCATCACTTCTGCAGATCTGTTGGAGAGCAGACTGCAGCAGGTCAGTGTTTCTTTGAAAACTTCTATCTATCCCACCAATCATTCTGCCTAAGGTGGGTGTATGTTTCTTGAATGGGGAGCCCAATACCAGCATGCGCTCTTCTGGCTCCACTTCAGTTCTATGCTCCAGATCTTTGGTCACCTAGTGTGGAGAAGGGTGGGCCTGCCTCTGGGGCTGACCAAGGTGGTCATCCACAGGTTCAGGTTGGGCGCGGCCAATAGGGGTGGTCACTTTGGCTGTCTGCCTCTTTTCATTGGCCTTATTTATGCCCTGATGGACCTGGAGAAGGAGCACATGGTGTCTGCCAACATGCTTTTGGCCTTTCATGACCAGTGTGCTAGGCAAGGACTGGAGGGCATGCTGGGTGGTGTAGATAATATTTAAGTTCATGAGTTTCTTTTTTTTTAACTTAAGTTCTTTATTTGTTGTCCCCCTCTAAAAAGGGGGCACTTTTGTTAAGTTTTTTGTTACATATGAACATATGAATTAGGAGTAGGCCATTCATTAAGATCATGGCTGATCTGATTATAACCTTGACACCACACTCCTGTCTACCCCCGATAACCTTTCACCCCCTTGTTTATGAAAAATCTATCTACCTCTGCGTTAAAAATATTTAAAGACTCTGCTCCCACTGCCTTTTAAGGAAGTGTTCCAAAGACATTGATGATATTGGAGTAACCCAGTATCTCCTTCTAGTTTAGTTAAGAAAAGGAGGACCACCACCTGCAAGTTCCCCTCCAAGCCACACATCATCTTGGAACTATATCGCCGTTCCTTCACTATCACTGGGTCAAAATCCTGAAACTCCCTTCCTAACAGCACTGTCGGTGTACCTACCCCACATGGACTGCAGCAGTTCAAGAAGGCGGCTTATCACCACCTTCTCAAGGGCAATTAAAGATGGGCAATAAATGCTGGCCTTGCCAGCGACGCCCACTTCCAGTGAAGGAATAAAAAAAAGTTATTTGACCTTCCATCAAAGCTACAAAGGTTGATTACACTGACTTCTATTGTTAAGGCCTGACTGCAGCATCCCGGGAGTTGGCCACTCACTACAAGGCAGTATGTTGATGCGAGATGATAGCACACAGGCTGAAAGTGGACTTCTGCATATTTTCAACCATAATGCCGAAATCCATGAGGACCTCCAGGAAGGTATCTCAAAATTTGGGGGCAGCTGTCTGACTCATTGCTGCAAAGATAATTCTCTCCACATTATTGCAAAGAAATTATTATTTTTTAACTTCAGGGAATGCAACTCACTTTAATAGGCATCATAAAGCCCGCTGAAAGTTAAGCCACAAAATTGGGTGGGCTGCCTTTTAGTTGACACAATTGAGCGGGCAGCCCGTCAATCATATTAAAATGAAGTCTGGGAGTTAAAATCAGCCAGGCCTCACGGTGATGTCCTGGGGGTTTGCCTCCGTAGACCTGACAGCAAATAAAAAGAGAAAAAAACAGGTTAGTGTTTTGGGTTAAGGCCCTCTATCAAAGGGCGATTAAAGATGGGCAATAACTGCTGGCCTTGACACATCCAGTGAAAAAATGAAAAAAGTTATTTGACCTTCCATCAAAGCTACATAGGTTGCTTACACTGGCTTCAGTTGTGAACTTTAGTTTGTCTTAGTTTTTTCAATACTGATGGATCCACTGTGTATTTCCTATATTTTCCTTTATTTAAGATATCGAGCATTCAGTTTGAATTTTTAACTTTAGTATCCTAAAGATGAACAAACGTATAGATCTTGAATATTTGTAAACTTTTCTTCCTTAGGTAATCTGTATACACATATATAATTTTGAAACATTTTTGTATGTGTATGATTTTTGTCATGCTTTTGTGACAACAGTTTCATTTGAAGTGGCTTATATAATCATTAAAAATTGAAATCCTGAATGTAAACAATGCAGTTGCATGCTCTCGCCACTAGTACAAAATATGGTGCTAAGTTTATTAATTCACTTTCCCAGCTCTGTCCCCGTTTGTTTTTGTGCTGTGCTTACAGGTAAGTGCTTCAATTTTTTTAAACACCATTTTAAAAATGTGTATTTAGTATTTTTATTATTGTATTCCTCCAAGTCTTCTCACTCCTGCAATATTCCAGATACCAGCTATATCTTGCTTTTTATTTTTAGCCGTTTGGTCTCTTCCTCTTCCTTTGGTTTCCCAGTCCTGTGCTCCCTGCTTTTTTAGCTGCTTGATCTTCCTGCACTTTTCTGGTTCTAGTTCTTGCCTTCACCCTGCCTCCAAAAGGTTTTTTAGCTGCTTCTTCCCTCCCTGGCCTCAGATACTTTGCCTCCCAATACCCTTGGAGATTGGATTTGAACTACTTGTCCAGTAGGTGGTCACCCCACAAGAAGTAAGAGTTCAGGATAGTAGGTGGGTGGCCATCTGGAAGAATAGGAAGAGGCAGTAGGTGGAGGAGTATTGAGGGTGTGTGCCACTCTCAAAAAAAGTACTCAGTATTGGAGACAGCTGGGAGTGATGATAATTTGAAAGAGTGCAGTCTGGACCATGGTACTAATGACTGTACAGAAGGGAACAGCAAAGTGTAGAAATGCAGTTGTTATACGAGATCTCATATTCAGGGTGACAGACGGGCATTTCTGTAACCTGTCATCATAAGTCCCGCATGGTGTGTTGCCTCCCTGGTGCCAAGCTAAAAGACATCATGGAGAAGGTGCAGAATATTCTGCAAGGGGAAGGAAGTGAGCCAGAAGTTTTGGTACATATTGGTACCAATGACATAGATAGGGCAGGTATTAAGGTCCTATGGCCAGATTTTCAGGAGCTGGGAGGAAGTTGAAAAGTAGGATCTTGGCAGTAGTAATCTCTGGATTATTCTGAGTGCCACATGCTAGCTAGAGTAGGAATAGGAAGATAGGGAGGAACAATGGGTACAGCAAGGACAGCTTCAGGTTCTTGGGGCAATGGAACCAGTTCTGGGACAGAAGGCGCTTATTCAAAAGCAATGGGTTGCACATCAGCAGGACTGGGATCAATGTCCTCACAGAGAGATTCACTAGTGTGGTTGGGGAGACTTTAAATTAAATTAGGCACCCATATAGAAATAGAAAAGAGGAATAAGGTGCATAATGTGAGAGTATTGGAGAGTACAAGAGAAGGGAGTAATTCCATATTAGAGAGTGAGAAGGACTATGAGGAATGCAAAGACAGGATTACATTGTACAAAGTGTGGTGAATAAGGTTGGTGAGCGACAACTACATAAAACACCATGAGAATATGATGTAATGACAATAACGGAAACATGGCTTAAAAATGGTGAGGACTGCACGCTTAATATAAAAGTATTTAATGGCCAAAATTTTACGTTGTGCGAGAGGCCCCACCCACTCGCCAAAAAGTCGGTGGCGAGCCCACCTCCACAGGGCCTGGGGAGCCACGCCAGGATTTTTCGCTCCACAGACCCTTAATTTGTCTTGAGTGGGACTTCAAGCTCCTTGAGGCTGGCCAATCAGCGGGCTGGTAGCTCTTAGTCCCAGCACCGTCACCGGGAGTGGTGGCCACTGGTGGGACTACACCCAGCCACCACAGCTGGGGATAATCGGCCAGGCCCCAGTGAGGCAAGGGGGGAGTCGGTTAGTTGGGGGGAGGGGGGGCAGTGTTCTACGTTGGAGCTGGTTGGCGCTTCGGGGGCGGCCCTCTGTGGGGCACAGGGTGCCCGATCAGGAGGACCCCCGTCCCCCCAGCCCACAAGTAGATCGCCTGGTTTTACCAGGCGGGTTTCTTGAGGCCTTTGCTGTCCAGCCGCCAAGGGTAAAATACCTGCGGCAGCGGAAGGAGGCCCTTAAGTGCCAGTTAATTGGTCACTTAAGGGCCTTGATTGGCCTGGGTTGGGCAGGCCGTTTCTCGCCGCTGCCGCTCCGCGTCAAATTGCAGCAGGGGTGGAAGCGATCGGGAATGGCCCTCCCCGCTGCCCACTCAATTTTACGCCCTTTCCCCCCCCCCCCCCCACCCGCAGTCGCCACCAGCCCGCTCGTTTGAGGGCTGTAAAATTCCAACCGGGGTTCAGAAAAGATAAAGTAGGAAAAATGGGAGGTGGGGTGGCAGTACTGATTAGGGAAGGCATTATAGTGTTGGAAAGAGGGGATTTCCTTTGAGGTGATAAGGACAGAATCCATTTGGTTAGAGTTGAGAAGTAAAAAGGGTATCCTGCTATTGCGGGTATTTTGTAGGCCTCCAAATAGTGAGAGAGAGATTGAGGAGCAAATCTGCAGGGAAATCACAAAGATGTGCAAGAAATATAGAGTGTTGATATTGGGGGACTTTAATTACCCAACTGTTGATTGGAATAATGTTAGAGTTAAGGGAAAGGAGGTGGAGGAATTTCTGAAATGTGTTCAGGAGAACTTCCTTGATCAGTATATTCTTGGCCCAACTAAAAAGGAAGCATGGAATAAAAACAAAGTGCTGGAAATACTCAACAGGCCAGGCTGTATCTGTGGAGAAAGAAGCAGAGTTAACGTTTCAGGTCTGTGACCTTTAATCAGATGAAAGGTCACAGCTGAAACGTTAACTCTGCTTCTCTCTCCACAGATGCTGCCAGACCTGCTGAGTATTTCCAGCACTTTCTGTTTTTATTTCAGATTGCCAGCATCTGCAGTATTTTGCTTTTACTATTAGAAAGGAAGCATTGCTGGATCTGGTGCTGAGAAATGAGGTGGACCAAGATGACCAAGGGTCTGTGGGGGAGCATTTGGGTAAGAGTAATTATCATATCATAAGGTTTAAACTAGTAATGCAGCAAAGCAAGGAACAATATAAGGTAGAAGGTCTAGATGGGAAGAGAGCTAATTTCAGTGTAATGAGACGGGAACTAGCCAGGGTAAATTGGAATCAAAGACTGACAGGAAATGGAGCAATGGGTTATCTTTAAGGAAGAGATGCTTCAGGTACAGACTAGGTACACTCCAATAAGGGTAAAAGGCAGGGGAACCAAAAACAGTGCTCCTTGGATGACGAGCGAGATAGAGATTATGATGAAACAAAAAAGAGAGTGTATGATGCATGTCAGATGAATTCTTCAAGTGAGAATCAGGTCAAATACAATCGGTTGAGAAGTGAAGTGAAGACTGGCAAAGAGATAATGAGAATAGAATGGCAGTTAACATAAAAGGAAACTCAAAAAAAAAACTTTACCAGCATGTAAATAGTAAGCAGATAGTAAGAGGTGGAGTGGGGTCTTTTACAGACCAAGAGGGTGATGTGTGCTCCGAGGCGAAGGGCAAGTCTAGAATAGTTAATAAGTACTCAGTATCGGTATTTACTAAGAGGAATCTGACAAAATATCGGTAGAAGCAGAAAGAGTGGAGGCAATGGATAGGGTAAAAATTGAGAGGAAAGAGGTACTGGAAAGGCTGGCTGTGTTGAGCATAGATAAGTCACCTTGTCCAGATGCCTTGCAGGTTGCTAAAGGAAGTTGGGGTGGAGATAGTGGAAAGGCTTGTCACAATCTTCCAATCTTCCCGGGATATTGGGGAGGTGCCAGAGAATTGGAGAGTGGCAAATGTGACACCTTTGTTCAAGAAAGGGTGTAAGTACAGTCCTAGCAACTACATAGATAGCAACTATGTAGATAGTCCAACTAGGGATGGAGCCGTACTGGACCTGGTATTGGGGAATGAGCCCGGCCAGGTGGTCGAAGTTTCAGTAGGGGAGCATTTCGGGAACAGTGACCATAATTCCATAAGTTTTAAGGTACTTGTGGATAAGGATAAGAGTAGTCCTCGGGTGAAGTTGCTAAATTGGGGGAAGGCTAATTATAACAATATTAGGCAGGAACTGAAGAATTTAGATTGGGGGCAGCTGTTTGAGGGTAAATCAACATCTGACATGTGGGAGTCTTTCAAATGTCAGTTGATTAGAATCCAGGACCAGCATGTTCCTGTGAGGAAGAAGGATAAGTTTGGCAAGTTTCGGGAACCTTGGATAACGCGGGATATTGTGAGCCTAGTCAAAAAGAAAAAGGAAGCATTTGTAAGCGCTGAATATAAAGACAGTAGGAAGGAACTTAAGCAAGGAGTGAGGAGGGCTAAAAGGGGTCACGAAAAGTCATTGGCAAACAGGATTAAGGAAAATCCCAAGGCTTTTTATACGTATATAAAGAGCAAGAGGGTAACTAGGGAAAGGGTTGGCCCACTCAAGGACAGAGGAGGGAATCTATGTGTGGAGCCAGAGGAAATGGGCGAGGTACTAAATGAGTACTTTGCATCAGTATTCACCAAAGAGAAGGACTTGGTGGCTGACGAGCCTAGGGAAGGGAGTGTAGATAGTCTCAGTCATCTCATTATCAAAAAGGAGGAGGTGTTGGGTGTCTTGCAAAGCATTAAAGGAGATAAGTCCCCAGGGCCTGATGGGATCTACCCCAGAATACTGAGGGAGGCAAGGGAAGAAATTGCTGGGGCCTTGACAGAAATATTTGCATCCTCATTGGCTACAGGTGAGGTCCCAGCGGACTTGAGAATAGCCAATGTTGTGCCTTTGTTTAAGAAGGGTAGCAAGGATAATCCAGGAAATTATAGGCCGGTGAGCCTTACATCAATGGTAGGGAAATTATTAGAGAGGATTCTTCAGGACAGGATTTACTCCCATTTGGAAACAAACGAACTTATTAGCGAGAGGCAGCATGGTTTTGTGAAGGGGAGGTCGTGTCTCACTAATTGGATTGAGTTTTTTGAGGAAGTGACAAAGATGATTGATGAAGGAAGGGCAGTGGATATTATCTATATGGACTTCAGTAAAGCCTTTGACAAGGTCCCTCATGGCAGACTGGTACAAAAGGTGAAGTCACACGGGATCAGAGGTGAGCTGGCAAGATGGATACAGAACTGGCTCAGTCATAGAAGACAGAGGGGAGCAGTGGAAGGGTGCTTTTCTGAATGGAGGGATATGATTAGTGGTGTCCCGCAGGGATCAGTGCTGGGACGTTTGCTGTTTGTAGTATATATAAATGATTTGGAGGAAAATGTAGCTGGTCTGATTAGTAAGTTTGTGGATGACACAAAGGTTGGTGGAGTTGCGGATAGTGATGAGGATTGTCAGAGGATACAGCAGGATATAGATCGGTTGGAGACTTGGGCGGAGAAATGGCAGATGGAGTTTAATCCGGACAAATGTGAGGTAATGCATTTTGGAAGGTCTAATGCAGGTGGGAAGTATACAGTAAATGGCAAAACCCTTAGGAGTATTGACAGACAGAGAGATCTGGGCATACTTGTCCACAGGTCGCTGAAAGTGGCAACGCAGGTGGATAAGGTAGTCAAGAAGGCATACGGCATGATTGCCTTCATCGGTCGGGGCATAGAGTATAAAAGTTGGCAAGTCATGCTGCAGCTGTACAGAACCTTAGTTAGGCCACACTTAGAATATTGCGTGCAATTCTAGTCGCCACACTACCAGAAGACGTGGAGGCTTTGGAGAGGGTACAGAAGAGGTTTACCAGGATGTTGCCTGGTCTGGAGGGCATTAGCTATGAGGAGAGGTTGGATAAACACGGATTGTTTTCACTGGAACGACGGAGGTGGAGGGGCGACATGATAGAGGCTTACAAAGTTATGAGCGGCATGGACAGAGTGGATAGTCAGAAGCTTTTACCCAGGGTGGAAGAGTCAGTTACTAGGGGACATAGGTTTAAGGTGCGAGGGGCAAAGTTTAGAGGGGATGTGCGAGGCAAGTTCTTTACACAGAGGGTGGTGAGTGCCTGGAACTTGCTGCCGGGGGAGGTGGTGGAAGCAGGTACGATAGCGACGTTTACGAGACATCTTGACAAATACATGAATAGGATGGGAATAAAGGGATACGGTCCCCGGAAGTGCAGAAGGTTTTAGTTTAGGCAGGCATCAAGATCGGCGCAGGCTTGGAGGGCCGAATGGCCTGTTCCTGTGCTGTACTGTTCTTTGTACAGGCCAGTTAGTTTAACATCAGTGGTGGGTAAGGTTTTAGAAACGATAATCAGGGAAAAAAATCAACAAGCACTTGGAGAGGTTTGAGTTAATTTAAGGATGGCCAGTACGGATTTGTAACAGGCAGATCATGCTTGACTAATCTAATTGAATTTTTTGATCAAGTAACGGATTTGTTTGATGAAGGGAATGCAGTGGTTGTTGTCAAATTGATTTTAAGAAAAGGTTTGTTAAAGTACCACATAAAAGACTGGTTAACAAAATTGAGGCTCATGGAATAGGAGGGTCAGTATCCAATTGGATAAAAAATTGTTTTAAGGACAGAAAACAGTGAGTCATAGCAAATGGAGGATGGTAGACAGTGGTGTTCCCTAAGGGTCAGTGCTAGGACCACTGCTTTTTTTGCGATATATAAATGACTTGGATCTTAAAATACAGAGTAGAATCTCAAAATTTGCCAATGATACCAAACTTGGAGGAATGGCAAACAGGGAGGATGATACCAGTCAACTGCAACATGACTTAGGCTAGCAGGATAGGCAGAAAGTGGCAGGTGGTATTTAATACAGACAAGAGTGAGGTGATGCATTTTGGCAGAAGGAATATGGTGAGGTGATATAGAGTTAATGGCACAGTTCTAAAGAATGTGCAGGAACAGAGGGACTGGGGTGCATGAGCATCAATCTTTGAAGGTAGCAGGACATATTGCGAGAGTGGTTAGCAAAGCATATGGGATCTTGGGTTTTGTAAATAGAGATAAAGCAGGCAAGTTATGCTGAGCCTTTAAAAAGCTCTGATTGGGCCCCAACTGGAGTATTGTGTCCATTTTTGTCACCACACTTTAGGAAGGATGTGAGTGTCCTTGAAAGGGTGCAGAGGAGATTTACCAGAATGGTTCCAGGGATGGGGGAATTTTAGTTACAAAGTTAGGTTGGAAAAGCTGGGGTTGTTCTCCTTGGAGCAAAGGAGATTGAGGGAAGATTTGATAGAGGTGTACAAGATTATGATAGGCATTGATAAATTAGACAATGAAAATCTGTTCCCATTAATTGATGGTACAAGGACTAGGAGACACAGATTGCAGGTTTTCTGCAAGAGATGAGAGGAAGAACTTTTTAACGCAGCGAGTGGTAATGACCTGCAACATGAGGCTTGTGGAAGTGGAGACAATCAATGATTTCAAAGGGAAACTGAATGGGCACTTGAAGGAAATAAACTTGAAAGGCTATGGGGATCGAACGGGGAGTAGGACTGATTGGATTGCTCTGTGGAGAGCCGGTATGGACTTGATAGGCCAAATGGCCTCATTCTGTGCTGTAAGTGACTCTAGACCTCTGTGACACAATGACCTTTGCTGTCGTTTGAGCGTCTGGCTACTTGTCCATTCTTGCACTTTTCTTTCTTTCATGGGATGTGGGCATTGTTTACAAGGCCAGCATTTATTGCCTATCCCTAATTGCCCTTGAGAAGGTGGTGGTGAGCTCCTTCTTGAACTGCAACAGTCCATGTGGGGTAGGTACACCAACAGTGCTGATAGGAAGGGAGTTCCAGGATTTTGATCCAGCGACAGTGAAGGAATGGCGATATAGTTCCAAGTCAGGATGGTGTGTGGCTTGGAGGAGCACTTGCAGGTGGTGGTGTTCCCATGCATCTGCTGCCCTTGTCCTTCTAGGTGGAAGAGGTCATGGGTTTGGAAGATGCTGTCGAAGGAGGTGTGGTGAGTTGCTGTAGTGCATCTTGTAAATGGTATACACTGCTGCCACTGTGCGTCGGTGGTGGAGGGAGTGAATGTTTAAGGTGATGAATGGGGTGCTGTTCAAGCGGGCTGCTTTGTCCTGGATGGTGTCAAGCTTCTTGAGTGTTGTTAGATTGTTGGAGCTGCACTCATCCAGGCAAGTAGTGAATAATCCATCACACTCCTAACTTGTGCCTCATAGATGGTGGTCAGGCTTTGGGGAGTCAGGAGGTGAGTTACTCAGCGCTGAATTGTCAGCCTCTGACCTCTTTTAGCTATAGTATTCATGTGGCTTCTGCAGTTCAGTTTCTGGTCAATGGTGAGCCCCAGGATGTTGACAGTTGGGAATTCAGCAAAGGTAATGCCATTGAATGTCAAGGGGAGACGGTTAGGTTCTCTCGTATTAGAGGTCGCCATTGCCAGGCACTTGTCTGGTGCGAACATGACTTGCCACTTATCAGCCCAAGCCTGGATGTTGCCCAGGTCTTGCTGCATATGGACATGGACTGCTTCAGTATCTGAGGAGTCGCGAATGGTACTGATCATTGTCCAATCATCAGCGAACATCCCCACTTCTGACCTTATGATGGAGGAAGGTCATTGATGAAGCAGCTGAAGATGGTTGGGCTGAGGACACTACCTTGAGAAATGAATACAAAATGATGCACATGCACTGTTCCTGGCTTAGATGAAGATAAGGCAGGTGCTTCTGAAAGACCCCAGGTGGATATGGCCTCCTGCTGAGAGCACTTCTCCACCCTTCCTCTTCCCTTTGTGAGCGGCTTGTTCTTTGCTGCTTCTGCTCCATCTCCCTCTTGTGCTCCCCCCAAGGGGAACTGCAACTATAGTACCCATGACTGGGAGTCTTGCAGTCACAACCAAGACCTTCTCCACGTGCAGCACCACTCCCTGCAGACTTCACCAACTGTAAGCAACTCATCAAAACAGTTATCACTTCCACAAATCCAAGCAGGGCAAATAGAAAGTAATCAGCAACTAACCTGCAAGTGGTTGATGATCCCTTTAAACGTGCTTGTAGTGTGGGATCTTTCCTGCTGCTGAATGCATGTTCACCTTCGTGAAGTTCAGAGAGGGAATTAGCTGGAACAGTGAGGTCTAAAACAACTGACTGATGTCACAATCTGCCTATTCTGCATACTTCTGGCGCATACTCCTAACACACACACTAATGCCCTCACCAAAATTGCACTGGACAGGGGTCACACCAAAAGTGTGTGCGCGCAACGGGAATGCCACTTTGTTAACAAAATAGGACCCATAGTGCCAAAACTATGAGCATTACAGAGCCCAGTTTGTGGCTTTCCTCTTTAGAGGAATTCACTATAGTTTTTTTTTTCTATTTGGAAATAGGCACAACGGTGAGACCATCTTGATTTTTAAAATAATATTTTAATGCCGGGTTTGTTTGGTTGGAAAATCTTATTCGAGCCTATGAAGAATGATGCTTCATCCAATTCAGAAGATAGAATTATTAGATTGATGGTCTATATTTGGATACAGACTGCCAAATTAATGTGCTAGATTTAAGCTGAGCTGTTTAGGTGACTTGGACTTCTTGTGGTTTAATTAATATTTGCCAGCACTTAAAGAGCTTAAATTTCACAATATCAAGCAGTTTTTGTAAAACTGAAAAATCAAGCTCAATCTGCTGCACTGCTTCTAGTTTTGTTTTGGGACAGGTGGGAGTGTTGCAAATATTTTCACTGGCATCATTTATGTATCCACAAATAGAGATTGTATGCTTTTTACCACTGTATTGGAGTGCCATGCAGATGGGGAGACATGTTGTTGTCACCCTGCTGAGAAAAATTAAGTGAGTCAATTAAAGAGAAGTCTGGAAGTATTGAATAAATAAGTGGTCTGTGCTTAGAACTGAAATCTAAAATACAGGAATCAATGAAGTTTGAAGTTCGTTAATATTTATAAAGGTTGATTTGAGTCTAGGTTAATTTGATAATTCAAATTTATATTTTCACATTCAAGGACACAGTGAACCTACATAGGGAGCTACTCACAAGATAAGTAAGCTGATGTTTTTCCTATGTCCTCTAACTGGGTATATAAAGAGGTTAAATATTTAAAAGGACAAAGATTTTACTGGTGTTTCTGCTCTTGTAAATATTTAGATAATGCAACTGCTGCTAAATAATTGCCAGGTTTGTACTATATTTCATCTGACCTCATGCAACTGATGTTTTCTTGTATAATTTTACTGAAACATTTTATTAAAAAACAAGATGGTCTGAATTTTATGGACCCCCTAGGGTTTGGAACAGAACTGAGGGGTGGGTTGAGGGTGGTGGTGGCTGGGTTAGAATGTCCCTCGCCTTCCAATTTAGTCTGGGGGATGGCCGAGGTCGGCCTTCTCGACCCAGGCCAATTGAGGCCCTTAAGTAGCCACTTAAGGGCCTCTTCCCACCTTCACCTCAATTTAACAGAAGGCAGAGAGGCCTGCCACCACAGGGAGGTGCCATCAGGTGAAACCTGGAGGCCTCCTTGCGAGGTTAGGGGGGAGCTCCCTCCTTTGGTGGCAATCCAGAGTCCCTGGAGGGCCCCCCGGTAGCAATTGCCACCCACCCCCGGGAAGACAGCCCCCCTCCCCCCACTCCCTCGTCGGGGCCTACCTGAATGACCCTGGCGACCCTGACTCCACTTGCCTCTCCTGGGGTGTCTGCCGTCTTTGGTACTGCAGGGTCTCCTGCGGTACCAGCGGTGGCCAGTGCTGCAGGTGGTGCTGCCGGTACTGCAGAGCTGCCGGCTTGCTGATTGGTCAGTATCTCTGGAGATGGAAACTTGTCCTTTAAAGGGGCAGCAGGCTGTTAATTGCCTGCCCACCTTGGAATTACAAAGGGGATCCGAGGCGGGGTGTCTCCCCCCACCTTTTGGCCTGCTGCGGGGGCTCCCGTTGCCAGAATAAAATTCAGACCGATTGAGTTTTCAAATTTCAGTTAAGTAGGCCCAAATAAAGTTCCATTCTGTTGGATCAGGTTTAAACTTTAGTTCCAGCCTGAATGCAACAATAATAAAAACAAATTCACATATTACTCATTAATTCCTTGTTACATGCATGGGCTGTATAAATGAAGGAGAATATAAATCATTACTGTTTTCTCAGATCTGTTTCAGCCTTTAGTTAACAATTATTAGAACAAACAATCCTAGAGATAATAGTCCAGACTTTATACCATCCTCCCCATCTTGTTGCTTCGCATGCTTAGGGAATGGAGACTTGTTGAAGTAGGGAATGGAAAAAAAAGTTAGGGATGTTTTGCTACAGTTGTATAGGGTATTGGTGAGACCACATCTGGAGTATTGTGTGCAGTTTTGATCTCCTTACTTAAGGAGTATCCATCCTACACCTGTGTAGGGGCCCCAACAACCCCACTGCCTTGTGGGCGTCTCGGGAGAGACCAAGGCTAAGGGAGTAAACCCTAACAGAAAATCCGGAGCGGAACCCCGTAGGCGGTCATGTGTCACCTTTGGCATGTTTCCGGCAGTTCCTGCAGCCATACTGGTGCCAAACGTCGTGTCCTGCACTCCTTTGGACCCCACCAGAAAGGCCGAGAGGGGGGTTTTGACGACTGGGCAACTCTCAACCTCCATAAATTTGCCCAGGCATGCGCCATGGAGAGGTCACTCCATAGTTGCCTCACAGCGACTGAAACAACACGGAAGGCAGCAGTTACGGGTTATAAGTCCAGATAAATTGGCGTAGAAACTGGGCGCCACGGGTTGCCTTTGTCGGTGGGAGAGGTCATTGCACCTCACTGGACAGCTACCGCCCGCCTCAAACCGGGCAGCCCCCGGTCAATAAGGTTCTGTCCCGCCACAGTCTGCCTGCTTCAATGGGTGCTTGGAGCTCAGGGTCATTGCCCGAAAGGTGGACTGATACACCGCACCAAACAACATGAAAAAAGGAAAGAAGGTACCAGCCCTTCGCTTTGCAAGCTGGAACGTCAGAACTATGTGTCCTGGCCTGTCGGAAGACCTTACACAAATCAACGATTCTCGGAAGACCGCCATCATTAACAACGAGCTCAGTAGACTCAATGTGGACATTGCAGCACTTCAGGAGACTCGCCTCCCCGCGAGTGGCTCTCTAGCAGAGCAAGACTACACCTTCTTCTGGCAGGGCAGGGATCCTGAAGAACCAAGACAGCATGGAGTGGGCTTCGCCATCAGAAACTCCTTGCTCAGCATGATAGAGCCTCCCTCAAATGGCTCGGAACGCATACTGTCCATCCGACTGCTCACCACCTCTGGTCCAGTACACCTACTCAGCATCTATGCTCCAACACTCTGTTCCGCACCTGAAGCTAAAGACCAGTTCTATGAACAACTCCATAACATCATTAGCAGCATCCCCAACACCGAACACCTATTCCTGCTGGGGGACTTTAATGCCAGGGTTGGGCCCTCCTGCCTTGGGCGCTATGGCGTTGGAAGGATGAATGAGAACGGGCAGAGACTGCTTGAGTTGTGTACCTATCATAACCTCTGCATCACCAACTCGTTCTTTCACACTAAACCCTGTCACCAGGTTTCATGGAGGCACCCAAGATCACGTCGTTGGCACCAGCTAGACCTCATTGTCACAAGGCGAGCCGCCTTAAACAGTGTTCAAATCACACGCAGCTTCCACAGTGCGGACTGCGACACCGACCACTCCCTGGTGTGCAGCAAGGTTAGACTCAGACCAAAGAAGTTGCATCATTCCAAGCAGAAGGGCCACCCGCGCATCAACACGAGCAGAATTTCTCACCCACAGCTGTTACAAAAATTTCTAAATTCACTTGTAACAGCCCTTCAAAACACTCCCACAGGGGATGCTGAGACCAAGTGGGCCCACATCAGAGACGCCATCTATGAGTCAGCTTTGACCACCTACGGCAAAAGTGCGAAGAGAAATGCAGACTGGTTTCAATCTCATAATGAAGAGCTGGAACCTGTCATAGCCGCTAAGCGCATTGCACTTTTGAACTACAAGAAAGCCCCCAGCGATTTAACATCCGCAGCACTTAAAGCAGCCAGAAGTACTGCACAAAGAACAGCTAGGCGTTGCGCAAACGACTACTGGCAACACCTATGCAGTCATATTCAGCTGGCCTCAGACACCGGAAACATCAGAGGAATGTATGATGGCATGAAGAGAGCTCTTGGGCCAACCATCAAGAAGATCACCCCCCTCAAATCTAAATCGGGGGACATAATCACTGACCAACGCAAACAGATGGACCGCTGGGTTGAGCACTACCTAGAACTGTACTCCAGGGAGAATGCTGTCACTGAGACTGCCCTCAATGCAGCCCAGCCTCTACCAGTCATGGATGAGCTGGACATACAGCCAACCAAATCGGAACTCAGTGATGCCATTGATTCCCTAGCCAGCGGAAAAGCCCCTGGGAAGGACAGCATTACCCCTGAAATAATCAAGAGTGCCAAGCCTGCTATACTCTCAGCACTACATGAACTGCTATGCCTGTGCTGGGACGAGGGAGCAGTACCCCAGGACATGCGCGATGCCAACATCATCACCCTCTATAAAAACAAAGGTGACCGCGGTGACTGCAACAACTACCGTGGAATCTCCCTGCTCAGCATAGTGGGGAAAGTCTTTGCTCGAGTCGCTCTGAACAGGCTCCAGAAGCTGGCCGAGCGCGTCTACCCTGAGGCACAGTGTGGCTTTCGTGCAGAGAGATCGACTATTGACATGCTGTTCTCCCTTCGTCAGATACAGGAGAAATGCCGTGAACAACAGATGCCCCTCTACATTGCTTTCATTGATCTCACCAAAGCCTTTGACCTCGTCAGCAGACGTGGTCTCTTCAGACTACTAGAAAAGATCGGATGTCCACCAAAGCTACTAAGTATCATCACCTCATTCCATGACAATATGAAAGGCACAATTCAACATGGTGGCTCCTCATCAGAGCCCTTTCCCATCCTGAGTGGTGTGAAACAGGGCTGTGTTCTCGCACCCACACGTTTTGGGATTTTCTTCTCCCTGCTGCTTTCACATGCGTTCAAATCCTCTGAAGAAGGAATTTTCCTCCACACAAGATCAGGGGGCAGGTTGTTCAACCTTGCCCGTCTAAGAGCGAAGTCCAAAGTACGGAAAGTCCTCATCAGAGAACTCCTCTTTGCTGACGATGCTGCTTTAACATCTCACACTGAAGAATGCCTGCAGAGTCTCATCGACAGGTTTGCGTCTGCCTGCAATGAATTTGGCCTAACCATCAGCCTCAAGAAAACGAACATCATGGGGCAGGATGTCAGAAATGCTCCATCCATCAATATTGGCGACCACGCTCTGGAAGTGGTTCAAGAGTTCACCTACCTAGGCTCAACTATCACCAGTAACCTGTCTCTAGATGCAGAAATCAACAAGCGCATGGGTAAGGCTTCCACTGCTATGTTCAGACTGGCCAAGAGAGTGTGGGAAAATGGCGCACTGACACGGAACACAAAAGTCCGAGTGTATCAGGCCTGTGTCCTCAGTACCTTGCTCTACGGCAGCGAGGCCTGGACAACGTATGCCAGCCAAGAGCGACGTCTCAATTCATTCCATCTTCGCTGCCTTCGGAGAATACTTGGCATCAGGTGGCAGGACTATATCTCCAACACAGAAGTCCTTGAAGCGGCCAACATCCCCAGCTTATACACACTACTGAGTCAGCGGCGCTTGAGATGGCTTGGCCATGTGAGCCGCATGGAAGATGGCAGGATCCCCAAAGACACATTGTACAGCGAGCTCGCCACTGGTATCAGACCCACCGGCCGTCCATGTCTCCGTTATAAAGACGTCTGCAAACGCGACATGAAATCGTGTGACATTGATCACAAGTCGTGGGAGTCAGTTGCCAGCATTCGCCAGAGCTGGCGGGCAGCCATAAAGGCAGGGCTAAATTGTGGCGAGTCGAAGAGACTTAGTAGTTGGCAGGAAAAAAGACAGAGGCGCAAGGGGAGAGCCAACTGTGCAACAGCCCCAACAAACAAATTTCTCTGCAGCACCGGTGGAAGAGCCTGTCACTCCAGAATTGGCCTTTATAGCCACTCCAGGCGCTGCTTCACAAACCACTGACCACCTCCAGGCGCGTATCCATTGTCTCTCGAGATAAGGAGGCCCAAAAGAAAAAGAGAACTTAAGGATATAAATGTGTTCGAGGCAGTTCAGAGAAGTTTCACTCGACTGATAACTGGGATGGGGGGTTATCTTAGCAAGAAAGGTCGGACAGCTTGGGCCTGTATCCATTGGAGTTTGGAAGAATGAGAGGTGATCTTATTGAAACATATCATCCTGAGGAGACTTGTCAGGGTGAATTCTGAAAGAATGTTCATCCTTGTGGGAGAGACTAGAACTCAGAGACACAGTTTAAACATAAGGGGATCTCCCATATAAGATGGAGATGAGGAGAATTTTTTTCTCTTAGAGAGTTGTGAGTCGTTGGAACTCTCTTTCCCCAGACAGCGGTGGAGGCAGGGTCATTCAATATGTTTAAGCAAGAGGTAGGTAAATTCTTGACTAACAAGGGAGTCAAAGAGTATCGGAGGTAGGTGGGAAAGTGGAGTTGAGGCCACTATGAGGTCAGCCATGATCTTATTAAATGGCAGAGCAGGCTCAAAGGGGGTCGAATGGCCTATTCCTGCTCCTAATTCATATGTTCATATGTTCGTATGCCACAGAAGCCTGCAGGAGAAAGAAGTGGTCAGCAAGCTGCTTATTGAAAAAGAAAACATTCTCATGTTAATCTGTAATTTCGCTGATAGGGCCTCAGCATGGCTGCACTCTGACAGCACTTGCACAGGCCCTTCAAGTTCTTCCTGGGGACCCCACCAGCAACTTGTGAATGTGAGAGACTGGGACCTAACAAGAGGCCCTGCATCCAATGTTCAAAGAGTGCAGATGGTAGGAAACGCAGGAGAGGCCATATTTCCTTCACTTGCAAGTCTTTTTCAGGTGCTCATCTACATATGGGTTGGGTGTATTTTCCCAATAGAAATGTCGATATGGTAGTGGTAGAATGCATCACTGAGTTGCTTTCTGCTTCTGCTTTTGCCTCTGCCTACCATAAATTTGCCAAAAATTGGTGGGGTAGGTGAAGATGGAGGGGGAAAGTCGAGGCCAAAGTGTCAGAAGACACCAATGAATGGTGTAATAAAAGCAAAATACTGCGGATGCTGGAAATCTGAAACAAAAACAAGAAATGCTGGATTCACTCAGCAGGTCTGGCAGCATCTGTGGAAAGAGAAGTAGAGTTAACGTTTCGGGTCAGTGACCCTTCTTCGGAACTGACAAATATTAGAAAAGTCACAGATTATAAACAAGTGAGGTGGGGGTTGGGCAAGAGATAACAAAGGAGAAGGTGCAGATTGGACCAGGCCACATAGCTGACCAAAAGGTCACGGAGCAAAGGCAAACAATATGTTAATGGTGTGTTGAAAGACAAAGCATTAGTACAGATTAGGTGTGAATATACTGAATATTGAACATCAGCAAGTGCAAACCTGAAGAAAAACAACCTGAAAAAAACAGTGGGTAAGCAAACTGAACAAACTAAGATGAAATGAAATAAATGCAAAAAAAGATTGTAAAAAATGTAAAAAGGAATGCAAAAAAAAGGAAGAAAAAATAACTAAAAATGAAAGTAAAGTGGGGGGCTGTCATGCTCTGAAATTATTGAACTCAATGTTCAGTCCGGCAGGCTGTAGTGTGCCTAATCGGTAGATGAGATGCTGTTCCTCGAGCTTGCGTTGATGTTCACTGGAACACTGCAGCAATCCCAGGACAGAGATGTGAGCATGAGAGCAGGGGGGAGTGTTGAAATGGCAAGCAACCGGAAGCTCAGGGTCCTGCTTGCGGACTGAGCGGAGATGTTCCGCAAAGCGGTCACCCAGTCTGCGCTTGGTCTCCCCAATGTAGAGGAGACCACACTGTGAGCAGCGAATACAGTATACTACATTGAAAGAAGTACAAGTAAATCGCTGCTTCACCTGAAAGGAGTGTTTGGGGCCTGGGATAGTGAGGAGAGAGGAGGTAAATGGGCAGGTATTACACCTCCTGCGATTGCAAGGGAAGGTGCCCTGGGACGGGGACGAGGTGGTGGGGGTAATGGAGGAGTGGACCAGGGTGTCGCAGAGGGAACGATCCCTTCGGAATGCTGACAGGGGAAGGGAGGGGAAGATGCGACTGGTAGTGGCATCACGCTGGAGGTGGCGAAAATGGCGGAGGATGATCCTTTGGATATGGAGGCTGGTGGGATGAAAAGTGAGGACAAGGGGAACCCTGTCACGGTTCTGGGAGGGAGGGGAAGGGGTGAGGGTAGAGGTGCGGGGAATGGGTCGGACACGGTTGAGGGCCCTGTCAACCACAGTGGGGGGAAATCCTCGGTTGAGGAAAAAGGAGGTCATATCAGAAGCACCGTCATGGAAGGTGGCATCATCAGAGCAGATGCGTCGGAGACGGAGAAACTGGGAGAATGGAATGGAGTCCTTACAGGAGGTAGGGTGTGAAGAAGTGTAGTCGAGGTAGCTGTGGGAGTCAGTGGGCTTATAATGGATATTGGTAGACAACCTATCCCCAGAGATGGAGACAGAGAAGTCGAGGAAGGGAAGGGAAGTGTCAGAGATGGACCATGTAAAGGTGAGAGAAGGGTGGAAATTGGAAGCAAAGTTGATAAAGTTTTCTAGTTCGGGGCGGGAGCAGGAAACGGCACCGATACAGTCATCAATGTATCGGAAAAAGAGTTGGGGGAGGGGGCCTGAGTAGGACTGGAACAAAGAATGCTCGACATATCCCACAAAAAGACAGGCATAACTAGGACCCATGCGGGCACCAATGAATGGTGTAATAGAGCAGTGTGATATAAATTCCACTGAGTCTCCATTCTCATTAAGGTTGCTAAGGGTAGCATGGAGAAGAAGCCAGTAGCCTCTTTGAGGTGAGGGTACAAATAAATGGAGGAAATTGTGTGACTGAGCCACTTACAAAAAGTGGCATTGTCATATAAACTCAATCCTTAGGTACATCAAAGAGATATCAATCATTTTGGATTATGAGCAGATGTGGATCAAGTTGACAAAATTGAATGTGAGTCATTGGAGGAAGAATAAGGAAAATTTATTGGCCGCCTTCATTGAGGTCATTACTTATGTAGGTTAGAACTCCTTTAAGGAAATCAGTGCCATATTACAACCAGCAGTCACAAACTGCCTTTATGGAGGAGTTCCTAAGGAAGAGAGATTACAGGTTTCTACTTTTTTACTTTGGAGGATGATTATTTATAAGGGAAACTTATCTAAGCTTCAAGATGGTGACGCTACCTACTATTTTGTAGGCAGTGAAATTCAGAAGATTATTCATGAACTACAAACCTGGATGCTACTTCCACATTATAAAGGAGAGAGACATATACTTGGTGTCCTAGTTGACCGACACAAACTACCAAGACTTGTACCAAATTAGAGCCAAAAATTCTGACAGACAGTTCTGTACCTCTCTGGTCCTTTTCTACTGTGAAAGTGATAAAGCTGTTTGCTTGGCAAACTTGCTTTATACAAGTATCTTTCTTTTGGGCCTCCTTGGGGCTGTTGCACAGTTATGAACTGCAGATATCCCTGCAGTAACCTGGAAGGATCTGGTTGCATTGAAAGTTAGTGTTGTGGTGATTTTTGCAGCTCCTGGGAGTTGTCCCAATCCCTAATGTTGTCAGCCTATAGTAGATGGCAGAGCTCAATAAATACACCTGCAGTAAAGTGCAGGTTGTAAAGAGGAATCTCCTCTGACATACCCAGCTAAGAATGGTGTGGTCTGTAATCACACAATCTTGATTATTCACTGCAACAAACATACAATTTGAGGTGTTTTTGGGCATAAAGGTGTTGTTTTCTCATGGATTGGTTCTCTTCATTCAAATCATTCAGCATAATGGGTACAGACAAAGGAATTTCTATCCTCCTAAGCTTGTTGGGTGTAAATTGTACTGTAGCAGTCATTGAGAAATCTTGGGAAAGATTTGCTTTAGAAACTGAAGTTTTTAGCAGAAGTACTGAATGAAATAAAAGTTTTCAAAATGCTCACAACCAAAAATAAAGCAAACTTCCATAGCAATTGCAAACTGATGGAATGGCAACTTATTTTTCATAAATGTTTCAAAGTAGGCCAGGCCCGGCCCATTGACCGGTCACGTGACCATTTTCTATGGGCAAGGTATATGCTGAGAGTGAACGGAGCCTCAACTGGTTTGGCAATTCATTGTGAGACCGTGTACCTCAATATACTACAATGCTGCTGACGTACCCTTGTCATACAGCCTTATTCATCAAAAATATGTGTTGGGAAACTGGACGGACTGCAAATCAGGTGTGCAATCCCAGTTTGCTGACCTGCACCTGCTATTGCTGAGGCACCATGCCAACAGTAGAGCCTTGGAAAATTCGCCCTCAAATATTATCAATTTTCTCGCACTAAATTCCCTTAGTGAAACTAATAGTTATTTGATTTTAAATGAACAGTTACTACTGTTTGAATATATTTCAAGCATGAGGCATGAGAGGACATACTTAAGGCAGCTACATTGAGTAATCTTTCTGTTATGACTAAGCATTGGTTTGTATTTGCAAAGTATGATGTAATTTACAGAGCTCTGCTTATCTCCACCTCAAACATGAAGTAAGCAGTGGCCTCCTTTTCCCAAGAGGTCCAACATAGGAGTATTGTTCATGGTAAATGTAAAATAATGAATGGAGAAGAGTAGGTTGTTAAATTTTAGGTGTAATTATCCTCATTTTTTGAATTACATTATCCTCCTGTGCCATATAATCATATGGGATCATCCAGCCTACCATTTCGATAAGTGTCATTGACAGAGTAAGCCATAGGAGGTATGCAATTCGAGAAAGTTTAGTGAAAAAGGTAGCTCAAGGGAAAAATATTAACATAATCTCAAAATAAATTTTCAAAAATAAAGATTTGAAAGGGATTCTGGTTAATTAGCATTAAGTATAATCTCTGCTGGTAGAAAAGGATAACATGATCATTTTAGTGTGGGGAGAGGAGAGAACATGAGTATTGATGAATGGTATGAATGCAAAACGTCACAGTATTCATAACAAAAACAGATAGGAATTACTTGTTTCCTTTGTTACTTTGACAAACTTACTCATAATATGAGGAATGTGAGGATGGGTGGTTGAGATCAGGACATTGGACTTCTTTTTTTAAAAAAAAACAGCTGTTGTCATGGGAAGAAGTTCAGATAGGTATTTTAGGATGAAATCAAATGGGATGAAGGATTTTTTTTTCACCAAATCTATTTTGTGACCGAAATATAAATCTGATTGCTTAAGTTGATTCTTGTGTTGAATTTAAAAATTACCAGATGCTCTGGCAATTATTTTCTAGTTGACAACTGCAGCTAAACTCAGTATATTAAAAACCCTTTTGCATTCCCTTTAAACTAATGACTTGTTTCAGCACTGTGACAGACTATCTGTGTTAGGCTTCATATCATGCTGCCCCTCTGACAGTGTGGCGTTCCCTCAGTATTGCCTGTCCGACAGTGCAGTGCTCCCTCATTACTGCCCCTCCTACAGTGCAGGACTCCGTCAGTACTGACCCTTTGACAGGCTTATTAGACACAACTAATAAAATAAAAGTCTGGCTGTATTAGCAAGATAAGCCCTGACAAATCTGAGCTGAATGAGGATAGTCTAGAACATAATCTACCCCTTAATTTAAGGTTGTGTTGTTTAAATGATCTGACATCTTAAATTCATACTTTATTTTATTTTGTGCATAAAACAAATTTTAAATATCAAGAGTAGACCTTATTGCTGAAGATGCAATTGCCCAAAAATTTTGCAGATATGTTTTTAGGGAAACATGCATTAAGTAGTAGCCCAATTGATATGTTTACATCATACTAAACAAACCATAAGGTAAGTAAAATTATGAACAAAACAAGTTATGATTATTTCTGTAAAAATAATAAAAGATTTTTAATTTATTTCTGTAGATTACCATGTTTTAAATATAGCCAATACTATCTAATCATTGAAAAACATTTACAAATATCTGTCTACAATTTACAAAATACGTAGAATTATTTCTTCATTAAGGTTTGTAAAACGTATTTATTAGAGATTTTAAAAATCTATTCTCTAAAACAGAACTAACTGAAGATTAATTTGTATTTGCAACAAATGGCACACAGGCTGCTGCTCTGCATGTGTTCACTAATTTTCAGCCTATTATGTAGCAATTCAGACACATTACAAACTTGAAGCAAAACTGAACCTCACAAGAAGTCTAATGCAAATTAATGCAGCATAAATGAGGATGTGTTCACCCGGAATTCACTGTTTTTTTTTTCTTCTTGCTTTCTTTCTAATACACAGCTTGTGCAGGACTAATTATCTACATAGTTTATTAACCCTCTTCACCTGATTATTGTTGGGTATTTATAGTAAATGAGTTGTCAGCAGAAAGGCTTCATTAGACACATCAGGATGTCGTCTGCTGAAAAATGATTCCCACTTCAAACTGACAGTTCCTTCGTGTCAGAGTGATAAAGCTGCTCCAACAAATGCCATATTGTGCACTCCATGAGTAAAGTACCAGTAACAAAATAAGTCAGATTGTTCTCAATTTTGCCAGGTTAATATTGACATAATTTACTTGGAAATGATCAGAATGACACCAAACAGACAGATTTAATGGTTACTTGGAGAACTGAGTTTGAATATTGGATTGTTGTCATCAGTTAGCACATTAGAGAAACATAGGGGGTGGAATTGATCTTCGTCACTCGTGCAAAATGGGTGATGGCAAATCAGTGACCCATTTTGCCCTACTCCTAATTTTCTTTTCAAAAGAAAATCAGGCGGTTTGTAAACACCCCACCAATTTGCCATTTCCTGATTTGGTGTATAGCTGAAGACCAATCGTTTTAAAATCGATCATAATTTTGAAGACGATACTTGGAATTTTTTGATTACAAGTCAATTTGAACTGCACAATATCTCTTTACTGTTTGTGAGAAGTTTATACGTTTGCACTTCTTCCATCCCTCCCTTGAAAGTTGTCATCCTCCTCCTCCCGGTCGCAGCACAAACAGTATTAACTGTTCAAGTCAGTGTGGATGCCTTTATTTTCATGACTCTGGATGTACAGTTCTTTACTAGATATATGCAAATTTCTCCCATTTTAGCATGTACATTTAGAATTTAAAAAGAAGTTTACAGTCAATAAAGCTAACATTTTTGCTTCTGCTGTGTTACGCAGAAGACTACTGCAGTTTTTGTGCGAAAAGGTTCTCCTGACATCTGTTCCTGACATTCTTTCACCAATTTTTTAACCCATGTTCCCTTGTTTTATTAACTTGAAGTTGTACCCCAGATTAACTTTATCTATATTGTTTAATATCTTGTATACTTCTATATGGTCCCTTCTGTGTCACTTTCTTTCAAGGTTAAAGAGCCACAGATTCCTCAGTCTGTCTTCATACCTCAAACCTTTAATATCAGAGATCAGTCTTATAACTCTACTTAGCACTCCCTCCATATTGTAAATATTTCCCTTATGGCTGGTGACCAAACTAAATGCAGTTCTGAAGGTACAGTCAGACCAGGTTTTGTTACTGCTCCAAAGTGATTTGTCATGTTAAGTGTGGGGTCTGCTACCAATCCCAGGCCCTTTCTTCTGTGGGCTTTTTCTACATCAATAATATATACATTGCAATGCCAACTTTTTCTTTCCAGGGATTAAAGTCAGCCAGAATGGTGTATCAATACCTATCACACTGGCAAAAGTAAGAGATCTGGCTACAAAAGTGATTGCAGAATGGACTGTTACCATTAGTACATGGACAACCAGACAGATTTGCCAGCTCATGGTTTGATCATACGACCGATCGAGAATTATATTTTCCTAGTTCATTGCTATGTACATGTTAGCTGCTGTAGCACATAATATCTTTACTGTCTGGTCAAAATAAATTAATTCAAGGAAGTCCAAATAACTATACCTCAATCTGCTCTGTTTAATTAACTTTAAACTTAATTCAAAAATTAACTTCTGTCCATTTGCATGGGATGTTTTTACGCTCCTGAATGCTTTTTCCCTGTTTTTTCTTATTACCCCTTTATACTAATCTCAGCTATCTTTTTTTATTGCTCTTGATTATCTCTGCTGATGTTAGAGCGAGTTTTCCTGCCAGCTTGTTGTTTCCCACTCTCTCCAGCAGTTTTCTCTCCTATATAGTCTGCTGTCCTCCCTGAACTAATGTGTTCAATCATTCACTAATTTCAAACTAAGTGCATCAGAGGCACTTTTGATTTTATTCTCTTTACCACCTGTATGGAGATTATTTTAGATATTTATAACACATTTAAAATAAAGAAAGTAAAGAATTTTCTAAACTCTTCATGTCCAACAATAATAACATATCAAACGCCTACTTTATGGAATGAAGGAGGAGAGTGAGATTTAGCAGAGGAAGTAAGAATTAGAAACAATAAACTGAATAATTCTTGAAAAAAACTTATATCTTGTCTTTTTCGATTTTGAAAAAGAAACAGCTTCTCCAAATGAAACGTGGAGGGGGAAAAATTAGATTAGGCCTAATTTCAGGCACAGGAATCGCGATGCACATTTACCCCATGCCTGATTCTGTTGAGGCAGGCAGCATACAAACTGCGTGCTGCCTACTCATCAGCATGATTGCAGCAAAATATGCTGCTGACTGACTGCATGGTCAGCAGGAGGCCCAGGTGCATTTGTGACTAGCAGGATGCACAACTTGCCAGCATCTTGTAAAGGTAGCCTGCCACATCCCTCAACTTAAAGGAGAACTGCACCCAGTCACCACACCACCAACGTCTCACACTGCTCAATGTACCACATCACTCACCTAACAGTAATCAGGACTCATGTCTAACATTCAGAGACTCCACCTTGCCCTCACACACTTGCCAATGCTACCAGCCTCACACCAACCTCTTGCTACTTCCACATACCTTCCACTCTGGCAGGCACAACACCCAAACATGTTGCAACACACCTCACTGACATTATTCCCTCTCTTTTGCAGGATAAGTTGTAGGAGAACCAGCAGGGGATAAGCACGTCTGCATCTCATAACCCCTTTGGAGGACACAGTGTTCTGCATTATGGGACTGGCTGTGACTGAGTCTGTTGCATCTGGCATCACCAAGATCATTCAGGATGATATGTTCTTGCCTTATGCCCCTTCTCAAATCCCACTTCACCCTGATCCTGCTATCTGGCAAGAAGTGAAAGCCACAGATGGCATGACCATGGCCCTCTAGCCTTCCACTCCAACCCTCTCCTTCTGTATTTCTGTTTTCAGAATTGCTTCATGGCCAGCCAGTTCAGCCTCATCATGAAGGGTGAGAGCAACACCAGGCCTCTGAGGAAGAAGCATTGTTAATTGATCTGACATAGCTAATATACTGGCACTGCGTGTACCTTATAGGGTAGTATAGAGTTGGGATCAGTGTGTGACCAGGCACAAGTGGGCTGCAGCCAGGCCAGCTGAAAAAGATAGTTCATGTGCCAACTCACCGGTGGATAGGTTGCAGAGGATTCAGCTGAGGACTTTGACAGGATGGTGTATGTGAGAATGCTGATGAAGATGCTCACCAAGATGCTTGATGCATTGTCAGGCCTGCCAGACAGCCTGTTATCACTGTCATAGAGCATGGAGGTGTTCAGCTCTAATCTGTCACAGGGCTTCACGCACCATCTTTTCCAGTATGGAAATGGTGGCCAACTCTATGACACCACTTGTGGATCTACCACGATGCAGCATTTGATGGCCAATCTATCAGCTTACATTGCAGCACAGGCAGAAGCTACCCACTGTCTGATGGCTGCAGTGGAAACTCAGTCTGAGGTCATGAGATCCATCATTGTTGGCATGCTATCATAGCTTGGTGTCATACAGGTTCATACTGCAACCATCATGGCTGTGGATACAACTGTTCAAAGGGGTTTGCAGGCTCTCTCAGTATTCCGACAGTCTGCCCGAAAACACATTACTAGGATTGCTGAGACACCACCAGGGGGAGTGACATTGGCTCCATGGTGCACAAACCTGCTGTCCTCTCTCAGGATGTCAGCAATCATACCCCCACAATGCCACTCTGCCAGTCACCTTGCTGTTGACTTTCAGCCAGCTCAGACTGTTGTCACCCATAATGAGCTGGTGCAAGTCCGATGCCAGGCCATAAAGGTTGGTTGATATCTCTGGTCGGGCCATCAGCCTTCCACCAGCCATGCTGCAGGCACTGGGGTCGCACTGCGTGGGAGCACTAGGCCAGGTAAAGGTAAGACGGGCATTAAGGAATGCATAAGGATGCATAGCTCAGTTTTGTATACGGTATTAGAAGTATTATTAGATAAAGATGTTTATGGAATGGGTTTTTGTTGGTGGCTTTTACTCCAGGATTTGGTCAACAGGATGCTGTGATGGCATACAGCAGATGGATTGAAAGGTGGGGAATTGTACAGCAACTGTGATGTGGGGTTAAGGGAACCAGACTCTGAATATCCAGTCACGAACAGCCTGTTCGGAATGAAGGGGTCCTGAATGCTTCCTACCATTCATCTTTTTCTTCCTCTTTCTCCTTCTCCTTCTCCTGAGGTGGCCTCTGAAGGCCTGGTGGTAAGGGCTGTACCCTCCTAAAATACAAGCTTGTGGAGGATGTAGCAGACCACTAGGAACTTGGAGACATGCTGCAGTGAGTACTAGAGGCATCCCCTAAGTGGTCCTGGCAGCAGAACTATTGTTTCAGGACGCTGATGGTTTGCTCCACAGTGATGACTGCATGGCTGTCATTGTAGGTGCATGGTCTTATGGTGAAGGGGAGAAAAGGTCCTGGTGTAGAGTGGCTATCCTTTGACAGCCAGCAGTCAACCTCTGTTTTTTGTGGAGGGCCACAGATGGTGGGTATGCCTGACTGGCATAGGATGAATGTGTCATAGCTGCAGCCGGGATAGCAGGTACTCACCAAGAGGATTTTCTCGGCATGGTCAGACACCTTCTGCATGTTAGGTGTGGTAGTCCTTGCAGTTGCGGGACATCTCTCTCTGTTAGCATGTGGGACCTACAGAGCCAAGTGTGTGCAGTCAGTTGCACCCCACTAGCCTGGCAAAGCCCGATGCTCATTCCTCCTGCTTCTCTCTGTTAAGTGAGAAGATGTTGTAGGTCTTCCCTTTTCTGTATAGGGCCTCAGTCACTTTCCTGGTGGACTGTGAAATGTTGGTAATGTTGCTTGGTCGTGTTTGGAAGGATCTGCTGGTATTGAAATTGAAAGTAACGGTGATTTTGACAGCCATTGGCAGTAGCGGCCTTGCCATGCCCCTGATAGTCGGATTTTAGGAGGTGGCACAGTTCAGTCGTCACCTTCTTGGTGAAATGCAGCTGTCTCTGACACAGGTCCTGGCTGAGAGGGAGGTAGAAGTGCTCCTGAAAGACCCTTGGTGGGTGGGCTTACTATTGGGAGTCCTTCCCTACCCCCCGCCACCCCGTGCACAGATTCCCCTCTCTGCTGCATTTCTCATTTCATGACTCATTTCAAGTCATGTTGCAGCCCAAGAGGTACTGCAGCCCAAGAGGTACTGCAGCTATAGCTCCCACTACTGAAGCAAGCTTTCTCCTGACAGACCTTCCAGCTCCTCTGACCTCTTTGTCAAAATCCAGCACCAGCTCCTTGGATGATATGTTCTTGCCTTATGCCCCTTCTCAAATCCCACTTCACCCAAAAGTTTGCAAAACTCCTCCAATAACACTCAACAGAGTACTTCCACTAACTGCACCAACAACTGAAGCTTTGATGGTTAGCCTTTGCAATAGCACGATAGCACGAGTGGAGGGTCCCTCATACAGCTGAATACATGTTCAGCTGGGAGTAATTAAGAGAGGGCGCCAACAAAACATGCAGGGCCCGAAATGGCAGATGATGCACCACGCGCATGGTATGCCCGCAATAATGCCCTTATGGTCAGTGCTGCTGGTGCTGTAAGTGACCTGGTTGCCATTTTTTTTAAGTTTCAGGCTTCCATAGCACTGGCACCAGTGGCACTACAGAAACAAATTTTGTGACTAGAAGATACAAATGCTGAAGATTTGGGAATGCTAGCTTTCTGCTGAGCAGGAGCTCAGACTAGCTTCCAGTGAGTCACAGGAAGGGACAACAAGAAGATCTCTTCCTGGATTGTGCCTGAGAAACTAGTAATATAACAAATGTGCAGAGGCCTGTGACTTGGTCACTTGTCCAGACTCTTATCTGGCTTAGTATGTAAATTGGAAAGATAATAAACATATTAAAAAATATAAAAAGAAGAGTAACAAAAGTGAGCGTGGGTCCTCTAGAGAGTGAGTCTGGTGAATTAATAATGAGAAATAAGGAAATGGCGGAAGCATTGAACAGATATTTTGTGTCTATCTTCACTGTAGAAGACACAAATAACATCCCAGAAATACTTGTAAATCAAGAGGTGAAAGTGAGGGAAGAACTTAAAACAATTGTAATCACCAGGGAAAGAGAGAAAACTATTAGAACTAAAGGCTGACAAGTCCCCAGGACCTGATGGACTTCATCTTAGGGTCATAAAAGAAGTGGCTGCAGAGATAGTAGATGCATTGGTTGTAATTTTCTATAATCCCATAGATTCTGGAAAGGTCCCATCAGATTGGAAAATAATGAATGTAACTCCTCTATTCAAGAAAGGAGGGAGACAGAAAACAGGAAACTACAGGCCACATTGCCTAATATCTGTCATAAGGAGAATGCTAGAATCTATTATCAACAAGGTTATAACGGGGCACTTAGAAAATCTTAATGCAAAAGGCAGTGTCGACATGGTTTTGTGAAAGGAAATCATGTTTGACTAATTTATTAGAGTTCTTTGAGGAAGTAACAAGCAATGTGGATAAAGGGGAACCTTTAGATGTGGTGTACTTGAATTTCCAAAAGGCATTTGATAAGGTGCCACAGTTACTACGCAAAATAAGAGCTCATGGTGTAGGGGGTAACATATTAGCATGGTTAGAGGATTGGTTAGTTAACAGGAAGTAGCGAGTAGGGATAAACTGGTCTTTTTCAGGTTGGCAAGCTGTAACTAGTGGAGAGCTGCAGGGATCAGTGCTGGGGCCTCAAATATTTACAATCTGTATCAATGGCTTGGATAAAGGGACCAAATGTATGGTTGTTAAATTTTTTGATGACACAAAGATAAGTAGGAAGGTAAGCTGTGAGGAGGACATGAGTCTACAAAGGACTATAGATAGGTTAAGTGTGTGGGCAAAAATTTGGCAGATGAAGTATCATGTGGGAAAATGTGAACTTGTCCACTTTGGTAGGAAAAATAGAAAAGTGGTATTATTTAAATAGGGAGAGATTGCAGAACTGCAGTAGAGATGGATCTGCGTGTCCTCGTACATGAATCACAAAAAGTTAGTATGCAGGTATAGCAAGTGATTAGGAAGGCAAATGGAATATTGTAATTTATTGCAAGGGGACTGTAATATAAAAGTAGGGAAGTTTTGCTACAGTTGTACAGGCTGCTGGTGAGACCACATCTGGAGTGCTGTGTACAGTTTTGCTCTCCTTGCTTAAGAAAGGAGATAATTGCATTAGAAGTAGTTAAAAGAAAGTTCTCTTGACTGATTCCTGGGATGAAGGAGTTATCTTATGAGAGAAAAGTTGGAGAAGTTGGGCCTGTATCCATTGCAGTTTGGAAGAATGAGAGGTGATCTTATTGAAATATATACGATCTTGAGGGGACTTGACAGGGTGGATGCTGAGAGAATGGTTCCCCTTATGAGAGAGACTAGAAACAGGGGACACAGTTTTAAAATTAGGGGTCTCCCATTTGAGATGGAGATGAGGAGAAATTTTTTCTCTGAGTTATTATTTCTCATTAGTCTGTGGAATTCTCTTCGCCCAAGAGCAGTGGAGGCAGAGTCATTGAATATTTTTAAGGCTAAGTTAGATAGATTCTTGATTTAACAAGGGAGTGAAAGGATATAGGGCGTAGACAGGAAAGTAGAGACAAGGCCACAATCAGATCAGCCATGATCTTATCAAATAACGGAGCAGGCTCGAGGTGCCAAGTGGCCTACTGCTGCTCCAAATTGATATGTTCATATGTACGTATATTAATCATTCCTCATTCTTGTGCTGTTTCTCTGACTTTTATTTTGCTGTCTTTGCTCTTTGCTGCCTCTCTTTTTGCACTTGATTGTTTCCCTGTGGTGCTTGATTGTAAATTATCTGTGTTTAATTTTAATTGATGGTACAAAAGCCCTGCACATTTGAAAGTGCAATTCCACTTCATTTTTATGTTGGTGCTTGAGATTGTTGTGAATATCTTTACTTTGTTTATTAATTAATTTAATGGAGAGAAATTTAATTTGTATTGACTTTTATTAATTATATGTATTTGTTGCATATGAACTTTATTCTGATGGCTATTATGACCGAGGTGGGAGGAGTGCACTGTTTATTTTAGTTTCACTTCTCCACAGGTCACAGCATGTACTTAAATTTTCCCACTTACCGATACGATCAATCATATACTCTATTTTTCCCAGAATAACACACACCAACCAGGTTTCTTTAATAAACAACAAAATTATCAGTTTATTATAAAACACGTCTTAACCAGTAATGAAGCAAAGCATAAACACACAGATTGAAAAATAAAAATTCCCTTTTACCTTAGCCCCTCACACACACACACACACACACGCGCGTGGGTACGTTAACCAGAAAAATAACGGGATTTGCCTTTTAGAGCTCTATCACAAAAAAAACAGACAAAAAACACTTGGATTAAATGCTTTCTAATTCTTGAAGAATAAAGAGAAGAAATGAAAATATGTCCTTTGTTTTGGTTTGGCATCCCAAATGCGTATAGACAGCTGTCACTGGGATCTTCTTAGAACAGTTCTTTTCAGGTGACGTTGAAGATCAGTTTGGGTAGGCTTTCCAGGAAATGCAGCAACAGAGGTTTCAGACAGGCCTTAAAGTAGAAATGTGGCAGCAGTTTCAGTTTGCTTCTTACACTCGCTTCTCAGCTTCTTGAAAGATGGAAAACTAGCAGCCTTTTTCAAACTGCTGGAACAAACTGAGTTGGGGTAGTTTGGTCGTCTTGGCAAATTTTCTCCAACTGTCTTTTCAAACCATTGTCCACATCCCAACTCACTTTCACAAAAGCAAAACCATGAACAATGTCACAAGAGCCAAGCCTCCTGACCCCTATAAATCTTGGCCTGTCACTTCGCTGTAAACATCTTCCCCAAGTCAGAAACAACTCCTGCTGGGTAATTATTTGAAAAGAGGTGCCTTCAAAGCCAGACCCCTCAATGAACCTGGTAAAAACCCATCCATGGAGTCTTTTCAGTTTTCTCAAAATAAACCAATGTCTAGTTCTAAAATATGAGTCCTCAAAAAAAAACCTATAAAATATACTCATAACATGACCAGGTTCAGTGCCACATACTACATTATTTATTACTAACTGCTCAATTTGGGAAAGTGCAAAAAGGGAATTGCATACTAATTTAGAGATGGCCAACTGGATTTGGTAGATCTGTCAGGTTCATTATGTATGAGCATGTAGCCGTCTTGCAAGGTTTGGAATTTTATCTTTCAGTCAGTAGAATTCTTGAACTATCTGGAGCTTGTTTTAACTGAAAATAATTCTCTGGTAATTCTGCAGCAATGGTGCTGCAGTAGCATCAATGAAGAGCCCCAAGGGGGTTTGTTCAACATTGAAGTGCAGTCTTCTGCTTCAAATGTCAGCTTGCTTTGACTTCTGCTTTCCTGAGTTGTATGGTATTCATTCTAAAACAACTGCTATTCTATAAATGACTGCATTTTGATCAAGTGCCCTTGTTGCTTGATAACAGTGGACCTACATTCAGTCGGACAACTTTGATGTTATGGGTGACTACATATCTTCAAAAGTATATATGACAAATGTACTGCTGTGAACTAAACACTGTATAATTAGGAATTTTCTTGTAAAATGAACAAGAGTGAAACACTTCTTCTACTTAGCCCTTCCTAATTAAAGGATCCTTTGCATATAAACAAATAGAACCTTTAATTAGTGCATTTTCTTGGCTTCATAAATCATTTTTTACATGTCACTAGAATTAACATAATTTATGAATCCTGAATAATTCAAGTGCAGTATCATAGTTCAAATAACATAAATCATTTATATCTTAGCTTGCATTGTAACAAAATGCCCTTCTAAGATCAAGTAGCTCAAATAAGAATTTTGATTACTTTTTATTTTGTGCATTAGTACATCCACACATGTGTTTGCATATCTGTATGTATGTTGTACGTGTCAGGAAAGGAAACAATTTATATAACCAGTCTGGGTGTAGGGACTGAGTGCATAAACTACTTTTAAGAAACTAAATAAATCAAATGGTGAGTAAGAAGCAAGAAAATGAACAAAAATGTTGCTAAAATCACTGAGATGTCATTTGAAAAATTGTAAAAACAAGTTTAGGTAGGACATTTTGCAAAACAAAAATGTTTGAGCATGATATTGTCTTCTGGGCTATTGTAAGCAGAGTAGTGCTTTGGCTACACATTCTGAAATGTCTGGTGACAAAAACTGTCTGTCAGCATCTGTTAGCCACCTTTGTTCAGTAAGGGAATGATGGATTGAAATTTGGAATAGATTAACAAATATTACCTGTTACATGTATTACAAGTAATTTATCAGCTGGTAGGCAGGCAAACAATTTAGTGATGAGCAATCTGTATTGCGGCTTTGATAATGAAGTGCTGTTTAACGTAGGACAGCCCAGTCAGACAGTTAGGTAATTTGGTCTATTATGCAGAAATGCCTGACCATCAAAAACTATTATTAAAATTTTGTGTGGAGTTAGGTGGACATTGAAGACAGAATGAACAAAATGCTGAGCTACGATACTATCTACCTGACATTATCATTACCATGACATTATTACAAATTATTTGTCAAATCCCATTTTCACCAATCCACCTGAGTGTAAAAGGGGTGAAAATTGTTTCAATATTTTACTTTAGATCATATCCCACTGCAGGAATTTTTTTGTCCCGTTTTCTCTCGGACTGCCTTGAAGCTGCTGGCTCATTGGCCCTTCAGTGGCTGCGTTTGCTGACAACGCTATCACTAGGTGGCGCTGCAGTGGCACATGCACAAATGCAACATGTGCCACTAAAACGTCACAGTCTGTGACTTCAGGCAGCTGCCAGGACTAAAGATGGTGCTGCTCAAATAATCACATGAAGGCAACCTAACCTAAACACATGGCAGCACACAATGGCGGGAGGGAGAGCACGAGCCAGGATTGAACTGGTCAATTCTAGCTTTGTTTTCAAAAGCTGTTGTTTTTTTTGAATTGTGCAGGGGATGGGGGAGGGGGGGGGGCGAGCGAGCGGGCTGGGGACGGGGGATGAATGGAGCGGCCTGAAACAGCAGCGGGGTAGGGGAACGGCCAGAGAGAACAGCAAGGGGGGAGCAGAGCGGCCGGATAGAACAGCGAGGGGGGGGAGCAGAGCGGCCGGAGAGAACAGCGAGGGGGCAGCGGAGCTTGACACATGGGTGAATACCTGTTGGCGTTGCATTGCTGTACGCGTAAAGCGCATGCACGGAGGCCGACCAGGCGCGTTGCCCGAAGATGCACACGTCATGCGATGACGACATCGGCGCATGCACTTTACTAGTCTTGGCAAGTCGGAACGCAGCGCACGCGCAGAGAGCAGGAGCCCGTCTGCGCATGTGCACACCTTGGCGTAGCCTGATGACATCAGTGGCCGGCTGCGTTGTCAGGAATCACTTTGTTTATCTATTACATTTTAGAGTAAATCAAAATGTTAATTTTGAAAGCTAACAAAGCTTTTAATTATCACCTGATTATTACCAAAGTTTTGAGAGTTAAAACATGTAAACATTCTAATCATTGATACCAATGAAACCAAGCAAAACCCAAAGTCATCAGGCCCATGTCCTACCCCTCCCCTCACTGCTAGCTGATACCAGGAATCCACAGTGAGACACACCCTGAGCCCCATCTAGAGGTTCTGCTAAATTCAAAGTTCCCGTTTCATAGTGACACTGAACCAAAGAACCCCTACCTCCCCCCATGCTGCAGAATCCCAGCAAATCTCCTGTGATACTGCCAAAATTCCCGGCCCAGCTCACTCAAAGCTCAGGACCAACTAAACACCACTAGCTAAACACTACTCTTCCTTCCTGGTACTGCAAAACACCAAAATTATAACACTATCTGGTACCTAGGAAGATAGGTACATCTTGCATACCATTTTGCTGTATTATCAGTTATAAAACTGGTTAGGGACAACATTAAATACACAGATAAAGGAATAAATCTAAATAAAATAAATTCCATACATTTAGAGGTTATCACAGAATGATGGAAGAGTTGTGGAGATCTCTCCCCAAAATTGGGCCTTAATTGGCCTTGGGCGGGACCTTCACCCCTCTGAGGCAGGAAGTCCCGTTTCCAAGAGCTGCTGGCCAATCAGCGGGCCAGCAGCTCTCAGTCCCAGCAGCGCCACTGCTGGGACTGCACCTAGCCACAGCAGCAAGAGTGACGCCAGCCCCGCGATGAGGGTAAGATCGTGGGGCCTCACCGGGGACAATTGGCCAGGCCCTGGCGAGGCAAGGGGGGTTGATTGGGGGTGGGGGGCGGTAGTGTGTGGAGTGTGTGGTTGGGCCGTGGGGCACAGGGTGCCCAATCAGGAGGGCACCCCCAGCCCGCAAGGAGCCTGCCAAATTTTCCTTGGAAGCCGCCTGGGGGACCGTAGCAGCCTGCTGGCTGCTGGTAAAATACTTAAGGGCCTTGATTGGCCTGGGGCAGGTGGGTGTTTCTTGCTGCCGCCCCTTGTAAAGTTGCAGCGGGAGCAGGAAGGCGTCGGGAACGGCACCCATTCAATTTTACGAACCATACCCCCTCCCCGCTACCAGCCCGCTCCTGCAGGGGGGCATAAAACTCAGGCCTATAAATCAGTGATCCTGATTTTATTCCTTCGATAGATAAATATCTGCATTGTTATAAAGCAGTATATCCTCAGATATTTGAACAATGCCACTGGAAATTTGCTCGTAGATATTAAATATCTTGGCATATGATGTGCACTTACTTTGCATGTTACCCTTACTTTCTTGGCACAAATTTTCAGTAATGTTTTGTATCATCATTTATAATAGGAAACTTTATGTCAACAGCAAACCCAGAGTAATGCTTCAAACTTTATTTCCTACAGATCACTAAGACTGCTTACTTGCACAACATTGGCCACGCCATTTCTCCAAAAACCCTTCTCCACTTCCAGACTTCAAAACTCACTGAATCATCAGGGAGCCTGTGTTGTGTGTTTTAATTGTGTGGTGTGTTTGTGCATTATGAAATATAACCATGATCGGTAATAACAATTACATAACAATGTTACATATATATAAAAACAAACTACAAATGCTGGACAAAATAAAATGTCAAAAGTCAAGAATCTCTGGGTGGTTGCCTCCAGACCTCACCAGCAAATAATTTTTGCGTATAATCTACAATATATCCTTTTCTAAAATTGGCAGTACATCACGAACTCAGAAGGAGGGGGCCAGGGAAATCGACAGTGTGTCGGGAAGATAGCTCCGACCTGCCGACTTCCACATTTAACTGCAGCATGTTCGGCTGTGTGCAAGCAACACCCATGGGAGAGGTGTGTTGTCAATTTGAATATGTTGATCAATCAGTTACAATGATATTAACACGTCATTTTCAATTTAACTGGGGGTCCGTAGGTTTGCCCGGCTTCTTGGAACCTGCCAGTGAAAGCAAGGCGAGAACACAGCAGCAGTTGAAGGAGCTGTAGATATGACAGGGAAATTTGGCAATATGTACTGACACCCCACAGCTGCTTTTTTGTTATATCTGTTTTTATAAATGGCTTTGTTCACAGCACTGGTAACTATGAAAATTGTGGAGGTTTGTACACCTGATCTGCACTTTGGAGCTTTGAGCTATCAGATCTGCATGGGTGCCACTTCTGCTCTGTTACTTTGGACTTCAAATGAGGAGCAACATGACCAGCATCAGCAGGGACAGCAGCAGCAGAGCCAGGAGCAGCAAGAGACTGTTCCTCACAGACCTGCAGCTGCATGGAGAGAGGGAATCAGGAGAGGTCAGTTTGCAAGAGCCCGTACCCAGCATTCAGGGGAGTCAGCTGCACAGCAGCACAGGGGGACAGCAGTAGAACAACTCCAACCAGGGAGGCCAACAGCATAGTCACACAGGAATTGCAGCTAGGGTGGTTAACAGCACAGGGATTCCAGCCAGGGGGGTCAGTAGCAAAGCAGCAGCACACTCACTAAGTGAAGCAGCAGCTCAAGCAGGGTTGGAAGCACTTATGTCCCTGTCTCCACCATTTGCTCTTGTTCACTTGTGTGAGTCACCAGGTGAAAACCCAATTATCTGTCTTACCAGTCCCACTGAAGTGTATCTGAGCTGGTGCATCATCTGCATGAATCCTGTGACGGTGTACCGAGAAGGATCGACCTCCTCTGAGAAGTCGATGTCCTCCTACAGGACGCTTTATGGGCTTGTGGGAAATTAAAGACGTGAAATGGAACCGGCACATTAAGAATGTTTTAAATGATCATTATGCATATGGTTATAATTCACTCACTGCTAACATCAAGGTGACATGAGTGAGTGCTGTATGCCATGTGGCTATCTGATACTGATGTTCCCCATCTCCGGCCAAGCACTCTGAGACACTGCTGATCTCCAGTGCCGCCCCCTAGCAGCTGTCAGTTGAGAGATGGCTGGAGGAGCACCTCCAGATCTCTGCCTCTCCCTTGTGTTCTGTGCTGTCTTCTCATGCAAGGAGGGAAAGAAGAGACCTCTGTGAAAGAGTAATGGCATGTGTTGAATGGATAGATGGAGAGCACTTGTTGAGGGTGATTGAGGGAGGGGTGATATTGCATTAAAATAAGGGTGAGTGTCAGTGTTGGATGGACATATGGGAATGTGAGGAAATGCATAGACAAAGAGGAATGGGTGTACCGCAAGGTAAGTTGGTGTGAGGAATGATGTGCTGGAGTAGGCTTGAGTAAGCAGAGTGAGGGGTTGAGATAATACATCCGGTGAATGTGCCACTGTACTCATCTTTCCTGCCATACTACTTTGTCATTAAACTGCTTTTGGCATTAAATCCACAAGTGTGGCATCATGCTTCTGCTGCTGATCTCACGGGCAACCTGCAGCCACTCCACCTTGGTTTCACAGGCTGTCTTCTTCCTCCCGTCAGTAAGGAAGAAAAGTTTCCTACGGGCACTTAGTCCCCAGCATCACATCCAGGGAGGCATCACTAAAACGAAGTGAAGCTTTTACATGTCTGTATTTCATTCTGCCAATTTCTTTTGTTGTACTCCCAACTCCAAAATCCATCATATTGCATGATTGGAGTGCCCCTTTAAATACTGAAGTTGAAATCAACTCATGTAGGTCATATGCACACCCGCTCACACTTATTGGTCGGGAAGCCTGGAAATTATATGACAATGCGGTGTCTAGGTTATAAAGCCACTGACTGCCATGGTGCACTTACTTCCAACTTTCCAGTGCGCTATCAGACCCCGACCACATCGAGAACTTAAAATCCAGATTGGAGAGTATGTTACTTATCCATAATAGCCTTAGATCTCTGCACAAACAATTATGGAAAATCCCCACAAGTTTCCTTTTTCTTCTGATAAACAAGTGTTGGAATGTTGATTACACCAGCAACCTATAACAAGCTCGTGACCCATTTTATGTAATTGCATGTGAGTTGTTTTTGAGCTGTCAGCCTTTTAGGAGCAGTCAGCTTTTTTGAGATTCTGCTTAGCTTCTGTTCGGTTGCCAGTTAGCATGTATAAAACATCTTTACATCTTTAAAGCAACTTTACACAAAATATTTTGAAGCTCTCTGCCATGCTAAAGGGTCAAAGATTAGGCTGTGGGAGGGAAAGATGGGTTACAATAGTACAGATTAAGGAAAAAGTGTCTCCCTGTGCTTTTGCAAATGAAATTTTCTCTTTCTAGTACTGTACTTTTTTTTTTCTTATCATTATTTGAACTAGGACCGTTGATCCTAATCTGTATTAAGCCCAACAGAATTTTGCCAATTCTGCATTTCTTAAAGTATATGAGGTGTAGTGAACTGGGAGTCCTGTTCTGCTGTCCGCACCTTGCATAACTATATTCAGATACCGTCAGAAAAGTCAACTCACCGTATTCCAGTGCCCTTACATTGCTGGGAAAAGGCTAATATACCATGACAAAGATTGCATAATCTTGTAATTTGCCTTTCTTCTGCTTGTCGTATATCTATTTATAAGAGAGACTGAAGAAGAGTTGTGAGCGGAGACATTGCGATGTGGACTGATGAGAGTCAGCTGTTCTTTTCTAATATAACTAACATTATTTTCCCACATCTATTTAAATGAGATCAATCTTCTTAAAAATGATGATGTGAGGTGACCCCAACTTAACCCAGGCTAATTTTCATCAGGACCCTGTGGAGAGGAATTTTTTTTTATTTCAACTAAAACCAACATAACAGACCAGCTTCCAGAGATTACTGTATGTGTCTGTATGTATGACATATATAGTAATATGCGTACGTGTACATTTTATCCATAGAAACGTCTTGCATCTAGAGCATGTTTTGTTCTTCACATTACATTTGGACATGCACACTTTTGTATAAGACAATATGGCATATGCACCTGACTAGCTCAAATTCCATATTCACTTAATCACAGTTAAACAAATAGAGAACGTGCCAATCATTAATGGTCAAAGCAGGTACATAAACTTCAATGAAAATCTACTAAGGTGTAGTAAAACAACCAATCAACAATGAGTTGTCTGCAAAAGCTAACAATAAAAATAGAAGGACAACCAATGAAATTGCTCCAAATACCTTCAAAGAATCCTGTCAGCTTGACCTTGGACTCTGTAAACTCAGCAATTTAGGACTGATAAGGTTTGCCACATAACAAAGACACAAAATTCTCATTCACAAGAAAATGATTAATTTGTCATGGCCAGGAATTTCCTCAGAGCTGCTACTGGTCCAAGGAAATTCACTGCTGATCTTTTTATGATTTGTCCAATAACATTTTTAGTTTGATGCTTGTGCATCTTGCAAAGCCAAAGGCTTCACGGGGGCAACTTTCAGCTTCAGTTGGGACAGAAAACTGGTGGTATTGGATTGGTTGCCTACTGTACACCCCACCCGATTTTTTTTTTTCCTTTGCATTGAAGACGATGGCAGAGAGAATCCGACGGGGTTTATAACAGACAACTGCTCCAATACAACCAGTTGTTCCCCCATCACTGAAGCTGAAAGTTATTTTTAGTCTTTTTTTCCTGGACCCAATCACTTTCAGTGAAAAAAAGTCAACATGATAACATATTAAAGCTCCCAACATGCATCTGATCTTTTTTGATTGACAGTAAAATGGTCCATTCCTAAAGCATGCTGTATGTGAGTATCCCTCTCTCCATGTCCAGTGATAGAAAAATATTAGCAGCATCAAGTCAGTTTTTTTTGTATTCAAAAGATGAAAGTCACAAAACATGATTTTTTGAATGTCTTGAGATGTAGTTTTCGAATGTAAAAAAACACCTAACTTTTAGTCTTGAGTTAATCTTGGTGCTGAATCAGAAGGTTGTGAATTCAAGTCCCACGCTAGAGACTTAGCACATAATTCAGGTTCATATTTTGGAGGTGTACTCTTTTGAATGTGATCGCAAAAGATCCCATGACATTATTCAATGAAGTGCGGTGGAATTTTCCCCAGTGTCCTGGCCAATATATATTCCTCAATATACAACACTAAAGAGATTATTTGGTCATTTGTATCATTGTTGTTTGTGGGACTTTGCTGTGCATAAATTAGCTGCATAGACTTCACCTTATAAATACTTAATTTGCTGTCAAGCACTTTCAGACATCTTAATATTGTGAAGGATGCAAGTCTTTCCTCCCCTTAATGTAAATCATATATGTGAAGGAAATTGTCCATTCATGCAGTTCAAATTTATGAAAGCTGCTATGTGCTTATTTACTGTTTGAGATAGACTCCTTTCCCATTGCCACTCTCCTCACTATCTCTTAGGAATACTACTTTGCCTGGTTTATGCTCCCAATATGCAGTTTCTTAGGCCCATGGACTTTCAATCTCACTAACTTTATCATCTATTCAACACATCACAACTTTGGACGTGAAAATGTATTTGTACTAGAGGAGGGTATGGAACTATGGGATGAGGCTGGATGCAGTGCCCACACTTATAGAGGTACAGTGGTCCTGTAGGAATTTCCAGGCCATAAGTTTTAAATGAAACTGGGACTGGCATGTGGCTTTTATCAATAAGTGCTGAATACGTACATCTGGCTCCTGATCTCAGTTTCTCTTCTAACATACTGATTTTTAGAGTAAGGTTATCCATTTGTCTCTAGTCAGGCTGGCTTAATTGGAAACTGAAGTCTCCAGTGGAGCCACTCTGACTAGAGAACTATCAGTTACCTGATTCTAACAAAGACCCCCGCATCCATTTGTCAAGAGGAAGGGCAGGTGGGGATGTGGTGGCGTAGTGGTAATGTAACTAGTCTAGTAAACCAGAGGTCTAGGCTAGTGCTCTAGGGACATGGGTTCGAATTCCACCATGGCAGATGGTGAAATTTGAATTCAATTAATGAATCTGGAGTTAAAAGCTAGTCTAATGGTGACTATGAAACCATTGCCGATTGTTGTAAAAACCCACCTGGTTCACTAATGTTCTTTAGGGAAGGAAATCTGCTGTCCTTACCTGGTCTGGCCTACATGTGACTCGAGACCCACAGCAATGGGGATGACTCTTAAATGCCCTCTGAAATGTCCTAGCAAGCCACTCAGTAGTTTCAAGTTGCTACAAAGTCTAAGAAAAGGAATGAAACTGGACGGGCCACCTGGCATCAACCTAGGCACCAGAAACGACAACGGCAAACCCAGTCCTGTCGACCCTGTAAGGTCCTCCTTACTAACATCTGGGGGCTTGTGCCAAAATTGGGAGAGCTGTTCCACAGACTAGTCAAGCAACAGCCTGACATAATCATACTTACGGAATCATACCTTGCAGACAATGTCCCAGACACCACCATCACCATCCCCGGGTATGTCCTGTCCCACTGGAAGGACAGACCCACCAGAGATGGCAGCACAGTAGTGTATAGTCGGGAGGCAGTGACCCTGGGAGTCCTCAATATTGACTCCGGATCCCATGAAGTCTCATGGCATCAGGCCAAACATGGGCAAGGAAACATCCTGCTGATTACCACCTACCGCCGCCCCCCCCACCCCCCCCCCCCCCCCCCACAGTCCCCTCTCCTCTTGACTGATGAATCAGTGCTTCTCCATGTTGAACACCAATTGGAAGAAGCACTGAGGGTAGAAAGGGCACAAAATGTACTCTAGGTGGGGGACTTCAATGTCCATCACCAAGTGTGGTTCAGTAGCATCACTACTGACCAAGTTAACTGAGTCCTAAAGGGCATAGTTGCTAGACCTTTTCCTCACCAATCTACCTGTTGCAGATGCATCTGTCTATGACAGTATTGGTAGGAGTGACCACCGCACAGTCCTTGTGGAGTCTTCACACTGAGGGTACCCACCGTCGTGTAGTGTGGTATTACCACCATGCTAAATGGGATAGATTTCGAACAGATCTAGCAATGCTAAACTGGGCATCCATGAGGTGCTGTAGGTGATCAGCAGCAACAGAATTGTATTCTACCACAATCTGTAACCTCATGGTCAGGCATATTGTCCACTCTACCATTACCATCAAGCCGGGGGACCAACCCTGGTTCAATGAAGATTTCAGTAGAACACGCCAGGAGCAGCACCAGGCATACCTAAAATGCAGTGTCAGCCTGGTGAAGCTACAACCCAGGACTACTTGCATGCCAAACAGCGGAAGCAGCATGCAATAGACAAGGCTAAGCGATCTCACAGCCAACGGATCAGATGTAAGCTCTACAGTCTTGATACATCCAGTGATGAATGGTGGTGGACAATTAAACAACGAGCTGGAGGAGGAGGCTCCACAAATGTCCCCATTCTCAACAATGGGGGAGCCCAGTGCATCAGTGCAAAAGACAAGGTTGAAGCATTTGCATCCATCTTCAGCCAGAAGTGCCGAGTGGATGATCCATCTCGGCCTCCTCCTGGGGTTCCCAGCATCACTGATGCCAGTCTTTAGCCAATCCGATTCACTCCACATTCCATCAACAAACGACCGAAGGCACTGGATACTAGAAAGACTATGGGCCCTGACACCATTCCAGCAATAGTACTGAAGACTTCTGCTCCAGAACTAACCGCGCCCCTAGCCAAGCTGTTCCAGTACAGCTATAACACTGGCATCTACCCAGCAATGTGGAAAATTGCCCAGGTATGTCCTGTGCACAAAAACAGAACAAATCCGATCCAACCAATTACAGCCCTATCAGTTGACTCCTGATCATCGGCAAAATGATGGAAGGGTTCATTGACAGTGCTATCAAGCACTTGCTCAGCAATAACCTGCTCACTGACACTCAGTTTGGGTTCTGCCAGGGCTACTCAGCTCCTGACCTCATTACAGCTTTGGTCCAAACATGGACAAAAGAGCTGAACTCCAGAGGTGAGGTGAGAGTGACTGCCCTTGACATCAAGGCAGCATTCGATCAAGTATGGCATCAAGGAGCCTGAGCAAAACTGGGGTCAATGGGAACAGGTGGAAAACTCTCTGCTGGTTGGAATCACATCCAGCACTTAGGAAGATGGTCGTGCTTGTTGGAGGTCAGTCATCTCAGTCCCAGGCCATCACTGCAGGAGTTCCTCAGGGTAATGTCCAAGGCCCAACCATCTTCAGCTGCTTCATCAATGATCTTTCCTTCATCATAAGGTCAGAAGTGAGGATGTTTGCTGATTCCACATTGTTCAGCACCATTCGCAACTCCTCAGATACTGAAGCAGCCCGTGTCCATATGCAGCAAGACCTGGACAATATCCAGGCTTGGGCTGATAAGTGGCAAGTAACTTTCATGTCATACAAGTGCCAGGCAATGACCATCACAAACAAGAGAGAATCTAACCATCTCCTCTTGCTGTTCAATACCATTACCATAATTTAATCCCCCACTGTCAAAATCCTGGGGCTCACCATTGACCAGAAACTGAACTGGACCATTCACATAAATGCTATGGCTGCAAGAGCAGGTCAGAGGTTGGCAATTCTGCAGCAAGTAACTCATCTCCTCACTCCCCAGTGACTCAACCATCTGCAAGGCACAGTCAGGAGTGTGATGGAATACTCTCCACTTGCCTGGACAGGTGCAGCTCCAACAACACACAAGAAGCTCGACACCATCCAGGACAAAGCCGCCCACTTGATTGTCACCTCTTCCACCACCTTCAAAATTCATACCCTCCACCACTGACGCACAGTGGCAGCAGTGTGTACCATTTACAAGACGCACTGCAGCAACTCACCAAGCCTCCTTCAACAACACCTTCCAAACCCGCGATCACTACCACCTAGAAGGACAAGGGCAGCAGATGCATGGAAACACCACCACCTGCAAGTTCCCCTCCAAGCTACACACCATCCTGACTTGGAACTATATAGCCAGCGATGCCCATATCCCCCAAACGAATAAAAAATAAGGTGCAGCAACTTGCTGGCTATGAAAGTGGTGGAAGCAAAGACAATGAATGATTTCAGAAGGAAATTGGTTGGGCAGTTGAAGGAAATAAACAGGTGGGGTTACTGGGACAGGGACTGATTGTTCTACAGAGAGCATGGACTTGATGGGCCAGATGGCCTCCTTCTGTGCTCGAATATCTCTATTATTCTCTGACCTAATGTCTCTATGAGGTGGAAAATCATTCATGACCCTTCTGTCTGGAATTTACAACACTGGTCTAAATGGACTGAAATTCCAGAAAAGCAGGATTTCAGCCCATATTGCAGGCTCCCTTTACACAGAAATAAAATTTATATCCTCCCTAAACAAAGGAATGTTTGTGCCTATATTTCTATATTTATCTGTGGAATTTGCCTTCTAGTGTAAAAATTAATTTGAAATGTAATTTTGGGGCTGTAACAGCACTCAAGATCCTCTGGAGAAAAGTAAAAGTTAGGTAAATATTGAATGTATCCTGTACTTATAGTAGTTCCAAATAAATTACTGTCTTTTTTAAACCATAATTGAATAAACTATTCAGTGGTAATGTGTAATTTATTATATGAGTGGCTGATAACAGTAGACCTCACAGGCAAGTTGTTTGGATCCCTAAAATCTTAAGAAAAACATCATATTCAAATTGTTATGGTTATGTGAGGAGGGGCCGAAGGGCTTCCCTCTTTTCTCTCTCCTTGTTTGACCACAACAGGTTTAATTCTTTCTGATGTACTGGCCAATTCAGTAAGTTTGATTGGTTCTTATTATGATCATAGCAAGTAAGTAATCAGACTGGTTTTCTTGAGTTTAATGAAGAAAGAGGTTAACGTTATTGTACCTAAACCAAACTAAAGAAAATAATAAACTATGCACCAAATTTCACTCACACACAAACACTAGAGGTTTACACACAAATAGGTTACAGAGTGGGGAAAGGTCGATTGGTTGAGTTAAAGTCCATAGGGAAAAAAGGGGTATACAGTCTGTGGGGTTTAGTGATTCTGCTGCCTTCCAAATTAATTCTGTGGTCCTGAGCTTTTTAGTTTGAAGAGGTAGATGATTGGTTTGGTAGGTCTCTTGGAGATAGCAATGCGGATGATTTCCTCCAGTGGGGTTTTTGATTGTAGCCAGAGTATGCAAAGGTGGTCAGTCAACAGGCAGGATTTGAAGCTTGCAAGCTGGAATGGGAAGAGATAGGGAGGGAACCCCACTTGGGTCTGCAAGTGTCGGTGTCCAAATGCTTTTTCTTGCTGCTGCAGAGAAACACAAACTTAAAACCACAGATGGGGAGGAGCTTATCACATAGTCACTCAGTGATTTAAGCATAGTAGTTAGCAGTATTTCTTCTTGCTAGAAGAAAAAGAACAAGCAGTTCCCTTAAACTTCTGGGGTCTTGGTATTGCTGGGATGAGCAGACATTTTGTCTCCCTCCTCACAGGCCTTGCAATGTAGGATACATTGTTGCAAATTAGGTGGCCATCTTAAGCTGCTAGCAAAGTCATCTTTTATATGTTCTTTAAAAAATTTCTTTAAAAAAATATAAATTCAGATCTCCAGTCAGTGGATTAAAGAAAATTATCATTCAAGAAAGCAAGTTGGTGTCGCAAAAGGCATAAACACTCTCTATTTGGAGAAGTATTGTAGTTATTTTACATAAAATCATGAATATTTGAGATCAAGACATTGACAGCACTGAAAATTTCATAACATATATTTTGAAGATCCTTTTTTTAAAATGTAATCCATTGGAGTAAACAAGTTTCTATTTATTGTATTTTTCTTTGAAAAAGGCAAAATCTGATTCATTATTCATTTGCCTTAATGATTACGACTATCTTCCCAATATGCATGGTTGAATACACATTCTTGTGCATTTCTGGCCTAATTTGGATTCCAGTGAACAAAATAACAGTGCTCATGGAATGCATTTTTCAAACTCTCATGAGCTCTTTATTGCTATGAGCCAGGATTTTGAGCTTACATGGATCATGTGTAAAGAATGTGAAAATAGGATTTGAGGTTTTATAGCAGCGACTTTACCATTAGTAGCAATCTTTTGAATGAATTTTTTGTTTTCTGCACTGTTTAATGACACTGTAGCACCATCTAATGTGCATCTTGTAAAAGGATCTAGCTGAGGCTAATCAACATTTGTTAAGTGTTTAATACATGGAACTTAGGATGTTTGTCAAGAATTGTGCAGATTGCACCCTACCCCAGCTTTAACTGTACACTGTGCTTCAAAATCAAATAAACATCAATGCTTTTAGCATTCAAAGCATAAAAGTTTTTTTAATGCGTTTTGAATCTGGTGCCTTTTTAATCATTGTCTAATATTATTATTATTTACGCTGCCCTGTTCTTTTTCAAGAATACTTAATATAAACTAATACTCCATTTAACTCATCTATAATTTAATCAGTGATATATTTAATTATTACATTTACCGGAAAAATGAGGTTTAGTACTTTCTGCAGGACCCTGAAATCAATGGTCTTCAGCTGCTTGGTAACTATATTAATTTCGGTCCCTGTTTAAATCATGGCCTGGTTGTGGTGTTTCTTGCATGTGCTTTGATTCATCATATAGGAGTTGTGCATGCAATAGATTTAGGTGCATTTGTGTTAGTTTGGGAGGAGTAGAAGGATGATGTTGGTAACTTCTACAACACTTATAAAAAGAACTCAGCAAGGCTCTGGTGTTTCAAAGGAACAATTATCCCAAGTCAATAGTATTTTATTCTCTTGTACCTATAGTACATGCACGAAGGAAATTTATCAAAAAGTGACACTCAGTCACATCTGCAAAAAGAAACAAAGAACTTTCATTTATATAGCATTAACCACATCTTCAGGATGCCACAAAGTGTTTGCAACATTTAGTAGCTTCAATACATAACTCTGCAAGGTGTGTAAATGTTTGGAATTGCCATAGTAAAGTGCAACATGCTTGTATCATGCCACTCTTGTCAATGTTAAGATATCTACCAGCCACTGGACCATTTTCCCATTGCATCTATATTCACCTGCAATCTATTTTTTTCATAGTCATTTACAGCATAGGAGGAAGCCATTCCACCCATCGATTCCATGCCTGCTCTTCTCAGAGCAATCCAGTCAGTCCCACTTCTCTGCTTGATCCGTGTAGCGCTGCAAGTTTATTTCTTTCCAGTGCTTATCCAATTTCCTTTTGAAATCATTGATTGTCTTCGCTTCCACCACGCTCATGGGCAGTGAGTTCCAGGTTATTACCATTCGCTGCGTAAAAAAGTGCTTCCTCACATTCCCCCTGCATCTCTTGCCCAAAATGGTCAAACTGTGTCCCCTAGTCCTTGTACCATCATGTAATGGGAACAGTTTTTCTTTGTCTAACTTATCTAAGCCCTTCATAATTTGTACACTTCTATCAAATCTCCCCTCAATCTCCTTTTGTTCCAGGGAGAACAACACCAGCTTTTCGAACCTAACATTCTAACTAAAATCCCCCATCCCTAGAGCTATTCTGGTAAATCTCCTCTGTACCTTCTCAAGGACCCTCACATCCTTCCTAAAGTGTGGTGACCAGAACTGGATGCAATACTCTAGTTGTGGCCTAATCAGAGCTTTATAAAGGTTCAGCATAACTTCCCTGCTATTGTACTTAATACCTCTATACATGCAGCCCAAGATCCCATATGCTTTGCTAACCACTAGCTCTCACTATGTCCTGCCACCTTCAAAGATCAATGCACATACACCCCTAGGTCCCTCTGTTCCTGCTGTCATGGAACTGTTTTTTTTTTCTTCTCTGTTTAAAAACAGTGTGCCTTTAAAAACTAAGGGGCACAGTGTGCCAGCAGCTGCACCTGTTTCCCAGACAACAGCAGGAGAGAGAGGAGGTCACATGGCATTGTAACTTTTGACTGTGTGTAAAAGACTGGCTTAAACCATTTTGATCCAGAAACCAGCGAAGAATGAAGAAGTGGTCTATATCTCAGCAGAAAAACCTACATGAGCTACAGGCTGTGTTGTTGCCTGAACAGGAAAAAACCTCTGGAAATAAAACATTTGCATTGTTGGCGGTAGTAAATTCCTTTTTTATTTTTATTTTTTATTTTATTTAGAGATACAGCACTGAAACAGGCCCTTCGGCCCACCGAGTCTGTGCCGACCAACAACTACCCATTTATACTAACCCTACAGTAATCCCATATTCCCTACCACCTACCTACACTAGGGGCAATTTACAACAGCCAATTTACCTATCACCTGCAAGTCTTTGGCTGTGGGAGGAAACCGGAGCACCCGGCGAAAACCCACGCGGTCACAGGGAGAACTTGCAAACTCCACACAGGCAGTATCCAGAATCGAACCTGGGTCCCTGGAGCTGTGAGGCTAACCACTGCAACCTCTGTGCCGCCCTTCCACACTCTAAGAGGTCTTTGCCTCAGAAGTGATTCTCTGTTGTCTGTTTGTGTTTGCTGGAATTCTCAGTAAAGTTTCTACTGAAAGACTACCAACTTCAAAATCCAAATAGACTTGTTGCTATACTCCTTGTTGAAAGAACTGTGTGACACCTGCTGCAAATAAAGTGCTATGAATGCCAATCCCTTAGGGTCTGTTCGTCAAATTCACCTGAAGACTTTGAGTGGCATCTGACTGTTCTACTCGGGACATTTCACCAACCATGAACATAACCCACAAAGACATACAACCCAGCCACTTATTTATTCCTAAGAAACATTATTGTTAAACTGGTTCACCATTGGTTTTTGAATGTATGCGTGTGTGCATTAGGGTTAGAATAAATAAGAAGTATTGTTTTTTAGACATTGGTTTATCTCAATAGTGTTTAAGATTTAGTTTATTAATAAATAGTTAATTTGTTGTTGTTTAAAGATAACTGGTTTGGTCTGTTTTATTCTAGGGGGTTAATAAAGTGTTTAATTTGGCTAATTTCTGTGAGGTTGGAAAACTTTAATAATATGCTGCGACCTGTGGAATAATGGGACTGAATTGACAGTGCATTACTCCTGCCTCAGTCATAACACTGCACACTCATAAATTGCACCGTTGACTCAACATTGCCTCACATCATCCCTTCTACCAAAATCCATCATCTTACACTTGTCTGTATTAAATTCCACCTGCCACTTGTCTGCCCATTCTGCTAGCCTATCTATGTCCTGTTGCAGGCATTTTGTATCATCCTCACTGTTTGCCACTCCTCCAAGTTTGGTATCATTGGCAAATTTTGAAATTCCACTCTCTATTACAAGATCCAAGTCATTTATATGTCGCAAAAAAAGCAGTGGTCCTAGCACTGACCCTTGGGGAACTCCACTGTCTACCATCCTGCAGTCTGAAAAACAAACATTTACCATGACTCGCTGTTTTCTGTCCTTAAGTCAATTTTCGAACCAATTGGACACTGACCCTCCTATTTCATGAGTCTTAAATTTGGTAACTGGCCTTTTATGTGGTACTCTTAACAAATACTTTCTTAAAATCTATATAAACAACACCCACTGCATTCCCTTCATCAACCTTCTCTGTTACTTTATCAAAAAATTCAGTTAGATTGGTCAAGCATGATCTGCCTTTTACAAATCTGTACTGGTTATCCTTAATTAACTCAAACCTCTCCAAGTGTCTGTTGATTTTTTCCCCCTGATTATTGCTTCTAAAACCTTACCCACCACTGATAAACTAAGTGGCTGTAGCTGCTAGTATTGGCCTTACACACGTTCTTGAATAAGACTGACACATTTGCCACTCTCCAATCCTCTGGCACCTCCCCCATATCTAGGGAAGATTGGAAAATTATGGCAAGCCTTTCCACTATCTCCACTCACACTTCCTTTAGCAACCTACGATGTAAGCCAGCAGACCAGGTGACTTATCGGCCCTAAGCATAGTCATCCTTTTCAGTACCACCTCCCTCTCAATTTTTACTCTAGCCACTGTCTCTACACTCTCCGCTGCTACCAATATTTTGTCAGATTCCTCTTCTTTAGTAAACACTGATACAAAATACTCATTAAGTATTCCAGCCTTGCCCTGTGCCTCTCAGCATATATTACCCTCTTTGTCCCCAAAATGCCCCATTCCACCTCTTACTAGCTGCTTAACATTTACATGCCAGTAGAGGATTTTTGGGTTCCCTTTTAAGTTGATTGTCATTCTATTTTCTTTTTTCTTTTGGCAGTCTTATTTTGCTCTTCATCTCCCCTCTCAACTTATTGTACTTGACCTAGTTCTTACTTGAAGAATTCACCTGACATGCATCATACACCCTCCTTTTTTGTTTCATCATAATCACTATCGCCCTCCTCATCCAGGAAGCCCTGTTTTTGGTTCTCCTACCTTTCGCCCTTGTTGGAATGTACATAGCCTGTTCCTGAAGCATCTCTTCCTGAAAGATAACCCATTGTGGAGTACAGTTTTTCCTACAGTCTTTGGTTCCATTTTTCCCTTCTCATCACATTGAAATTAGCCCTCTTTCAATCTAGCTGTTCTACCTTATACTGTTCCTTGCTTTTCTGCATTACATGTTTGAACCCTATGATACGATGATCACTCTTACATCTGTGCTCCCCAACAGACACTTGGTTCATTTGACCCACGTCATTTCTCAGCACCAGGTCCAGCAATGCTTCCTTTCTAGTTGGGCCAAGAGCATACTGACCAAGGAAGTTCTTCTGAACACAATCCAGAAACTCCTCCCCCTCCTTATCCCCCCTTACTCTAAATATTATCCCAGTCGATATTTAGGTAATTAAAGTTTCCCAATATCACCACTCTATAGTTCTTGCGCATGTCTGTGATTTCCCTGCAGTTTTTCTCATCTATCTCTCTCTTATTATATGAAGGCCTATGAAATACCCAAGGTAGCATGATCATATCCTTTTTGCTTCTCAACTCTAACTAAATGGATTCTGTCCCCTCTTTCCAACACTGCAATGCCTTCCCTAATCAGCACTATCACTCCACCTCCCCTTTTTCCTTCTCTATCTTTACTGAACACGTTATATCCTTTTATATTAAGTGTCCAGTCCTCATCAATTTTAAGCCACGTTTCTGTTATTGCCACTACATCTTATTTCCATACTGCTATTTGTGCTTGTAGCTCACCAACCTTATTCACCACACTTTGTGCATTTACACACATGCATTGTAATCCTGCCTTTGCATTCCTCATAGCCCTTCTCATTTTACTCCTCTCTAATATGGAACTGCTCCCTTCTCTAGAACTGTTGAACACTCTCACATTATGCACCTTATTCCTCTTTTCTCCTTCTATATGCTGGTGCCTATACCCCAGCTCCCACAGTGAGTAAGTATTTAGTAAGGAAATATGGGAGCTAATATGCACAAAGGAATATCACACAACAAAAACTAGCTAACTGACCAGTTAATCTGTTGGTTGAACGATAAATGTTGGCCAGGACACAAGGAGATCTCCTGTACAATTCTTCAGATAGTGTCATGGGAACTTTTATGGTCATCTGAGAGAGCAGACAGTTTAATGTCTCATCCAAAAAGATGGCATCTATGAAAAAATGCACTGGAAGACCAGTCTAGATTATGTGCTCATGTCATGCAGCAGAACTTGAACCTGAAGCCGACTGACTTAGAGGTGAGAGTGCTACCTCTGACTTTAGGCTGACATCATTAAGGAAAGTATTTAACTTAGCTTAGAAGTCCTCCCTTACTTCCATGCTAGGTTTTATTGAATGGGTGTCTACGACAGGCATCCCATTTAGTGGGCTATTAAAATGCCATTGGGGTCCTATAGATATCATTGGATTCTGATTAGCATACATTAATGAGGCTCCTGAGTCACATAAGCACCTTGACCATGTAAACAGAAGGGCCCAGTTAACATAAAAGCAAAATACTGCGGATGCTGGAAATCTGAAACAAAAACAAGAAATGCTGGATTCACTCAGCAGGTCTGGCAGCATCTGTGGAAAGAGAAGCAGAGTTAACGTTTCGGGTCAGTGACCCTTCTTCGGAACTGACAAATATTAGAAAAGTCACAGATTATAAACAAGTGAGGTGGGGGTTGGGCAAGAGATAACAAAGGAGAAGGTGCAGATTGGACCAGGCCACATAGCTGACCAAAAGGTCATGGAGCAAAGGCAAACAATATGTTAATGGTGTGTTGAAAGACAAAGTATTAGTACAGATTAGGTGTGAATATACTGAATATTGAACATCAGCAAGTGCAAACCTGTTAACATGATGGGAATCAAGCTGGAATGGGGAATAAATCTTTGCACAACTATTTTAGCTGCATGTCCACTTCATTCCTGCCAGTGGAGTGGGTTAAAAATCACCCTTTTGGGTTTTGAAAGTAACTGGATGACCTAGTGTGTAAAACATTTAGCTCAGAAATCTACATGAATACACAGAAATCTACATAAATACACAGAAATCTACATAACAACCGGAGGAATTTCAAAATCATGCTGGTAGGTGGTTAGACTTATGCTAGGTTTATCACATATTGGCTTGGATTTTACGGTACTAATGGCAGTGAAACTGTCAGCATTCATCATGATTATGCCTCTGAAAATGACAGCAACTTCTAGAGTTCGCACAAGCACAGTTAAATCAAAAATTCATAAGTTGCTGCCAGTGATTCTACACTTCTTCAGAAGTTGTGCTATTCAGAATGCAATCAATTAGAAATCGTTAAACTGATAGGAACTTCCACTCTGACGCTGTTAGTCTCACTGTAAAAGCCCTTGAAAAAGTTGCACCTTGTTGACTGAGGTATAGCTGGGTTTTTTTTACAGCATACTAAGTTCATAATTACTACTAAGCAACCTCACTGGCCTTGAAAGAGTAGTTTTATATTTGTTGAATGTCAGATTTTTCTAGTATAAGAAATTGTATATGTTTTCAAAATAGCTTCTTTAAAGTTTGTTTGATATTTTAGCTTCGGCCTTAATCCCACATGTATGCCCTAATCATGTCTTTTGCTATCAGTAAAATCTGAAAATTAAAAGTGAAGAGACTCAGTGGTTTCTAACTTCCTGGTTTGCTGTCTGTGAGAATACTTCAGTGTGATTGACTGTTTACCTTGCTTGATGACATCACTGTTGCAGAACACCTGGAAATCGCGTTAATTAGTGTCAGATTCAAACTCACGTTGGGCAAGAGGGAGTCCGCAGCACAGAGCTCACTAGATCTTTGGCTGCTGTCTCCAAGGTCAGCAGCAAACGCCGTTGCCTCGCCATTGACCACAAAATCAAGCCCAATGTTATCACTTTCTTGAGTGTTCTCTACTCCTCCCTTCTGTTATATTGGATATGAGTTAATTCTGGGATTTGACAATCACTTTCTGTGGATCTGGTTAGAAACTGTATAAGGCTGCTGATTTGGAGGTCACTGGTCTATGCTACTAATTTGGAATGTAGGTTCATAAGTAAATTTGGTCCCATATTGGAATATAACAGTGTCATTTAGCCCTGTGGTATCTACTATTGTGATGGGAAGGGGTGTGGAGCATGAAACTTCAGGTAGCTCAAATCAAAATTTTAAGAGGGAATTGTGCAGTCACTGGCTTTTGTGGCTGAAAAATGTGAGCTGAGTGCTCTAAATTAGTAAACCCTATTTGAGCATTGATTGCAGTTAATAGAAATGTATTTGAGCATGGATCCAATTTACATGGAATTCACCATAAAGAATGATGGGACATAGATTTTAATAATATATGAATTGATTCTAATATTAATGTTTTAGCTATTTACTGAAACACTGAAAATTCATGCAAGATTGTCACATGGGCTTTTTTAAACCAGGTTTAACCAGAGGTGGGGGCACTCTTATACACAAAATGTTCATTATGCACAAACATTTTAGATATCGATAACCCTGGTTAACCCAAGGTGCATGAGAAACCATCTAGGAACAGTTATCTTCAGAACTGAAATAAATGACCAGTTTAAAACAGAAGTATTATACTTTTGGAGATATTTAAACATCACATTAAACAGTAGCAGTCAGATCTGTGAAATTACACTTCCGACAGAATTCATTTGCACGCTCATAGTTACTTAATATGTCACATTTGTATTGCTACCTTTAGCTAGCTGCGCTTATTCAGCTTCAATGTTACGGTCCAAAGAAACTCCAAACCTTTACAGTAATCGGCACTAATTTGGCAGTCGGTAAGAGGGACCACAAGAAAGGAAACTGTCACATTGGAAGTTGTGGAAGGGAGCACATTATGGAGAGTTGCTCTGATTTTGGAACTTTCTGTACTTGACCTCTGAGTGTGTGATACTGACAGTAGGTGTAAAAAGGTATATTCCATATCTCAGCAGATCCTTCACTAGCTAAAAACAAAAATATTCTTAAAATACTTGAGAAATGATTGATTTGTATGGAAAATGTTCTCCATCTTATGGATGTGTAGGCTGATCACTAATTTCTTGAAGGTATCCAAAATAAATGAAAAACCTACTGCATTGTAGGATTGCAGGGGAGATTTGTTAAATAGATGATCTAAATAATGATTTACTGAATTTGATCTTAAGTTGGTACCTGGCACCATTTTTCTTAACTGTCTCTTAACGATCTAAGAATCAAATTACAGACCAATAATCAATTCTCTTTGGCCTACCCAACTGTCAGATAACATGGGAACATTTATAAATGTAAGTTCTTCATTTTCTTTCATGATTCATTTCCAGGACAAAAACCAATGTAGATTAGTTGAGTGTGGGTCCACTGTACCAAGCAGTATGACTGTTTGCCTATGATTTGCTTATTTAATTTATTATTTTCAACTAAATCATCTTCATGAGGCAGATTGCAGAATGTTGGATGGTAAGATCTTAAGGCAAATCACCATGTATTGCTCTTGTGTAGCACCTAGTGGACAGTTAGATTTCAGCACGTGCCTGTGAGCTGGTTGGGGTCTATCCCTAAAGCTCATATGCTGGAAATTGCAAGTTTCTGCACTCCTCCCTTCTCCCCTCCCTTCTCCCCTCCCTTCTCCCCTCCCTTCTCCCCTCCCTTCTCCCCTCCCTTCTCCCCTCCCTTCTCCCCTCCCACTCCAAACCTCACCACCACCTACTTTTCTAAACAATCCTCCCAAAATTCATGCAATTCTGCACTTTTAAATAAATTATTCATAAGTACATTACAAATAAGAACAAGGGTAGGCCATATGGCACCTGGAGCCTTCTCTGCCATTCATTAAGATCATGTTTGATCTGATCTTAGCCGTAAATCCACTTTCCTAACTGTTTCCTATTAACCTCGACTCTCCTATAGCTCAAGAATCTGTCTAACTCAGCCTTGAATATATTCAATGACTGCTCTCTGGGGTACAGAATTCCAAAGACTCTCAATCCTCTGAGAGAAGAATTCCCTCCTCAGCTCTGTCTTAAATGGGCGTCCTCTTATTCTGAAACTATGTCTCGTTGTTCAAGATTCCTTCACAAAGGGGAACATCCTCTCAACATCTGACCTATCAAGCCCCCTCAGGGTGGGGGTGGGGGGAATTATATGCTCCCTCCTGTGGCGGGTTTGAAGGTGAGGAGAGCATAAAATCAGGTGGCATGCCCACCTCCACCGCCAAACTTTAGTCCGGGGCATGAAGGCCTTTAAACGGTTGTCCCTCCCCATTGCCAATTGAGGCTCTTAACTGAGCAATTAATGATCTAAAAGTCAAATTAAGGACCAATAATTAATTCTCTTTTCCCTATCCAACTGTCAGTTAATGCCCAATTAAGGACTTGATCCCACACAGGAAGCACAGCACAAAAGAAAAGCTGTGCTTGCTGCTTCCTGGTTGCGGGGGGGGTCGGGGGTGGTGGGGGTTGAAGGAGAGGGGAGGTTGTGGGCCCCTCATTTAAAGGCACTTAGGACACAAGAAATACAAGAACACAAGAAATGGAAGCAGAAGTAGACCATATGGCCTATCGAGCCTGCTCCGCCATTCATGGCTGATCTTGGGCTTCAATTCCACTTTCCTGCCCGCTTCCCTTATCCCTTGATTACTGCGAGAACAAAAATCTATCTATCCCAGCCATAAATGTATTCAATGATTTTTTTTTTTTAGGGAGCTTTACTGTGTATCTAATCCTGTTTTTGTTTTTTTTTTCTTCTTTTTTTTTGTGGCCTTTATACCCCAGGCCCCTTTTATATATTTTATGTCGAGGGGGCCTTTATAATGTATTCAGTGATGGAGCATCCACAACCCTCTGGGGTAGAGAATTCCAAAGATTCACAACCCTTTGAGTGAAGTAATTTCTCCTCATCTCAGTCCTGAATGATTGACCCCTTATCCTGAGACTGTGTCCCTGTGTTCTAGATTCCCTGACCAACGGAAACAATCTCTCAGCTTCTACCCTATCAAGCCCTTCAGAATCTCGTATGTCTCAATTAAATCACCTCTCATTCTTCTAAACTCCAGAGAATATAGGCCCAATTTACTCAGCCTCTCATTATAGGACAACCCCCTCATCCCAGGGACCAATTTAGTAAATCTTCACTACACCGCCTCCAGTGCAAGTATATCCTTTCTGAAATGTGGGGACCAAAATTACACACAGTATTCCAGGTGCAGTCTCACCAAAGGCCTGTACAATTTTAGTGAGATTTCTTTATTCCTGAAGTTCAATCCCCTTGCAATAAAGTCCAACATGCCATTTGCCTTCCTAATAGACTGCTGTGCCTGAATGAGGGACCCAGCCTTGGGAAGAGTGGGGTCTGCTGAGAGCCACCACCTCGCCCTTGCTGCTGATTGGCCAGCAGCTCTCCAAGGGTGGAACTTCAGCCACTGGGGTCCTTGATTTCATGGAAGGCCTGCTGTTGTCCAATTAAGAGCCTAATTGGCACTAGATTTGGCGGACTTTCCGGAGAAGAGGCGATGCGGAGTTCTTGGCGTCACTTTTTCCACACGTCGCGACCACTGTTAGCAGCATAAAATTCCAGCCAGAATCTTAGTCATTCGAGTCATTTACTTATGGCATAGAAGGAGGCCATTAAGTTCATGCCAGCTCTCTGCACAGCAATCCTGTCAGCCCCGCTCGATCCCCGTAGACCTGCAAATTTATTTTCTTCAAGTGCCCATCCAGTTTCATTTTGAAATCATTGTCTCTGCTTCCACTACCCTCATGAGCAGCAAGTTCCAGGTCATAGGAATATAGGAACAGGAGTAGGCTATTCAGCCCATCGAGTCTGCTCCGCCATTCAATATGATCATGGCTGGTTATCCACGTCAATGCCTTTTGCCCACACTATCCTCATATCCCCTTATGTCATTGGTATTTAGAAATCTGTCAATCTCTACTTTAAACATACTCAATGACTGAGCTTCCACAGCTCTCTGGGGTAGGGAATTTCAAAGATTCACAACCCTCTGAGTAAGGTCATTACACAAGGGGAGGCAGTGGCATAGTGGTATTGTCACTGGACTAGTAACTCAGACACCCGGGTATTACTCTGGGGACATGGGTTTGAATCCCACCACAGCAGAAGGTGGAATTTGAATTCAATTAATAAAATCTGGAATTAAAAGCTAGTCTAATCATAGAGTCGTACAGCATAGAAACAGGCCCTTCGGCCCATCGCATCCATGCCGACCATAATGCCTATCTATACTAATCCCACTTGCCTGCATTAATTCCATATCCCTCTATGCCTTGCTCATTCAAGTACCTGTCCAGATGCCTCTTAAATGTTGCTACTGTTCCTGCCTCCACCACCTCCTCCGGCAGCTCATTCCAGATACCAACTATTCTTTGTGTGAAAAATTTACCCCTTTGATCCCCTTTAAACCTCCTCCCTCTCACCTTAAATCTATGCCCTCTAGTTTTAGTCAGCCATACCATGGAAACAGACTGTGGCTATCTACCCTATCTGTGCCTCTCATAATTTTATATACCTCTATCATGTCCCCTCTCAGCCTCCTTTGATCCAGGGAAAACAGACCCAGCCTATCCAATCTCTCTTTATAACTCAAGCCCTCCAAACCAGGCAACATCCTTGTTAATCTTTTCTGCACCCTCTCTAGCTTAATCACATCTTTCCTGTAGTGCAGCGACCAGAACTGCACACAGTACTCCAAATGCAGCCTAACCAACGTTCTGTACAACTGTAACATGACGTCCCAACTCTCGTAATGATGGCCATGAAACCATTGTCGATTGTTGTAAAAACCCATCTGGTTCACTAATGTCTTTTAGAGAAGGAAATATGCTGTCCTTACCTGGTCTGACCTACATATGACTCCAGACCCAGAGCAATGTGGTTGACTTTTAAAATTCCCTCTGAAATTGCTGAGCAAACCACTCAGTTGTACCTAATCGCAAAAAGTCAATAAGGAATGAAACCGGATGGACCATCCAACATTGACCAAGGCACCGGAAACATCAATGGCAAACCCAGCCCTGTCGACCCTGCAAAGTCCTCCTTACTAACATCTGGAGGCTTGTGCCAAAGTTGGGAGAGCTGTCCCTCAGACTAGTCAAGCAACAGCCTGACATAATGATACTCACGGAATCATACCTTACAATGTCCCAGACATGACCATCACCATCCCTGGGTATGTCCTGTTCCACCAGCAGAACAGACCCAGCAGAGGTGGCAGCACAGTGGTATACAGTCGGGAGGGAGTTGCCCTGGGAGTTCACAACATTGACTCCGGATCCCATAAAGTCTCATGGCATCAGATCAAACATGGGCAAGGAAACCTCCTGCTGATTACCACCTACCGCCCTCCCTCAGCTGATGAATCAGTACTCCTCCTTATTGAACACCACTCGGAGGAAGCACTGAGGGTGGCAAGGGTGCAGAATGTTCTCTGGGTGGTGACATCAATGTCCATCACCAAGAGTGGCTCAGTAGCACCACTACTGACCGAGCTGGCCGGGTCCCAAAGGACATAGCTGCTGGATTGGGTCTGCGGCAGGTTGTGAGGGAACCAACAAGAGGGAAAAACATACTTGACCTCATTTTCACCAATTTGCCTGCCGCAGATGCATCTGTCCATGACAGTGTTGGTAGGAGTGACCACCGCACAGTCCTTGTAGAGATGCAGTCCCGTCTTGACATTGAGGATACCCTCCATCATGTTGTGTGGCACTACCACCGTGCTAGATTTCAAACAGTTCTAGCAATGCAAAACTGGACATCCATGTGGTGCTGTGGACCATCAACAGCAGCAGAATTGTACTCAACCACAATCTGTTAGCTCATGGCCTGGCATATCCCACACTCTACCATTACCATTAAGCTGGGGGATCAACCCTGGTTCAATGAAAAGTTCAGGAGGGCATGCCAGGAGAAGCACCAGGCATACCTCAAAATGAGGTGTCAACCTGGTGAAGCTACAACCCAGGACTACTTGCATGCCAAACAGCATAAGCAGCATGCAATAGACAGAGCTAAGCGATCCCACAATCAATGGATCAGATCTAAGCTCTGCAGACCCGCTACATCCAGTCGTGAATGGTCGTGGACAATTAAACAACGAACAGGAGGAGGAGGCTCCACAAATATCCCCATCCTCAATGATGGGGCAGCCCAGCACATCAGTGCAAAAGATAAGGTTGAAGCATTTGCAACGATCTTCAGCCAGAAGTGCTGAACAGATGATGTATCTCTGCCTCCTCCTGAGGACCCCAGCATCACTGATGCCAGTCTTCAGCCAATTTTATTCACTCTGCGTGATATCAAGAAATGGTTGTTGGCACTGGGTACAGCAAAGGCTACAGGCCCTGACAACATTCCAGCAATAGTACTGAAGACCTGTCCTCCAGAACTTGTCATGCGCCTAGACAAACTGTTCCAGTACAGCTACAAAACTCGCATCTACCCGGCAATGTGGAAAATTGCCCAGGTATGTCCTGCACACAAACAGCAGGACAAATCCAACCCAGCCAATTACCACCCCATCAGTCTACTCTCAATCATCAGTAAAGTGATGGAAAGTGTCATTGACAGTGCTATCAAGCAGCACTTGCTTAGCAATAACCTGCTCAGTGACGCTCAGTTTGGGTTCCGCCAGGGCCACGCAGCTCCTGACCTCATTACAGCCTTGGTTCAAACATGGAAAAAAGAGCTGAACTCAAGAGGTGAGGTGAGAGTGACTGCCCTTGACATCAAGGCAGCAGTTGACCGAGTATGGCATCAAGGAGCCCTAGCAAAACTGGAGTCAATGGGAATCAGGGGGAAAACTCTCCGCTGGTTGGAATCGTACCTAGCGCAAAGGAAGATGGTTGTGGTTGTTGGAGGTCAATCATTTGAGCGCCAGGACATCACTGCAGGAGTTCCTCAGCGTAGTGTCCTGGGCCCAACCATCTTCAGTTGCTTCATCAATCATTGACCTTCCTTCAATCATAAGGTCAGAAGTGGGGATGTTCGTTGATGATTGCATAATGTTCAGCACCATTCACGCCTCATCAGATACTGAAGCATTCCGTGTCGAAATGCAGCAAGAACTGGACAATATCCACGCTTGGACTGATAAGTGGCAAGTAACATTCGCGCCACATAAGTGGCAGGCAATGACCATCTCCAACAAGAGAGAATCTAACTATCTCCCCTTAACTTTCAGTGGCATTATGATCACTGAAACCCCACTATCAACATCCTGGGGGTTACCATTGACCAGAAACTGAACTGGAATAGCCATATAAATACCGTGGCTACAAGAGCAGGTCAGAGGCTAGGAATCCTGTGGCGACTAACCCACCTCCTGACTCCCCAAACTATGTCCACAAGGCACAAGTCAGGAGTCTGATGGAATACTCTCCACTTGACTGGATGGGTGCAGCTCCAACAACACTCAAGAAGCTCGACACCATCCAGGACAAAACAGCCCACTTGATTGGCACCCTGTTCACAAACCTTCACTCCCACCACCACTGACACACAGTGGCAGCAGTGTGTACCATCTCCAAAATGTACTGCAGCAACACACCAAGGCTACTCAGGCCACACCTTCCAAACCCGCGACTTCTGTCATCTAGAAGGGCAAGGGCAGCAAATGCATGGGAACTGCACCACCTGCAAGTTTCCCCCCCAATCCACACACCATCCTGACTTGTAACTATATCGCCGTTCCTTCACTATCATGGGGTCAAAATCCTGGAACTCCCTTCCTAATAGCACTGTGGCTGTACCGACCTCACATGGACTGCATCGGTTCATGAAGGCAGCTCACCACGACCTTCTCGAGGGCAATTAGGGATGGACAATAAATGCTGGCCTGGCCATCAATGCCCACATCCCATGAAACGAATAAAAAGAAACTCACTGCTTACAAAGTTCTTCCTCATGTTCACCCTGCGTCTGTTGCCCAAAACCTTCCATCTGTGTCCCCTCGTACTTCCACGATCAGTTAATGGGAACAGTTTTTCCTTGCCTAACTTATCTAAACCTGTCTTAATCTTGTACCCCTCTATCAAATCTCCCCTCAATCTCCTTTGCTCCAGGGTAAACAACCCCAGCTTTTCCAACCTAATCTTGTAACTAAAATCCTCCATCCCTGGAACAATTCTCAATTCTGGTAAATCTCCTCTGTACCCATTCAAGGACCCTCACATTCTTCCTAAAGTGTGGTGACCAGAACTGGACACAGTACCCTAGTTGGGGCCTAACCAGAGCTTTATAAATGTTCAGCATAACTTCCCTGGTTTTGCACTCTATACCTCTATTTATGAAGCCCAAGATCCCATATTCTTTGCTGACCACTCTCTCAATATGTTCTGCCACCTTCAAAGTTCGACATCCACTTTGGTAGGAAGAATAGGCAAGCAAAATATTATTTAAATGGAACGAGACTATGCACATGCACCCCCAGGTCCCTCTGTTCCTGCACACTCTTCAGAACTGTACCATTAAGTCTATATTGCCTCACCCTACCCCTTCTGCCAAAATGCATCACCTCACACTTGTTTACTATTTACTATTTATATGTTTCAATAAGATCAGCTATCATTCTTCTAATCTCCATTGAGTATAGGCCCAATCTGATCAACCTTTCCTCATAAGACAATCCCTTCATTCCAGGAATCAACCTAGTGAACCTTCTCTGAACTGTCTCCAATGCTAGTGTATTCCACCTTAAATAAGGAGACCAAAACTGTATGCAGTATTCTGGTTGTGGTCTCATTAGTGCCCTGTACAGCTGTAGCAAGACTTCCCTACTTTTGTACGCCATCCCCCTTGCAATAAAGGCCAACATTCCATTTGCCTTCCTAATTACTTGCTGTACCTGCTTGCTAACTTTTGTGCCAGAATTTTACTGAGCTCCTGACGTCGGGTTCTGTGACGGGGGCATCCGGAAGATTATTCTGACCGAAGCCTGACGCCGGGAAGACCGGGCCTGATCTTCCCGGCAGTGCGAGGCTCCGTGGCAGCACCCCCCTGCCGCTAGGCAACGGAACCCAGATTAAAATATTGAAATTAGCAAAATGCATACATTTAAATAAAATTGTCTCCAATCATATCGTTGGGCCACGATCCTCTAAGTGGCGGCCGGCACTCACGCGCCTTCACTTTCCCATCTGGGGAAAGCAGGTGCCAAAGTGGTGGGGAAGAGGGGCAGCTTAAGATTTTTAGTGGGGCAGGGGGAGAGGGAAAATAATGAATTTAATTTTTATTGGGGGGTGGGAAAGGATGGTAGATTTTTAATCATTTCAGTGGCGGATATAACATTAAACATTTAAATTAGCCGGCAGGGCTTTAAAAATAATGCTAGCGCCTGCGCACAGACAGCTGACGCCATTGCCAATGTCAGAGAGCCCGCCCCCTTCACGTGATTGGGTTGGGGGGGGGGGGGGGGGTGGCCCAGCTGGCATATTATTGAGGAAGATTACGGTGGCATGGGCTGCCATTTTTTCGCCCCCCCACAGCTCCAGGTGTTGGGTGCATAAAATCAAGCCCTTGGTGTTTCATGTATGAATAATATTTTGCTTTTCTATTCTTCCTACCAAAGTGGATAACCACACATTTTCCACATTATACTCCATCTGCCAAATTTCTGCCCACTCACTTAACTATTATCTTTTGCAGGCTCTTTGTGTCCCCTCACAACTTGCTTTCCCACTCAGTCAATCTGGCTACAATACATTAGGTCCCTTCATCCAAGTCATTAATATAGATTGTAGATAGTTGAGGCTGCAGCAGTGATCCCTGTGGCACTCCACTAGTTATAGTTTGCGAACCTGAAAATGACCCATTTACCCTGACTCTCTGTGTCCTGTTAGTTAGCCAGTCCTCTTTCCATGCTAATATATTGCCCCCAACACCATGAGCTGTTATCTTATGCAGTAAACCTTTACGTGGCATCTTATCAAATGCCTTTTGGAAATCCAAATGCACTACATCTACTGGTTCCCCTTAAACCACCCTTCTTGTTACATCCTAAAATAACTCTAATAAGTTTGTCGAACACGATTTCCCTTTCATAAAATCATATTGACTCTGCTTGATTGTATTTTGATTTTCTAAATATCCTGCTACTACTTCTTTAATAATGGATTCCAGTATTTCCCCTATGACAGATGTGAGGCTAACTGATCTATAGTTTCCTGCTCTCTGTCTCCCTCCTTTCTTGAATAGGGACATTACATTTGCAGTTTTCCAATCTGCTGAGACCTTTCCAGAATCTAGAGAATTTTGGAAGATTACTATCTCTGCAGCCACTTCTGTTAAGACTCTAGGATGCAGGCCAGCAGTTCCAGGGGAATTGTCAGCCTTTTGTCCTAATAGTTTGCCTGGTACTTTTTCTCGAGTGATAATGATTGTTTTAAGTTTTTTGTGTCATCTCCCGTCATTTAGACTTCCAAATGCGACTTTTAATTTCAATTCAGATAAAATAGATTTGATTATATACATAGTAATAGTTAAAAAAATGAAAATCATGTCAGTATGCGTTTGGTATGTTTTTCAAACCCTCCTTCCCTACTACCAGGCATACCTGAAAGACAGCCTCAGACCATCTGACGACTCGAATGGGAAAAAATTTTTAGTGGTGAAACTAAACAAGGGAATTTTTTCAAACCTTTTAGGGAAAATATTTGTTCTATTTACCTTGACTCTCTTTCTCCTCAAAAAGCACTCTTCACTTTTTTATGTCTCTTAAAAATCTGTTTCAACTTGTCTGAAGTAATAATGTTCTAATGTAATAAAAAATCAGATAGGTGGAACTTGCATGGTAATTGGTTAATCTTTGTTTAAAAAATGAGGTTACCATAAGTCTATTAGACTTTAAATGCCTGAAAAATTGTCTCTAGATATAAAGGTTAATTATTTAATATATGGTAATCGGTAATAGGAGCAAGTAATTATCACACCTTGGGAAAAATGAGGTGTCTGACTTTTCAGAAGATCATATTGCTGTATCTTTTAGACATGATCCTACAATGGTACCTGGGGCATTACAGTATGTTCATTATGTTGAAAAATGTTAAGGTTATACACTTGCAGAGTAAATTAAAAGGCAATGAGATGGTTCTTCTTTAATTTGTGAGTTTATGTAATTAATTTGAGGTCCGTTTTTTCCCAAAGGGAAATCGCACTCAATATTTAGTGCGTTACAAATTTATCATGGCCCATCCTGGGGGGCTGTTTATAATGCCCTTTTTGTAAATTTTGCATTTTGCAAAGAACAGCACTTCAAATCTAGCATGTCTGCTTTAACACTTAAAGGATACCAACCTTTATTACTCTAATCGTTTTTTACACAAGTTTCTTGGTTTTTGTGAGGAGCTTACCTTTATAGGGTGTTTTTATTCAGAGTTTCTACAGTATTGGGAAATTAGAGGTACCACTTTAAGTTGAATTGTACTAAGTTGTTCCTTCATGCTTTTATTGGGGCTACTGTGAAAAATATTTGAAAAATAGATTGCTGCTATATGCAGTGAAAGATTGGTTGGAAATAACAATGTGATTTAAAATCATTTGTATGAAAAATTGTTTTCTTATTTCTATAGCTGCTACATTGTAATGTCTTAGTTATACCTACAATGGGTTATGACTGTTACTTGGCTCTGCAAAAAATAATTTATAAGATATGATTTTGTGTGACACAAAATACTTTGTGTGATGAACAGGATATTCAATGCCCACTTTCCCCATCCCTTTACTATTTGATTAACATATTTCAGGATGAAAAATTCCTCAATTATCTCGAGGTCTTCTACATAGAACATGCATCCAGCATTTTCTGTTTTCATTCTGCTTACTTCAATTTTGCTGTATAACCAATCTGTGCCTTGATCTCATCCCCAATGTTCTTGAAATCCTGAAGCATACTTTTGTCACTTGGAGGCAAATAATAACTCCCCTGTGCCCAACAAAAACAAGGTGGCGGGGATCAAAATAGAGGCAGCATTTGCACTTATACTGCTACCATTTGGCTAATCTTAACCAAATCCCAGTAACCTAAATAAAGAGCCTGAAGTTTAGACTGCAACTTAACGACAACTCAAAGAATGGATAGCAGAGTTCACCATGCCATTGTCTTGGATAATGTCCAGGATCAGATTTTTTGTATATATAGAAAATAGTATCACTTGTTTCCTGAGCTAAATTATCTGGCAACTTTACAAATTGAGAGAATTTTTAACCCTTCCATTTATGTGGCTAGGATCTGAGAGTCTCAGGGCCATTGTGAAATGGTTTAAGATGTGTGTGCAATATTGTGGCAATGGGTCATTTTATTTAATGATGTTTCTCAAATGTGATAGGCAAAATATTTGACTGCTATCTGAGCAATTTGCCATTCTATTTATAATTTAGTTGAACATACTATAAAATATATTTTGGGATTTTTTTGTATACGTTACTTTTCACTGAAAGTTCATGTTTTATTACAGTGTGGAACTAAGAAATGAGGTTATCATTACTGATTCAGTAACTACAAATCAAAGCTTAGCCTTTACTATTCATCATTCTATTTCTAATTGTGCCAGACATTATATATTTTGGCTAGAGGTTTGATTTAGTAGCTGTCTGTCTGAAACAGTTAGGGAAAGCTAATTTTTTTTCACCAAGCCTAGTTCAATATAATGTTGCAAAGTTTGCTATGGTCTCCCTGGTAATAGGCTTGAGAGTTATTCTAATGCACAATTTTCAAATATAGATACACCCTTGTAATTAGTTCAGTTTGTGGTTGACAGAAGATTTTTTGAATTTGAGAGGTTAGGTATTCAGCAAGTTTCTGCACTTTTTTCTGGAATATGAAAACAACAAAAGCTTATATTTATACAGTGCCTTTAACATAATAAAACATCCCAAGGTGTTTCATAGGATCATTATTAAACAAAATATGACACAGGGACACAAAATGGGATATTAGGTCAGATGACCAAAAGCTTGGTCAAAGAGAACACAAGAACACAACAATTAGGAGCAGGAGTGGACCATCTGGTCCCTCAAACCTGATCCACCATTTGATAAGAACATGGCTGATCTGATTGTAGCTTCAACTCCACTTTCCTGTCTACCCCCCATAAACCCTGAATCCCTTGTTGATCAAAAACCTAACTCAGCTTTGAATATATTCGATGACCCAGCCTGCACTGCTCTCTGGGGAAGAGAATCAAGAGGTAGGTTTTAAGAAATGCCTTTAAAGGAGTAAAGTGAGGTGGAGAGGTGTAGAGAGGGTATTCCAAAGCTTAGGGCGTAGGCAACTGAAGGTGCGGCCACCAATGGTGGACCGATCAAAATCATGAATACCACAAGAGGTCAGAATTAGAGGAGCGCAGATATCTTGGAGTGTCGTGGTGTGCAGGAATCCAGCCAAAACGAGAGGATATATGGTTAAAAGAGTTATTTTCCTATGAATTAGGGATTTAAAAAAAAAAATAAAAACAGGGTTCATCTTCCTAAAAGGTTAAAAAAAAATGTTCATAGGCATGCCTCTATGTTGAACGGCTTGCCTCAACTTAGAACATAGAGGCAGCTTCTAATAAGAGGGATTCACTCCTAAGAGTAATGGTGGTCAATTAGTCATCTAACTCTGTTTCAACATTATAGTTCAGTTTCTTGGATTTGGTCAGTTTTGTCAAAAATTCAGTTGAATGTAGTTGGGGGCTGTCCGCAGAAAACCATCTTATCAACTATTACATGTGGTAACTTACGTGATTGTAAAACTGTTATCAGTATGTTACTGTGTGATGAGTTTCAAGACACCTGCCACGCCTCCACCCAAGCAACCATCGAGTAGGCCACTGGGCTCCTAAAGCTGAGATTCCGGCATCTCAATTGATCTGGTGGAGCCCTGCAGTATGCCCCAGCATGGGTCTCATGTATCTTGGTGGTTTGTTATGCTCTGCACAATCTAACACAGCAGAGGCGGGGGAGTTCTTCCAGGAAGAGGACGTTATTGATCGTCAGTCCTCTTCCGATGTGGAGGATATGAAGGAGGATGCCAGGCAGGCAGCACTGGATATTGAACCACTTGTACCGGAGGCCAGGGCCATTGAGAGTCATGGAAGGGATGCAAGAGACGATCGCATACATACCTGCTTCCTGCCACCATGATGGCCTCTCAAAGTGAACTCAGTAAAGACTCACCTCACTGTATTCTGCCTGTGGCCTTCTTTCTATCTCAATTCCATGCCTAGCCCCACACTCTCTGGCACATCTGAGATGCTTATCAAACGTGGCCTGTACCTACACTGGAACCCATTGAGGGAGCAAGAGTGAAGGTGGCATGTCACAATTCAGGCATGAAAGAATGAGCATTTTACAGCAATAAATGTGAATTCTATTTGAGACCAATTGCAGAAAACAATACAAAGGCCAAATTGAATACACCCCTGAAACCCCAAGTGTATCTAGGTGCTTTTTATACGGATTCATGTGTTTCTACATGGTGTGACCCCTCCGCTGGCAGCTGAGATTGAGGCAGGTTGCTGATCAGGCTGCCCCTTGGCCTGGGACGACTTTGTCGAATGACCTCTGGTGCAAGAGCCTCCTCAGGCGTCACGGCTACTGGAGCTGGGGTCACTGGCAGAGAGGCTGAGTAGCCACTGTCCACACTGAGTGCCCCAGATGTGGCACTCAGCCTCTCCTCCTCCCTTGCAAGGCTCACTTGAACCTCCCTGCTGACCAGAGAAAGACGCGAACCTGGAGAAAACTCCAGGCGCCTCATTCTCCTCTCACCTTGCCACTGCTGAGTTGAGCTCATGGCTAAGGCGATGGTCTGCAGGTCTAAGTGCATCTGTGGGATATGGCTGTCCATGAGGGTCGCCAACCTTTCGATGGAGGAAGCCATGCACACATATGCCTAAGACATGGCAGCACTCATGGCAAGGATGGACTCCTCCATCGTCCGCTCATGGTAGCATATTGCTTCTAGCATCTCTGCCAAATGTTGCCTTACCTCTCTCTGCAACTCCAGCATGCCCTGTGCTGTTGACGCCAGAGGCTCGTCATCAGCCTGGAGCTCAGCATGGGCCATGCCATCTACAGTCCTCCGACTGTTAGTGGCCTTGTCTGTCTGAGCCTCTGTCAGCTGCTTGGGCACGTGTGCAGTGCTCTCACCAGATTGTGACCCTAAATCTAAGCCCCAAGATATCCCCACTGAGGTGAAAGTATCTGCGTTGGTGGAAGGAGCAGGAGAATGATGTGATGGTGCATCCTCTGACTCCTCCTCCTCAGAGGTCGATGGCGGGCCCCTGTCACAGCTGCTGCGATTGCCTCCAGTGTAAGATAACCTGCATGACAGAATACAAACATTTTTGGTTAGGTTGTGCAGATCACCTCATGCCAACCATGCGTGATGTGGATCTTCAGACGTGTGGTGGAAGACACATGAACACAATCCTCACTGTCTTGTACAGACACTCTAATCTCACTATCCACAATTGCACGGCCAGCCTGATCTCCCAGTAGCTTCAGAGCCTCCTCCTCAGCTAACATCAGAGGATATCGATCAGGGATCCCTCTGCCAGTCCTTGAGGTCTCCCTGGTGTTATGGGCCCATTTCTCCTGCAAGTGGATAGAGGGACGCAGTAAGACTTTGCTGGCAGAGCAACATTACAGTTATGCTAGTGGCAGCCCCGTGATCCTGATGGGGTTTCCTAAATGGCTCCTCCTCGGGTCTACTCTCAGGGGACGTAATGGGGCTGATCTGTGAAATAAGACAGCCTGTCCCCGAGAAGCAGTCATGAATCTTCCAGAATATGGTGATGCCTCAGCCCCTTGCTACCGCCTTTGTGGTCACTCCTTCCCCTTGTCAAGCTCCCTTCCGCATAGCCACATGAAATTTCCAAAGAGGAGGACTCACCTTGGCAGAGTGAAGGAGGTCAATGACCCTCTTGCAACACTGGATCAAGTTCTGGGGGATGACCCCACTGCTGCTGAGCTCCTCTGTGATCTCCATCCAGGCTTGCTTGGTCAGGCGGGAGGATCTCTTCTTGCTGACTGTCCCTTGCAGCCTGGAGGAGAAATTTCAGGGAGGCATCACTAAACCATGGGGCCACCCGGTGTTTTGTCTTGAACGTGGCCCCAGTTTTCTCCCGCTCCATCCCAACGGTGGACAGTCCTGGTGCAGGGGTTTCCAGGAGTTCCAGCTACAGTAACAGCATCGATGCAAGGGAACTGGAAGTTCCAAAAACATCTGAGAGGTCTAGCAGCACTCCAGGTTCACTGCTTTACTGAAAGGCAGCAGTACAAGCAGGGCTGGCAGCATTTTAAAAAGGGCACCAGCACCTGCGTTGCAATCATATGGCACCACTATCAGCGCCTCAGAGCCTGCCTCCATCGTGCAATTGGATGGGCCCAGTGCCTTCAATACGTTAAGTGGCCAAACGTGGCGTGATCACGGTCTGCCAGCTGCATACATGACACACGGCGACGGCACCCATTTCAGTCGATGCCACCAGAACCCATGACAGGTTGACAAAGTTCAGCCCCATCTCTGGGTCAAATGTGGCACCAAGGTTATGAACAGACTGGCTTAATCTCAGGCTGTTGCCAGGGAGAGGGTTATAGTCAGTAGCTGGGGAATGGAGTTTGGAGTGGGGACCAAAAACAATAGCTTCAGTCTTCCCAGTACTTAATTGGAGGAAATTTCTGCTCATCCACTAGTGGATGGCGGATCAGCAGTCTGCTAATTTAGCAACAGTGGAGGAGTCAAGAGACATGCTGGTGAGATAGAGCTGAGTGTCATCAGCATACATATGAAAACTAATGCTGTGCTTTCGGATGATGTTGCTGAGGGGCAGCATGTAGGTGAGATATAGGAGGGGGGCCAAGGATAGATCCTTGGGGAACACCAGAGATAATGGTGCAGGAACGGGAAGGGAAGCCATTTCAGGTGATTCTCTGGCTACGATTAGATAGATAAGAATGGAACCAGGTGAGAGCAGTCCCACCCAGCTGGATGATAGCGGAAAGGCGTTGGAGGAGGTTGGCGTGGTCAACCGTGTCAAAAGCTGCAAACAGGTCGAGAAGAACAAGGAGGGAAAGTTTACTTATGCCACGTCACAAAGTTTGTCATTTGTTACTTTGATAAGAGCTGTTTCGGTATTATGGCAGGGACAGAAACCTGATTGGATGTACTCAAACATGGAGTTCCAGGAAAGATGGAAATGGATTTGGAAGGCGACAACATGTTCAAGGACTTTGGAGAGGAAAGGGAGAATGGAGATGGGTTGGTAGTTTGCAAAGATGGTGGGATCAAGGGTTTTTTTTATTGAAAGGTTGATGACAGCAGATTTAAAGGAGAGAGGGACGACACAAGAAAAGAGCTGTTCTGTTCAAATTAGCGGTTGAGTAATCTCATTAGAGGAACTGTTCAAAAATCTGAGAAACTGTTTGCACTTCCCAGAAGAAGCAGGTTGATATTTCGAAAAGGAAAATACAAGTGTATGTTTAAAAGTTATCTACAAAGGTTTAGCTTAATTCTTAGAGTTATGATCCTTTTTATTATTTTGCCTACTTGAGTTAGATTAAAAGATCTATATGACCTATTATATCACTGTTACATTATTCACTTGTGCATTATTTATGTAATAAACTCATGTCACCATTGAAATAAAGATTTTTCGTTTATGTTGTCTAAATTTTTTGTAATGAATAATCATTCTATTAAAGATTTAGAGTGAATTTTGTTCTCATTGAGTTTTCAATTTTACCAGACTGCCAGTCAGAGACAGAAACTATAAAGTGAAAAGGGAAAATCAGCAGGATCGGAGTTATATTGTTAGTGGTGAACCATTCTCTACTCACAGAGGGAGCTCTGTGCATATGTACTCACACAGTGATACAGGGATTTGCATTTTAGCAGTAATTTTTGGTCTTGAAGGGCTGGATTTTATTTTCCCGCCATAGAAAAATGGAAGCCCAGGCACCACCATGCTGCAACAATCTAGCATGCAGCGGCTCATTATAATATACAGGGCAGCCGCCTTACCCCCCGCCCCCCCCCCCCCCCCAAATCACGTGGCGGGGGCGGCCTTGGCGACACTGTCAACGGCATCACCTTTTTCTGCACGGGCGCTGGTGCTATTTTTAAAGGGCTGCCAGGCCTGCATTGACAGATGAAAGTTGAACCCTCCCCCCCCCCTCAACTGTAACAAAAAATAAAGTTTGACACAGCCCCCCGCCCCGTCCCCAACTACACCAGAAAAGCCCTGATTGCCCCTTTTCCAACCCAACTGCTCTGTGCCGAGTTGACCCCTTTCACCCCCCAACTGACCTGAGTGCAGAGTTCAACCCTTCCCCCCACCCCCCTCCACTACACTAACTATGCAGAGTTGACCCCTTCCCCCCCCCCACCCACTTCACGACAAATGCAGACCTCCCCCCTTCCCCACCTTGGTGGCACCAGCTTTCCCTGGACGGGAAACTAAAGGTGCCGGAGTGCCACACATCACTCTGAAGATCCGAAACTGCCAGTAAGATCACTCCGGCTTCCATTTAAATGTATTTAAATGTTAGTGTTCAAATTTGGGTCCCGCTGCAGAGTGGCGGATGTGCCGCCAAGGAGCTTTCCCGCCGCCGGGAAGATCGGGCCCGACATTCCCAACGTCTGGTTCCGTGGCAGGTCGCTGCTGCTCTGACCTTCCAGCATCCCCGCCACGGAGCCTGACACCAGGAGCTCAACAAAATCCAGCCAGACGTGTGTAGGGTGTCTGCTTTGTTGTAATATTCAAAACACTTTTCAGTAAGTTTAGTAAGTGCCCAAGTGTTCCCACAAATTCATACAGCTTTGGAGTTATATTCCATACAATGTCAAGCCAAGTGATTTGAGGTGATCAGCTGATAAGGGTCTCTGTCACCTGATTTCATTGAGTTCTTGAATCTCTTTGTTCTGATTTTAAGTTCAGCTGCAACTTTTATTGATGTGAGTCAAAACTATTTTACATCAACACAAAGTGGTGGTATAACTGTAGGCGAAGGTATGTATTGTCACTGAGCAGTAATTGAAATGTTCTTTCTACTTTTTGTATTAAGTGGATTTTTTTATTCATTGATGGGATGTGACCGTCGCTGGCTACACCAGAATTCATTGCCCATCCCTAATTGCACTTGAGAAGGTGGTGGTGAGCTGCCTTCTTGAACCGTTGCAGTCCTTGGGGTGTAGGTACACCAACAGTGCTGTTAGAAAGGGAATTCCAGGATTTTGAGCCAGCTACAGTGAAGGAACAGCAATATAGTTCCAAGTCAGCATGGTGTGTGGTTTGGAGGGGAGCTTGCAAATGGTGGTGCTCCCCTGCATCTGCTGCCTTTGTCCTTCCAGGTGGTAGAGGTTGTGGGTTTGGAAGGTGCTGTCTAAGGAGCCTTGGTAAGTGCTGCAGTGCATCTTGTAGATGGTACACACTGCTGCCACTGTACTTCAGTGGTGAAGGGAGTGAATGTTGAAGGTTGTGGTTGGGGTGCCAATCAAGCGGGCTGCTTTGTTTTGGATTGTGTCGAGCTTCTTGAGTGTTGTTGGAGCTGCGCCCATCCAGCCAAGTGGAGAATATTCCATCACACTCCTGACTTGTGCCTTGTAAATGGTGGACAGGCTTTGGGGAGTCAGGAGGTGAGTTACTCGCCGCAGAATTCCCAGCAGCTGACCTGCTCTTGTAGCTACAGTATTTATGTGGCTGTTCCAGTTCAGTTTCTGGTCAATGGTAACCCCCAGGATGTTGATAGTGGGGGATTCAGTGATGGTAATGCCATTGAACATCACAGGGAGATGGTTATATTCTCTCTTGTTTGAGATGGTCATTGCCTAGCACTTGTGTGGTGCAAATGTTACTTGTCACTTATCAGCCCAAGCCTGAACATTGTCCAAGTCTTGCTGCATGTAAACATGGGCTGCTTCATAACTGAGGAGTTGCAAATGGTATTGAACATGTGCAATCATCAACGAAGATCCCCACTTCTGACTTTATGATGGAGGGAAGGTCATTGATGAAGCAGCTGAAGACGGTTGGGCCTAGGACACTACCCTAAGGACCTCCTGCAGTGAAGTCCTGGGATGGGGATGATTGACTTCCAACAACCACAACCATCTTCCTTTGTGCTGGGTATGACTCCAAAGAGTTTTCCCCCGATTCCCATTGACTCCAGTTTTTCTAGGGCTCTTGGATGCCATGCTCAGTTAAATGCAGCTTTGATGTCAAGGGCAGTCACTCTCACCTCACCTCTGGAATTTCAGCTCTTTTGTGCATTTTTGGACCAAGGTTGTAATGAGGTCAGAAGCTGAGTGGCCCTGGCAGAACCCCAACTGAACCTTAATGAACACCTTCTATCACTTTGCTGATGATCAAGAGTAGATTGATTGGGCAGTAATTGGCTGGGTTGGATGTGTCCTGCTTTTTGTGGACAGGACATACCTGGGCAATTTTCCACATTGTTGGGTAGATGTCAGTGTGGTTCTATCAAGCATTCCTAGAACATATATAATACAGTGGCAGAAAGGGGCTTCCATTGCACAATGGATTGAATTCTGTCTTAAGAAATATGTGCATGAGTAAAGGCACAGTGTCACTGTACCTTGCAATGTATTGAGAATGGCTTGGTGGTGTTCACCCTATTTGTTCTGATGTTGTATTTTAACCTCAAAATGAATATTAGAACATTTATATAGATTTGTGGCATGTTTGACATTCCTTTATAATGATGTTACAGCGCATTAACTCTTGGAAGAAAAAATGTGTTCGATTAACTTTTTACAATCATCTCTCCCACCCTCCCCCAAAAAAACATACTGACAATATGCAACTCCTCCTAGTCAAGAGAAAATTATTACCTTGAAGGTAATAAGGTTCTTTTGCCTGTGTAGTATTTATAGCATCTTCATTGCGCTAATGTCATACTTCTCTTCCAGATCATGTCATTCTTCTATTTTCACTGAGTATATACTGTATTCTAGTGCCAATTAGGACTCAACCAAGTGTACCCATTCAGAATTACATTGATGAAGCTAACTTTACTTAGGACCCTTACAGGCTTCAGAGACGGGACTTTTTCAAATGATTAGTTTGGGCTTGAAATTTAAAAGGAATATATTTTGGCCCACTTCACTCAATAATTCAAAGTTTGAAGAAATTTCCATTTAAAGTCAATCATATATTTGACTGTAAAAATCCCAGTACTGAAACTAATACTGAGATCTGCAATACTTGAAATTTGCATCGCAACTTGAAGGCTATGTGTATTGACATTACTTTCAGTAGTAGCATTTCTAACATCATCAAAGTGCAAATTTCATTCTGGATTGGACAGTTTTAGATTTTTGAAGAGCTATTGAGTCATAGAGAGTAAATCTTTCAACAGCTCTGTGACCAACGACAAAGCTGTTAGAGCAACTTTCTTAACGGAAAATATACTATCAAGAAAGTTTTCAACTGCTTGTTCTTGCAATTTTGTAATTGTGGCTAGTTGAGGAAGTAGCACCGTTAATAGATTTCTAAACGAGATTACATAAGATCTGACTTGTTAACCAGTAGGATGAATTTAGAATCAAATTCTAAAACTTAGCCTTTGGCAAAAAAAATTATGTAGAAATATTTTCATGTTAACAGAGACAATGTTTTTGCTAGAATATATAGCATATTAATATATTGATATATTAGTATAACAAGGCACTGTGCTGATGAGCTGGCTTTGGAGTAGCAATTGTATGATAACATTGTTGGATCTCTCATAATGTTTTTCACAGTAAGTTGGTATATGGTCTGCCTGTCTTGTGTGTGTCTCTATTATCTTAGTGTTGCTGGTTCTCTCTGTCTTCTTTCTCTGTTAGTCTTCTGCTTCCCTCCCTATTAATTTTTTTGGGTGGATGGGTGGCATTGTGGGAAAGGGGGAACATCAAAGGCTGTAAGCTGCATCTGCTACAGCCCTTTCCTGTTTTTGCATCATTTCTGTCATTCTGCACATTCGAGCTAGTTACCTTAACTTCCTATTCTTCCAGTATTGTTTGTTGTGTCTTTGCGTCCTTAACTCTTGTGCTTTTTTGCTTTTGTTCTTTTCCTGCAGCCCTTCCATACCTCTTCCTCTTCACCTCTTTCTGTTTTTGCCCTAATATTCAGGTCTTCTGCACAATGGTGTAACCTTCCCCATCACTCACCAATTCTACCAACCGTCCCCTCAATTCTAACACCCTTGCCCACTCACAGCTGTTCACCTGCATCCATTTCCCTTCCCTCACCCATCACTGTGGCAAGTGTATTAAAGGCACTGATAGCACTTTGAAAACCAATGTGCTAGTTTATGAAGCCCGTGAAGATTAACCAGTGTGTGGGGGTGAAATAGGCAGTGGTCCAGGTAATTAATTAAGGGGAGGTTGTGGCCCTATAAAGAGGTTGAAATGAGGCTGCAAAATGGTCGCCTTAAGCTGGGGTTCAAGCAGGCAAAGGAAGCCTTGAGCCTAGAGGAAATTTGCAGTTGGTTTAGCAGTGGGGCAGGGGGTGGTGGGGGCAGCAAGAATGGCTCAATAAATACCTAATAAGGTTAAAATAAAGCTTTTTAAAACTTACTTACCTACATTGACACGGAGATGAATGGGCCTGGGAACCGAATTTGGAGAAGCAGCACTGCTACGTAGTGAGGACTGAAAAGTAAGTAGTGGCATATATAGAAGCTATTGGAACCTTACAGTTTAATTTAAAATGAATTTTAAGCATTACAGCCAGTGTGCTAGCCAAATGTTACAAAATCTTGATGCTGGTGGTAAGTGTGACAGCAAACAGGAAGTGCGTGTGTGATGCAAACTTTTTAATAAATTAGAGACAAGTTGATGGATTCAGTTTAGTCTAACTGGATCTTTTTTCATTACGAAATGAGTTTGCTATCACTTAATCTTTTTTTTTTTGAAACTAAACAAAAAAATATACCTGAAAAGGAATATGGTGCAATTGGAAGTTGGTCTTCAGAGCTTCCTTGAGTTCTTTGAAGTCAGTCCATGATGATTGTGGACCCAGCATTTGATTTGTTTTGTGGCTGATGAGCCACATGTTCCAGCATGTCAGGCGATGCAGGATCCCTGAGAGTAGGAACAGGTGTAGGCCATTCAGCCCCTCACGCCTACTCCAATTCAGTTAGCTCATGGCTGATCTCTACGGTGATTCCATTTACCCACCTTTCCTCCATATCCCCTGATACCCATAAGTTTAGCATAATTGATACAATTTGTGTAACTATTTTATAAAATTGTACCAGAGCTGTCCGCATTGGAACGCTGAAGTTGTGAACATTCTAGTGTTAATGTGATATTTTCCCCACTTTGTTTCTCCTTATTTTTCTCCCCATTGAAATGTCTAGACTTTTGTATTGGTGTTTGGTGGAATCATTCTTCTTGTATGAGGCTTCATGTATGAGCCTAGAAATGGAGGATTGACAGATTATTTGACTGTGGAGAGCATTACTTCTTCAGTTACAATGGAGCTAAATGTTGCTTTACCTCTGATCTCAGCTGGTAGAAGTAAGGGTGGGAGGTGATCCCGGGGTGGTTGGGGGGACGGGGAGCGGTGGGGGTTCACTTTTACCCATTAGGCTATTGAGTTCATACTGTGCCTGTGGAACTTGCAAATGCTTGTTTCTGTCGCTTTGGAACTGGGGTGTCCTAGTGTTCATAATGGTATAGCAAAGCTATTAATAGAATAAGCCCTTCAGTTTTAACAGAGAGCTGTAACTGCTGCTATGAATACTGAAGTAGCTCCACCTCCAAAATGATATGCTGCTTTTGCAAGGGAAAGTGAGACAAATGTTGGGAATATAGACATACCTCCTCTGCAGGAGGTAACAATAACCCCTTTGAGTCTCCTAAATACCGGAGAGCAGATGGGGTTAATTTTTACAGAAGTGAATAGGGCAATCTTGTATACCTTCTTAGTTATTTAAAAAAATGGTGACAGGACTACAACAATTAGATTTCAAAGGTATCTACAATATTAAATAACGTAATTCTGAGAGTTTTTTTCAGGTGAAAAAGCAAGCAGCTTAAAAAACCCTTGCTATTCCCACATGCCCAGTATCATGTGCTCCTCCACTCTGCAATGTGTAAATTCTTTTTCAGATATAGATCAGAACCAGCACCCTCAGGATGCAGTTTTCATGGTTTCCTTAAGGGGCATCAAACCTGCAGCTTGTACATAGTGTTTATATCATATTCTTCACATTAATATATTTACTGCATTTATATAGCTTTTCTCTGTATTGATTGAGGCATTAACCCATTCTTAAAAACAAACTCTCCATTAAAATAGATGGTGATTCAACTTTTCTCATTTGGCATTTTATTTGTGTTTTTTATTGATGTCCATTTGGAATAATTTAGCAATATTGGACATAGTCTCAGTATAGCTAGTGCCGAGGGAGCAGTGTTGCTGCAAATCATTAATATTGTTTTGTTGTGCATGGTATGTGATCAGTAAAACATAAACACTCATTTTATATGGAAAATATGATATATAAAAACAGTAACCAGTAACTTAAATGTATCATAGCAAATAAAACGGTTGTGGGTAAAATGTTGGAAAAGGTTATAAGAGATAGGATTTATAATCATCTTGAAAAGAATAAGTTCATTAGCGATAGTCAGCACGGTTTTGTGACGGGTAGGTCGTGCCTCACAAACCTTATTGAGTTTTTCGAGAAGGTGACCAAACAGGTGGATGAGGGTAAAGCAGTGGATGTGGTGCATATGGATTTCAGTAAGGCGTTTGATAAGGTTCCCCACGGTAGGCTATTGCAGAAAATACGGAAGAATGGGGTTGAAGGTGATTTAGAGCTTTGGATCAGAAATTGGCTAGCTGAAAGAAGACAGAGGGTGGTGGTTGATGGCAAATGTTCATCCTGGAGTTTAGTTACTAGTGGTGTACCGCAAGGATCTGTTTTGGGGCCACTGCTGTTTGTCATTTTTATAAATGACCTGGATGAGGGTGTAGAAGGGTGGGTTAGTAAATTTACGGATGACACGAAGGTCGGTGGAGTTGCAGATAGTGCCGAAGGATGTTGTAGGGTACAGAGGGACATAGATAGACTGCAGAGCTGGGCTGAGAGATGGCAAATGGAGTTTAATGCGGAAAAGTGTGAGGTGATTCACTTTGGAAGGAGTAACAGGAATGCAGAGTACTGGGCTAATGGGAAGATTCTTGGTAGTGTAGATGAGCAGAGAGATCTTGGTGTCCAGGTACATAAATCCCTGAAAGTTGCTACCCAGGTTAATAGGGCTGTTAAGAAGGCATATGGTGTGTTAGTTTTTATTAGTAGGGGGATCGAGTTTCGGAGCCATGAGGTCATGCTGCAGCTGTACAAAGCTCTGGTGAGGCCGCACCTGGAGTATTGCGTGCAGTTCTAGTCACCGCATTATAGGAAGGATGTGGAAACTTTGGAAAGGGTGCAGAGGAGATTTACTAGGATGTTGCCTGGTATGGAGGGAAGGTCTTACGAGGAAAGGCTGAGGGACTTGAGGTTGTTTTCGTTGGAGAGAAGGAGGAGGAGAGGTGACTTAATAGAGACATATAAGATAATCAGAGGGTTAGATAGGGTGGATAGTGAGAGTCTTTTTCCTCGGATGGTGATGACAAACACGAGGGGACATAGCTTTAAGTTGAGGGGTGATAGATATAGGACAGATGTCAGAGGTAGTTTCTTTACTCAGAGAGTAGTAGGGGCGTGGAACGCCCTGCCTGCAACAGTAGTAGACTCGCCAACTTTAAGGGCATTTAAGTGGTCATTGGATAGACATATGGATGAAAATGGAATAGTGTAGGTCAGATGGTTTCACAGGTCGGCGCAACATCGAGGGCCGAAGGGCCTGTACTGCGCTGTAATGCTCTAAAAATTCTAAAACCTGGTCCAAGCATGATATAAGAGCTTAAGGGGTGAGAAATTCCATGGCGTGGCACTGATATCTGCACGGCTCACACGTTCATCTTTGATATAGGCTTATGCAGCTGCCACCCCTCTGTGCACCCAAACCTGGAAATGGCACTATCTTGACATCACACAGCTCAACCGGCTGATGTGATGCCAGAATACCAAAATCGGACAATTGTCCACTCTTTTAAAAAAAAAAGAAGAAGCATGAGGCAGCAAGATGGGCCTTGCAGTATTGTTATTTAAAGAGCCAGGCACCATGATTGCAGGTAAGTGAAGCTTATGGAACCTTTTTCCCCTGGAAAGTATCTGGAAGTACTTGGGAGTGTTTTTGGAGATGTTTTGGTGCATTTGCCTGCCAGTGTTGCTGCATCCTCAGGGATGGCAGATGAGTAGATGGCCTGTCCACATCAAGGCTGCAACAGGTATGGGACAGCAGTGACAGTGCCTCTGGTTCTGCAGCACCAAAGGGAGATGGAGCAGAGGTTGCGGAGAGGGAAAATTCTGCGTCATGCCTTCTGCTAACTTGCAGCCATATTCCTCCATGCTGCTCGACACTGACAGGAGGTTGTCTTGCAGGCCAGTCAATGCACCCACCTTCTCAGTGGGAATGCCTGTTCTGTGCTTTCCTGTATTGGTCCTCGAGGTCCTCATCTGAATCCCTACACAGCAGTACTTGACTGCCACTTCACACTCCAGTGAGCTGGAAAACAAACCATCCTTTGTCCCTAGCTTGGTTGCAGGCCACTCATGCCCTGTGACTCACCATGTGCTGGTCCCAACTCTGTGCTATCCTCCAAGGCAAGTGCAGTGCCAGTTTCTGAGCTGGTGGCTGTGAGTGTCAGATAAAGTGATGAGGCCTCCTCACCAGTGCTTTGCTGTTGCTCTCTTTCCTCCTCCTGGGGTTGAGCAGACAGCAGTTCATGGGTACCTGAAAGCAGGAACTCAGAAGGGGAAGGCCATTGTGACAGAAGCAGGGGGAGGGGTGGTTGGGGTGGGAAACCAGAGGTCCATGGTTGCACCATCTACAGCTTGATCATTGTGCCAGATAGCAGAATGAGGGTATTCCGGGAGTTGAGAAGGGGCATAAAGCAGGAAGATGCCGTCAATGTTCTCAGCAATGTCAGATACTGCAAGCCCAGTCGCAGCTGTCCCCAAGATACTGAGAGCAAACTCCTCTGTCGGGCTCAGGAGCTGTAGGCATCCTTGTCCCTTGCCTGCTCTGTTCCCTTCTATTGTGCACCGGCAAGAGAGAGGGCAGGATGTCAGTGATTGTGTAGCACTGTGTTTGGCTGATGTGCCTGACTTAGCTGAATATCTGGAGGTATGTGGAAGCAGTGAGAAGTGGGTGGTGAGGCTGGCAGCATTGCTAGATGTGTGTGGTTGAGGTGGAGTACCTGGATGGTAAGTGTGAATCCCGAGTGCCAGAGAGTGCTGCTGGATGAAGTGAGGGGGATGTGGTGCATTGAGCAGCCTGAGACACTGGCTTGCAGTGGGTAGGAGATGTCCTGTGAAGATGCATTCACAGACCTTGACCACCCACGTGAGGTCATGAGACCTCTTGTGACACTGCTGCCAGATTCTTGGGTCCAGTCTGGGGCAGGTGTCTTTCCTGGTCACCTATTCCCACTCCCTTCTGAGCATGGTCCTTGTGGGTTTCCTGGCCCACTGTGGGACCTGCTCCTGTGTTCCTGCACTACTAATGTCTCCAGCACTGCAACTGTCAGTCTAGATCCTTCTATGTGCCCTGGTGTTCATTTTTGAAGTTGCACTCTGGCAATCTATTCTGCACCTTCCCCTTAAGAGGCAGCCTGCCTTTAAGAAAAAGCAGGCGAACTGTACCACACGATCGGAAAACAATGTTTCTGGGATCACCTGCTGTGTGCAGACCATGTCAGCGGTGTTGAGAAGGGGGACTAGCACTTGAGGCACAGATTGCCGTGCAAAATCATTCAGATGAGGTGGGTAGACCAATTTTGTTTCTTAGCCACCCTGATCTGAATGGGTACGGACCTGTCACAAATAGTGGCCCCCTGCACCCAAAAATTGAGATGATTGAATTTAGCTCAAGAATTTTTAAAAGTGTGAAAAAGCTGTTATTCAAACAAACAAACTTACTGCCTTATCACCATATCTCTCAATACCTTCCATCTCCAGGAATGCATCTTTCTTGAGTCTACTTACATTGTCTGCTTCAGTGGCCTTGTCTAATAACGTACTCCTCAATACCAATGTAATTTGGTAAAGAAAATCTGCTTCAATTCTTTTTTTTCTTTTTTTTTCTGTCCTTTGACAATTGAACCTTTCATCATAGTTCGCAACTTGCCAGATCTATGTTTGTTAATACTGTCCGTAATCTTGAAATCTTGAAATATATCATTTGAAAGTCTCTTTTGCAAAGAAAAGAAGCCCAATTTCATTAACCTATCCTTATGATTTAGTATCCTGATACCCAGAAACACTGAGGGTCAATAACGATACCTATTGGGGACCTGAAGTACAATTTGTTGTCCATCTTTAGCAGTGATAGCATAATGAAATAGTGGAAAATAGCAGAATTACTTGAAGAAGAACTTTAATTTGTATATTGCCTTTCATAACTGCAGGACATTCCAGGTGATGGAGTTTTCTAATAATCGACTTCAATTGCCCTTTTTATTTCACTCATGTTATTTTTTTTACAACTAAGTTCATCTCATACTGGAAAATGTGATGTCCATTTCAGCAGTCCAAGTGAATGTTCTTGTCTGAAAATGATGATATATGCCCAGGATTGTTTAGAGATATTGCCTGCCATTCAGTAACTCACCACTCAACCTTGTGCGTTATTATTCTGTTTAAAGATGGGGGCATCACACGTGAGCTTGATCTTGTCTTCACCCAAAAGCCATGTACATACAAATTATAATGGGAGTCAGAAGGTGAACTGTGGTTGAATTTTCCCCTCCCTAGCCTGGGTTTAATGGGGCAGACTCCACTGGTATCCTGGCTGAGATCAGCCAACTCAAGGCAAACTAGGATTCCAAACTGATTCCTTCCTAATCGCCAAGACTCAGGCTCATGCTATGTCATGCATTGGTTCATTGAATCAGGAAAGCAAACAAGCTTTTGCAGCAAATATGCTATTTTCCACTTGGCAGAAGTCAACATTAAAGTCATAGACTTGCAAAATATAATTAACAAGGCAAGAATGTCATTTGATTCTCAATAATTCCATGGTAATTCCAAGGCCATGAATAAAATTGAACAACTGATATTAAATACATTTTGTTAAAATTTAGTTTAAAAGTAGTATTTTTTTTCCGTCAATCTTTTTGTTTTTCTTTGATATGTTCCTAGTTGAGTTGGTGTTCAATTTTAATATGCTTTATGTCAAAGTTCAATATAAACAGATCGCTCCAATTCTAAAGGCCTGTCATATTTAATTGTCTTTCTTCATTAGAAGATGGGCTGGTTATTTTTTGCTTGGCTGATTTGCATACTGTAATTAAAATTCAGTATTCTATTATTATCCAGTGTGTCATTATATGTAGCAGAAGTCATAAATTACTGCTGTAAAAAATCAGCTGAATATGGACATAGCAGGAAGTCTAGCTGACAACTCCTGCTCTGAATATGTAATATAAAGGAAATGGCTTTTCCACTAATTTATCCTCTTGTGATGTGGTAGAAGCATTGATTCATGTATTAAGTTGGTTTATAAGCATTTCCCTCTTTTATCTGCTAATATGCTGAGAATTAACTGTTAGTCCTCTGTATGTCAAAATGTGGTGAACATTCGGAACTTTCACTTAACTGTAGCTAGTAACAATTACCATTTGTCAAACCAATTTTCTCTCAAAAAATGAAACTTTTCTAGTATAAAGTAGGATGAAGATAAAATCTTATATTTTGATTAACTCCTGAAAAATCTAAAGTTGACGACAATGATCTGCGCAATGATGAGCATTTGTATTGATTCTGATACCCCATTTCCAAACCATTGATCAAACAGACATAAATAACCAGTGAATAATGGGTCACAGGAGAGCCTTCCCAAATTGCTATAGAAATACCCCTCAAGTGGATAGTCTTTTAGACATTAGAGAAATCAAGTAATCAATCTGTGACTTTAGCCATGCAAATCAATGCAAAGGTCAATGAGACTAACGTAGAAATTCATGCCAGTCACATAGCTCACTAGATAGTTAAGGAATGCAAAACTAAATTACTGGACCAGCTTGTAAATTGAATTACAACAAGACTGACACAAATTTCATGGATCAGTTATACTTCTAGTATCAGTCAGTCAGTCTATCTCTTTGTCTCTTCATTATAAGAGTTGCCCATAAGTCAGGAGTATGGTTTGTGGGTGGGTGGAGGCAGAATTGGTGAAAGTGAAGGAGCAGTACACATCTCGAGTAAAGATATTTCAAACAAAGTGTCTAAGATTTCTGACCAGAGCTGCTGATGCAAGTAATTTTTAATTGGTGTCTGAAAAACAAATGAGTAAACCTGAAATTTCCTCATCGCTAATGCCAGTGTTTGGGTTGAACTGTCATGGGTATTGTGCGAAATCTGCCAAGAATGCACTCTGCCTACTCCTTGTCAATTGCAGCTACTTTTGGGATTTTTCAGTAGAAGTGATCACAGGTATTGAATATGTCCATGTAAATATGGGCAGGCGTGCAGTTATGTGTAAAGGAAGGGGGAATGGTGAAGTGATATTAAACTTCATATTTTCCATCATTCGCACACTCAAATTTTGTATTCATAAGCCAGTGACAGATCATACTTAAACAGGTAGACACAATACCATTTGAATTGAAAATAATATGTAGTTAAATTTCCAATAGAAAAGTAAGGACTTGAGAAAACAACTAATTTTGACTGAACCAGACTGTTCACAACCTTGGCATCCTATTCGACACCAACTTGAATTTCTGATTGTGATACTTCTATCACAAAGACTACCTACTTCTACCTCTAACATCTCCCACTTTTGCTCCTACCTGAGCCCATCTGCCATTGAGCCCCCTCATCCATGCCTATCTTGGCCTAGGTTCAGTGGCAGCACTGTTGCCTCAGAGTCAGTAGGTTGTGGGTTCAAGTCCCGCTCCAGAAATATGACAAACTTATCTATGCTGACACTTCAGACAGTCTTGAGAGAGTGCTGCACTGTCAGAAGTTCCATCTTTCAGATGAGGTGTTAAACCAAAACCCTATCCGCCCCTCAGGTGGAAGTAAAAGATCCTATTGCAATATTCAATGAAGAACAGGGGAGTTTCAATGCTAATACCCCTCCCCTTTCCTCAACTATTACATTTCTTTTCTAGACAGTCTCTCATGTTTGATCCTTGATCACTAGCTCATCCAAAACTTTGTTATCCATATCCTGTCGCACACAGAGCCTCACTTACCATTTCCATATCCATATCCATTGATATATTGAATGTATGTTTCTCATTATTCTTGTTATTATCCCTGAAGTGTTTAATTTTCATTATTTTTTGTTTATAGTTGATATAGATGTTACTTAGCACAATATAGATTGTTACTTACTTACCAAAAAAGTAATTCAACTTTTGTGTATCATAGGTCTTGATTATATAGAATGGAGTATTTACTCTTGCACAATATTTGAGAGTTATGATAGCTGCCCAAAAATTTTCAGTGAATAGCTGCACTGTCCAATGTGGTACTGAACCATACATAACTCCATGTTCAACCTCTGATCTGTGCTGGGTTAGTTAATCTCAGCCAGAGTAGTGGTGAGGGACTAGCACTGATTTTGATGTCCATGGAGCAGGAAAGGGAAAAATCAGCAGGGTTCCTGCTTCTGATTCAAGAGTATGTACATGGGCAAGAGATAAGAACAGAATTGGGTTTAGCTCCGAGTATCATCTGCAGTCAAATAGCCTGTCAACACTCGCTGTGTAGGATCCATATGAAGAATGGTTATTTGTGAGAGCTACTAGCAGGGTGTCACTGCCAGGCAAACTGCACACCAGTATTACTTACCGTTTTCAGGACAGGAAAAAGAAGGGATCAACTAAGGATAGAGGCAAAACAGTGCATGCGTATTATTCATACAGAATTTGAATACTTGTATTTCACCCCCCAACCCATATTCACGGCCACCCCCCTTGACCTTGCCATCTCACGTGGTCTTACTGGTCCCATTGTATCAATCACAGATATGGCTATCTCTGATCATTTCCTTGTATCGCTCTCCATCCACATCCCCCTTCCATGCCCTGACCCTACCTCCTTTTATGTCCGTCCTGGAAAACAACTCTCCTCCAATTCACATACAGCTGCACTTTCAAAATCCCAACTGTCACCCTTTGACCCTCCATTTGCCACAACATTTCTGCAGTTACTGATTTGCTGAACCGCATCCTCACATCCACCTTTGATACCCTAGCTGACAATAAAACCATTACTATCTCTCACCCTGGCCAAACTCCCTGGTATACGGCCCTCATCTCTGTCCCCTTAAGCCTATGGTGTACAGACTTGAAAGGATATGGCAGATAACTGGTTCAGCCATCCACCATCAGATCTGGCTGGACCGCATTAAGCACTATCAGGTCCTGGTCTTGTCTGCTAAAACTCCTCACTGTTCTAGGATTATTACGGAATGCAAAAATAGCCACTGGCTTCTTTTCTCTATTGCAAGCCATCTTCTTAAACCCCTCTCCCATCTCCTCCACCCTCATCTCCAACAACACGTGCTAGGAGCTCACCTTTGTCAGTAAGATCAAAACCATCCAATCAGCTGCCTCTGCTGCATCCCTCCCTTTCACTAGCCCATGGCACCAAACGTCCTCAAACGATCCCCTGTGCGCAAGCCCTAACTCTCACCTTTCTGTAGTTTCTTTCCTATCTCCCCTGTGCTTTCTCCAAGCTCATCTTGTCCAGGAGACATACCTCCTGCACCCTTGAACTATTCCCACTAAACTGTTGACTATCCAAGTCCCCTTGCTGATCCCCATGTTAGCCGACATTGTTAACGGTTCTCTGTCTTCTGGTGGTGTCCCTCTCTCCTTTAAATCTGCCATCGTTACCCCTCTCAAAAAAAAAACCTTGACCCCACCGTCCTTGCAAACTACTGCCCCATTTCCAACCTCCCTTTCCTCTCCAAAGTCCTTTAGCATGTTGCTGTCTCCCGAATATATGCCCATCTTTCCTGGAATTTGATGTTTGAATCTCTCCAATCAGGTTTTTGCCCCTGCCACACAACTAAAACAGCTCTATGTGACTGTGACAAAGGTAAACTACAGAAGTAAACTACACTTGAGTCCTCAACACACTCCTGGCTGTCTCCAAAATTCTACCCTCCATAAGCTCGAGATCATCCAAAACTCTGCTGCCCGTGTCCTAAATTGCACCAAGTCCCGTTGGCCTATCACCCCTGTGATCACTGCCTTACATTGGCTCCTGGTCAGGCCAAGTCTTGATTTTAAAATTCTTATTCTTATTTTCAAATCCCTCCATATCCCCACACCTCCGTATCTCTGCAATCCTCTCCAGCCCCACACAACCCTCCGAGATACCTGTGTTAATCTAATTCTAGCCTGTTGAATATTCCCGATTTTGACCTCGGTTGTCTAGGCCCTAAGCTCTGGTGTTCCCTCCCTACACCTCTTCGCCTTTATACCTTGCTTTCCGAGAAGACACCCCTTAAAACCTGCCTCTTTAGCCAAGCTTTTGGTCATCTGACATAATGACTGGAATTTTACGGCCCCCCACCAGGAGTAGGTTGGGGGTGTGTGCAAAGTTGGATGGGAGGTAGGAGGTGCCATTCCCGTCACCTACCCACCCCCACTGTTATATTACTAGTGGTGGGGGAGGTGACAAACAGCCCGCCCGCCCCAGGCAGTTGAGACCCTTGTGGCCAATTAATTGCCATTTAAGGGCCTCCTGCCATGCTGCTGGTATCTTACAAGTGGCACATGGGCACTTCAGCACCTGAGAAGGCTGCCCATTGATACCTGGCAGCCTCCTTGCGGGCTGGGGATGTGCCCTCCTGATTAAGTACCCTGTGACCCATGGAGAACCCCCGCAGCAGCATGGGCCACCCCTGCTAAAACTACCTCCCCCGCCTTAGACTCTAACCCCCACCCCACTCGCTGGGACCCAGCCGATTGTCCCTGGCGAGACCCGAACCCCACTTACGTTCCTGAAGGGCGACATCCAATGTGCTGTTCTTGCTGGGTGCAGTCCCAGCAGTGGCCACCGCTCCTAGTGGTGCTGCTGGGACTGAAGAGCTCCTGGACTTCTGATTGGCTGACAGCTCTTGGAGGCGGGTCTTCCTGCCTCAGAGGGGCGGAAGTCCTGACCGAGGCCAATTAAGGGGAGTGAATCATGCAAAATTACTGTGTGGCTTCCAGGCCCGGCGGAGGTGGGCTCTCTCCTGACTCTTGAGCTGGTGGGCGGGGCCAACGCCTCAACGTAAAATTCAAGCCAATATTTCCTTATGTTGCTCGGTGTCAGGTTTTGTTTTTTATCCTCCTGGGAAGCACCTTGAGATGCTATCTTATGTTGAAAATATAAGTAGTTGTTTACATTCAAAAAGTTTCCATGGCTCAATCTATATTAGTGATATATAAAAGCTCACTGAGCAAAATGATAAAGATTGAGTTCAAAGTGTAGCAACATTATAATGTTACTGGTGTTTCTTGCTTGCAATGGGATATTGAGGTTCAGTAATGTGTTGGCATCACACATGATGGGATTTATGGGTATTCTGCTGCAGGTAGGCAAACCCACCATCTCCAAAGTTTAGGAGGTGGTAGGTGGCCGCATCCTCGTAGCAGATGTAATGTACAACAATGCTCCGCTTTGGTTGATCAACATGTACGTCCCAGCTCAATGCAGCGAGACACTGATGGTCCTCCGGCAGCTCCCACTGCTGCTGGCAACATCCAGAATGGTCATTCTAGGTGGTGACTTCAACTGCATCATCAATGCAGCTGGACAATCCAGCAGGGATGACAGCAAACTGGACACTACGTCCAGATTCCTGATTGAAACAGTAAAAGATGCCAAGCTGCACGATGTCTTCAGCAACCCTGCAGATGGAGCGCAGCGTAGATACACCTGGTCAAGACCGGACAGGTCTGCCCGTTCCAGGATTGACGTCCTCTTTGTGTCCCGTGCTGTCACGGTCAGACCCACCGACGTCAAGCCGGTCTTCTTCTCTGACCACTGCCTCTTACTGGCCGACTGTCACTTACAGGGTGACCCAGCGGGTTGGCAGGGGGACATGAAAGCTCAATGCTACACTGCTAACCCCAGAGAATGTTGAACTCAAAAGGGATTATAAAGGTTGGAGAACCGTGAAACCCCTCTTTGAGTCTCCGATGCACTGGCGGGAGGTGATCAAGGAGAACATCAAGAGGTTCTTTATCTTCAAAGGTTTTCCGAGGGCAAGGGAGAGATAGAGGGAAATGTCCTGTTTCCAGAAAAGAATGCAAAATCTTTTCCGGCTGCAGTCGATGGGGGTCCAGGTCAAGGAGGATCTTCAAGAGGTGAAGAGCCAGCAGGCCTTGCTCTTTGCCACAGAGACCTCCAAGATCATCTTCCGCTCCAGAGTCTGCTCCGTTGAGCAGGATGATATGTGCTTGTGTTACTTCTTCCAAAAGATGCACAGAGAGAGCTCTGTGATCAGCATCTGAAGGAAGAGGATGGCTCGGTAACGTCTCGCAGTCCGACATAGTAAGGATCAGCAAATCCTTTTATGCTGGGCTGTACGACGTGAAGCCCACGGACTGCACGGCTTCCCAGTTCATCCTGTCATCTATCACAGAGGTCTTAGATGAGGGAGAGACTGGACAAATCGCAAACTCTGGATGAGCTGACAAACGCCGTTAGGTCCTTCGAGATGAGTAGAATTCCCGGAATTCCATTTGAGTTGTATTCGGCCTTGTGGGACTGGGTCGGCCCAGACCTGCAGGAAATATACGAGAGTATGCTTCTGCCGGATGCATGTCAGAATCCATGAGGAAAGGCATCATCACCCTCATCTACAAATGGAAGGGGGAGAGGGCGGAAATCAGAAATTGGTGGCCCATCTCACTGCTTAATGCTGATGACAAGATACTGTCCAAAGGTCATCGCCAGTCGGATCAAGTCTGTTCTGAAGTTGGTGATTCAACCTGACTAGACCTGCACTGTACCCGGCAGGAAGATCTCTGATAGTCTTGCGCTACTCAGGGATACAATCGTCTATGTACGAGACAGGAGGGTGGACACCTGCCTCATCAGCTTGGACGAGGAGAAGGCTTTTGACAGGATATCGCACACCTACATGATGGACGTGCTCTCCAAAATGGGGTTTGGGGAGGGAATCTGCAATTGGTTCAAACTGCTCTACACAAACATCAGTAGCGCAGTCTCAATCAATGGGTGTCATAGAGTCAAGGAGAGATACAGGACCGAAACAGGCCCTTCGGCCCACCGAGTATGCACCGACCATCAACCACCCATTTATATTAATCCTACGTTAATCCCATTTTCTCTCTCATCCCCACCTTCCCTCAATTTTCCTACCACCTACCTACACTATGGGCAATTTTTTTTACAATGACCAATTTACCTACCAACCCGCAAGTAGGTGTCCTTGTGCAGTCTGGTCACATTGCAGCGGAACGCTCCAGCCAGTTGGACCGTGCCGTACCACCTCTCCTTCGTGGAAAAGTTTCTGCGGGAAAACACTTTTGACCACCAATCCATCAGGCAGTGGTCTGCACAGAATGTCCTCAAGGCCCTATGGGGAAAAGGAGATGGTGGATCCTGTTGGATGGTTCCCCGAGCAGACTGCCAAAGTTATTTGGCAGAGTGCCTCATCACCAGAACTTTCAAACAAGCACCAAGACGTAGCTTGCTGGTGGTGAGAAGGGCCCTCCCCATCAGATCCTTCCTGCACGCCCGGAGTCTCACCCCCTCCACACGCTGCCCTCGAGGTGGCTGCAGTGGGGTAGAGACAGTTGCCCACCTCCTTCTGGAATGTGTCTTTGAAAAGCAGGTGTGGAAAGAAATGCAGTGGTTTTTGTCGAGGTTCATCTCAAGCAGCTCTGTAACACAGGAGTCTGTGCTCTACGGGCTGTTCCCAGGGACGCACACCGAGATAAACATCAACTGCTGCTGGAGGACCATCAATTCGGTAAAAGACGCTCTTTGGTCTGCCCAAAACCTGCTGGTCTTCCAGCGCAAAGAGTTGTCCACGACCGAGTGTTGCTGACTGGCACATTCCAAGGTCCAGGGCTACGTGCTGAGGGACACACTAAAGCTTGGGGCAGCCGCTGCAAAGGCTCAATGGGGGAAAGATCACTGTGTAAGGTCTTCCCACCAAAGTGAACATGGGAAACCCCTTGGGCTGTATATACCAAATATGGGTTTGCTGTAAAATGTACATGGCACGTAAAATAGAATGGAAGGGTTGTGAGGCAACTCATTCCTGTTCTGAAGAAAACTGATTTCCTTTGCACTTTTTGGAATGTCAACTTGGTGCTGTTTTGAACTGTTTTGTAATGCATTTTTTACAGACTTTTATGAATAAAGTATATTTTTGGGGGGAGAAAATGATGGGATTGATGAAGCAATGCTGGACTTAGCATTTTATTAGTTTGGAGACCTGAAGCCTACAGGACTACTGAAGTGCTCAAAGTAATGTGATGTGGTTGAGCAGCACAAATTTTGCTGAAAGCTCATTAAGACTCCAAGAAATATTAAAAATGGAAGCCTCCCTAATTATGTGTCTAAAACATCTCAACTATTTTAATCAAATGAAATTTAATCAAATAGATTCTGGCATAGTCACCAAAGGCTTAAAACACAGTGTAACTTGCTGTTAAAATCCATTTGTAATGCCCTTCTCATTATGTGCTGTCTTTGAAGTGCCATCAGGTTTTAGTCTTTTACATAGTACAGCCAAGTCAGCACAAAACCAAATCTACTTTGAGAAGTAAAATATTCTCTGCCATAGTGTCCTCAGACAGTAATCCGCTGAGATTGTATCAGTATTGAAATCTGTAATTAATTGTATCCAGTATTTGATTGTTAGTTAATTGGATTCTTCGTTAGTCATTCTTGGTTTATCTGTGTTGCAGGACTTTCTATCTCGTCCAAATCTTATTGATGATTTCAAGATATTTACTGGAAGGCATGGTTACGATATTCTTGTCTTGATGACTTTCTTCCTACGTAATGGGGGTGAAGCAACTCGGCAAGTTGCCATCTATACTGACAACGAAGAGCTATGCAACAGAGTAAGTCATTTAAAATTCACCTCTTCATTTCTGTATATTTGCTTGCTAGAATTTATATTTCGTGATATCTATTTTAAAACTAAAATTATTATCCTTTCTTGTGGGGAAATGTGTTATTATTTTAAGTACAATGTGGGGGTAGAGTCAGCTTTCACTTTGGTGTCCAATATTATCGTCAATAACTCCAGGAGAGGACGTGGTACTGCCAGATATAGGATAGGAAATATTGGAACATAGGAAAATTAGGAGCAGGAGTCGGCCATTCGGCCCTTCGAGCCTGCACTGCCATTCAATACGATCATGGCTGATGATCCAAACTCAGTAACCTGTTCCCACTTTCTCCCCATATCCCTTGATCCCTTTAGCCCTAAGAATTATATTTAACTCTTGAATATATTTAATGATTTGGCCTCAACTGCTTTCTGTGGTAGAGAATTCCACAGGTTCACCACTCTCTGGGTGAAGAAATCCCTCCTCATCTCAGTCCTAAATGGCTTACCTCTTATCCTTAGATTGTGACCCCTGGTCCTGGACTCCTCCTCCATCGGGAACATCCTTCCTGCATCTAGTCTGTCCAGTCCTGTTAGAATTTTGTAGGTTTCTATGAGATCCCCTCTCATTCTTCTAAACTCTAGCGAATACAAGCCTAATTGACCCAATCTCTCTTCATACGTCAGTCCTGCCATCCCAGGAATCCGTCTGGTGAACCTTCGCTGCACTCCCTCCATAGCAAGACATCCTTCCTCAGATAAGGAGACCAAAACTACACCCAATACTCCAGATGTGGTCTCACCAAGGCCTTGTATAATTGCAGCAAGACATCCTTACTTCTGTACTCGAATCCTCTCGCTATGAAGGCCAACATACCATTTGCCTTCTTAACTGCCTGCTGCACCTGCATGCTTACTTTCAGCGACTGGTGCACAAGGACACCCAGGTCTTGCTGCACTTCCCCCTTTCCCAATCTATCGCTGTTCAGATAATCTGCCTTTCTGTTTTTGCCACAAAAGTGGATAACCTCACATTTATTCACATTGTATTGCACCTGCCATGTATTTGCCCAACCTGTCCAAATCACACTGGAGCTTCTGTGCATCCTCCTCACACTCACACTCCCACCCAGCTTTGTGTCATCGGCAAACTTGGATATATTACATTTAATTCCCTCATCTATATCATTAATATATGTTGTGAATAGCTGGGGTCCTAGCACTGATCCCTGAGGTACTCCACTAGTCACTGCCTGCCACTCGGAAAAAGACCCGTTTATTCCTAATCTTTGTTTCCTATCTGCCAACCAGTTCTCTGTCCATGTCAGTACCTTACCCCCAGTTCCATGTGCTTTAATTTTGCATGCTAATCTCTTACATGGGACTTTTTCGAAAGCCTTCTGAAAGTCCAAATACACCACATCCACTGGTTCTCCCTTATCTATTCTACTAGTTACATCCTCAAAAAATTCCAGTCGATTTGTCAAGCATGATTTCCCTTTTGTAAATCCATGTTGACTTTGTCTGATCCTGTCATTGTTTTCCAAGTGCTTTGCTATTACATCTTTTATAATGGACTTCAGTAATTTCCCCACTACTGATGTCAGGCTAACCTGGGCAGCACAGTGGCGCAGCGGTTAGCACTGCAGCCTCACAGCTCCAGTGACCCGGGTTTGGTTCTGCGTACTGCCTGTGCAGAGTTTGCAAGTTCTCCCTGTGCCCACGTGGGTTTCCGTCGGGTGCTCCGGTTTCCTTCCACAGCCAAAGACTTGCAGGTTGCTAGGTAAATTGGCCATTGTAAATTGCCCCTAGTGTAGGTAGCTGGTAGGAGAATTGAGGGAAGGTGGGGATGTGGTAGGGAATATGGGATTAATGTAGGATTAGTATAAATGGTTGGTTGATGGTCGGCACAGACTCAGTAGGCCGAAGGGTCTGTTTCAGTGCTGTATCTCTCTATGATGCTATGACTCTATAACCAGTCTATAATTCACTGTTTTCTCTCTACCTCTTTTTTTAAATAGTGGGGTTACCCTCCAATGCATTGGAACTATTTCAGAGTCTATAGAATTTCGAAAAATGACCAGCAAATCATCTAGTATTTCTAGGGCCACTTCCTTAAGTACTCTGGGATGTAGATTATCAGCCTTGGGGATTTATTGGCCTTCAATCCCATCAATTTCCCTAATACCATTTCCCTACTAATACTGATTTCATACAGTTCCTCCTTCTCACCAGACCCTATGTTCCCCAACATTTCTGGGAGGTAATTTGTGTCCTTTGTGAAGACAGAAGCAAAGTATGTATTTAATTGGTCTGCCATTTCTTTATTCCCCATTATAAATTCCCCTGTTTCTGACTGTAAGGGACCCACATTTGTCTTCACTAATCTTTTTTCTTCACATATCTTTAGAAGCTTTTACAGTCAGTTTTTATGTTCTCCACAAGCTTACTCTCATACTCTATTTTCCCCTTCTTAATCAATCCCTTTGTCCTCCTTTGCTGAATTCTAAACTGCTCCCAATCCTCAGACGCTGCTTTTTCTGGCAATTTTATATGCCTCCTGTTTGGATCTAATACTGTCCCTAATTTGTTTTGTAATCCATGGTTGAGCCACCTTTCCGGTTTTATTTTTGCACCAGACAGGAATGAATAATTGTTGTAATTCGTCCATGTGCTCTTTAAAGTTTGCTTCCTCTATCCCAACAACGTACCCTAGGTCATAAATTGTTTTTACATTGGCATTTAGATTTGGATTGCAGGAGAGATGTATCCATGCACCAGCTGTCTCTTTACACTGCAAAAAAAAAGTTTCTTATTCTGATAGCAGAATCATAGACCTTCTATGGCTCTGCTGCCAGGATTTGAGCCAGATTTAGTAGTGTAAATGCAAGGAGCCAGCATACAAATACGTTCACCTTTGGATTATGTTCTGTTGTACCAGTCTCGGCCAATAGCAATAGCAAAACATAATTTTAAGTTCCAGAAAACAGAAATATGATGCAATAAGCTTTTTGCTAGCAGTGATTGTTTAACAAATGCCAGTTTTTTTGCTGTTAAAGTTTTTATACTAGTTAAACTCATGAATAAAAGTGCTCACTAATACTTTCATTGTTTGACAGATATGCAATACATTAGAAGAGTGTCAGAACCCATGTCTCCAGTTGGAACCCATAGAATATGGGTTCCAGGAAATCAAGGCATATCAACAAGGGAGCTCTTCAGTTTCATGCAAGCAGATTCTTCCACTGATAAAAGATTCTATCCACAGGCGACTGCAAGGAATGATGATGAACAGGAGAACATCCTCCACTGAAGCTGTCAATGGCAGTGCTCCAGTTTCAGAAGGATCATCTGGTGTTCTAGACTTATCTGGTCCTGATGTAGATTCCCAGAACACTGAATATATTGGTGATAATTTATTGGAAAATTCTCAAAATATGAATTCTTCCTTACAGACCCATGGTGATGGCAATTTAGACCTAATGAGTCCAGATAGTGGACTAGCTACTATCCGAAGCAATCGTTCATCCAAAGAAAGCTCTGTTTTTCTCAGTGATGAAAGCCCAATCCGAGAAGCAGTTGCACCACCCTCCAGCATTATGCATGGATATGATCTGTTCAGTTCACTCCCTGAAAGTGAATTAGCAGTTCCATTAAATAGCAACTCATCTAAGTTTTCGACAGATACATTGGGGGAAACCAGTGAAGTAACTGACCTAGTAAAGGCAGAGGATGTTCATGTTAACAAACAGGAAAATGGTAGGGATAATCCAGGAAAAGATCAACTGATGCAACACTTTGCTCGATCCCATGTGGCTGATAATTCTTTAACTTCTCAAAATCTTTCTAATGATGTGATCGGAGCACAAATTGATGATAAGCATGTTCCCCCAACACCCATGAACAGTCTTGTAGAAGGTTCACCTCTGGATGAGAGTCCTCATAATATTTTTGCAGAAGATGTAATAGAAAAAATGAATGAAATTGTTATTGTTGACTCTGATCATGCAGTTTCTGAGTATATTGGACAACAGAATGAATTTGAAGTAGGTCTTAAACAGACTGTGTCAGATCCAAATAATGTCTGGAATGAAAACCAAAAAGAACTAAATGTACTTGTGCAATCTTCTGTTTTCTGGACAGATTTTGATCAGGAATTCAGTCAATCTGATTTCACACATTGTGATATTTGGAATGAAATTGATATCCAGTCTAAGCAATCAGTTGCGAGAAATGTTGATGATCTGTGGAGTACATCTGAACAAACCATTTTCCAATCAACCTCTGCTAAATCAGATGTATATGATGAATTGGACAAAACCCAATCAATCTCAGACAGTCCTAATAACTGGAACAAATTGGGGAAAGAATCTAATGCGTCTGGTTTCAATAATTTTGATCTGCATTGCAAATTTGGAAATGAAACATTAGCACATGAATCCCTAAATATGACAAAATTACCAAGTCAAGAGGACAAACAGCAACTTGCAGATAGTCACAGTATAGGTTCTGAACAGAAGCGATGTACATCAGCTATAGAAAATACATTCATTTGGGGTGGATCTATGCATGAAGTTATAAGACCTATTGGAAAACTCTCAGAGATATCAAAGAATTCTGAGCATGAAATCCAACATTCAAACACTGAAAATCCAGATACCAGCACAGAGTCAATCCAGGATACTCATCTTTTTTCATTACAAATCCCCACAACGTTAAGTGATCCTGAACAGAAAGTTAATTTTCCAGTCACTGTAAATTCAGATATGGTTAGTGAGCCTACAAATGAAATTACCCAGCCACCTAATGAAAGTATAGCTGCACGGACCACACTTAACCAGGAACCCAGCAACTCAGCTTCTGAAAGTGGAAACATAGGGATTGCAAAAGACTTGCAAACAACTGCACATAAATATGACATAGAGTTTAGTCCTGAAAAGGAGAAAAGGCAGTTAGCCTTTGAAAATACAGTTTTATGGGATGAACATTTACAGACAAAGAATTTTGAAGTGAGAGATATTTCTCAAGATGATCCCAAATGCTCACCATTGGAAAATCCAAATCTATTGAGCAGGCAAATAGACAGAATTAATCAGCCAGGTAAGGTAAGAAGTGAATCTGAATGGGATGTTACTCAGCCAGTGTTTGAAACTACCATTCCAGGCACTGAACAAATGCAGGAACTACAGCAGGCTAAAATTAATCACAATCAGGCAGTATTTGAAACTGTAAAGACATTGAACACACAGGAATACAAACAAACATCTCTGAATACTTCTGATATATGGAATGAATTTGAACATAGCAGCTATTCATCTTCTGATAGTCTAGAGGAAATTGGTAAATGTATTGAGAAGGTCAGTGGGCAAAGTGCAGAACTCTTAGATAAAATGAAAAGTTCAAACCAAGGAACTAGATATTATGAAACTGAAAATCCATATACAGGGAATAAATACGTACAAGAGAGCAACCTGCTTTCTACAGGGATACATCATCCATGGAATGTTTTTGAACAGGATAATAATGAGTCGACATTGAGCAGCCAAGAACTTTGGTTCAATCAAGGACAGGAAATCAGTCATCCAAATGTAGACGACCCTAATTTGTGCCATGTTTATGAAATGGAAAACAGGTTGTTGGACTATGAAAGCGATAATTTCTCCAGTTCAGTTGAGATTGAATTGGTAAAAACAGATAACCAGCAAACCTCTGCAGGTCCTCATATTTGGAATCAGTCACAACAAGGAGTTACTGAACTGAATGCAAAAAGTTCAGATTCACAGAGCAAACGTGAAGAGGAATTTTCCTATGCTGACCTCGAAGAAAAATGGAAATCATCTACACGGAAAACAGAACAGCCAGTGTTCAACCTTCTTCATATACATTGTGAAGCTGAACAGTATAACCAGTTAGCCTCGGAAATGCTACAAGACAATCTGGCAACCACTGATATCTGCAATCAGCCTTTGGAGGAAGGAAAACTGCAAGCTGTGAAGAATTCTGACCAATATAATGATTCCAAATATGAGTTCATCCAGCCAACAATTAATCTTCATATTTCGAATAAATTTGAACAAGAGCAACCAAATGCACAAGATCCTAACAAACCTGTCGAAAGTGAGAGTAACTGGTCATATGCTGAAATTCCTGACACTTGGATAGACCCTGGGTATGAATTTCCTGAGTTACTTCCTACGAGTAATGATGCTTACAGTGGATCTGAACAGGAGTTAGTTGAACCAGATGAAAACATTCCTGATATTGTGAATGACTATCGCCAAGACACGTACCAAATTTCTTCAACAAATCCTGATCTGTGGGCTAAATCTGATCCGTTGCTTTTTGGTTCAACTGTTGTAAATCCTGATATTTTGAATGACTTTGAACTAGATTCCAGCCACTCAGCCTCAAACAGCCCTGACAGGTGGAGTGAATCTGTTGAGGCAGAAAAACAAGATCCTGGAAGTCCAGTTATGTGCATTGGTTCAGAAGAAAAAAATGATGAACCTATGGCCAAAAGGCCTGATATAATAGATGTATCTGGACAGCAATCTCGCCTATCAGTCTTGGACAATGTTGCTTCATGTGAATTTGCTGAACAAGCTCTTTTTTATCCATCTCAAAGTGTGCAGAAGGAATTAATACAGCAGGCAAACCATTCACCTGTAGTTGGTGTGGATACAGGGTTTCATTTAGTACAATCAGAGAACCTAAAGAAATCTAAACATGCTGATGTTTGCATTGAATCAGGACAAGATTTTATTACAGCAGAACAAACATTTGATAAAGATAAATATTTGACTGAGTTAAATAATAAGTTTGAATCTGTACAAGAAGATGAACAGCAAATGTCTGGAAGTCCTGATGCTTGGATTCAATTAGAAGAAGGAGTTACTGAACCAATTGCAAAAGGTCCAGATTCACAGGATAAATATGAAGAGAAAATAAGTTATTATGATTTAGAAGATCACAAAAATACAGGGCATGGAGACCATATAGTTAACAAAGGAAATTTAGAATATGTTGCTGCCTGTAACCCAGTGGAAGAAATTTCTGTTCCTCTAAATAGTGTATTACCTTGTGTGCATGATATTTCATGGGCAGAAAGTAAGCAGTTCCAAGGCTCAGATCCTGAAAATAATGTTGTGTACACGATGGAAAAAGATAAAACGGCATCTGTAATTCTGGAGGACAGAAGCTTAACTTCATTCTTTCTAGGGAAAGAGCAAGAGGGCAGTGTTTCAAAGGAGAAACCTTCACATTTATGCCTAGGCAATAATTCACACAGTACAAATGACAGGGAAAAAGAAAATGAAACCCTTTCTTCAAAATCTCGATCTGCAGGTGACTATTTCACTTCTGCTACTTCTGACTACAGCCTGGATAATCAGATGGTTGCTTTACATAATTCAGAAGTGATGGAGTACTTCTCTGTATCAGAAGAAAATCTTTTGCATATGCAATCACTGAAAGATTTTTCTCTGGCAGTAACAGAGGACACTTGTTTGAGTGATGCAATTTCATCTGGAAGTGTCAGTGCTTCCAAAACCACAAAGGATGAATTTGTCACAACACAGAAAGCACCCATAATTTGTGCTGAGGGACACTTCCCAACTAATCCTGAAGTCCAAGGTTGTAATAGGGAAACCAAATCAGAAATGTTTAAAGACAAGACAGCATGTAGACAAAATGTAGGACAAAATGGTGCTTGTGAATCTGTGCAGCAGTCAGATTCACTGAAAACGTCAACCAAAGTTATTGAAGACAGTAATATATTTCCACCAGCAGATGGAACTGTAGCACTCTCTAACACTGATGTCTCAAACCAAAGAAATACAGTAACTGAACATGTAATATGTAATATTGTGGAAAGTGCATGGGTTTCATTTGAAAGTACAGATAGCAGCAGTAACAGCTTATCATCCAGTATCCAGAAATCAGACTTTAAGGAAGACCTTAGTCCTCAGGATAGTAGTATAATTGTTGAAGGATTTTCTCATGTTTCTGTTTCGGAGAGTAATGCTACAACAGATAGGCAGAAAGAGACTGTAGGAAGTGAATTAAGAGTGGAAATTGCAGACCAATTGTCAGAGCTCTGTAACAAAGGCAGTGGTCCTCTTTTGGAGCACAGGTTTGATAATCAGTACAGTTACTTGGTTTCTTCACTGAGCTCTCCAGTTTCCTCTGTTGAGATTGGCAATAGTTCACCAGAAGTTGAACATGTGGATCAACATCAGACCAAGGTGAACCCAATTGAATTTGGCAGCAAAGACATCAGGCCAAGTTCAGATAAGGACCGTAACACAGGACAAATGGACTATATCATTGTATCTGGAAGAGAACGACCTTGTGAAGAAGCGCCCGGTAGGCCAGAAAGTAAAAGTTTGGTGGTAGAAGATGTTAATGCAACAATTCTAAAAACATATTTTCAAGAGGATATTCTTTCAACATTTCCTTCAGCTACAGTTCAACCTGAGATCAGTGGAAATGAAACTAGTGGCTTGGAGAGATTTTCCAATGACTCTCCTTCGGCATACACGACTGATGAGCAGCTCGGGGAAAATAATGGCCAAGATGAGGGGGAAATATATTTAGATGAGAAAACCACTGGAGATCCACAAAGCAAAAAAGTGGTGGATGTAAATGAACTCTTGAATATCTCACCCGAGGAAATTTCTAGCAGAACAGAAATGAGTGAATCTGGTTCAGAGAATTCAATTAAAGAGCTAAAGACAGCAAGTCCTCTAGTTGAGACTGGTGCAGGTAAATCTGAAAAATCTAAGACTGAACATGATGCCATATGTAATGTGTCTTCAGAAATGCCGATTACAATTCATTCAAATAAGACTGTATCTATGGATGAGCTAAGCAACAGTGAAACTGAGAGCACTCTGTCGCAGTTTTCCCTGAAAGAAGCCAACATTTCACCTGAAGATTATAGAGAGGTTGAAAAGATGGCAGAACAGGTTTATCCAGAACCATCTACTACTGAAGTTTGTGCTTTGTTGGAAAAAGGATTAAGAAGGGATGAGATTATTCGAACTGAAAAGAGCGATTCAACTCAAGTAAGGTAAGTTTTGCCACATTCAATTACTTCTAACATATATATACCATCACAAAGCCTAAAATTCATACTTTTGAATTAAATCATTTAAAATTTTCATTAAATAAAATGACAATTATAAAGTATTTGTAATTGAAATGGATGCAATTCAACATGATTTTAAGAGAATTAAAAAGTAGTTAAATTCGAGAACAGTGCTTTGGCAACTAGAGCTTGGTGACAGAGAGTGATGGATTAGGTTGAGCAGTTTATAAAGTTAAAATGTAGAAATTGTATGCTATGCAGGGTATTTTCCACCAACAGGATTTAGGTGTGCATGGACATCTGATAATCTGGCACAGGGCCCACAGTAACCCACACATTCGTTCCCTGATCTTCTTGCCGTCTTGTGCGATTTCCTAATTGGGCTGAATGCTTGCTTAGATTGCTCTTGCACATTTTGTGTTAGAGTTTTATTTTAACATTTAAAGCAGTAGAAGATACATGAAAATGATCTCCCATTATTGTGGGATTGCACTGTGCATTCAGCCTTTCTATCTGGAGTAGGCAGAAAAGGAAACTCTGGCTGGAATCTTCCCTGTCCCGTGGGGGCGGGCTTCAAAACGGGAGCGGGAGGAATTTCTACCCAGCAGCAACAGGTAGCCAACAATTGGCAATTAAGGGTAGCTAACTCTATTAAAAGACAAATATTTTAGATCTTCCCAAGGTTGCACGGGCCCACACTGTGTCACCACCGTGGCAGCACAGCTGAGGCTGCATTACAACAGGAGACCATTGTTCAGTGAAAAGCATATGAGGTTTGAGTCTAAAGGAGATAGACAGTAGGAAAGAGCTCTTTGCAGTGTCAAACATATGCATTGGAGTAGTGGGCTTTCTGATGGTGCCTGAGTAAAGAGGGTCTGTGACTTAAAGCTTGTGTGAACTGGGCCAGCAAAAGCTTCAGGGAGACCAGTGCTGCCCACTGCACAACAATGACATGTGAATCCGATAATGGGATCCACAGTCCGAAAGCTTCCGGTTGCTTGCCATTTCAACACTCCGCCCTGCACTCCTGCTCACATCTCTGTCCTGGGATTGCTGCAGTGTTTCAGTGAACATCAACGCAAGCTCAAGGAACAGCATCTCATTTACCGATTAGGCACACTACAGCCTGCCGGCCTGAACATTGAGTTCAATAATTTCAGAGCATGACTTTTATTTTTAGTTTTTCTTTTTTTGTGTTTATTTTATTTTATCTTAGTTTGTTCAGTTTGCCTACCCACTGCTTTTTTCATGTTTGTACTTGCGGTTGTTCAGTTTTCAATCCATTAACACCCTATCTGTACTAATGTTTTGTCTTCCAACACACCATTAACATATTGTTTGCCTTTGCTCCATGACCTTCTGGTCAGTTATTCTCCATGACCTTGTCCTGTCTACACCTTGTCCTTTGTTATCTCTTGCCCCACCCCCGCTTTACTTGCTTAAAACCTTTCACATTTCTAATATTTGCCAGTTCTGAAGAAGGGTCACTGACCTGAAACGTTAACTCTCTCTCCACAGATACTGCCAGACCTGCTGAATATTTCCAGCATCTCTTGTTTTTATTTCATATTTCCAGCATCCACAGTATTTTGCTTTCACTCTGAGTTCAAACTGTTTGTACAATTCAGGAAAAAAAACAAGTTGCCAAGCAGGCTAGTCACGTGACCAGCTGGTCTGACCACGTCTGTTTGTGGATTCTCTGGTCTTAGCTGACCCTGGAATGTATCTGCTTGCACACAATACCTGGTGCTGCAAGTCCATTGTAGGACAAGGGAAGTAACCCCTTTGTCTCCACAAGCACTGACTGGTAATATGCAAATGTCTTTCCAGCCAGGGACCTGGTGGTTTTTTGAACATGTCCTTTCTTCCCTGAAGCAACAGTTTTCAAATCAATGTTCATATGACAAAATTAATGTGCCTCATCCTTGGCAGGTGGGGGTCTAGCATGACACAAGTGACAGATGCCCTGTACACTAGGGCTTCTGAATACATAGAGTTCACCACAGATGAGGCTAGTCAGAGGTGTAGGGCTGTCAGTTTTGCCTAAATAGCAGGTTTCCCTCAGGTGCGGGGAGTGGTTGACTGCACCCATCTAGCCTTGAAAATGCCAACCCAGCTTGTGGAGTCTTTCATGAATAGGAAGGGATTCCACTCTCTGAACGTTCTGCTTGTCTGTGACCACTGTAAATGCTTCTTGCACACCTGCACAAGGTTCCCTGGAAGCTGTCACGACTCCTCCATTCTTAGGTAGTCACAGGTGCCTCAGCTGTTCAGCCCACCACATAGCCTTTGGGGTTGGCTCTTGGCTGACAAGGGATATCCATTGAAGGCATGGCTGATGACGTTCATCCGGAACCCTTCCACTGAGGCAAAGGAATGGTGCAACTGATGTCATTGCTGTACCAGGGCAATGATCGAACAGGCCATAGGACTTCTCAATGTGCATTTCAGGTGCCCTGACCACTCTGGGGCAGTCCTCTAGTACAGACCTACAAGGTTTTCTCGTGCAGTCTCCGTTTGCTGCACCTTGCACAACATGGCAGTGCAACGAGAGGAGCTGGAGAGAGATGACTGGCATGAGTGTAGGTCATCTTCTGACGAGGGCGAGGAGGATAAAGAGGTGCATGCCTCCCATACTGAGGGTCCTCTGAGGCATCAGCAAATAGACATCCATTGCAGGGACACCCTCATCCATGCCAGGTTAGCAGCTCCTTCTGCAATCATCAATTTCAGGCATGCCCCTTTGATTCATCTCTCAGCTACAGCCTGATAAACTGCTGTCCCTCCTGCCACTGCCATGTTTCATGCCAGCCCTACATATAACCTGGAGTCCAGGGTGCTCATGCTCAGGCCTTTTATGCAAACCTGCAGGAAAGATGCACCAACTTTTGAGTTCACAAACAAAGATATATTCATTCAAATAAACCAATAGAACATTTCACAATCAATCCAAAATGTACCTAAGTGTTCCCCTTTGTGAGACTACTGTGCCTTTCTGAACTTTTGACAAGCGCTTCTATGTTATGCTCCCGCTGTAACTGAGGCCAACGTGGGGACAGCCTGCTTTGTTCTCTGATGTGCCAAGGGAGATGCCCGTGGCCACCGTCCTTTGCATGGCTGTGCCAAAGACCATGCAAAAGACTTGCGGGTTGAGAGGTAAATTGGCCATTGTAAAAAAAAAAATTGCCCCTAGTGTAGGTAGGTGGTAGGAGAATTGAGGGAAGGTGGGGATGTGAGAGGGAAAAATGGGATTAATGTAGGATTAGTATAAATGGGTGGTTACTGGTCGGCGCGGACTCGGTGGGCCGAAGGGCCTGTTTTGGTGCTGAATCTCTCTATGACTCTGACTCTAGAGGGGTCAGGGGGATGGCTGGTGACCATGGGCCGCCCTGAGGAGGAGCCCCATTGTCAGCAGGCCTGTCAGCCTCAACCCTTTCAGGACATGACTGCACTTGGATGCTGAGCAGGAGAGCCCCTGCCAGCGCTTCTGTGCATCTGCCTGCCGTCTCTGCAACAGTACTGTCTCGAATCCTGATTATTGTTTTTATTCTTTCATGGCATATGGGTGTCACTGGCAGGGCCAGCATTTGTATCCCATCCCTTACTACTCTTGACAACTGAGTTGGTTGCTAGGCCATTTCAGAGGCCAGTTAAGAGTCAACCACATTGCTGTGAGTCTGGAGTCACAAGTGGGCTAGACCAGGTAAGGACGGCAGATTTCCTTCCCTAAAGGACATTAGTGAACCAGATGGGCTTTTATGACGATCAATGATAGTTTCATGGCACCATTACTGAGACGAGCTTTCAATTCCAGATTTTTTATTAATTAATTGAATTAAATTCCACCAGCTGCCGTGATGGCATCTGAACCAGTGTCCCCATGGCATTAACATGGGCCTCTGGATTACTAGCTCAGTGACATTCCCACTATGCCACTGTCTCCACACATTGCTGAGGCATCTCACTGCTTCTGCATTTATTTGTTCGCCTGACTCATGTGAGTCTCCATGTTGGTGGTCAGTCTTTCAGTGGAGTGAATCAAGTGATCATTTGACTGAATCATGGCAGGACTCATGGCATGGATGGACTCCTCTATCCTTTGCCAAAGCATGCACACAGCCTCAGGAAACTCTGTCAAATGTTCATATATTTCCCTCTGCTGCCCCACAAGCACTCTCTTTGTAAATGTCCCCAGAGGCTTAGTATCTCCAGTGCCCTGAGCCTGGCTGGTGCTAGCCTCCACCCTTCGATGGGGACATTTTTTTATTTGTTCACGGGATGTGGGCATCACTGGCTAGGCCAGCATTTATTGCCCATACCTAATTGCCCTTGAGAAGGTGGTGGTGAGCTGCCTTCTTGAACCACTGCAGTCCTTGGGGTGTAGGTACACCAACAGTGATGTTAGGAAGGGAGTTCCAGGATTTTGACCCAGCGACAGTGAAGGAACAGCAATACAGTTGCAAGTCAGGATGGTGTGTGGCTTGGAGGGGAACTTGGTGGTGTTCTCGTGCATCTGCTGCCCTTGTCCTTCTAGGTGGTTGAGGTTGCAGGTTTGGGATGTGCTGTCACAGGAGTCTTGGTGAATTACTGCAGTGTATTTTGTAGGTGGTGCACACTGCTGCCACTGTGCGTCAGTGGTGGAGGGACTGAATGTTGAAGTTGGTGAATGGGGTGCCAGTCAAGCGGGCTGCTTCGTCCTGGATGGTGTCGAGCTTCTTGAGTGTTATTGGCGCTGCACCCATCCAGGCAAATGGAGAATATTCCATCACACTCCACCCAAGCCTGGATGTTTTCCAGATCTTGCTACATATGGGCACCGGCTGCTTCAGTATCTGAGGTTTCGCAAATGGTGCAAAACATGGGGAAGCACTGATTCATCAGCCGATGATAACCAACTGCAGCACAGTCATCTGTAAGAACTGCAAGCAGGAAGGCCATCAGATAAAGAACTATAAGCAGAGTAAGTGCTGCAACCTATGTGGTGAGGCAGGCCACCTGCCCCAAACGGTGCCTCAGTTGCACACAAGCGGCAAGGTCCAAGGAAAGGCTGGAGGAAGGAATGGTGAATGCACCTGGTGCTGCGAAGGAGAACAGCAACCCTCCCCCCAGCGAGGAAAATCCATCTCAGATGGAGAAGAAAGGGGAGGCAGCTGCAACAAGCGACCCAACACCTATCCTGTGCCCTGAAACCCCTCCTCAACAGACAGAATCAATGGAGGAGGAGCCAGCAGAGGGACAAATGGGTTGGTGGCAAGTGGTCAAAAGGAAAAACACAAAGAACAAGCCCCAAAAAAAGGAACAGGTCACCATCCAAACCAGTGGCAAGAGGAGACTACCGTCTGGGACGTATTATAGCAGCTGCTCCTGATCGGACAAAGAAGGACCAGAAAGATGGCACACGCAAAAGAAGCGGCAGAACACAAAGGAGCTGGAAGAGAAAGCCCCCCAGCTCCATGGCACTGGAAGCAGCGATGGGCCCAAAGCACCCCATCCCCAAGGCGCTGAACCTAGCGAGATGCTTAGCGCATCCCAGCTCCGGGAGACCGAGAGCAGCGAAGCATTCAGCGCACTGCAGATCCGGGAAGCTGGGAGCAGTAACGTCTTCAAGGAGGAGCAGAGGGGAAAGACACCACCATCAGAGGACAGCGCAAACCTCGCTGCCTACAAGAACCCCCCCGATGTCACCCCAGCGGAACAAACCCCCTGTGAGTGACCGGGAGATTTTTCTGAGCCCAATGAATGTGCAACAACTTATGTACACTATGGGTATGTAGGAAAATACCCAAGGACTGGGACGAGTAAGGACACCTGGTGTGATAAGTGACATCCAGCTTTAAATGGGCATAAATATTGCTTCCATTAACATGCATAGCGTTAAATCCACGACACGATGTGTTTCGACCTTGGGCTACCTTGCCTGTTTTTCCGATTGGATGTGAAAGCTTAGTAATATGCTGCGACCTGTGGAGTGACGGGACTGAATTAACAGTGCGTTGCTCCCGTCACGGCCGTAACACCATGCTCATGTCTTCTGTGAGTGGCCATGCTGCTAATGCCTCCTTCAATCACTGCGTGGCCCAGGGTGCACGAGGCTCAGTATTGCTGAAGCTTGTGACAGCTGGACATCCACAGTGCATAGGCCAGCAGTGCCTAAAAAAACCTGTACTTCTGTCAAGGCAAATCTCCAATCCCAAAGGGCGAAATGCCGTTAAAATAGCACTGAACACCCCCCCCCCCCCCCGCCAAAAAACCACAAATAACACTACCCGCAGAATCGAAGCCCGCTGATCATGGTATCTTCCCTGCCAGACAATTATTGAGCTCACCAAAAGTGCATAATTCTCTAATCAGCTGCATTGTGATCAGAAAGACCTGTTTACGATGCTGGAAGTACTTCAATTGACATTCTGAGGTCTGGAAAGGTAAGTATCCTCAAACTGCTAGTGACAGAAATAAGGGTCAAAGCCGACCTACTGTTTCTGTAGGAGTGTGGGATACAGCACCTCAACACCTACAGGCAATGGTCACGATGGTGATCCCATGGTCCATCGATCTGTTCAGGGGGAAATGAGTCCCGTTTCTCCGGCCTGAGTGTTCTGCTGTGGGGAGACAAATTCACCATCTCTGAAGTTAAGGAGGTGGTGGGTGGTCGCTTCCTCATAGCAGACGTAATGTACAACAATGCTCTGCTCCGGTTAATCAACATGTACGAATCAGTCCGATGCAGCAAGCGGCTGACCGTCTTCCAGCAGCTCCCACTGCTGCTGACGACGTCCAGGCCGGTCATTCTAGGCGGTGACTTCAACTGCATCATCGATACAGTTGGAAGATCCAGCAGTGACATCAGCAAACTGGACACTATGTCCAGATTCCTGATGGAAATAGTAAAAGATGCCAAGCTGCATGACGTCTTCAGCAACCCTGCAGACGGAGTGCAGCGTAGATGCGCCTGGTCAAGACCGGACAGATCAGCCCATTCCAAGATTGACGTCCTGTTTGTGTCCCGTGCATTCACGGTCAAATCCACCGACATTAAGCGTGTGTTCTTCTCTGACCACTGCCTCCTACTGGCCGTCTGTCACTTACAGGATGACCAGTGGGTTGGCAGGGGGACATGGAAGTTGAACGTAAAACTGCTGACCCCAGAGAACATTGAGGAACTCAAAAGGGATTACAAAGGTTGGAGAACCGTGAAACCCCTCTTTGAGTCTCCGGTGCACTGGTGGGAAGCGATCAAGACAAAAATCAAGAGGTTTTTTATCTTCAAAGGTGTTCAGAGGGCAAGAAAGAGACAGAGGGAAATGTCCCGACTCCAGAAAAGAATAAAGAATTTGCTCTGCTGCAATCAATGGGGGGGGGGGTTAAGGTCAAGGAAGATCTCCAAAAGGTGAAGAGCCAGCAGGCCTCGCTCTTGGCCATGGAAGCCTCCAAGATCATCTTCTGGTCCAGAGTCTGCTCCGTTGAGCAGGATGATAGGTGCTCGCATTTCTTCCAAAAGGCACACACTGAGAGCTCTGTGATCAGCAGCCTGAAGGAAGAGGACGGCTTGGTAACGTCATCGCGGTCTGACATACAAAGGATCAGCAAATCCTTTTATGCCAGACTGTGCGATGTGAAGCCTCCCAGTCCTTCCTGTCATCTATCACGGAGGTCTTAGACTGTGGGAGATTCTGGACAAATCGCTGACTCTGGACAAGCTGATGCAGGCCGCTAGGTAAGCGATGGCTTACCATTGAGTTGCATTCGGCTCTGTGAGCCTGGATTGGCCCAGACCTGCAGGAAGTATACATATACTCTTGTATATGCCATCAGCATGTCAAAATCCATGAGGAAAGGCATCATCACCCTCATTTACAAGCGGAAGGGGGGATGGTGGAAATCAGAAATTGGCATCCCATCTCACTGCTCAGTGTAGACTACAAGATTCTGTTCAAAGTCATCGCCAGTCGGGTCAAGTTTGCTCTGGAGTTGGTGATCCAACCCAATCAGGCCTATACTGTACCCGGCAGGAAGATTTCTGAAAGCCTCCCACTACTCAGGGATGCGATCGCTTATGTGCAAAACAGGGAGATGGACACCTGCCTCATCAGCTTGGACCAGGAAAAGGCTTTTGACAGAATATCTCACACCTACATGATGGACGTGCTCTCCAAAATGGGGTTAGGGGAGGGAATCCGCAATTGAATTCAACTGCTCTACACAAAAATCAGTAGCGCAGTCTCAATCAATGGGTGGGAATCAGAAAGTTTACCGATCCAATCTGGAGTCAGACAGGGCTGTCCCCACTTCCCTGTCTTGTTTGTTTGCTGTATCGAACCTTTTGCTCGGATCCACTGTCTGTTCGCAGGCTGATGAGCATCTGCGACCAGTTTGAACTGACCTTGGGAGCCAAAGTCAACCACTGCAAGAGTGAGGCCATGTTCTTTGGGAACTGGGCCGACCGATCCTTTGTTCCCTTCACCGTCACATCAGACTACCTGAATGTGCTGGGGATATGGTTCGGAGGGGCCAGGGCGTGCTCCAAAACCTGGAAGGAGTGTATTGCCACGGAAAACGTAAACTGAGCACATGGGTGCAGCATTCTCTCTCTATTGCAGCTAAGAACCTGGTCATCAGGTGCAAGGCGCTCACTTTGTTAGTGTACATGGTGCAGGTCTGGCCCATACCCCAGTCCTGTGCTGTGGTGTGACCCAAACCATTTTCCACTTTATCTGGAAATCAAAAATGGACCGTGTCCGCAGAGACACAATGTTCAAACCTCTAAATAAAGGGATAAAAGACGAACCCAATGTCGCCCTCATCCTGATAGCCTCTTTTTGTGCAGCTGCATCAAGCTGTGTGTAGAACCCCAGTAAACACCAAGTGTCACTACATGCTGAGGTTCTATCTGTCCCCGGTGTTGCAAAGGATGGGTCTGGCCTCATTGGCGCGGAATGCTCCATGGAGTTGGTCCGGACCATACCATCTATCCTTCGTGGAAAAGTTTGTGCAGAAAAACACCTTTGACCGCCAATCCATCAAGCAGTGGTCTGCACGGAATGTCCTCAAGGCCCTATGGGAAAAGGAGATGGTGGATCCTGTCGGATCGTTCCCCGAGCAGACTGCCAAAGTCATTTGGCAGACTGGCCTCATCACCAGAACTTTCAAACAAGCACCAAGGCGTAATGTGGCTGGTGTTGTGAAGGGCCCTCCCCCTCAGATCCTTCCTGGAGTCTCACCGCCTCAGCACGCTGCCCTTGAGGTGGCTGTGGTGGGGAAGAGACAGTTGCCCACCTCTGTCTGGAATGTGTCTTTGCAAAGCAGGTCTGGAAAGAGCTGCAGTAATTTTTGTCGAGGTTTATCCCGAGCAGCTCCATAATGCAGGAGTCTGTGCTCTACGGGCTGTTCCCAGGGACACACATGGAGATAAACATCAACTGCTGCTGGAGGACCATCAGTTTGGTGAAGGACGCACTTTGGTCTGCCCAAAACTTGCTGGTCGTCCAGAACAAAGAGTTGTCTATGACCAAGTGTTGCAGACTAGCACATTCCAAGGTCCAGGACTAAGTGCTGAGGGACGCACTAAAACTTAGGGCAGCCGCTGCAAAGGCTCAAGGGGGGAAGACCACTGTGTCACCGCCATAGTGAACTGAGGGTCTGGAACCAGTGTAAAACCCCTCGGGCTGTATGCACCAAAATGTTTTTTTTGCTATGTGATGCCAATGTACATTGCATTTAAAATGGAATGGCAAGTGTTGTGAGGCACTTCATGTTTTCTGTATCAAAGAAATCTGATCTCTATTGTACTTCCCAAAATATGAAATTTGAACTGTTTTGTAAAGTATTGTTGCAAATTTTTATGACTAAAGTATGTTTTTGGAAAAAAAAGACTGCCTCTGCCACATCCAGGCAAGCCTCTTGTGACTGAGCCTGGGTGCCTGCTCTCACTCTCTGGGAAAAGGATAGGGTGGTGTGCCCTCACTGCCTCCACCATAACCTGAAGAGAAGCATCTGAAAATCTTGGTGCAGCTCTGGATCTCCTTTCCTCCATAATGGTTCTCCCTCCAAGTACTACACTTAATGCAGCCACACAGCAGACTGGGTGGCCAGCTTTAAATTCACTGCCCTCATTCAGTGTCCCGCCTCCTGAGACCACCCACCGTCCTTAATTGGACAGCAAGTGCAGATGTGGCAATCTAATCGGCTACCTCGCGGAAGATCCACCCCCCCCCCCCCCCACCCCACCCCATGCACTTCAGAGCCCTGTGGGGTTGGAACCTGTAAATGCTCCCAACTCACACTTTGAGGCATGCTACACTATTGTCCTCAATGGATGATGCACTGGACTGCCAAACAAGGTAACCTTCCTCACTCAACCTCATTTATACAGCAGCATCTCTGTTCTGCCAGCCATCAAACAGAGGTTTCTGTTGCTGCACCACTCCCTCATTTGTCCACAAATTCCTGCCTCCACATTTATTTTGCCCACAACTTACTTTTTTCACACAGCCTTGAAAAATCTTGCAAAAAGTTCTGAGCTTCAAAAAGGGCTTACAAAAAAAACTTGTCATCACATGTAATCATTTGTCTTTAAATTGCTTTTTATCTTTTAAATTCTCTTCTGTAGCTTTCAAGTGGCTGCTAACTTGCCAGATTGGTCTGCTCCCTGCATAAGGTCCAATCCAACCCAGGAGTACATTGTGTAAATGCAATTAGGACCGACCACAGAATATATTTTGTAGTTGGCCATTTCTAAAGCTTACCAGTCCCACCAGGATTATAAAACCTAGCCCTACATCCTATTTTTACTTATATTACTGGAGGAGTAACTCTACTCAGAAAATTAAGTTTATTCACATGAATGTAATATGTAGTTTATGATTCTTGAGCAATCCCTACAACAAAGATAACTTCATGCATCAAACGTGAACTATGCATAATGAAGTGACTATAGCAACATGGAATTTTTTCTTGAAAAATGATTTCTTCCAGTTGTGGACTTGTAAAATCTAAGATGCTGGGGTAGAGTTTCATCTTTACTATCTTGACATTAAGCAATGCCTGGTCAGAGCACAGAAAGGAAAACCTGGCAGAGATGCAAACATGCTTGAAACAGAACTCACTAATTTTCCTTCATTCATTTCAATGAAGCACAATCAGATTTTGTTACTGGTGTGCAATCCTCCCTGCAAGACTTATTCCTTCTCTGCTTCACTGAGATGGTAAGTATGAAAATCTACCCTAACCTTTTATTAACTGAATGTTTTCTGAGTATAATTAGCAACTACATTATTCCTAGATTGCATTTTTATGGGCTTTTGATTAGAGACTTGCTGTCATTGGGCATCTGATCCAGCACAGTGCCCTCTACAGGGGCTCTTCAACCCATTGAAGAATCTTCACTGTGACAGAGAGTAAGCCAGGAAACATAAACTAAATTTAAATCATGTACAGAAAGCAAAATAACAAGGGGGTTGGGGGCTGGGGGGGGGGGGGGGGGGGGGGGAGTGGAAGAGAGGAAGAGAGAAAGAGAGAGAGAGAGAGAGAAAGATAAAAGATACAGATACAATAAGTTTTTTTAAAAAGTCTTTCTTTAAATCTCTGACACTAATGAAATTCTGAAGAAATGTGATGCCATACTTATAAAATTAAACTTTCAGTGCCAGAGTAGTAGTTATGACTTATCACGCTGTTAGAAATTCACTTATATCTAAATGCACCAGCCTTAACCTTTTTTTGGCATATTTAGTCTCAGCGAGGTACTGTTATAGCGCAGGCTGTGTGAGAGCAGAGTAACTCGGACTACAACTTCCGGATTTCCATGTCTTTCTGCACATATGTATACTTCAGAAGTTGCTGTCCGATTTACAGGACAATAACAGCGAGTGCTGTTAGCCTCACTGTTACTCTGAATGCAAAATCTGGACCTTTATGTTGGAAGTACTACCTGTATACTTGCACGCTCTTTGAACATAAACAAGTAGATTATGGTTGGAGAATATTAATTTCAGAAAAATAAATACACACAAAATTAATTGTTCAGTGTCCTGTCTTTTTAGCAGAGAATAAAATTAAAAGGCTAAGATGTATAGTATTCTAAGAGTTTATGTAACCAATAAAATGTGAAAACAATTACACATGACTGCATGTTTCGATTTTTTTTAAAAATCACCAAGTAGTGAAGAGATAGTAATTGTAAACAGGAAACTTAATTGCAAAAATTAAATTGCAACAGTAACAAGCTGGTCAGTAAGTTGAGTAAAACTAGTGGATATAGTTCCCGTTATGTGGCTGGTATTCTTTGAGCAGACTCTCCAGCGAAATAAAGACTCCCACTGATGCTTTCAGTAGAAGGTAAGTATAGATGTTGTAAATGGAATGCCAGAGTAAATTAAGGAGTTTGCTTGAGTGCTGCAATATAGGTTGAGTAAAAGCTGAATCTGTAAACACGTCTGCTACTGTATAGATTGTATATCTGCATTAATTTCTGTAATAGATTAAAGATACCAACATAGAGGAATTAATAATTTGAGAGCTGCTTTTATAAAATAGATTATTTTGATGATGGAGGAGGCAAATTTATTTATTTTAAGCAATCTACATCTTCAGTAGATAGATATTTGTGATGGTTTAAGATAAAAAAGTAACTTGTGAATTAGGAGGTTTGAACTTTGCTAAGTGTGTAGTCTTTCACCTCCTCTATGCAGTTCTAGCACTTAATGCAATTGTTATTGTGCAATAAGAAAATTATGTAAAATATCAATGTCAGAATTCAATGGTATGCAATACACTTTTTTTTAAAATGTGCAATGCATGTATGAGAGGAGAAATGATCAGTTGAATAATTATAGAATTACTTTTGCATTTATATCTAATTGCAATCTGAGCAAGAAATTAGAGAACAATTTTAGATAAATTATTTTATAATATGTTTTTAATACTGTGCTGTACTCTATTTCCTCTGCCCTCCTTAAAACTTACCTCTTTGACCAAGCTTTTAGTTACCAGTACTAATATCGCTTCAGTTTTGTGTCAATATTTGACTTATTACACTGCTGTGAAGCACCTTATGTTATTTTCCTATGTGACATGCATTTATATAAATGTAAGTTCTGTTATTGCCATCTTTCTTAATAACTAAGAAGTTCTTCAATGTGATATACTTCCTTTTTTAATTTTTTTTTTGTTTAGACCTGCTATTTGTTTGTTTATTGGACCAGTAATGAAGGTACTTCCTCCCACCTCCACCCTTTTCCTTTGATGGGTTAATTTACAGGCAACACTTCACAATTCTATTGACTGTTTTTAAATTACAGTTTATTTTGCTTTCTCTGTCATTCTTGTTTTTATAGTTCCTTGAAATTTGTGCAAGAGTATGCATCTCAAAGCTCTGTGGCAATGGCACAAGATTCCCTTCAGGGAGCCCCTGCGGAAGTAAAGGAACACTGGCTATATGAAGAATATAGAAGGTTAGTTTTAGGAAGCACAATATTTCATTTATACTTCTGTAAAAGGCAGTTATTCTGAATTGTCATAATATGCGAATGTTGTGAAGGACATTACATACACAATTGACACCATCCAGAACAAAGCAACCTCCTTGATTGGTACCCCATCTACAAACATTCACTCCCTCCACCACCGACGCACAGTGGCAGCAGTGTGTACCATCTACAAGATGCACTGCAGCAACACATCAAGGGGCTCCTTAGACAGCACCTTCCAAACTCGCAACCTCAACCACCTAGAAGAACAAGGACAGCAGTTGCATGGGAACACCACCACCTGCAAGTTCTCCTCCAAGCCACACACTTTCTCAATGGCAATTAGGGATGGGTAATAAATGCTGGCATAGCCAGCAATGCCCACATCCCCCATAGATAAATAAATAAACAACTTGACTTCAGTGTCTGAGGTTTTTTTTAAATTCCTGTATTCAATGTGGCGGCAAAGGATGGCACAGTGGTTAGCACCGCAGCCTCACAGCTCCAGCGACCCAGGTTCGATTCTGGGTACTGCCTGTGCAGAGTTTGCAAGTTCTCCCTGTGACTGCGTGGATTTTCGTCGGGTGCTCCGGTTTTCGCCCACAGCCAAAGACTTGCAGGTTGATAGGTAAATTGGCCATTATAAATTGACCCTAGTATAGGTAGATGGTAGGGGAATTGAGGGAAGGTGGGGATGTGAGAGGGTAATGGGATTAATGTAGAATTAGTATAAATGGGTGGTTGATGGTCGGCACAGACTCGGTGGGCCGAAGGGCCTGTTTCAGTGCTGTATCTCTAAATAAATAAATGCTTTGAAACTGGACTCTGCTGGGGACACAGCTCCGGTGAATATAGCAGAAACCTATCTGGAAACTTTGATGCCAGTGGGATTGATTGGAGGTGTTTTGTGTGATATATTTTCTTCAGTGACACCATGAATGGCAATAGATTCTGTGACAGCACTTCACACACTCAATTTCAGCAAAGAGATAGTTCTATACACAGTGTTCTGGCGCAAAGTAGATGGCACATCTGAAATGCACACCAAAGATGAAAGATTCCAAATTAGGCCTTAGTCTCATTTCCATAAAAATGGCAAGCTGTGGGCATATATCGGGTGTCCTGATGTAGTTTGCCAGTCAGGACCTTCTCAAAATTATCCAGCTAGGACACCAAGCTGGCCTAATAATAAGATCTGGGGGTGGGGGGCGGTTGAGGGGGTGGGGGGCGGATTGGCGGTGTTTGGAGAGAGCAGTGAGTGCAGGCCAACAGTGGCTTGCAGTATTGGTGTAGAACCAGGAGGGGCACTTCTGCTCCTTGCTCTATATTGGGGTAAGTAAAAAGCAAGAGACTTACCTGTTTTTTGTAGCTTTAGCAATCCGTTTCAGGGCCACTGGTTAGACTGTGATACACATGGTTGATATCATTAGCCACTGATGTATTTGTGAATTTAATTTTCCATAATTATCTACTAATTTGTCCTCAGTTGTTTGTGATTTGTATCAAAAAGTCAGAATATTGGTACAACTATATAGTAAGTTGAATACTTTAATTGGATTAATGATCTTGTTAACATCACTTGCACAGGAATTTGATGTAAATGAGTTAACCCATGTATTAAAAATAGTACACAGAGATTTTTTGGAATGTGATGATGCTTGGTTCTTAGTCAGAAGGTCATGGGTTCAAACCCTATTGAGCATGTAATCTCAGCTAACACTTCAGTGCAGTACTGAGAGTGTACTGGATTGGCAGCAGAACTGTCTTTCCAATAAAACACTAACTGAGGCTCTGTCTGCTGTTCAAGTGGAGATAAAAGTTCCTATAGCATTATTCAAAGAAGAGAAAAGAGGTTCTTCCAGTGCTCTGGCCAACTATTATTCTGCAATCAGCAGTTCCAAAAACAGATTAACTGGCCATTTATCTCATTGAGGTCTGTGGAACCTTGCCTATCAAACAATTAGATGAAAGGCACTACATAAATGCAAGTTTGTTCTTACATTTAACCTTTTTACCATTTTTAACATTCTAACTTGATCAAAAGCTGCGATTACGACATTGTGGTTTGACAACTGTCTTATTTCATTAAGTATCTAATTTTAGGTTCGGATTATAGTCAATTGGATCATTCCAAATGTTGTTGGTATCTACATAGCATTAATCGATGTTGAGTAGCGATCATAAATTGTTCCTTTCAAAAGTATATTGGGATAGGAAATTAATCCTAATATTTTAAGAGGCCACTGTCTTCTTGAATTATTGCAATGATTAATGATTCATATAAATAATGAGTTTATCTTTAAATGTAATTAATATTGATTGAAGGGAGTTAGCTATAACATGAGTTAACATTATATAACATTAAAAGGAATCTTTGCTCGATGCATGGTCTCTGCAAGCTTGACTGTTAATAATGGACGATGATAAGTAACAAAAGTTACTGAGAACTCTCTGTAGGTGCAAACTAATTGAATTCACAGGCTGTTTCACCCCAGGATATAATTTGATTCAACAATGAGTCTCAGCTACTGGAATTTATTTTAACTCTGTGAATTAATATCAAGAATTATACATATATCTTTAAATTTACAGATGACTACTGTATGAAATTAACATCCTGCTTAACACTTCAACTCCACAGAGCAGAGACTTCTGGTAATTTGTACCACCTGATCCCCAGAGTGTTTTTGATGAGTTGAGAATAAAGTAATAGTATGATGGGATTCACATTGAAAGTTTGGAAAAATAATTCCATACTTTAGAGTTAAGTTGAGTTATCTTCCTGCCTCCTGGTGATTGTAGATCCCACATGAAATTATTTTGAATAGTTGAATCTTGTTTCAATTAGACTTTCATTCACACACAAGGCTACCTCTAATTAAGAATGGAGTCAAACACACTCTGGTACCACCATATCCCAAAAGTCTGTCCACCATCTACAAGGCACAAGTCAGGAGTGAGATGGAATACTCTCCACTTGCCTGGATGGGTGCAGCTCCAAAAACACTCAAGAAGCTCGACACCATCCAGGACAAAGCAGCCCACTTGATTAGCACCCCATCTACAAACATTCACTCCCTCCACCACCGACGCACAGTGGCAGCAGTGTGTACCATCTACAAGATGCACTGCAGCAATGCACCAAGGCTCCTTAGACAGCACCTTCCAAACCCACGACCTCTACCACCCAGAAGAACAAAGGCAGCAGTTGCATGGGAACACCACCACCTGCAAGTTCCCCTCCAAGCTGCACACCAACTTGACTTGGAACTGTATCACCGTTCCTTCGCTTAAGTTGGGTCAAAATCCTGGAACTCCCTAACAGCACTGTGCGTGTACCTACCCAACATGGACTGCAGCAGTTCAAGAAGGCAGCTCACCACCACCTTCTCAAGGGCAATTAGGGATGGGCAATAAATGCTAGCATAGCAAGCGACACCCACATCCCATGAATGAATAAAAAAAATCACCCAGCATCAAATGGCGCTGCAGGAAGGAGTGTGCAGTATTCGAAGAGGTCTTTTCAAAAGTATTTGCTTGGTGACAAGATAGGCAGTGAGTTCCATGTTTCCCTTTGACACATGCCAGGCAATTTTCTGCTCTTGCAGAATAACCCCACAGTCTACAATAGCCTCACGCTATGAGTTAATGTTTAAACTTGCTCCTTGGACTAGGTTTAGTTTGCTTGACCCTGGCATCAATAACAAAGTAAGAGAAAAGCAAGAGAAAGTGAAGATGAGTCATGATATACCAGGCATGAAACTTAGAGAGTTCAGTGCGGGTCAGAAGGTCATGGAGAAAAACCACCGAGATGGTAAGGAGAAGTATGTGTTTGGAGTTGTTGTAAAGAGACTATATGCATTTACGTATCTAGTGAAGATTGGAGAGAGATTCCGTTGTGTCATCTAGATCATTTGCTTGAACGAGGGAATCTAACAAGAGGAGAGCATGATAACCCTCCTAGAGTCCAAATTCCTCCTCCAGTTCAAAGTGGAAATCAGGAAGAAAGGGAAAGTTACAAAGAAACTGAAAGTTTGCCGGTATCGCAGCATCCATCATTAGAGCAAAGTGAGCCATTGACTAATCAGTCATTGTCATAGTGCCAACCATTAAGTGGAGTTGGTAGTGTTATGCAAGTACCTCTGTATTTTGTTAAATAGATTTTTTGAGGATTACATTTTGGAAGATTGAAGAAATGTTAAATTTTGGGGTTTTCAAAGGACTTCATGTAAAGACCACTTGACTTTGAAAAAACAGTCCCTGGAAATGTTTTTCAAAGGGGCACCGAGAGGTCTTTTGAGGAAAACAAGCCTTTCTGGGAAACCACCTGACTTCCAGCTCAATAAACAACAGAGAACTTTGGATACCTCGAGAAATTGTACAAAGAGGTGACAAGTCATGATTGATGGAGGTCAAAAGGTTGATCTTCTGTTGGTTTCACTTTTGAATTGTTTTGAGTTAGGGTTGACCTGTATAAAAAGGGAGAGAACTTCCAAGGAGAGAAGAGAACTTCCAAGGAAGGAGAGTAGACCACAGCCCAGCTCAGCTTTTCAGCACCTCTCTAAAAGACCCTGAGAAGTCCATTGTGCCAACTTATCTCATCTCCTATCTTTGAAGAAAAGTCTGCTAAATTAATTCTCAACGCTGCCTGATAACTGTTCTAAATATCCCAATGACCTGTCTACATGTACTCGGAGGCTAGACTGTATGCCAGTTTTGCAACACAACATATCTCATTTGTTTTTTCTTCAAAAATGAGCAAGTATTCAGCCTAAGTGTCTTTTTGTCTGTTTTTTTGGTAACCGAGCTCTAATAACAATCCCTTTTTTGTCCGGTTAACTGGTGTATGTGTATGTGTGTGTGAGGAGCTAAGGTAAAAAGGGAACTTTAATATTTCGATCTGTGTGTTTATGCTTTCCTTCATTACTAGTTAAGACTTGTTTTATAATAAACTGATAATTTTGTTGTTTATTAAAGAAACCTGGTTGGTGTGTTAGATTCTATTTTTATTCTAGAATAAATGAAAAAGCGTATCGGTAAGTGGGAAAAGATTTAAATATATGTTGTGATCTGTGGAGAAGTGGAACTAGTATAAAAAGTGCACTCCTCCCGCCTCAGTAGTAACAATAGTCAAAGTCAAAGTTCAGATTTGACACAGTCAGAGATGTTGAGAGAGCAGAGTCAAATTCATGGAAATTGAAATGGGAGAAGCTACCCAGACAGACGGAGAAAGAAGCCAGGCAGGTTAATTGAGAATATTGAGGAAGAAGCACGAAGTTAAAGAGAAATTGGAAGTATGAGCCTACTTCCCATTCCAAGAGAGGTTAAGTATTTTTTTATTATTATTTTGTTTAGTCAAATAAAAGGCCATTAGACTAAATGGTATGTTGAAATACTTGAAGTAGTGCAGTTCGATACTGGGTGTCTGCAAATAGTATACAAAACACACGATACATATACATATTGCAGTGTTATTTCAGGAAAGAAGTTGTTCGTTTCATTATTTCTTGGCAAATGATTTTCATTATCCACATTCTGGTGTTCAGACAATTTTTTTTTTACATTGTTACATTACCTCAAAGACTACTGGGAAAGCTACCGCCTTCACTGCCACTGGGCCATTACCAAGGAGCAGGTAAACTAGTGACAATCCCCACGGTTACCAGTCCTAAAATAAGGTCACACTCCAGGTGCATCCGATATAAAGATATGAGCATATACCTTCCCCCGATAGTTTACTAGTACTTTAGCATTCAGGTATGACTATGGGCTCACTCACTTCACTCGAGGGGTATGGGGTAATTTTTACTCTGGACACAAAATCCTGATAACTCTCAGGTATTTTGTGATGTTCTCCCGCACTCACAGTGGTATGTTTACTGGGTTTTACTGCTGCAGTTAAAGCCACTGCCTGATCTGCTGTGCTTTCCATCAGGGCCCCTTTTCCTGCAATGATCTTCCGTACCCTGACTAATCCTATGGGTTTTCCCCGTAATTTCCAGCAGTCAGCTCAAAGACGACCTTCCTTGTGACAATGGAAACATACAGGCTTTTGGGCGTCACTCCTTCTGATGGAAACCACACCTGCCAAAATGAGACATATTAGTTTCGTCATATGGAACATTATTATTTGAATGTTTACTGGATATTGAAAAAATCCTTCTTAAAAAAAAAAAGTTGCATGGAGAGACAATGGGAGTACCCCTGGATTCAATTAGCAAGATGGGTTTTGTTAACAGTGATGATCAAGAGACATTGAGAGTTATTGAATGTGTAAGAGCCAGCATTCCACCCCCCACTGAGAGTGTCTGGTGAGCTGTGAGAAACATAGAAACGTAGAAAATAGGAGCAGGAGTAGGCCATTCGACCCTTCGAGCCTGCTCCGCCATTCATTACGATCATGGCTGATCATCCAACTCAGTAACCTGTTCCCGCTTTCGCCACATACCCTTTGATCCCTTTAGACCCAAGAGCTATACCTAACTCCTTCTCGAAACATACAATGTTTTGGCCTCAACTGCTTTCTGTGGTAGCGAATTCCACAGGCTCACCATTCTCTGGGTGAAGAAATTTCTCCTCATCTCAGTCCTGAAAGGTTTACTCTGTATCCTGAGATTATGACTCCTGGTTCTGAACTCCCCCACCATCGGGAACATCCTTCCTGCATTTACCCTGTCAAGTCCTGTTAGAATTCTATAAGTTTCTATGAGATCCCTCATCACTCTTCTGAACTCCAGCGAATATAATCCTAACCGACTCAATCTCTCCTCATACGTCAGTCCCACAATCCCAGGAATCAGTCTGGTAAACCTTCGCTGCACTCCCTCTATAGCAACAACATCCTTCCTCAGATAAGGAGATCAAAACTGCACACAATATTCCAGGTGTGGCCTCACCAAGGCCCTGTATAATTGCAGCAGGACATCCCTGCTCCTGTACTCGAATCCTCTCGCTATGAAGGCCAACATACCATTTGCCTTTTTTTACCGCCTCTTGCACCTGCATGCTTACCTTCAGTGACTGGTGTACGAGAACACCCAGGTCTCGTTGCATATTCCCCTCTCTCAGTTTATAGCTGTTCAGATAATCTGCCTTCCTGTTTTTGCTACCAAAGTGGATAACCTCACATTTATCCACATTGTACTGCATCTGCCATGCATTTCCCCACTCACTCAACTTGTCCAAATCACCCTGAAGCCTCTTTGCATCCTCCTCACAACTCACCCTCCCACCCAGTTTTGTGTCATCTGCAAATTTGGAGATATTACATTTAGTTCGCTCATCTAAATCATTAATGTATATTGTGAATAGCTGGGGTCCTAGCACCGATCCCTGCAGTACCCCACTAGTCACTGCCTGCCATTTGGAAAAAGACCCATTTATCCCTACTCTTTGTTTCCTGTTTGCCAACCAATTTTCTATCCATCGCAATACACTAACCCCAATCCCATGCGTTTTACTTTTACACGCTAATCTCTTATGTGGGACTTTATCGAAAGCCTTCTGAAAGTCCAAATAAACCACATCCACTGACTCCCCCTCATCAACTCTACTAGTTACATCCTCAAAGAATTCTAGTAGATTTGTCAAGCATGATTTCCCTTTCGTAAATCCATGCTGACTCTGTCTGATTCTACCACTGTTCTCCAAGTGCTCTGCTATAAAATCTTTGAGGAATCCACAAACCTCGCAGGCGAGGCTGTCTCGAGAAAAAAAACTAGTCACATGACTAACCTCGCCAACCTGGAGTTAATTGAATTGTGCTCACGGAGCAGTTTTTGGAAGAGACTACAATTGAACTTCAAGAAGAGAGGAACCACACAATAGAAAAGATATGATTGCACTAGAGAGGGTACAGAGGAGATTTATGAGGATGTTGCCTGGACTAGAAAATTTTAGTTATGTGGAAAGATTGGATAAGCTAGGGTTGTTTTCTTTGGAGCAGAGGAGGCTGAGAGGGGACCTAATTGAAGTGCATACAGTTACGGGCTATAAGCCTCACAAAAATGGCGATTCCAAGCATGGCGGCTCATTTAAATAGCTGGGCAAGCCCCCCCGATCACATGGGAGGGCGGGCTCTCCGTCCCTGGCAATGGCATCAGCTGCCTGTGTGCAGGCACTGACACCATTTTTTAAAGGGCTGTCAGCCCTACTGTGACATTCAAATATTTAAAGTGAAATTGATTTAAAATAAATAAATACATTTCTTTTGCCCCTTTCCCACCGCGTCCCCCCACCCCCGCCAATATCAATTAAATTAATTATTGATCATTCCCCCCCCCTCAAAAACACTTAGTTTTACAATCTGACCCTCCCCCCCTCCCCAAACTGTACAAATTTTAAACTGTAACCCTTCCTACTATCCCCTACACCCATGACATTAATTTGACCCCATTTCCCCCCCCCCCCCCCACCGCACTGATAAACTTACCTCCTCCCCCGTCCTCACCAGTGTTGTACCTCATTTCCCCAACGGGGATCCGAAGGTGCAGCAGTGCCGGCCATCGGGGTGAAGATCACAGTGGGACATCAGGAAGTGCCAGGAGAGTAATTAATGCAGGTATTTTAATTTATTTAAATATTTAAATTGCAATCCCATCCCTGAGTGGCAGGGTGGCACCACGAGGCCTCGCTCCCACTGGCAATATCGGGCCGGGCCCTGCTGGCGTCGAGGTCCGTGGCGAGCATCATCCAGGTCCATCTTCAGGTCTCCAACCCCCCACCCCCGCCATGGATTCCGACGATGAGGGCTCTATAGAATCCAGCCCTATGAGGGGTCCACCAGATAGAGTGGATAGGAAGGCCCTATGCCCCTTGGTTGAGGGATCTATAACCAGGGGACAAAAGAAACAAAGAACAAAGATAATTACAGCACAGGAACAGGCCCTTCGGCCCTCCAAGCCTGCGCCGATCCAGATCCTCTCTCTAAACATGTCGCCTATTTTCTAAGGTTCTGTATCTCTTTTCTTCCTGCCCATTCATGTATCTGTCTAGATACATCTTAAAATACTCCATCGTGCCCGCATCTACCACCTCCGCTGGCAATGCGTTCCAGGTGCCCACCACCCTCTGCGTAAAGAACTTTCCACGCATATCCCCCCTAAACTTTTCCCCTTTCACTTTGAACTCGTGTCCTCTAGTAATTGAAACCCCCACTCTGGGAAAAAGCCTCTTGCTATCCACCCTGTCTATACCTCTCATGATTTTGTACACCTCAATCAGGTCCCCCCTCAACCTCCGTCTTTCTAATGAAAATAATCCTAATCTGCTCAACCTCTCTTCATAGCTAGCGCCCTCCATACCAGGCAACATCCTGGTGAACCTCCTCTGCACCCTCTCCAAAGCATCCACATCCTTTTGATAATGTGGCGACCAGAACTGTACGCAGTATTCCAAATGTGGCCGAACCAAAGTCCTATACAACTGTAACATGACCTGCCAACTCTTGTACTCAATGCCCCGTCCGATGAAGGAAAGCATGCCGTATGCCTTCTTGACCACTCTATTTACCTGCGTTCCCACCTTCAGGGAACAGTGGACCTGAACACCCAAATCTCTCTGGACATAGCTTTAGGGTAAGATGCAGGAGGTTTAGAGAGGATTTGAGGAGAAATGTTTTCACCCAGAGAGTGGTGTGGTTCTGAAAGGGTGGTCGAGGCAGAAACCCTTATAACATTTAAAAAGTATTTGGATATGCACTTGAAGTACCGAAACATACAAGGCTACAGACCATGAGCTGAAAAGTGGGATTAGGCTGGATGGCTCCTTGTCGGCCAGCAGAAACACAATGGGCTGAATGGTCTCTTTCCATGCTGTAAATTTCTATGATTCACACAACAATGCAACCAGATTGGGAAGTCAATGGGTTGGGGAACTGAAATTGTGCGTTTCCAGTCTGTGACATCAGACATTTGTTTTTTTTTTAAAGCTTTTATAAGCGATTCATCTTCACCATATGTTTCAAATACACTGAAGACAGACTATAGTACTACAATATCTTGGGCCAGGGAGTTAACTTTTTTTGGGCGGGGAGAGCCGGTGGGGGAAAGAGTGAACAATCTCCACTGCAGAATCACAAAATGAAAAATGCCAGTAATCCCCCTAATACTAAGAAATGGAAGGGAAATATAGAGCCTGCCACAAACTACTTTTTTTTTATTGTCACCAAGTGCAGAATTAAGTTAATAATGGAACTACACCTGATTACTGCTGGCAGAAAAATGATGAATAACTTCAATAAGTGCCTTGCAAAACACTGATTGCCAAGCGAATGCTTTGTAAAACACTTATTGCGCGTGAATATCTTGCATTGTCACTAGAGGGTGCTATTTGTTAGTGTTAGTCAAGATTTTTAAACTGGGGCATCTTGATTAGATAAACTTACTTCAAAAGATCAGTCAAAGAGTAATAAAATACATTTGGTGCACACCTTTTGCAAGAGTTCCCTGTTTCATTAAAACAAATTTGACAAGTTTGAAACATTTCATTTCTGACATCCGGAGTCAAACACCTTGAGATGATAATGCAGAAGCAGATTGAAGTTGCCTGTACTCTGTGCTAATAGTCTGCCTCAGTCCCAACCAAAAAAAAAGTCCAATGGCAGAGCATCATGACATTTTCCAATTCTCACACCCCAATCGCTTTTCTGAATAAGATTGACAATGAAGGGACAGTTTTGTGCTGTGGGTTGTTGCCCGCTAGGAACTGGGAGGTCCTGCCCATACTTTTTTCAGATGTGACAGTCGGAAGACAAACATTCATCCCACCAGTCTGGGTCAGATTCTCAGCCAATTTCTTACTGTGCAGTGCAGTATCGCTATTGGAAGGGGGTAGACTAAAAGCTCTAGATATTCAGTTTATGTTTTGGAGGCAGGTGGTATTAAATTATAATGGAAGAAAAAGAAAATTATTCAAATAAAGTTAATTTATCCCAGTGATGTTTAAATTAATACAAATATTAATGCAACCTCATCCATTTAAAAAATGCAGCCCAAAGGCGCTGAACATTGAGTTGTAAATGTTTACGTGAATGAGCACAACATATGCTTGGACATCAAATTTCATGGTTGATTGGCTGTTCACTATGGAAAATATTTTAACTGTCAGATGAGCACTGGAGTATGAAATGTTGGACCAGCAATAAAAGGTTATCACAATCATAAATGCAATTCTTTATGCAACTAAGAGAATGGGATTGCTGCCCTCCTAAGAAAATCTCTGATCTTTTAGTTGAAAACCTCAAATATACATTGGCAGTTATGCTGCTTCTTTGGTAATTGGAATCTATTCTACGGATGTAGCAAATTAAACAAATAATCTGAGGATCATGACTAAAGTTCCATAGTTCGAAAAGTAAGAAAACAGCATAAAGTTCAGTAATGAAACTGATAAAATACATCCAGGATTTTAAGTTTCTGTAATTTTTCTGTGATTACTTTTCATAGCTTTTAAAATTTTCTGTTGGAAGTAGAGGGCGACACCCCATTCTGTTTTCTACAAGTTGTACTAAGTAATAAAGCTGACAACAGTACCTTTTGCCTTTATTCAAAAAGGACAGAAGAAAGCATGGAATGACCCAACAGGTCGAGTCTTTCCACAGATCATTGTTTAATCTCGTGAGGGAAAATTTCTCCCGGTTCCTACCCCCTCAAAGATGGTCAGGCAAACCTCCACAATATCCAGTTAGATTTAAAGCTTAATTATTCAATTCTGTTCGACTGCTTCTCATAGATGGCATTTCCATGGTCCCTGCAGCACAGAGATCTATGGAGTATTTGAAGCTGCAGATATCTGTTGGTTAAATCATTATTTATTCCTTTGTAAAAGTTTAAATGCTTTGAAAGTTGCATAGAGGAACTCAACATTACAAGAGCATGAAAACCAATTTAACACAAGGTGCATTTATTGATTCTCAGCATCTCAAAGGTGAGCATCCATAGTTCAACTGCCAATGCTCTTTCAGTTCCATTATTTGAGTAGAGAATGTGCTCATTTTTAAGGCAAATCTTTGAAATATTTTCTTTTGAAGGTTTTGAAATATGAAGGGTCAGTATAATTGTATGTACAGATTACATTTGTGTGAGTGTGGATTTTCTCTTGTTTCCTTAGTGGGGTTTGAAATTCATGTAAGTGAATGAGCAAATAAAACTCTCATTTAGATCACAACTAAAGGCATTAGTTCTGACTCTCCAATGCAGTCTGTCTCTTTCATTCAAGAATTCTATTAAGTTTCATCTTAACCTTCTCTACTCCAGTAGAAATAATCCGTGTCTTTTCTCACAACTATGGTTCCTCATCCCTAGTGAATCCGTCATTTGGTGAATCTATGCTGTATATTCTCTGTGGATTTAATATCCTTTCTGTAATGGAATACCCAAAATTGCACACGAGGCTAACTTGTCTAAACATTGCTGTCGACAAATGTAACGTTACTTCTTTGGGCTTATGGGGGCTGGTTTCATTGACTAGGCTTGTATTTCTATGAGTATAGAAGATTAAGGGATGATCTAATTGAGGTGTTTAAGATGATTAACAGATTTCTTAGGATAGATGGGGAGCAACTATTTCCTCTGGTGGTGGGATCCAAAGCAAGGGGGATAAACTTAAAATTAGAGCTCGGCTGTTGAGGAGTGATGTCAAGAAGCACTATTTCACACAAAGGGTAGTGGAAATTTGAAACTTTCCTAAAAAATTGAAACTAGGTCAATGGAAAATTTCAAAACAGATTAGTCAGCACAGAGACAGGCTTTTCGGCCCATTGTGTCTGTGCTGGCCATCAAGCACCTAACTATTCTAATCCCATTTTTCAGCACTTGGCCTGTAGCCTTGTATGCTATGGCATTTCACATGCTCATCTAAATACTTCTTAAATGTTGTGAGGGTTCCTGCCTCTACCACCCCTTCAGGCAGTGCGTTCCAGATTCCAACCACCCTCTGGGTGAAAAACTTTTTCCTGAAATCCTCTCTAAACCTCCTGCCCCTTACCTTAAATGTATGCTCCCTGGTTATTGACCCCTCCGCTAAGGGAAAAAGTTCCTTCCTATCTAACCTATCAATGTCCCTCATAATTTTGTTACCTCAATCAAGTGCCCCCTCAGCCTTCTCTGCTCTAAGGAAAACAACCCTAGCCTTTTAAGTACTCTTAATAGCTGAAATGCTCCAGCCCAGAAAACATCCTGGTGAATCTCCTCTGCACCCTCTCCAGTGCAATTACATCCTTCCTGTAGTGTGGTGCCCAGAACTGTACAGAGTACTCCAGCTGTGGCCTAACTAGCGTTTTATACAGCTCCATAACCTCCCTGCTTATATATTCTATGCCTCGGCTAATAAAGGCAAGTACCCCATATGCCTTCCTAACGACCTTATCCACCTGTGCTGCTCCCTTCAGTGATCTATGGACAAGTACAACAAGGTCCCTCTGACCTTCTGTACTTCCAAGGGTCCTACCATCCATTGTATATTCCCTTGGCTTGTTAGTCCTCCCAAAATGCATCACCTCACACTTCTCAGGATTAAATTCCATTTGCCACTGCTCCGCCCATCTTACCAGCCCATCTATATCGTCCTGTAATCTAAGGCTTTTCTCCTCACTGTTTATGACACCACCAATTTTTGTGTCATCTGCGAACTTACTGATCATACCTCCTATAGTCACGTCTATAGATTTTTGTTAGATATGGTATGAAGGGATATGGAACCAAGCGCGTTAATGGAGTTGACTGTCAGATCAGCCAAAATCTAACTGATTGGCAGAAGAGGCTTGAGGGCTGAATGGCCTAGTCCTGTTCCCATATTGTATATTATGCTGCTATTTATAAAGACTAACATGGGCTATGTTTTACAGCCCCCTGACATCAGCGGTCATGGCGGGGGTGGGTGCTGGAAAATGCCTCTGGCAGAGGCCCGGCACAGGCCTCGATGCTGGGAAGGCCTGGCACAATATTGCCGGCAGTGGCGAGGCCTAGTGGCCATCTGAGTATCCAAGGTAGAACACTGGTGGGGAGGGGGGAGAAAGTAAGTTTTCAGTGCGAGCAAGGTCAAACTACTTTCATTGGTCTAGGTGGTGGAAAGGGGTAAAGTTTAAAGTTGATGAACTTTGTGGGGAGATGGTTGGGAGCACAAGGTAAGTGTTTTGGCGGGGAGAAGGCAGGTAATTACTTCTATGCTTATTGGGGGTAGGGGGGGTTGGTGGGAGAGGGCCAGGATCACTTTATTTCATTTTTCAGAATCATTACACCATTCAAAACTTATATTGCAATGGAGGGCTCAACGCGCTTTAAAATGGCATTGGCGCCTGCTCAGTGGCGCCTGACGCCATTGCCGAGGACAGACACCCCCCACGCCCCTCCATGTCATTGCAGGGGGGATGTGGGGGGTGATCCACCCTGACCATTTAAATGAGTCACCGTGTTTTTGCTGTTCATTCATGGGATGTGGGCATTGCTGGCTAGGCCAGCATTCATTGTCCATCCCTAATTGCCCTTGAGAAGGTGGTGATGAGCTGCCTTCTTGAACCACTGCAGTCCATGTGAGGTAGGTACACCCACAGTGCTGTTAGGAAGAGAGTTCCAGGATTGTGACCCAGTGACAGTGAAAGAACGGTGATATAGTTCCAAGTCAGGATGGTGTGTGACTTGGAGGGGAACTTGCAGGTGGTGGTGTTCCCATGCATTTGCTGCTCTTGTCCTTCTAGTTGGTAGAGGTCGTGGGTTTAGAAGGTGCTTTCCAAGGAGCCTTGGTGCGTTTCTGCAGTGCATCTTGTAGATGGTACACACTGCTGCCACTGTGCGTCAGTGGTGAAGGGAGTGAATGTTTGTGGATGGGGTACCAATCAAGCGGGCTGCTTTGTCCTGGATGGTGTCGAGCTTCTTGAGTGTTGTTGGAGCTGCACCCATCCAGGCAAGTGGAGAGTATTCCATCAGACTCCTGACTTGTGCTTTCTAGATGGTGGACAGGCTTTGGGGAGTCAGGAGATGAGTTACTCGCCGCAGGGCTCCTAGCCTCTGACCTGCTCCTGTAGCCATAGCATTTATATGGCTACTCCAGTTCAGTTTCTGGTCAATGGTAGCCCCTAGGATGTTGATAGTGGGGGATTCAGTGATCGTAATGCCATTGAATGTCAAGGGGAGATGGTTAGATTCTCTGTTGTTGGAAATGGCCATTGCCTGGCATTTGTGTGGCGCGAGTGTTACTTGTCACTTATCATCCCAAGCCTGGATATTGTCCAAGTCTTGCTGCATTTGTACACGGACTGCTTCAGTATCTGAGGAGTCATGAATGGTGCTGAACATTGTGCAATCATCAGCGAACATCCCCACTTCTGACCTTATGATTGAAGGAAGGTCATTGATGAAGCAGCTGAAGATGGTTGGGCCTAAGACACTACCCTGAGGAACTCCTGCAGTGATGTCCTGGAGCTCAGATGATTGACCTCCAACAACCACAACCATCTTACTTTGCATTAGGTATGACCCCAACCAGTGGAGAGTTTTCCCCCTGATTCCCATTGACTTAAGTTTTGCCAGGGCTCCTTGATGCCATACTTGGTCAAATGCTGCCTTTATGTCAAGGGCAGTCATTCTCACCTCACCTCGAGTTCAGTTCTTTTGTCCATGTTTGAACCAAGGCTGTAATGAGGTCAGGAGCTGAGTGGCCCTGGCGGAACCCAAACTGAGCGTCACTGAGCAGGTTATTGCTAAGCAAGTGCTGCTTGATGGCACTGTTGATGACACCTTCCATCACTTTACTGATGATAGATGGTAGACTGATGGGGCAGTAATTGCCTAGGTTGGACTTGTCCTGCTTTTTGTGTACAGGACATACTTGGGCAATTTTCCACATTGCCGGGTAGGTGCCAGTGTTGTCGCTGTACTGGAACAGCTTGGCTAGGGGCGCGGCAAGTTCTGGAGCACAGTTCTTCAGTACTATTGCTGGAATATTGTCAGGGCCCATAGCCTTTGCAGTATCCAGTGTCTTCAGTCGTTCTTGATATCAGGCAGAGTGAATTGAAGTGGCTGAAGTCTGTCATCTGTGATGCTGGGGACTTCAGGAGGAGGCCGAGATGGATCATCAACTCGGCACTTCTGGCTGAAGATTGTTGCAAATGCTTCTGTTTTATCTTTCGCACTGATGTGCTGGGCTCCCCCATCATTGAGGATGGGGATATTTGTGGATCCACCTCCTCCAGTTAGTTGTTTAATTGTCCACCATCATTCACGGTTTAATATTGCAGAGGCTCTGTGACATGCTCGACACCGAGAACGGTAGCAAATTTATAAAATCCAGCCTTTTTTTTTAAGTGTCATCTTGGTGCAGTGCTATGGCTTTTCGTCTCTGAATCAGAAGGTTGTGGGTTCGAACCCCACTCCAGGACTTGGCCACACAATTAAGCTCACATTTCACTGCATTACTGAGGGATCATTCTTGGAAATGCTGTTTTTCAGATGAAGTGTTAAAATAATGTTCCTTCTGCCTGTTCAGATGGGTATAAAAGATACCATGGCACTATTTGTAGAACAGCAGGCTGCTATCTTAGTGTCCTAACCAACATACATCTCTTAGCCAACACCAAAACCGTTAATAAGTGTAATTCTTCTCATTGCTGTATCTGGAACCTGACTCTGTAAAATTGCCTCTTCTATTTGCCTACAAAACAACATGAGTACACTTCAAAAGTAATTCATTGCCTGTGAGGCATTTTGGGACATCCAGACAATGCGAGAGGTGCGATGTAAAGACAAATATTTTTTTCCTTTTATGACCCTATCTGCATGCACTGGAATTTTCAAAGAATTATGTGTTTGCATCCCAAGGTGTCTCTTTTCCTCCAGACACTACATAATTATTCCATTGAGTTCATAACCATATATTTGGCTTTTTCTCCCAGCTCAATCTCTGCAGATATTCTAGATTATAATGAGCCTCTCAAAGAAAATAGACCCAGTCTTGCACCATTCTGGGATGGTGGAAATATACCTGAAGTTGAAGTAAGGTCTCAACCACTAATGAGGAAAGACCTTGATACTAAAGTTGATCTTGAAAAATAACCATCCCATCAACCAAAAATAGTCCAGTTCTGGTTGCAGAATCTGACTCTTCACTGTGTAAGTGCAAGTCTTATCAGTGGGATAGGGGATGCTGATTCTGCTTTTGCCAAGATTACAAGAACCATAGTTGACAGGACCAGTGCAGTGTGATCAGAATAGTGTTTGTTTGTTCCCTGTTGTCTGAAGCTCCTAGGGGTACAGAAGGACATTCACGAATGCATACAGAAACTTCAAATTCCAGAAAAAAGAAAAGTTGTCCTTCTTCCACAAGAATGGGCCTCCTATCTTGGCACAGAACCAGGAGACTTAATGCAAACAGGTTGACCACCTTTAAAGATGCATCAACTCTTCCAGATGGAAAGTAAGGTGATGGAGATTAACACCCTCAATTGTCTACATCCACCAGGTGAAGGCTGAGAGGAATATTCCTCGGTCCAGTTTGCATAATTACTATAATATAATCCTGGAAGCACAAAGCAAGCCAGTGAACATAAGTAGAGAAAATGAACAGGTCAAGATTTTGGAGCAGGCTTTTCTTTAGAACCCTCTATATTCAGTTGTTCCTAGCAAGTGAAGCCAACCTTCACAGATGAAGCCTCGGATTATTTTGGAGGTTGATTTATCAGGGGTACTGGTGAGCAATAGATCGTGACCTGGGAATCCATCTCTTTTGCCTGAGACTAGACTAGAGAGAGAGATAATTGATAAACTAATCAACCTTGGAGAGAATAAAACCTATGGTCCAGATGGATTGCATCCATGCATATTAAAAGAAGTTAGGGAAGAGGTATTAGAGGCACTATTACATATATATAACAATTCAGTAGAAAAGGGAATAGTGCCAGAAGACTGTTGGACCCCTAATGTTATTTCTCCTTTAAAAAGGGAGATAAAACAAGTTCAGGGAATGATAGAGCAGTTAGCTTGACATCGGGAGTAGATAAGATAATGGAATCTCTATTCAAAGATGCAATATAAACATATACTCGAAAATAGAATTTTCAGCACAGATTTCAAAAGGCAAGGTCATCCTTGATTACTCTTATTAAATTCATTGAAGAAGTAAATGAAAGAGTAGATGTAATATATGTGGATTTTCAAAAAGCCTTCAATTTGATACCACGTAGTACACTAGTGATCAAGGTCAGAGTTTTTTTATTCTTTCATGGGATGTCGCTGGCAAGGCCAGCATTTGTTGCTCATCCCCGATTGTCCTCGACAACAGAGTATCTTGCTGGGCCATTTCAGTTAAGAGTCAACCACATTGCTTTGGGTCTGGAGTCACATGTAGGCCAGACTGGGTAAGGACATTAGTGAACCAGATGGATTTTTATGACAATGATAGTTTCATGGTACCATTACTGAGACTAGCTTTCAATTTCAGAGTTTTATTAATTAATTGAATTCATTAACTGAATTTAAATTGCATCAGCTGCCGTGGTGGGATTTGAACCTGCGTCGGCAGGGCATTTTCTGGGCTTCTGGATTACTCTTTCAGTGACATTACCACTATGCCGCTGTTTCCTGTATATGGAGCCAGTGGATAGGTGGCAGGATAGATACAAAGCTAGCTACTAATCAGAAAACAGAGAGTAACAGTTAAGGGCAGCTACTCTGACTGGCAAAAGGTGGGAAGTGATATTCCACAGGGATCGGTGCTGAGACCAATTAATCACAATTGACATTAACGATTTGGACTCTGAATCCACTGGAAGTACAATTCGAAATTCGCGGACTACGCTAAATTGAGGGTGTGGTTAATACAAGGATGACTGTGATCAAAAAACAAGACGACGTTAGTACACTTGCAAATTGGATGTGTAGTGGCAAATGAATTTCAATTTAGATAATTGTGAGTTGGTGAATTTTAGTAGGAAGAATAAGGACACCATTTACTGCTTGGATAATAGTCTAAATGCGGTAGAGGAGCAGAGGGATCTGGGGGTACAGATACGCAAATCACTAAAAGTAGCGACACAAGTTAAAAAGGCTATAAAGAGAAACAAGCACTGGTTTATTTCTGGGGGGATACAATTGAAAAGCAGAGAAGTTATGTTAAACTTGTATAGAACCTTGATTAGACTGCACCAGTAGTACTATATACAGTTCTGGTCTCCACATTATTAAAATGAGATCGAGGCAAAGGAGAAGGTGCACAAAAGATTTCTAAGGTTGATTTCTGAACTGAAAGGTTATACCTATGATGAAAGACTGAACAGGATGGGACTGTTTTCCATGGAAAAGAGAGGCTGAGAGGTTACCTGATGGAGTTCTTTAAAATGATGAAGGGGTTTGATAGGGTAGATCAAGAAAAGATGTTTCCACTTGTCAGGGATCCAAAGACTATGGCCGGAATTTTACCGGCATTAAACGTGTCTCTTCGGAGGCGTCCGGATGGTAAAATGAAGCGCGATGACGTTGGGCCGTTTCCCCAGCGTCATTACGCGCAGACGTCATTTTACCAACGTCGGAAGTAATTGAAAGGTAATTGAGGTCGTTTACAAAGCAATTGACTACAATTTTACACATGAGGTCTGATTTAACGTCTGTAAATCGGCTCGTGGGACGTGTCGGCCAGCAGCAGCTACATAAGGGCAGCAGGTATTGATTCAGGAGGGAGTTGGAAGTACAATTTTCAGTTTTACTCTGAAATAATTCTAATGCTATTTGTATATCCTGACAAGGTGTGTGACTTGCAACTAGTGCTAAAGGATTCATCTGAGTGTTCTGCACTGCTGATGGGGATCCATCAACTTTGATTTATGTGGTGAAAGGAAGGGGATCACGTGAGCCAGTCCTAACTGCTGGAAGCTAATACCTGTGGTCAGAGCATCTGGTGAGTAGTACAGCAATGGGAATTGTTCAATGTGGAGGTGGATCATCAGATGAGGAGGACCTTGCCCCTATGAGGGACAAAAGGACAAATGTGCAGGGGAACGTGCAACAAGCTGACCCAGTGCACCTTCGTGATGTGGGAGGGAGAGCAGGTGGCAGAGTCGCCCATTGGCGAACACGTCAGGATACGTGCCTACCCACCAGGAGGGGCATACCGGCTGTGTCTGAGTTACCTGCAGCTGTCAGATCGCCAGTGCAGTAGAAGACTGCGGCTGTCACGGGAGACTGTCACATCTCTTTGTGAGATGTTGGCAGTGGATGTTTCCTCAAACTGTATGGGAGGCCATCCAATGCCGGTCGCTCTAAAGGTTACAATATCTCTTAACTTCTATGCGTCTGGCTCATTCCAAGCCTCAGCAGCAGACTTGTGCGGAGTCTCACAAGCAGCAGCGCACCACTGCATCAAGGTGGTGACTGATGCATTGTTCCAACGTGGTAACCAATTCATCACATTCAAGGCGGGACAGCACTTGTGAGGCTGAGCGAGCCAGAGGCTTCAGCACTATATCTGGGTTTCCAATGGAACAGGGCGTGATTGACTGTACTCATGTGGCCTTCAGAGTCCCAGCAGGTCAGTTGGGGGCATTGATTAACCGCAAGAGATACCATTCAATGAACGTTCAGCTCGTCTGTGATCATCGTCAGAGAATCATGCAGGTGTGTGCACGTTACCCTGGGATTTGTCATGATGCCTTCATTCTCCGAAACTCCCACGTACCTGCAATTTTCAGGCTTCCAGACAGAATGGAGGGATGGATACTTAGCGACAGGGGGTTATCCTCTGAAGACATGACTCATGACACCAGTGAAGAATCCAAGGGGTCATGAGGAGGAACGATACAATGAGAGTCATGCGGCCACCACAGTGACCATCGAACAAACTATAGGCCTGCTTAAGATGAGGTTCAGGTGTCTTGACCGCTCAGGTGCAGCACTGCAGTACGCACCTTCAAGGGGTGCAAGAATAATTGTCGTCTGCTGTGCCTTGCATAACCTGGCGACTGAAAATGGAGAGACACTGGAGAAGGATCAGTGTCATCGCGATGTGTCATCAGATGACGATGATGTTTCTGATGATGAAGATGGACACCACTGACTTGATGGTCATGGAGAGGAAGCTGAATTTAATTTGGATCTAAGTGCTCGATAGACAAGGGTGTCTTTCAGAGGCAGACGTTTCCATTGAGAGTCTGTAAATTTTCGCATAATTGGGATTACCGTATGACAAGACTAATTGTGAGACTCTGAAAGGGCAAATTCACTCACCTTCACGGGGAGAGAGAATGCAACGATACAATCCTTCATATCATGAGGAACGTCACCCAGGTGTGAGACCTCACATGTTGAACTACTTTTGTTGAGCAACGATGTTGGAATTGACTTCAGGAAAGCCATGACAAAATCTCAGAGAACCCCATTTTATTACAATATTTTATAACACATGCTGAGTGGTTCCAGCATTTCTTGTTATTATTTCAGATTTCCAGCATCCGCAGTATTTTGCTTTTATCTTACAATATGATAGGTGGGTTCTCTGGCCTATCAAAATGTTACACCAATTATACTGCAGCAGATCCCAGGAATTAGAGGCAGCAAGCCTGCTTCTTACTAAAATCAGTTTTTCTTACTCTTTCATAGGATGTGGGCATCGCATTTATTGCCCATCTCTAATTATACTTGAGAAGGTTGTGGTCATCCACCTTCTTGAACTGCTGCAGTCCAGCTGCTACAGGTACTCCCTCAGTGCTGTTAGGGAGGGAGTTCCAGGACTTTAATCCAGTGACAGTGAATGAATGGTGATATAGTTCCAAGTCAGGATGGTGTGGGGCTTGGAGGAGAGATTGCAGGTGGTGGTGTTCCCATGTGTCTGCTGCCCTTGTCCTTCTATGTGGTAGAGTTTGTAGCTTTGGAAGGTGCTGTCAAAGTAGCCTTGGTGAGCTGCTGCAGTACATCTTGTATATGGTACACACTGCTGCCACTGAACATTGGTGACGGAGGGAGTGAATGTTGAGTCTGGTGGATGGGATGCCGATCAAGCGGACTGCTTTGTCCTGTATGGTGTCAAGCTTCTTGAATGTTGTTAGAGCCACAGTCATCCAGGCAAGTGGAGAGTATTCCATCACACTCCTGACTTGTGCCTTGTAGATGGTGGACAGGCTTTGGGGTCAGGAAATGAGTTACTCACCGCAGAATTCCCAGCCCCTGCCCTGCTCTTGTAGTCACGGTATTTATGTGGATGGTCCTGTTCAATTTCTGGTCAATGATAACCCCCAGCATGTTGATAGTGGGGGATTCAGCAATGGTAATGCCATTTAACATCAAGGAGATATGGTTAGATTTTCTCTTGTTGGAGATGGTCATTGTGTGGCACAAATATTACTTGTCACTTATCAACCCAAACCTCAATGTTGTCCACGTCTTGTTGCATCTGAACACAAACTGCTTCAGTATTTGAGGCCTAGTGAATGATACTGAATATTATGCAGTCATCAGCAAACACTCCCACTTCTGACTTTATGGTGGAGGGAAGGCCATTGATGAAGCAGCTGAAGATGGTTGGGCCTAGGACACTACCCTGAGGAGCTCCTGCAGCGATGCCCTGGGGCTGAGATGATTGGCCTCCAACAACCACAACCATCTTCCTTTGTGTTAGGTATGACTACAACCAATGGACAGTTTTCATCCTGATTCCCATTGACTTCAATTTTGCCAGAGCTCCTTGATGCCACACTCACTTCCCATCTTGAGTTCAGCTCTTTTGTCCATGTTTGGACAAAGACTGTAATGAGGTCAGAAGCCATGTGGCCCTGGCGGAACCCAAACTGAGCATCAGTGAGCAGGTTATTGCTGAGTAAGTGGCGCTTGATAACGCTGTTGACGACACCTTCCATCACTTTGCTGATAATCGAGAGTAGACTGATAGGGTGGTAACTGGAATAATGAGCAGCTCTGACTGCATGAAAAGCCGGCACATGGTTAAAAAATAAAATATTAAAAAAGGCCAGTCATGCTCTGAAGTCATTGAACTCGATATTCAGTCCGCAAGGCTGGAGAGTGCCTAATTGAAAAATCAGGTGCTGCTCCTCGAGCTTGTGTTCATGTTCCCTGGAACATTGGAGCAGGCCAAGGACAGAAATGTTGGCATGAGAGCAGGGGGGGAGTCTTGAAATGGCAAGCAACCGGAAGCTCGGGTTCATGCTTTCGGACTGAGCGGAGGTGTTCAGCAAAGCAGTCACCAAATATGCGTTTGGTCTCCCCAATGTAGAGGGGACCGCATTGTGAGCAGCGAAAACAGTATACTACATTGAAAGAGGTACAGGTAAATCACTGCTTCACCCGAAAAGAACCATGTGCCTGCTTTTTGTACAATCAGAGCTGTTCATTATTCTACTATGAACACTCTCTCTGGACTAATGCTTTGTCTTTCACCACAAGCATTAACACATGCTTTGCCTTTGTCACAGGACAGCTTTGATATTTAATTTCCCTCTGCCCTATCAAACCCTTTGTTCTCTCCCCCACACCCCTCCCTTTCACTTGCTTAAAACCTAATTCTTTTCTAACCTTTGCCAGTTCTGATGAAAGGTCACAGACCTGAAACGTTAACTTTGCTTCTCTCTTCACAAATGCTGCCAGACCTGCTGAGTATTTCCAGCACTTTTTGTCTCGTTTCAGAATTCCAGCATCTACAGTATTTTGTTTTTAGTTTAAAAAGAAAGTATCCTGCAATTATGGCAAGGCATCCTTCCCAAACTCTCATGCAAAGGATCAATTAGAAGACGAGCATTTAACAGTAGAACAAATAGGTGCTTGAAAGAGCAAACACTGTACTTGCCTCTCTCAAAATAACTAAAATGGCAGGGCAATGATCTGGAAATTGAATAAAACTGAAACTGACAGCTTCGTGAACCTTCTTAAAAACTGCCGGGTGTGACACATTTCTGCCTTTCCTCAAGGAAGTTTCCTGGCTCACAGTATTCCCGGCTCATAATCTATTGTGCAGGCCTAATTCTCCAGAATACATTTCTATCAAACAGGAGCGGAATTGCAGAAAATTTGTTGTAAACTTTTTTCCAGATTGGACGTTGTAGATTGAGTTTTCGTCTGCACTGCCTGGGTGTAAAATATCAACTGGCAGAGCTCAAAGACAAACATTGGATGGGCCTAGAAAAGGATGTGTGATCTTTCTCACCCAATTTTCCTAGCTATGCATTGTCCAAGTAATATTTTATGCCCGGTCAGTATAGACTAGAATCTACTGCTATGTTTTGTCCACTGCTAGAACTCTCACATGTTCGTTCATTCTTTTCTATGCTTCCATAATTTCTTATGATTATTCCTCAACCCATAAAATATGACAGCACAAAAAAACATAAAAAGCCCCAGCGATTTTCAGGGCCTTAAAGTTCCAGAATCAGGAAACCTACACTGTTGACTTTTTTATTTATTTGTGGAATGTGGGCATCCCTGGCATGGGCAGCATTTATAGTCCATCCCTAATTGCCCTTGAGAAGGTGGTAGTCTGCCACCTTCTTGAACCGCTGCAGTCCATGAGGTGCAGGTATATCTATAGTGCTGTTAGGGAAGGAGTTCCAGGTTTTTGGCCCAATGACAGTGAAGGAACAATGATCTCGTTCCAAGTCAGAATGGTGTGTGACTTAGAGGGGAACTTGCAGGTGGCGGTGTTCTCATGTATTTGCTGACCTTGTAGAGGTAACGCGAAGGTGTTGTTGAAGGAGCCTTGGCAAGTTGCTGCAGTGCAACTTGTAGATGGTACATACTGCTGCCACTGTAGGCCAGTGGTGAAGTGAGTGAATGTTTAAGATGGTGGTTGTGGTGCCAATCAAGCAGGTTGCTTTGTCCTGAATGGTGTTGAGCGTCTTGAGTGTTGTTGGAGCTGCACCCATCCTGACTTGTGCCTTGTAGATGGTGGACAGGCTTTGGGGAGTCGGGAGGTGAGTTACTTGCTGCAGAATTCCCAGCTTCTGACCTGCTCTTGCTTTTTTTAATTCGTTCATGGGATGTGGGTGTCGCTGGCTAGGCCAGCATTTATTGCCCATCCCTAATTACCCTTGAGAAGGTGGTGGTGAGCTGCCTTCTTGAACTTCTGTAGTCCATGTGGGGTAGGTAAACCCACAGTGCTGTTAGGAAGGGAGTTCCAGGATTTTGACCCAGTAACAGTGAAGGAACAGTGATATAGTTCCAAGTCTGAATGGGGTGTGGCTTGGAGGGGATCTTGCAGGTGGTGGTGTTCCCATTCATCTGCTGCTCTTGTCCTTCTAGTTGGTAGAGGTTGCTGGTTTGGAAGGTGCTGTTGAAGGAGTATGGTGAGTTGCTGCAGTGCATCTTGTATATGGTGCACACTGCTGCCACTGTGCATAGGTGGTGGAGGGAGTGAATGGCATCCCGTCCACAGACAATCAAGTGAACTGCTTTGTCCTGAATGGTGTCGAGCTTATTGAGTCATAGAGTTATACAGCACAGAAACAGGCCCTTTGGCCCATCATGTCTGTGCTGGCCATCAAGCACCGAACTATTCTAGTCCCATTTTCCAGCACTTGGCCCGTAGGCCTTGTATGCTATGGCATTTCAAGTGCTCATCTAAACGCTTCTTAAATGTTGAGTGTTGTCGGAGCTGCATCCATCGAGGAACGAGGAAATTATTCCATCACGCTCCTGATTTGTGCCTTGTAGTTGGTGGACAGGCTTTGGGGAGTCAGGAGGTGAATTACTCGCCGCACGATTCCTAGCTTCTGACCTGCTCTTGTAGCCACGATATTTATATGGCTACTCCAATTCAGTTTCTGGTCAATAGTAACCCCCAGGATGTTGATAGTGAGGGGATTCAGTAATCGTAATGCCATTGAATGTCAAGAGGAGATGGTTAGATTCTCTCTTGTTGGAGATGGTCATTGCCTGGCACTTGTGTGGCGCGAATGTTACTTGCCACCTATCAGCCCAAGCCTTGATATTGTCCAGGTCTGGCTGCATTTCTACACGGACTGCTTCAGTATCTGAGGAGTCATGAATGGTGCTGAACATTGTGCAATCATGAGTGAACATCCCCACTTCTGACCTTATGATTGAAGGAAAGTCATTGATGAAGCAGCTGAAGATGGTTGGGCCTAGGACACTACCCTGAGGAACTCCTGCAGTGATGTTCTGGAGCTGAGATGATTGATCTCCAACAACCACAACCATCTTCCTTTGCGCTAGGTACGACTCCAACCAGCAGAGAGTTTTCCCCCTGCTTCCCATTGACTCCAGTTATGCTGGGGCTCCTTGATGGTTGGGCCTAGCATACTACCCTAAGGAATTCCTGCAGCAATGTGTTAGGACTGAGATGTTTGGCCTCCAACAACAACAACCACTTTGTGAGATTATTCATGTTGAAAGAGGGTTCCATCATTTACATGAAGGTGGTGTGAGCCCATACCACTATGAGCACATATTGGGCAGAATTTTGTGCTGACGGCAGGACACCCAGCACCAAGCCGAAAAGGCAGGGACCAATTCTAAAGATTCAGGCCAGGGAGTGCGTAACACCGTTCGGGTGGTGGCAAGGGATAAGGAGGGAGGTGCACCATTGACCGTACTTCCTTCATTAAGGAAATCCTTATTGATTGCTGTGGATTCCAAGCTGTGGACATCTTTTGCCTGCAAGACTTCCCCAGCAGTGGATATTTTGATGTGACATTCAAGAATGTGGCGGGATGCATCAAGTTCTTGAAGGTGTTCAAGGAGAAGGGAAACCAGGCGCTGCTGCCCATCCTCACAGTGGAGCACTCTTCATGCTGCCGTCACAACGTGACCGGATGGTGACAATTCACCTCTATAACGCCCATGTTGCTGTCATGGATGTACTCGCCTTCCTCGCCAGGTACGTCGAGGTAGCCGGCAGCAGCACTGATGTCAAGGACCCATTTGGGATTTGGACTAGCAAACGGCAGTTCGAGGTGACCTTGAAGGTCGATGCCAACGGAGCCATCATCCATCCTTCCTCCAGCTTCGCTACTGGGGGCAGTTGAGGCTTCTTGGTCGATGCGGGGCAGCCCAGAGTTTGTCGCACCTGTGGCAAATCTGGTCAACTGGCAGCTAACTGCAGCACAGTCGTCTGCAAGAACTGCAGGAAGGAAGGCCATCAGACCAATCACTGTAAACAGAGTAAGCGTTGCAATCTGTGCGGTGAGGCAGACCACCTCTACAAAACCTGCCCCAAATGGTGCCTCAATTATGCTCGGGCAGCAAGGTCCAAGGAAAGGCCGGGAGAAGGAACGGCGAATGCGTCTGGTGCTGGGAAGGAGACAAGCAACCCTCTCCGCAGCGAGGAAAGTCTACCTGAGAAGGAGAAGAAAGGGGAGGCAGCTGCAACCAGCGACCCAACACCTACCCCGTGCCCAGAAACCTCTCCTCTACAGACAGAATCAATGGAGGAGGAGGCAGCAGACGGACAAACAGGTCAGGGGCAAGTGGTACAAAGGAAAACCACAAAGAAAAAGGCTCCAAAAAAAAGAACAGGCTACCACCCAAACTAGTGGCAAGAGGAGACTACCTTCTGAGACAGACTATAGCAGTTCCTCCTCACTGGACGAGAAAGGGCCGGAACGACGGCACCTGCAAAAGAAGCGAAAGAACTCAAAGGAGCTGGAAGATAAAGCCCCCCCTGCTCCGGGGCACTGGAAGCTGTGAGGAGCCCAATGCGCCCCAAACCCAAAGCGCCGAACCTAGCGACATGCCCAGCGCACCCCAGCTCCGGGACACCGAGAGCAAAGAAGCGTCTGGCGCACTCCAGCTCCGGGAAGCCGGCAGCAGTGATGCCTTCGAGGAGGAACAGAGGGGAAAGACACCGACAGCAGAGGACAGCCCAAGCCTTGCTGCCTGCAAGACCCCCCTGATGTCACCCCAGCAGAACAAACCCTGCATGAGAAACCAGGAGGGGTTTCTGAGCCCAACCAACGTGAAACAGCTTGCGTACAGTATGGGTATGCAGGAACATACTGAAGGACTGGGACTAGCAAGGAGAAATGGTCTGGGAAGTAACAACTAAAAAATGGGTATAAAGATTGCTTCAATTAATGTGCGTAGCATTAAATCCACTACACGATGTGCTTCAACCTTGGACTACCTTCCTAAGGTCAAAGCCAACCTACTGTTTCTGCAGGAGTGTGGAATACCACACCTCAGCATCTATAGGCAATAGTTGAGAAGGTGGTCCCACGGGCCATCGATCTGGTCAGGGGGTAATGATTCCCGTTCCTCCGGCCTGGGTATTCTGCTACGGGGAGGGAACTTCACCATCTCTGAAGTTAAGGAGACGGTGGGTGGCTAACTCCTCGCAGCAGATGTAATGTACAACAATGCTCCACTCCGATTGATCAATGTGTACGCCCCGGTTCAATGCAGCGAGCGGCTGACCGTCTTCCAGCAGCTCCCACTGCTGCTGGTGACGTCCAGGGCGGTCATTCTAGGCGGTGACTGCAACTGCATCATCAATGCAGCTGGATGATCTGGCAGTGATGACAGCAAACTGGACGCTACATCCAGATTCCTAATGGAAACAGTAAAAGATGCCAAGCTGCACGATTTCCTCAGCAATCCTGCAGACGGAGCGCAGCGTAGATACACCTTGTCAAGGTCGGACGGGTCGGCCTGTTCCAGGATTGACTTCCTGTTTGTGTCCTGTACTGTCATGGTCAGATCCACCGACGTCAAGTCGGTGTTCTTCTCTGACCATTGCCTCTTACTGGCTGACTGTCACTTACAGGACGACTAGTGGGTTGGGAGGGGGACATGGAAGCTCAATGCTATACTGCTAACCCCAGAGAACGTTGAGGAACTCAAAAGAGATTACAAAGGTTGGAGAACCGTGAAACCCCTCTTTGAGTCTCCAGTTCGCTGGTGGGCGGAGATCAAGGAGAACATCAAGAGGTTCTTTATCTTCAAAGGTGTTCAGAGGGCGAGAGAGAGACAGAGGGAAATGTCCTGACTCCGGAAAAGAATGCAAAATCTGCTCTGGCTGCAGTCGATGAGGGTCGAGGTCAAGGAGGATCTCCAAGAGGTGAAGAGCCAGCAGGCCTCGCTCTTTGCCACGGAGGTCTCCAAGATCATCTTCCGGTCCAGAGTCTGCTCTGTTGAGCAGGATGAGACATGCTCGCGTTACTTCTTCGAAAAGGTACACAGAGAGAGCTCTGTGATCAGCAGCCTGAAGGAAGAGGATGGCTCGATAACGTCTTCACAGTCCAATGTACTAAGGATCACCAAATCCTTTTATGCTGGCTGTATGACGTGAAGCCCACGGACAGCACGGCTTCGCAGTCCTTCCTGTCATCTATCACGGAGGTCTTAGATGACAGCATGAGGGAAAGACTGGACAAACTGCTAACTCTGGATGAGCTGACAAACTCCGTTGAGATGAGTAAAGCTCTCGGAAGTGATGAGAGTATGCTTCTGGCCAGCAGCATGCCAGAATCCATGAGGAAAGGCATCATCACCCTCATCTATAAGCGGAAGGGGGAGATGGCGGAAATCAGAAATTGGCAGCCCATCTCACTGCTTAATGTTGACTAAAAGATTCTGTCCAAAGTCATTGCCAGTCCCCCCAATCCAAATCCCTGCGGCAGCAGGAAGAGGCTCTTAATAGGCCACTTAAGGGCCTCAATTGGCCTCTGGCTGGGAAGGCTATCTTTGGCCTATCCCGCCCTGACAAAATTGTGTTGCGATGGGGAGGCGACGGGCCCTTCCCCCCCGGCCCCCGCGCTTCCCGTCGCAATTCTATAGGCCCCCTGCCTCCAAACCCATCTCGGGTGGGGTGGCTATAAAATTCAGCCCATTGGATGCCAGCCAGAGCACGGGGGCTGATTTAAGTAGCAGCAACAGCCTCTCATTGGCCATTTAAAAATGCAGAACAATCAGTTCTCTGATAAAAAAGGGTTGATCAGATACGAAAGACAACTGGAATTCTTTAGGCATCCAGAGCTTCCAACCCTAGGATAGATCCCACATCCACCAGTCATGAAGCTAGTATTGCTGCATTCTCGTTGTAAAGCTGGCATCCAGCAAAGCTGAGCTCAAGGAAACGCATGTTGGTCTGCAAACAGGCCCCTACTTGAAGATGTATAGAGTAGGAGACTTCTGACACACATCTGACTGACCTATGCCAGGATTGTGCCAGAAATGCCTGCATTTTTACACTGTTATGCAAATTATGACAGAGTAAATCAAGAGTATGTTCCACTTTGTTGAGCAATTGGAAGTGTTATCAAAAAGTTTTATCTAGCAATGCGAGTGCTTTGCACTGCAATTATGCCCATTCCAAATACCTGTAGGAGCAGATATTCCACTTTTCTTTGCTGATTTGTTGCATGCATAGCACTTTGTGAAAGCTCTGTGGTCCACGGACTCGGCTATATTATGTTTCAGGAGTATTACAATACAACACCTGAGATTGTAAAGCAGTGGCCAGCCTTTGATAAATTCTTCCTGCTCTCTGATCCATCATTAAAGTGAAAGCTGCTGTGCTTTAATGAAAGGCTATCAGGAAGCAGGTGATCATCTGTGTTTTGATGTGTCATCAGTCATGTGATCAGCAGTGTAAAATGGAAGATCTGTTTTGAGAATGAGCTGCACATAGGGTTGTAGAGGATAAAGTGAAGAATATTGTGATATTTTAGTGACCAGGTTGTCCAAATCTTTTAAGGTAAGGGGTTCAACAGAGCGTGATTTTTTAAAAATTGGTATTTGAATAACTGAAACTGAAGAAATCCATGTGAAGAACTGTGTATGGCTATCAGTGCTTGCTGCTTCAATGAAATACAGCTGCTTTCCCACTATTAAATATTTTATTTTTAAAGCTATAATAATCTTTAAATGATTTTAAACTGCTATATTTTACACCAGCAGTAGCTCATTAAAGCTAACTTATTGTTGGTCTGGAATAGATGTCAGTAATACTTCTGTACTATATTTGTAAAGTGTGATGTGTGTAGCTTTATGTACTGGACTGTAGTAAGTCACCGAGAGCTAATGAGATAAAACTGTGTCCTTTGCATGTCATACAGAATGGCAACAATAGAATTCCTAATGAAGTATTCATTTGACGAGTATTTGGCTGGTATAAAATCAGTAGAGGCTGACTCATATGATAATATGGATTTCAGAGATGGGGCTTGGTCTAGTGTGTGTAAATAATTTTAAAATCCTGTGTAATGAAAGGAATTGAAGGCTGGTTGTGAACAGAAAAGCACATATTTCTTCAGTGGTGCCTTAGGCAAAGCATATATTTGAATAAGCAATGCAAAACAAATTCATGTGAGAGTAGTAATACAAATCTGTTAGTTTACTGTTCAGTCTGTACTCGCTGTTGATCATAAACCAGCTGCACGGTTCTATTGTGGCCCATTGTCGACAACTGAAGCCTCTATCTTCCCTTCATTTATTTAATCCTTAAAGCTGATTGGCCATAGTTTGTTTGCGCATGGGGAAGAGAAAAGACTGTTACTGCTACAGTGTCATGAATTATTTGCTTTCATTTTCTGTAATTTGAACCTCTTTGCTGTTCAGTTGATAGACAGGTTTGTTTGTTGGAATAGGAAGGTAACTAAAAACAGGATGAGGATTTTATTAAAAACCTTATTTCACTATAAATAGGAAGGTTGCTATGAGAAGTATATTTTCATGATTAGGAACAGCTTTTGTCAGGAATCAAGTTTTTCATTTTGGAACTGAAGCTGATTCAAGGAGAAGTACAGGTAAGTACATTCATTACTTCTGAAACCTAGTTATTATGTGAGCAAAGTCTTTCAATAACCACACTTTATTCTGTATTGTAGTTTAGGTAAAAATGTTCAATCAACATTGATAACCACAGTCCTGGATGTTAATTTCCAGCAAAAGGATTCTATATTTCAACACAAAGGCAGAGTATGCACTGTGTTCTCTTTCTTGTATGAAAGATAATTAAATAGTATTGATTCTGTACGATGTTTGATATCCACATGATTCATCACTAAAATAATATTTGTTTGTGGTCCAGAACATGTTGGAAGTTTTTTTCAATTGGAAAATTTTCAATTTCACTGCAAAATGATATGTTGATTTTCTACTAATCAACATGTTGAAGTGCTGAGTACAATTTCTGATGCTATGAGTTCTGGTAGCATGAAGATTTGAACAAACCCCCCCCCACCCCCCACCCCACTTCATCTCAAAAGGAAGGAAGGATAATCGAAACATTGATTTCAAATGCTTCTTGACAATTCGTACATTGGAAATCATTGAGCAGATAGCACACCCACTTACTAGACAGTAGTGATTGTGGCCCAGGTATAAGTATACTGAAAGATATAGTCATCTATATTGAGTAAATTCACTATTTTCTTTAGAGGAAAGTACGTGTCCACTTTTTGGCAGCTTTTAGTTGATGGTGTACTGAGCATTTGCACTTTTTACTTCTGGAGTCTGAAATCCAAAAGCACAAGATGGCAAATCACACAAGGACAAGGTGAAAATTAGTAGTTATTTCTGATGAAGGTTGGAAGACTCTGTGGCAGTGATTGTAATGAGCTATGTTTATACTGTTTTATCAGCGATGATATTTGAGATCAATTTTCCTTCATTTGCCATTTTGTCCATTTAAAATCATTGGGTTGAGGTCAACATTAAATTCGTGAAGAACGGCCTGACATATAAATGCATTAAACATTTGCCTGCTACTAACATAATACTAATTTCTAAGCTCAAGAAGTGTAGTTATAGAGAAAAAGCATGCATATTATGAATAGATTATCACAAAATGATGCCTTTGCACTGTTTTAAAATAACTTGTTAAAATCAGCCTTTGTTTTAATAGTGTGAAAGGTATTTTAGCTCAAGTTCAACAACTGTCATTTCAAAATTTGAAGAAATCTGATATTAGAAGCTTAAAAGTGACAGGTACAGTGATTTTAAAAGCCTGGAGCAGAATAATGAGAAATATAATATGACTTTGGATTTTAATAACAACGTCCTTAGTAATTGATAAAACAGATACTTAAACCTGCTTGCCAGCCTCTGGCCACCTAAGCTTTAACCTTTGCTACCCAGCCAGGTGCCTCATTCCACTCATTGTGGGCGGCCAGGTCACCAATGGCATGCAGACGAGGTCTGGGATTTAAAATACCCCGGACCTGAAATATAGGCCAACAAGTGTGTTGTGCACTTGCCCCATCCCGCAGCACCCCCCTCCCTCCCCTACTGCTCACTCAAAACTCACTGGAAATTAAAATGGACCCCTGAGTGTCTCAATGTTTTATTACTGCAATATGAAAAAAAAATTACTAGATAATCTGTAATCTATCAAATGTAGTTCAAACTTTGACTTAGATGTTTTCTGCAGTTTTGCTGTGCATCTTTAATATAAAATGCTTTACTGTAAATTCCAGATGCTAGTTATTCTAAACTTAGAGGTAAAGGCTACATGATTACACAGGTTGTGACATTTTGATTATTGTATATTTTTACATTCATACAGAAATTCTATCGAAATAAAATGACGTATGCAGACAATACTACCTTCTTTTCCATGTAGGAAAAATTGGTATCATTTGTCCAATGCAGGGTGCGGAAATAACTAACACTGTAGAAATGTATATGGGGCTGCTAGAAGTGTGCAGTGATTTTGTTAGACTGCTCTTTGTGATCAGTTTTAGTTCCCAAGGCATTTGGTAAAAACTCAAACTATACAGAGGCAAAGCAGAGGAAGTATTACAAGGCAGAAGATTTAGTTTTGAAGAAAGATGGGAAACTGAGTTCTTCAAGCCTGAAAGGAGGCAATTGACTGAGAACCTTGCAGAAGTATGCTAGATGTATTAAAATATTTTGATTTAGTAAATCCAGAGCACTTTTTCAAAATAAGCCAAATCATTCTAATAAGGTGGCATAGGTTAAAACTGGTAGGTTGACTTAAGACTGATGTTTACACAAGAAAAACAACACTAGAATTTTCTTCTGAGCATGATAGTTAAGGACCAAAGGTCCATAACCTTGCATTCAAGGTGCTTCTAGATAGCATAGGGGTTCACTGTTTGCTTTTGTTCCCCTAGGTGAGCAATCTAGGTGAAAGATCGAAGAAAGGATTTTTTTATCTTATAAAAGTAATATGCTGCTAAAATGATTCATACTCCTGTACATACAAGAGCTAACATTTTCTGCAAGTCATGTCAACTAAAGATTGATGAAAATCTTTGGGGGGAATTTTATCCTGGTGTTGGGTGTCTTGATGTATGGAAAAAGTGACACAAGATCCCCGTGTCCCACTTCTCCAGAAGGCCCACCGAATTTAGTGCCAGTCAGACACTTAAGTGGACAGTGGCGGGCCTTCCACAGGATCAAGGAACCTGTCTCGACGTCCTGCCTTTGGAGAGCTGCCGGCGGTTGCAGCGCCATGTGGAGGCGGTGGCTGCTGCTGGAGGTCTGCCTACCAGAGGCCGAGGAACATCGCTGGACCCAGGCCTCAGGTAGGTCAGGGCAGGCGGGCTTTCGTGGGGGGGTAGTAGGGGGAGGCAGCAAGGGCAGGGAGTGGCTCTCAGGGCCCCCCTTCCTGACACCAGGTCTCTTGTTCAGGCACTAAGTGCCTTCTGACGTTAGACTCCATCCCTGGGGCCAAGAAGCAGCCTGCATGGTTTTTTGTGCCTTGAATCCCGTGCGGCGACAGAGCTGTCTGCTGCACGGCTAATTGCGTGGGATGAGGCCCTTAATTGGCAGGGTGGGTAGGCCGTTCACAGGCCCTCCCACCCTGCACTAAACTTTGGCGGAGGTGGGATGGTGGCAGGAACCCCACCACCACCATCCTACCCAATTTTATGCTCTTCCCACCTCCAAAACTGTCATGGGAGAGCATAAAAGTCTCCCCTTTGAGAGGATTTGAGCCTTTATTTTAAGATTGCAGACATTCACCAGCCACTAAGGAGAAGGAAATTTATACCAAGAACAAGAAAGACTTAGAAACTTTAATAGGCACATTTAATTTTATGATTTTGCTCCGGCTTGGAATAGGCTTAGTATTTTCCAGGCAGTGTTTTTATTTATACCTATGTGCTGTAACAGTAATGAATATGATTCTAACTTCCTGTAACAGTCATCAGTATGATAACTAACATCCAGCCCCGCTGTGGCTTTAAAGTCAAATTCTGGTTGTGAATGCAGTGTGAGACTCTGACAGTTAAAGTGAGAAAAGAAATAAGAAGGTGATGATGCCCTGGCAGGGAAGAAGTGCAAAGTTATGTGCAGAGGTTTTGAAGGATTCTAGAAACAAGAATATTGAAATGTACTGAAATCTAGCCTGCTCCGTCATTCAAACAGATCATGGCTGATCATCTACCTCTGTGCCATTTTTCCCCACTATCCCCATATCCCTTGATGTCGTGAGTATTCAGAAATCTATCAATTTCTGTCTTGAACATGCTCAATGATTGAGCGAGAATTCCACAGATTTACCACCCTCTGAGTAAAGAAATTCCTCCTCATCTCAGTCTTCAGTGGCCTGCCCCCTATTCTGAGACTCTGTTCCCTTGTTCTAGACTCACCAGCCAGAGGAAACATCCTATTCATATCTACCCTGTCACACCCTGTAAGAATTTTATAAGTTTCAGTGAGATCGCCTCCTTTTTTAAAACTCTAGAGAATACAGGCCCAGTTTCTGCAATCTCTCCTCATAAGACAATCCCGCCATCCCAGGGATTAGTCTGGTGAATCTTCGTTGCACTCTCTCTATGGCAAGTATATCCTTCCTTAGATAAGGAGACCAAAACTGTACACAATACTCCAGGTGTGGTCTCAACAAGGCTTTATACAATTGAAGCAATAAATCTTTACTCCTGTACTCAAATCCCCTTGCATTAACATACCATTTGCCTTCCTAATTGCTTGCTGCACCTGCATACTAGCTTTTATTGACTCATGAACAAGGACACCCCAGGTCTCTTTGGACATTAACACTCCCCAACCTCTCTCCATTTAATAAATACTCTGCCTTTCTGTTTTTCTCCCACTTCACACTTATTGACATTATATTCCAGCTGCCATGTTCTTACCCATTCACTTAGCCAGTCCAAATCCTTTTGAAGCCTCTCCAAATCCCCTTGAAGCCTCCTTGCATCCTCCTCACAACTTACATTCCCTCCTTGTTTTGTGTCATTTGCAAATTTGGAAATATTACAATTGGCCCCCATATCCAAATCATTTACCTGGTTGGTAAACAGCTGTGGCCCAAACACTGATCCTTGCTGTATCCCACTAGTAACAGCCTGCTATCCTGAGAATGACCCATTTATTCCTACTCTCTGTTTTCTGCCTGCTAACCGATGCTCAATCCATTACAGTGTATTGCCCCCAATCCCATGTGCTCTAATTTTGTTTACTAACCTCCTGTGTGGGACATTATCGAAAGCCTTCTGAAAATCCAAATACACCACATCCATTGATTCTCCTTTATCTATGCTACAAGTAATATCCTCAAAACCTCCAACAGGTTTGTCAAACATGATTTCCCTTTCACAAATCCATGTTGTCTCTGCCCAATCATACCTTTATTTTCCAAGTGTCCATTATCTCATCCTTTATAATAGATTCTAACAGTTTCCCTACTGCTGACATCAAACTAATGGGTCTGTAGTTCTCCGTTTTCTTTCTTGCTCGCTTCTTAAATAATGGGGTTACATTTGCTACTTTCCAGTCTGTAAGAACCCTTCCAGTTTCTGTAGAATTTTGAAAGATAACCTCTTTATTGATACTAATTTCTTTCTGTTCCTCATTTTTTTACAATTCCCTTGGTTCTCTAGTATTTCTGGGAGATTTTATGTGTTTTCTTCCGTGAAGACAGACACAAAGTAATTATTTAGTCTCTCTGCCCGCAATGAACCCACATTCGTCCTTGTTAATTGTTTCCTTTTTACATATCTAAAGAGGCTTTTACAGTCTGCCTTTATGTTTCTAGCTAGTTACATTCATAATCTCTTTTCCCTTTCTTTATCGGTTTCTTGGTCCTCCTTTGTTGGACTCTAAATTACTCCCAATCCTTGGCCTTGCCACCTTATAAGCTGCTTCCTTTGATCTATGCAATCCTTAACTACCTTTGTTTGCCACGTTTGATTCACCTTTCCTTTGGGTTTTTCTGTCTTAGAGGAATGTATATTTGTTGTAAACCGTGTAATACTTCTTTAAATATTAGCCATTGCCTGTCTACTGTCAAATTATTAAATGTATTTTCCCAATCCACCATAGCCAACTAGCCCCTCATACCTTCATTGTTTCCTTCGTTCAGATTTAAGACCCTGTTTTCAGAATGAACTATATCTCTTTCAAACTTAATGTAAAATCCTATCCTATTGTGGTTACTATTTCCTAATGGCTTCTTTGCAGCAAGGTTATTAATTAACCCCTTCTCATTGCATAATACTAAATCTAAAATAGCCTGATCCCTAGTTGGTTATTCAACATACTGCTCCAGAAATCCATCTCATACACACTGCAGAAATTCATCCTCCACAGCATTAGTGCTAATTAGGTTTACCTAATATCTTTTGGGCCTCCTTATCTCGAGAGACAATGGATACGCGCCTGGAGGTGGTCAGTGGTTTGTGAAGCAGCGCCTGGAGTGGCTATAAAGGCCAATTCTGGAGTGACAGGCTCTTCCACAGGTGCTGCAGAGAAATTTGTTTGTTGGGGCTGTTGCACAGTTGGCTCTCCCCTTGCGCCTCTGTCTTTTTTCCTGCCAACTACTAAGTCTCTTCGACTCGCCACAATTTAGCCCTGTCTTTATGGCTGCCCGCCAGCTCTGGCGAATGCTGGCAACTGACTCCCACGACTTGTGATCAATGTCACACGATTTCATGTCGCGTTTGCAGACGTCTTTATAACGGAGACATGGACGGCCGGTGGGTCTGATACCAGTGGCGAGCTCGCTGTACAATGTGTCTTTGGGGATCCTGCCATCTTCCATGCGGCTCACATGGCCAAGCCATCTCAAGCGCCGCTGACTCAGTAGTGTGTATAAGCTGGGGATGTTGGCCGCTTCAAGGACTTCTGTGTTGGAGATATAGTCCTGCCACCTGATGCCAAGTATTCTCCGAAGGCAGCGAAGATGGAATGAATTGAGACGTCGCCCTTGGCTGGCATACGTTGTCCAGGCCTCGCTGCCGTAGAGCAAGGTACTGAGGACACAGGCCTGATACACTCGGACTTTTGTGTTCCGTGTCAGTGCGCCATTTTCCCACACTCTCTTGGCCAGTCTGAACATAGCAGTGGAAGCCTTACCCATGCGCTTGTTGATTTCTGCATCTAGAGACAGGTTACTGGTGATAGTTGAGCCTAGGTAGGTGAACTCTTGAACCACTTCCAGAGCGTGGTCGCCAATATTGATGGATGGAGCATTTCTGACATCCTGCCCCATGATGTTCGTTTTCTTGAGGCTGATGGTTAGGCCAAATTCATTGCAGGCAGACGCAAACCTGTCGATGAGACTCTGCAGGCATTCTTCAGTGTGAGATGTTAAAGCAGCATCGTCAGCAAAGAGGAGTTCTCTGATGAGGACTTTCCGTACTTTGGACTTCGCTCTTAGACGGGCAAGGTTGAACAACCTGCCCCCTGATCTTGTGTGGAGGAAAATTCCTTCTTCAGAGGATTTACCTAATCTATATTATATATACCTAATCCAGGCGCTGCTCCACAAACCACTGACCACCTCCAGGCGCTTACCCATTGTCTTTCGAGACAAGGAGGCCAAAGAGAGAGAATCTATATGTATATTGAAGCTGTCCATTCTTACTACATTGCCCATGCTACATGCAGCTCTAATATCCTGATTTTAACCGTGCTCAACATTACCACTGTAGTTTGGTGGTCTATAAAGAATTCCCAATGTTTGCTGCCCCTTGCTGTTTCTTAGCTCCACCCAAACTGATTCTACATCTTGCTCCTTCGATCTAGGATCCTCCCTTACTAATGTACTGACCTTGTCCCTTATTAACAGTGCTATCTCAACTCCTTTTCTCCTTCACCTATCCCTCCTAAATGACGAATATCCCTGAATATTCACTTCCCAGTCCTGGTCACCCTGTAACCACATCTCAGTAATGGCAATTAAATCATACCCGTTTACCTCTATGTTTGTGCTTTCAAATCATCTACCTTGTTGCGCATGCAGCATTCATTCAGATAGTGTCCTTAACTTTGTCTTGACATTATTCCTCATTCTGATCCTATTTGATATTTGCCATCGTCCTGTCTCGCCCTTCCAATTTCGCTTACTACTTCTCTAACTGTTACCAGTTTTGCTTCCCTCCAATCTGAGCTGCCTCTTAGGTTCCTTAGGTTATTTAAGGAAGGATGTAAATGCGTTGGAGGCAGTACAGAGAAGGTTTTCTAGACTAATAACTGGAATGGGCGGGCTGTGTTGTGAGGAAAGATTGGACAGCCGAGGCTTGTATCCCATCCGCTGCAATTTAGAAGAGTAAGAGGCAATTTGATTGAAACATATAAGATCCTGAGGAGTCTTGACAGGGTGGATGTGGAAAGGATGTTTCCCGTTCTGGGAGAATCTAGAACTAGGGGTTACTGTTCAAAAAAATAAGGCGTCACCCATTTAAGACAGAGATGAGGAGAAATTGTTTCTCTGAGGGTTGTGAGTCTTTGGAATTCTCTTCCTCAAAAGGCAGTGGAAGCAGAGTCTTTGAATATTTTTAAGGCAGAGGTAGATAGATTCTTGATAAGTGGGTGGAAGGTTATCGGGGGTGGGTGGAAATGTGGAGTAATCAGTTCAGCCATGAACTCATTAAATGGCAGAGCAGGCTCGAAGGGCCGAGTGGCCTATTCCTCCTCATTCGTATTCCCAACCCCTGACAATTTAGTTTAAACCCTCCCCAATATCCCTAGCAAATCTCCCTGTGAGGATGTTAGTCCCAGTCCTGCTAAGGTGCAACCTGTCCATTTTGTACAGGTCCCACCTACCCCAGAACAGAGCCCAATGCCTCAGAAATCTGATGCCCTCCCTCCTGCGCCAATTCTCCAGCCAGGTTAAATCACTTAATCCTGCTTTTCCTATGCTCATTAGCACGTAGCTCTGGGAGTAACCCTGAGATTACTGCTTTTGAGGTCTGCCTTTTAATTTCTTTCCTAACACTTTAAACTCTGCTTTCAGGAGCTCATCCCTCTTCTTAACTATGTCATTGGTACCAACGTGGACTACGGCCTCTGGCTGTTCACCCTCCTCCAGAAGAATGTCTGCAGCTGCTCTATGACATCCTTGACCCTGGCACTGGGGGAAGCAACATACCATCCTGGTGTCACATCTGCGGTCGCAGAAAGGCGTGTCTGTTCTTCTAACTGACGAATATCCCATCACTATTGGCCTTCCACTTTTCTTCCTCCCCTCCTGTGCAGCTGAGCCACCCCGTGATGCCACAGACTTGGCTCTTGCTGCACTCCTCTGAGGAACCATCACCTTACCAGTATCCAAAATGGAAGACTGGTTAGCAAGCGAGATCCACTCAGGGGACTCCTGCAGTACCTGTCTGGTTCTCTTAGACTGCCTGGCAATCAACCATTCACCCTCTGGCTGCACATTCTTGACCTGTGGCTTGACCACCTTCCTAAATATGCTATTGTTACGACTGAGATGGGAGGAGTGCACTGTCTTTTCTAGTTCCACTTCTCCACAGGTCATAGCATCTGTTTAAATGTTTACCCAGTTATAGATACAGCCAATCATATACTCTATTTTTACCCAAGGATAAAATACACCAACCAGGTTTCTTTAAACAAAAAAATTATCAGTTTATTATAAAACAAGACTTAACCAGTAATGAAGCAAAGCATTAACACTGATTAAAATATGAAAGTTCCCTTTTTAAAAATTTCCCGACTACATTCTACACACTAGAAAAAATTCAGAAATTCAGTCTGCAGAGGTCTGTTACAAAGAAAAAAGGCAAAAGAAAGCTACTTTGGCCAAATACTTGATAATTCTTGACCAAAAAAAAAAGAAGATACAGAAGGAAGTCAGTTGTCCCTTTTTTGGTCTGGCATCCGGGTATACCGAAACAGGTCACTGGGATTGTTTCAGAAGCAGTCCATTCTGGAGATGCCAAGAATTATTCTAGGAGAAATGTGGCATCAAGGTTTTTCCACCAGCACACACTTGAATCACAAGATTTTTTTCAGCTCCTCAGGAGCTATACGGCACCAGGGATTTTTTTGCTCTTCCACACTGAATCTTGGCAGGATTTCTTCAAAAAGGTAGCAACGGAGGTGAGTTGGGTGATTTATTTTTCCTTGGCAGGAAAACAAGGTTCACAGCACTACTAGCTGAAAACAATGTCCAAACTCCAGAGAGTCGACCTCCTGACCTCCATAAACCTTGACCTATGGCTTCTCTCTAACCATTTTTCCCCAAATCACCCAAGGTTCTGCTATTTTCTGAGCCCAAATCACAGGTGGCCTCCAGCACAGTTGGCTTTCAAACATCATCTTGTCCTGTCGGTGAACTTGGTTTTAAAAAAATCACATCCATGGAATCGTTTCAGTTTTAACACAAGCCCTCAAATAAAATAAAATGTTAAAAGAAGTGGAAGCACATTCTTAACACAATCCACGTAGTTCTGTGCCTCACAGTTGCACCACAGTGAATCCGTCTGCCACTCGAGCTCCGAAACCCGGAGCTCAAGCTTCTGCAGTCGGTGACACTTCCTGCAGGTGTGTTTGTCAAGGACACATGGTGTGGCCACGACTTCACACTACCACAGGAAGTACGTTCCACTTGGCTGAGTTGCCCTACCAATTCTAACTGTGCAAACTAATTATTATTAGTGTAATAAGTTACTTACTAGTTACTTGCCAATCCGCTTCTTTCCCTCTACCGAAGTAAGAACCAAATAGTGGAGGCTGAAAAGACAGAAAAGAAAAGAGACGAAGGAGCACCTCCTTTTCCTTGTCACTGAACTCCCTCACACACCAACTCACAGTCTCACACTCTGTCCAAACAGTACTTTCTAATTAGTAATTACTAATAAAATACACCAGCTAAAACCTTAGTAGTACTGACCTTCATTCGTAAACTAATCTCATGAACAGTCATTTCTCAGCTTTTGATTCTTATCCAGAGTGACTATTATATTTTGTGGAAGTACAGATGTGTAAACGGCTTGTATTCAAGTGAGGAAAACATTACCATTAAGACGGATGGAGTTGATTGACGTTTTGAGCACTTGGCACGTCATAACATTCAAGGCGATGGGCCAAGTGCTGGCAAATGGGATTAGGTAGACAGGTCAGGTGTTTTAATGTATCGGTGCAGACTCGATGGGCCGAAGGGCCTCTTCTGCACTGTATTATTCTGTGATTCTGTGAAGTTTTTCACGTTATTGTTAATTATCATGGAATTATACTTATGGGCTCGGGCTCATTTTTGTAAGGCTGCGTTTGCTGACAACACTATCACTAGGTGGCGCTGCAGTGGCACATGCGCAAATGCAGAATGTGCCACTAAAAGTCACAGTCTGCGACTTCAGGCAGCTGCCAGGAGTAAAGATGGCGCTGCTCAAATAATCACACCAAGGCAACCTAAACACATGGCAGCACACAATGGCGGGAGGGAGAGAGCGAACGGGCGGGGACAGGGGGGAGTGGGCCAGGGACGGGACGTGGGAGTGGGCCGGGGACGGAGTGGGGGAGCGGTGCGGCCGGAGAGAGCAGTGAGTTGGTGGGGGGGGAGCGGTGCGGCCGAAGAGAGCAGCGAGTTGGGGGGTGGGGGGGGAGCGGAGCGGAGCGGCCGGAGAGAGCAGCGAGTTGGTGGGGGGGAGCAGAGCGGAGCGGCCGGAGAGAGCAGCGAGTTTGGGGGGAGCGGAGCGGAGTGGCCGGAGAGAGCAGCGAGTTGGTGGGGCGGAGCGGAGCGGTCGGAGAGAGCAGCAAGTTGGGGGGGGGGAGCGGCCGGAGAGAGCAGCGAGTTTGGGGGGGGGAGCGGAGCGGCCGGAGAGAGCAGCGAGTTGTGGGGGGGAGCGGAGTGGCCGGAGAGAGCAGCGAGTTGTGGGAGGGGAGCGGAACGGCCGAAAGAGCAGAGTGGCCGGAGAGAGCAGCAGGTGGGGGAGTGGAGCGGCTGAAAGAGCAGAGTGGCCGGAGAGAGCAGCGAGTTTGGGGGTAGCGGGGGGAGCAGAGCAGCCGGAGAGAGCAGCGAGAGGGGGGGCGGAGCTTGACGCATGCATGTATACCCGTTGGCGTTGCATTGCTGTACGCGTAAAGCACATGCGCAGAGAGCAGGAGCCCCACTGCTCATGTGCGCACATTGGCGCAGTCTGATGACGTCAGTGGCCGGCTGCGTTGTCAGGAATCACTTTGATTCAGGAATTGGTATGAAGCTTCACTGGCCAATTTCTATAAAGATGCTCACATTGCATAGGTCTTTGGCTAGAAATACTATTAACCACACGAAGATGATGGCATAGATTGGACACTGCTCAAGTAATCCCATTTTAAAATAACTGCAATGAAAAAGTTGTGTTCTTTATGGAATCACTTTGGATTTAATTGTGGAGTATAACAACACATTTAGCATGCCAATAAGCCATACTTATGTCATATGTTAACATTTATTCATACCTTAATCTCAGTCTGAGATGAATCATTTTTAAGTGCCATGATCAAATAGTATTTATAATCTATTAATTTTCAATATTAACTACAGATAAGCTGAGTTTGAGGTGAGTTGCTGTCCTCTGTGTCTCTGGTTGACTGCACCAGCACCATAATTAATTTCCTCATGTAAAATGGATGGTAAATGAACAGATGATGAGATTTGGATGCTCATCTTCAGTGACTGACGTCCTTGAAGGTCGAAGACCTTTTTATCAGTGTCACTGGTAGCCCACTTAAAGTTTGATTGTCTACAAAGTAAAATGCAGAATCAGGGCGAGACATCTGTTGTTTGTACAGCATGCAGCCAGCTTGTCCCCCTCTATGCTTCAGTCTCCTAGAATTCATTCTGCAAGACAGTAAATTACTTCAGTGCCTTGGCAACCCATTGTTGAAATAACTACAGCTCACTGGATAAGCATAATACACCATGGTTGATTTCCTAAAAAGGAGTAGGAAACAGCAGTGATTTTACTGACCTGTATTTAAGAATACCTTAATTAGCCACTAAAATCTGCAAGCTGAATTCAAGAAATTTCCTAAAAATATTTTAGTTAATCTTTATAAATGGTAGAAAACTGGGAAAGTATTGAAACCTACAAGATTGCTGGCTGGGCCTGAATTCTGCTTGCAAAACCCACATTTTTTCTGCCAGACCTGCTGAGTATTTCCAGCATTTCTTGTATTTATCCCAGCTAGTGTGTGATGCAAATCACCTGACCCTGAATGTCAAAGCTACCGACTTAGTAGCTATCATGAGCACTTTATTCTTTGCCAATTCACCATACCAGTTTTGATGAGGCAGCACAGTGTACTGACCTGATTGATTCTTGATCAGTGTTGGGTATGGGGGGCCAGGAGGAAGATTAAACAGGCAATAATGATCAGGGATTTGATATGGGAACAGACAGGCATTTCTGCAGTTGCAGACATGAATCCAGGATGGTATGTTGCTTCCCTGGTGCCAGAGTCAAGGATGTCACAGAACAGCTGCAGAGCACTCCTGAGGGGACGTGGTGGGGGCTGCAGGTGACGGGGTGGGATGGTGCTGAACAACCAGCAGTCACAGTCCATATCAGTACTGACAACATGGGTAGAAAGGGAGGTTAGATCCTGCAGGCAGGGTTTGGAGAGCTAGGAAAGAAACTAGCAAGCATGACCCCAAAGTTAGTCATCTCCGGATTGCTCCCAGTACCACCCACTAGTGAGTATAGAAATAGAAGGATAGAGCAGACGAATGTGTGCCTGGAGAGGTGGTGCAGGAGGGAGGGCTTTAGATTCTTGGGACATTGGGACCGGTTCTGGGGTAGATGGGACCTGTCCAGGCCGGAAGGGTTTGCAGAGCGATTTGTTAGTGCTATTGGGGAGGGTTTAAGCTAACTTGGCAGGGGCGTGGGAACCAGAAGGCAATATTAAAGAGTAAAGCACAGATGCACAGAGAATTGGAAGAGACAGATAGCACTGGAATAGAAAAGAGTAAGGTATTAGATGAGGGCAAACTAACAGGGAATATAATACGGTCTAAATTAGGTTTATTGTGCACGTATATGAAATGCACGGAGTGTGGTAAAGAAGGTTATTGAGCTGCAGACACAGATAGCCACGTGGAAATATAATGTTGTGGCAATTACGGAGACCTGGCTCAAAGAAGGGCGGGACTGAGTGCTAAATATTCCTGGATACAAGGTGTTCAGGAAAGACAGGGAAAGAAGAACAGGAGGAGGCGCAGGGGCGGCACAGTGGCGCAGTGGTTAGCACCGCAGCCTCACAGCTCCAGCGACCCGGGTTCAATTCTGGGTACTGCAAAGAGAGTTTGCAAGTTCTCTCTGTGACCGCGTGGGTTTCCTCCGGGTGCTCCGGTTTCCTCCCACATGCCAAAGACTTGCAGGTTGATAGGTAAATTGGCCATTATAAATTGCCCCTAGTATAGGTAGGTGGTAGGGAAATATAGGGACAGGTGGGGATGAGGTAGGAATATGGAATTAATGTAGGATTAGTATAAATGGGTGGTTGATGGTCGGCACAGACTTGGTGGGCCGAAGGGCCTGTTTCAGTGCTGTTTCTCTAAAATAAACTAAACTAAAGGAGGAGTAGCAGTATTGTTTAAGGAGGACATTATAGTGCTGGAATAAAGATAATATCAAAGAGGAGTCCAGGACAGAATCCATTTGGTTAGAACTATGAAACAAAAGAGGTACCATTATATTGCTAGTGGGAAAGATATAGAGGAACATATTTGCAAGGAAATTACAGAGAGGTGCAAGAATTATAGAGTCGTTCTAATGGGGGATTAATTATCTTAATATAGACTGGGATAGTAAGAGAGTAAAGGGCAGAGAGGGGCAAAAGTTTTTCGAGTGTGTTCAGGAGAATTTTCTACATCAGTATGTGTCCAGTCCAATGAGGAAGGAGGCATTACTGGATTTGGTTCTGGGGAATGAGATGGGTCAAGTGAATCAAGTGGCAGGGGAGCATTTCGGGGACAGTGACCATTGCATCATAAGGTTTAGGTTGGCTATAGAACAGGACAAGGCGATAGTGGTGATGTAGCTGGACTAGTAATCCAGAGGCCCAGGCTAATGCCCTGGGGACATGAGTTCAAATCCTACCATAGCAACTGGTGGAATTTGAATTCAATTAATTTTAAAAAATCTGGAATTGAAATCTAATCACAGTAAAGGTGCCAAAAAGCTATCATCAATTGTCATAACAACCCATCTGGTTCACTAATGTCCTTTAGGGAAGGAGATCTGCCGTCCTTACCTGATCTGACCTGCATGTGACTCCAGACCCACAGCAATGTGGTTGACTGTTAAGGGATGGGCAATAAATGCTGGCCTGCCAGCAATGCCCACATTCAATGAAAGAATTTTTAAAAATGCAGAGTAAAAATAATTAATTAGGGCCAACCTAAATGGAGTGAGAATGGATCTGGCCCAAATAAATTGGAATCAAAAATTGACAGGTAGAACTGTAACTGAACAATGAGCTGTCTTTAAAGAGAAGATAGTTCAGGTACAAATAAGGTTCATTCCCACAGAGGGAAAGATAGGGCAAACAGATCCAGAGCTTCCTGGATGATGAAAGAGATAGAGAGTAAGATGAAGCAGAAAAAGGGTGCATATGACAGATAAACGCAAAATACTGCAAAGGCTGGAAATCTGAAATAAAAACAAACTGCTGTAAATACTCTGCAGGTATGGCAGCAGTTGGATAAATGTGGATTAATTAAGGAAAGCCAGCATGGAATTTTTGAAGGTAAATTGTGTTTAACTCATTTGCTTGAGTTTTTGTCGATTCTGATTCAACTCTGACAAGATAATTAACAAAAAGATGTTTTCTGCAAAATGTTGAGCAGTTGTTACTGCATGTATTATTTACTTACAAAATGTTTAGCCACTATCCATATGATAGTATTCCAAACTCACCAATTTATGTCCAAGCCAAATCTCTTACCTGTTCGCAAGGTTCACTTTTAACATAATGTAATTATATACTGACAACTTTCAAATGCCATTGGCCACTTGGGTTATCTGCCCTCAAACTGGATAGTAAATGATGTACATTGCAGTTACTGATCTTTGACATACTTGTAAAACTTGTCTTTAATCCAATTCATAGTAAAAAAAAAATCGGTTCATGACTGTGTGTTTCTAACATAGTAAGAATTTACTATGTTTCAATGACTATGTCTTCCCTGACAGTTGTAAATCTGCAAATGCCACATGGATTTTGTTCAGAAATTGTAGACAGTTCATTATAGATTAAGGTTTATTAAAGCTATCCATTGTATTGTATTTACTAACTATTGTACATGGGTCAACAGCATCCTGTTTTTGCCAGTATCACTCAGCCCCATTACATTCGTCTCTTACTTCATGAGGAACTTAGTGCTGCCTCCTGGAGATTCCTTGGATTTTCCTGCTGGATTTTCTTGCCAGTTTTCCCCTCAATACAAGTTCTGGAACAATGTGATTCCAAATGGATAGCAGCAGAATTGTTAGATTTATATAGTGTTATGACCAGGTGAGAAAGGTTTCTAGGGGTCTCTCGGCCTTCACCTGGTCTTACTGTAACAGGGTTTAATCTTAAACGCAGTGTCTTTAGCTCTCCCTTGGTGAATCCTTGTTCACTACTTTCCAATTATAAGGCAAAGAGACCAGCAAACACTGATATGCACACATGCAAATAGAGACAGAACAGAGCAGAAGAAAAATAAACTGGAAAAGTTTGAGGCAATATCTGAAGAGATTTTGTTACAGTTCTTCGAGCTCACTGTAGAGTCCTTGATTGTAGGTAGATGTCGCTTTTTGTTAGAGCCCAGTATTCTTCTTAAACCTTGTTCGCTGCAGGAAACTTTTCTCTCTTGGGGTTCATGTGTCTTCAGTGGATTCAGAGGCTTGTGAGAAAGAGATGGGAGCAGACAGGAGAGATCTTCTCAGTCCAGGAGCAAACAGTCTTTTTGCCATTCAAAGTCTCTGTGGCTAGTTCAAAAGACCCTGGGGCAGCCAGTTAGTCATGTGACTAGCTGATCTAACCAGTCCTGGATTGCATCACCTTAGCAGTCGCTGGAATGCTCCTCTTGCACACAATACCTGGTGATCGAGGTCCCTTGTGGGTTGAATGTGTCAGGGAATGGTCCTTTGTCCTTCCAAGCACTATCTGTTAATATGCAAATCTCTTTTCCAGCCACGGCTGATTTGTTTAACAGGTCATTTCCTCGATCTAGCAACAATTTAAAATCGATGTTCATGACAAAATTAATGTGCCTCATTCTTGGCAGGTGGGGGCCCAGCATGACAATAGAAGTAAAAGTCTAGCAGTCTTAGCATGTCACCTGAGCTTGTGTCCCAAGTGAAAGTAATGCATGCCAGAGCATAGAAATCAAGATATTCCCTAAGTGGCTTTTGCCATTTTAAAATTAGTTTACATAATATAAGCCTTTAAACTTGTGTTTTAAATAACCTAGCTGCTAGTTTATTTTAAAATGCAAGGTTAAAGGCTTGGAGCAGGGGTGTCCAAACTTTTCGCATGGGGGCCACATTACGATTTTTGTCATAAGGAGCCAGTGAGCAAATTTCAGAAAGATAAAGGCATTAAAAATTTATCATACTATTAATCAAAACAACATGTGCATTTTTGTGAAGAAGCTTTAAATGAGAAGACTAATTTATTGACTTACTTTCTCATCACTATGTTGGATACTGATTTTAGTGAGATACCTGGCATTTATTTTTGCTTGCACAAGTAGTCAATGTCTGTCCGCCCACTTGTATCAATGTGAAGTATTCTGGATAGATATCCATCTGTCAGGCGTGATCTTGCTCTCTTTCTCCACCCCCCCCACCCCCCCTCCCTCCCCGCTACCCATCTCTGCCTCACTGTCTCTGTCCTCCCCCAGTCTGTGTCAGACACCCCTCTCTGCCCCTCCCCCCATCTTTGAAAGAACAGCCAATGGGAAATTTCTCATCCCTGAAATTACCAGTCATGGACCTCAAAATGTTTTACCACAGACACGTTGCCAACCCCTGATCTGCACTCAGATGCTAAACCTTTTTTTTCTGCAAGGGGAATACAGATTGAAAAACACTCCTGGTTCGCAGAACATTTAATTTCAAAGACATCTGCAAACATTCCACATTGGCAATGCTTTTAGGTGCAGACCATGAATCAATTTAGTCTCTGTCTAACACTACTACCATTGGTCTGGGGCAAAGGAATAAGGCACTGTAGAATGGTGGGAGAGGAATGTGTAGTGTCTGGTGAATCCACCTCCTCAGTTATACTGTGGGACCACGGAAGCTGAGGTGAGTCATTCTTCTCGCTTTATTTCTAAATGTGCATGGTTACTTGTAACTTCACTACCTTGTCCAACTACATGAGGTCATCAAACCATTTCTGGCACGGTCATGGGATGGTTGAGCTGGCACTCACTAGCTCTGCTGCCTTCCTCCATAATTGCCATGTTGATACAGCATGGCTGACAGTGTTGGGAGATGGAGTGGATGGTAGATTCACAAGGTCAGAACCAGCGAAATTGAGTTCAGTGTAGTTGTCGGGCTGGAGGAAGTTATCGAGAGAGAGAGAGAAAAGGCTATCAAGGAATTTTCACATATGGATGAGAATTTTAAATTTAGCCAATGTGAATGAACAAGGAGTGGGTCAAAGATGACCACAACATAATGTGGGATAAGATATTATGGGTGTGCTCTACTTTGAGATGTTGTCCCTCAGGACCTCTGTTTAAAGTCTTGTCTATTTGCCTGTTGTAGCGTTTTACGTGAATGTGTGGACTCTATGGCACTACTCACAGAAAAACAGAACACTCTTCCAGTATCTCTCCCTGGCAAATGTTGCACATAACATTTGCATTGGTTATTCGTCGTCTTAGTAATTTGTGAGATCTTGCTGTGCTAAAACTGATTGATGTATTTGGCACAATAATGCTCATTTAACGCAACTTGTATGTATATAACAAACTTTAACATAAAACATCCCAAGGATCTTCATGGAAGCATTCTAAAACAGAATTTGACACTGAGCCATCCCTCTCTAACGGATATACCGCTTTGGATACTTTTGGGGGGGGATGGCCTCCCAGGGGAAAGCAGCAACAGCCAAGTTTGTGGCACCATGGATAGCTCTGCTGCACAGCAGTGGGGGCGGGGGGTAGCCATAGTGATAGGAGATTCAATTGTAAGGGGAACAGACAGGCGTTTCTGTGGCTGCAAACGATACTCCAGGATGATATGTTGCCTCCCTGGTGCTAGGGTCAAGGATGTCTTGGAGTGGCTGCAGGACATTCTGAAGGGGGAAGGTGAACAGCCAGTGGTTGTGGTACATGTCGGTACCAGCGACATAGGTAGAAAAAGGAATGAGGTCCTGCAAGATGATTTTTAAGGAGTTAGGAGCTAAATTAAAAAGCAGTATCTCAAAGGTAGTAATCTCAGGATTACTTCCTGTGCCATGTGTGAGTGAGTATAGGAACAGGAGAATAGACCAAATAAATGCATGATTGGAGAAATAGTGCAGGAGGGAGGGATTTAGATTCCTGGGACATCAGGACTGGTCTAGGGAAGGTGGGATCTATACAAGTGGGACGGGTTACACCCAGGCAAGACCGGAACCGATGTCCTCGTCTGGGCGTTTGCTAGTGCTGTTGGGGAGGATTTAAACTAGAATGGCAGGGGGATGGGAATCTGAGCGGGGAGACTGAGGAGGAGGAAACAAGGATAGAAACGAAAGACAAGAAACAAAAAGGCAAACGTGAAAGGCATAGAAATCAAGGGCAAGAAACAAATAGGGCTATAGTGCGAAACAATGCTAAGATGACTAAGAATGTTAAAAAGACAAGCCTAAAGGCATTGTATCTCGATGCTTGGAGTATTCGCAAGACGGTAGGTGAATTAACCACCCAAATAGATGTAAATTGACACAATATAGTTGCGATTATGGAGGCATGGCGGCAGGGTTACCGAGGATGGGAACTGAACATCCAAAGGTATTCAGTATTTAGGAAGGACAGGCAAAAAGGGAAAGCAGGTGGAGTAGCATTGTTAGTAAAAGAGGAAATCAATACAATAGTGAGGAAGGATATTAGCTCAGAGAATCCAGATGTGAAATCTGTATGGGTGGAGCTAAGAAACACCAAGGGGCAGAAAACGGTGGGGGTTGTATATGGATCCCCAAACAGCAGTGGTGATGTAGAGGATAGCATTAAACAGGAAATTAGAGATGCATGCAATATGGCTGTAACTGTAATTTTGGGTGACTCTAATCTCCATATAAATAGGGAAAACCATTAGCAATAATACTGTAGAGGAGGAATTCCTGGAGCACGTACGTGGTGGTTTTTTTGGACCAATACGTTGAGTAACCAACAAGAGAACAGGCCGTCTAGACTGGGTATTGCGTAATGAGAAAGGATTAGTTAACAATTTTGTGTGGGGTCTCCTGAGGAAGAGCGATCATAACATGATAGAATTCTTCATTAAGATGGAGAGTGTGAGAGTTGATTCTGAGACTAGGGTCCTGAATCTAAATAAAGGAAACTATGAAGGTATGATGCGCGAGTTGACTATGATAGTTTGAGGAATGTTATTTAAAGGATTGACAGTGGATAGGCAATGGCTAGCATTTAAAAAACGCATGGATGAATTACAACAATTGTTCATTCTTGTCTGGAGTAAAAATAAAACAGGAAGGGTGGCTTACAAAAGAAATTAGGGATAGTATTAGATCCAAGGAGGAGAAATATAAAATGGCGAGAACAAGCAGCAAACCTGAGGATTGTGAGCAGTTCAGAATTCAGCAAAGGAGGACAAATGGATTGATTAAGAAGGGGAAAATAGAGTATGAGATAAGCTTGCAGAGAACATAAAAACTGACTGTAAAAGCTTCTATAGATATGTGAAGAGAAAAAGATTAGTGAAAACAAATGTGGGTCCCTTACAGTCAGAAACGGGGGAATTTATAATCGGGAACAAAGAAATGGCAGACCAATTAAATACATACTTTGGTTCTGTCTTCACAAAGGATGACACAAATTACCCCCCATAAATGTTGGGGAACATAGGGTCTAGTGAGAAGGAGGAACTGGATGAAATCAGTATTAGTAGGGAAATGGTGTTAGGGAAATTGATGGGATTGAAGGCTGATAAATCCCCAGGGCCTGATAATCTACATCCCAGAGTACTTAAGGAAGCGGCCCTGTAAATAGATGATTTGCTGGTCATTTTTCAAAGTTCTATAGACTCTGGAACAGTTCCAATGGATTGGAGGGTAGCTGATGTAACCCCACTCCTTAAAAAAGGAGGTAGAGAGAAAACAGCGAATTATAGACATGTTTGCCTGACATCAGTAGTGGGGAAAATGAGGTTATCCACTTTGGTGGCAAAAACAGAAAGGCAGATTATTATCTGAACAGTGATAGATTGGGAAATGGGGAGGTGCAGCGAGACCTGGGTGTCCTTGTGCACCAGTTGCTGAAAGTAAACATGCAGGTGCAGCAGGCAGTTAAGAAGGCAAATGGTATGTTGGCCTTCTTGGCGAAAGGATTCGAGTACAAGAGCAAGGATGTCTTGCTGCAATTATACAAGGCCTTGGTGAGATCACATCTGGAGTATTGTGTGCAGTTTTGTTCTCCTCATCTGAGGAAGGATGTTCTTGCTATGGAGGGAGTGCAGCGAAGGTTCACCAGACTGAATCCTGGGAGGGCAGGACTGACTTATGAAGAGAGATTGGGTTGATTTGGCTTGTATTCGCTAGAGTTTAGAAGAATGAAAGGGGATCTCATAGAAACCTACTAAATTCTAACAGGACCTTTGCTGTTTGTAGTATATATAAATGATTTGGAGGAAAATGTAGCTGGTCTGATTAGTAAGTTTGTGGACGACACAAAGGTTGGTGAAGTTGCGGATAATGATGAGGATTGTCAGAAGATACAGCAGGATATAGATCGGTTGGAGACTTGGGCGGAGAAATGGCAGATGGCGTTTAATCCGAACAAATGTGAGGTAATGCATTTTGGAAGGTCTAATGCAGGTGGGAAGTATACAGTAAATGGCGGAACCCTTAGGAGTATTGACAGGCAGAGAGATCTGAGCGTACAGGTCCACAGGTCACTGAAAATGGCAATGCAGGTGGATAAGGTAGTCAAGAAGGCATACGGCATGCTTGCCTTCATCGGTCGGGGCATAGAGTATAAAAATTGGCAAGTCATGTTGCAGCTGTACAGAACCTTAGTTAGGCCACACTTAGAATATTGCGTGCAATTCTGGTCGCCACACGACCAGAAGGACGTGGAGGCTTTGGAGAGGGTACAGAGGAGGTTTGCCAGGATGTTGCCTGGTCTGGAGGGCATTAGCTATGAGGAGAGGTTGGAAAAACTCGGATTGTTTTCACTGGAGCGACGGAGGTGGAGGGGCGACATGATAGAGGTTTACAAAGTTATGAGCGGCATGGACAGAGTGGATAGTCAGAAGCTTTTTCCCAGGGTGGAAGAGTCAGTTACTAGGGGACATAGGTTTAAGGTGCGAGGGGCAAAGTTTAGAGGGGATGTGCGAGGCAAGTTTTTTTACACAGAGGGTGGTGAGTGCCTGGAACATGCTGCCAGGGGAGGTGGTGGAAGCAGATACGATTGCGACGTTTAAGAGACATCTTGACAAATATATGAATAGGAAGGGAATAGAGGGATATGGGCCCCGGAAGTGCAGAAGGTGTTAGTTTAGGCAGGCATCAAGATCGGCGCAGGCTTGGAGGGCCGAATGGCCTGTTCCTGTGTTGTACTGTTCTTTGTTCTTGGACTGGACAGACTAAATGTAGGAAGGATGTTCCCGATGGCGGGGGAGTCCAGGACCAGGAGTCACAGTCTAAGGATAAAGGGCTAAACCATTTAGGACTGAGATGAGGAGAGATTTCTTCACCCAGAGAGTAGTGAACCTGTGGAATTCTCTACCAGGGAAAGCAATTGAGGCCAAATCATTAAATATATTCAGGAAGGAGTTAGATATCGTCCTTAGGGCTAAAGGGATCAAGGGATACGGGGCATAAGCGGGAACAGGTTACTGATTTTGGATGAACAGTCATGATCGTATTGAATGGCAGAGCAGGTTCGAAGGGCCAAATGGCCTACTCCTGCTCCTATTTTTCTATGAGCTACATAAGGAGTTATTAGGGCAAATGACCAAAAGCTTGGTCAAAGTGTAGGTTTTTAGGAGCATCTTGGAGGAGGTAATAAAGGTCGAGAACCAGAAAGGTTTAGGGAGGCAATTCCAAGAGCTTAGGTTTGGCAGCTGAAGATACCAATGGTGGGAAAATAAAATTGGGGATATTCAACAGGCCAGAATTGAAGTAGCAGAGATATCTCGAAGAGTTGTTGGGCTGGAGGAGATTAGAGAGATAAGGAGAGGTAAGGCTGTGAGGAGATTTGGAAACACATATGAGAATTTTAAATCAGAGGCATTGTTTAGCCAAGAGCCAGTGTAGATCAGCGAGCACAGGGGTGATGGGTGAATGGGGCTTGGTGAGAGTTAGGTCAATGGCAGCTGCGTTTTAGATAAGAACATAAGAAATAGGAGCAGGAGTAGGCCATTCAGCCCTTCGAGTCCACTCCACCATTCAGTGAGATCATGGCTGATCATCTTCAACACCATTTTCCTGCACTCAAGTTTACAGAGAATAGAGTCACCAAGATGTTCAAAGCAATTCAAGCAATTATTTTGAGAGACGAACTTGATGTAAATGCAAGTTAGTTTTCTTCAGCCTTTTATTTTTCATAACTTTTTTGTTCCAACATCAAATCTATTTTTTTCTTCAAAAATTATTCCAAACATAATTGTTTGAAACATAACGTGTAGCAGTTCTAATTTGTACGTGTATCTTGTACATGTAGAGGTGGGGGCGGGGGGACATTTGTACCCAGGAAGACGTTGGATATATCCATGTACGTTTCAGTAACTACAGCCTCTATCCCTTTTCTTCCCCTTTGGTTTCTAAAGTCAAAGTTTGCTTAGATTCAGCTTTAGGCTATGTGAAGAACAACCAAACCAGAGGGTATGATCCCAACCACTATTTGAGGCCTTGTTTTGCATTGAAGTTTACAGTCACAGAGAATATTGGCTGTTATATGTTCTTGCAGTGACAGTCTTAAAGTTAACTTGAAGTCATGATTGTTAGTTTATTAACAGGCTAATTTACATAAACCTACATAAATTCTGTTCAAAATTAAGTCTTAAATTATCTTTGTAATTTTTTTTCAGTAACTGATTTTAAATAGAAATGGGATTGAACCTTATTACTTGGAATGGTTAGAATAGGCAGAAATATTGCTATAGAACTCTAAAGCACAGATGGAGACTCTTTGGCCCATCGTGCATCAATGCTTCAATGGTGCCAAACTAGTCTTTAGAAGTTCTATATGTCACTGGAATCAAAATTTGAGAACAGTGTTAACAGAAGTTTCAATTTATCAGTATTAATAAACAGCTTGTGTTTTACAGATCAGTGCCAGAGGATGTGGGAATGGACATTCCCTTTGATGAGGGTGCGTTAAGTCCCTTAGCTGAAGAAAGCAGACCTGGTAGGAACAGTTTGATTAATTCATTCTGTAAATAACCATGTTAAATTATGTGCTGAGAATCAGTGTCACAATAATTATGACTCATTTTGTTTGAGATAAAAGAGTAACTTAAAAGATGCCAAGCCAAGCTAGTACAACTGGCTGACGTGATGAGAACAAGCTCTTCAACATAAGATGAATCCCTATATTTTCTCTAATGACAGTCCATTTTGTCTTTGTTAACTAACAATATAGCCTGTATTTAAATTGTTTTCAAAGTTGATATTTAAAGCATGAATATTATGTGAAATCCATGTTGGGATTTGGTATTGTTTATTAGGTCATTTATTGCATACAGTACCTGTATTTTAATCTGTTGACCATTAACAAATAAGCTTGGAGTTATTTTATTCCATCTTAAACGACGCAGTTACAATCTGTACATTCACAGTACCATTCTGCTAAATTTCTCTGTGGATACTTTTTGTCACGTTGAACAATAACTGTGATAGTCCACTTGTTTGCTTACAAGAATAACTTGCATTTATATCTTTTTATACATTTAATGTAGTAAAAAATCCCAAGGCAAGACACAGAAGCATTATCAGATAATTTTTGACACCAAGTCACATAAGACGATATTAGGGCAAGTAACCAAAAGCTGGGTCAAAGAGCTAGGTTTTAAGGAGCATCTTAAAGGAAGAGACAGAGGTAGAGAGGTTTAGGGAGGAAATTCCAGAGCCTGGGCCTAGATGGCCGAATACACAGCTGCCAATGGCAGACTGAAGGAAATCAGGGATGCACAAGAGGCCAGAATTGGAGGAATGCAGAGTTCTGAGCATTGTAAGATTGGAGGAGGTTTCAGGAATAGAATGGAACAGGGCTAAGGAGGAATTTGAATGCAAGGATGAGAATTTTAAATTTGAAGCATTGCTGGACCAGGAGCCAATGTAGGTCAATGAGCATAGGTATGATGGGAGAACAGGACTTGGTGTGAGTTAGATCCTCATAGTCCTGCAAGTCTATTTCTCTCGGGTCGCCATCCAGCTTCTTCTTGAAGTCATTGATCATCTCCGCTTCCACCACCCTTGTGGGCAATGAGTTCTAGGTCATTCCCACCCTCTGCGTAAAAAATGTGCTTCCTCATATTCCTCCTGAGTCTTTTGCCCAAAGCTTTCAATCTGTCTCCCTTAGTCCTTGTACTATTTGGTAATGGGAACAGTTTTTCCTTGTATAACTTATTTAAGCCTGTCATAATCTTGTACACTTCTATTAAATCTCCCATCAATCTCCTTTGCTCTCAGGAGAACAATCCCAGCTTTTCCAGCCTAAACTTGAAACTAAAACCCTTCATTCCTGGAACCACAGAATCACAGAATTGCTACAGTGCAGAAGAAGGCCATTCGGCCCATCACGTCCACACCGTGTCTCTGAAAGAGCAATTCACTCAGTTCCATTCCCCAGCCTTCTCGTAACTCTCCACATTCTTCCAAAACATATAACAGTCTAATTCCCTTTTGAGTGCTTCAATTGAACCTGCCTCCACCACATTCTCAGGCAGTGTATTCCAGACCTTAACCACTCTCTGTGTGAAAAAGTTTTTCCTTATGTCACTTTTGCTTCTCTTACCAGATACTTTAAGTCTGTGCCTTCTTGTTCTCGATCCTTTCATGAGTGGGAACAATTTCTCTCTATCTACTTTGTCCAGACCCCTCATGATTTTGAATACCTCATCAAATCACCTCTCAGCCTTCTCTTCTCCAAGGAAAACAGTCCTAACTTCTCCAATCTATCTTCATAACTGAAGCTCCTCATCCCTGGAACCATTCTCGTGAATCTTTTCTGTATTCTCTCCGACGCCCTCACGTCGTTCCTATAATGTGGCACCTAGAACTGGATGCAATACTCCAGCTGAGGCTGAACTAGTGTCTTATATAAGTTCAATATAACTTCCCTGCTTTTGTACTCAATGCCTTTATTAATAAAGCCCAGGATACTGTATGCTTTATGAACCACTCTCTCTCAACCTATCCTGCCACTTTCAATGACTTCTACAAATATACACCCAGGTCCCGCTGCACCCCCTTTAGGATTGTACCCTTTATTTTATATCATCTCTCCATGTTCTTCCTACCAAAATGAATCACTTCACATTTGTTTGCATTGAACTTCATCTGCCACTTGTCTGCCCATTCCACCAACTTGTCTATGTCCTTTTGGAGTTCTGCACTATCCTCCTCATAGTTCACTATGCTTCCAAGTTTCGTATCATCTGCAAACTTTGAAATTGTTCTCTGTAGACCAAGGTCTAGGACATTAATATATATCAGGAAAAGCAAGTATCCCAACACTGACCCCTGGGGAACTCCACTACAAACCTTCCTCCAGCCCAAAAAACATCCATTAACCACTACTCTTTGTTTCCTGTCACTTAGCCAATTCCATATCCATGTTGCTATGGTCCCTTTTATTCCATGAGCTATAAATTTGTTCATAAGTCTGTTGTGTGGCACTCTATCAGATAAACGCCTTTTGAAAGTCCATATACGTCACAACATTGCCCTCATCAATCCTCTCTGTTGCCTCCTCAAAAAACTCCAGCAGTTTAGTTAAACATGATTTTCCCTTAAGAAATCTATGCTGGTTTTCCTTAATTAACCTGCATTTGTCTATGTGGCTCTTAATTTTGTCCCGAATTATTTTTGCTAGAAGTTTCCACACCACCGAAGTTAAACTGACTGACCAGTAGTTGCTGGGCTTATCTTTACACCCTTGTTCAAAAAAGGGTGTAACGTTTGCAATTCTCCAGTCCTCTGGCACCACCCCGAGTCTAAGGAAGACTGAACAATTATGGGCAGTGCCTCTGCGATTTCCACCCTCACTTCCCTCAGTATCCACGGATGCATCTCATCCAGTCCTGGTGCTTTATCCATTTTTAGTACAGGCAGCCTATCTACTACATCCTCTTTATCAATTTTAAACCCCTACAGTGTCTGAATTACTTCCGTATTCTTGCCAAATTGATTCTGCCCTCAACGCCTCTGGGACATCCTTTTTCTCCAGCACTGCAATGCTCTCCCTAATCAATACTACCACCCTTCCCCCTTTTTCCTTTTCCTATCTTCCCTGAACACCTTGTATCAAGGAATATTTAACACCCAGTCCTGCCCTTCTTTGAGCCAGGTCTCTGTTATAGCCACAGCATCATATTTCCACTTGGTAATCTGTGCCTGTACCTCACCAATCATATTAACCACACTCCCTGCATTCACATATATGCACATTATCCCTGATTTAGACTTATTACTTCCTCCCTTACTCTGACCCCACCTAATAACTTACTATTCCCTACTCTAGTGCTATCTACCTTCCCTAGTATTCTGTGCACCTCGGTTTTCTTCTTTGATATTTTCTCCTAGTTCCCGCACACCTGACTAGTTACCAGTTTTGATGCCCTCCAATCTGAGCCCCCTTTCAGGTTCCCATCCCCTGACAATCTAGTTTAAACCCTCCACACAGCACTAGCAAATCTCCCTGTGAGGATATTCATCCCAGCCCTATTAATATGCAACTCCTGCATCTTGTACAGGTCCCACCTGCCCCAGCACCTGTCCCAATGCCTCAGAAATCTGATGCCCTCCTACACCAGTTCTCCGGCCACATGTTCAATCATTCAATTCTCCTATTCCTACGCTCCCTTGCACATGGGACTGCGAGTAATCCTGAGCTTACTGCTTTTGAGATCCTGCCTTTTAATGTCCCTCACTCCCTAAAATGTGCTTTCAGGAGCTCATCCCCCTTCCTACCTATGTTATTGGTGCCAACATGGACCACGACCTCTGGCTGTTCACCCTCCCCCAGAAGAATGTCCTGTAGCCGGTCCGTGACTTCCTTGACCCTGGCACCAGGGATGCAATGCATCATCCTGGAGTCCCGTTTGCAGCCGCAGAAACGCCTGTCTGTTCCCCTAACGAATCCCCTATTGCTACTGCTGTTCCACTTTTCTTCCTCCCCTCCTGTGCAACTGAGCCGCAAACTTGGTTCCTACTGCACTCCTCTGAGGAACCATCACTCTCACCAGTATCCAAAATGGAAAACCAATTAGCAAGCGAGATCATCTCAGGGGACACCTGCGCTACCTTCCTGGTTCTCTTAGACTGCCTGCATGCTCCTAACTTGCGGTGTGGCCACCTCCCTAAACGTGCTATCCACATAGTTCTCTGCCTCACGGATGCACCACAGTGACTCCAGCCACTGCTCGAGTTCTGAAACCCAGTGATCAAGCTTCTACAGCCGGTGACACTTCCTGTAGATGTGTTTGTCTGGGACACATGGTGCATCCATGACTTCCCACATGCCACAGGCTGTACATTCCACACGGCCAAGCTGCCCTGTCGTACCTTAACTTAACAGACTATTTATTATAAGTAGACTAGCTTACCAGTTACTCACCAACCAGCTCCTTCCACTGCGCCAAAGCAAGAACCAAATACTGGAGGGTGAAAAAGTAGAAAAAAGGAGCCCCCCCCCCCTCAGATTATATTCCATTGAGAAAGAAAGATTTTGAGAAGGGTTGAACCATCTGAGGAAGTTAAGGATGGTCCCAAATTGAAAGAAAAAGTGTACAATTCTGTGAAGTTTAGTGGTAGGCCTAAAGCTTGGGAACATTTTAGAAACCAGCAAAAGTTGACATAAAAAATAGAGGGAGAAATTAGAATATGACAGTAAACTAGCAAAAAATATAAAAACAGACTGTAGAGCTTCTACCAGTATATAAAAAGGAAGAGAGTAGCTAAGGTAAATGTTGGTCCCTTAGACGATGAGACTGGGGAATTGATAATGGGAAACAAGGACATGGCAGACTTTGAACAACTATTTTGTATCTGTATTCATGGTAAAAAAAACATTAAAAGCATTCAAGAATAATAGAAAATCAAGGGGCAAAAGGAGGGAGGAACTATCTAAGACATTGAGACCTGTTGCCAGGATGCAGCTTGTATTATGGAGGTCTCCATCACCAATCAACTAAAGTTGCAATTTTGTAAGTTAGGAAAGATCCTGTCAGATTCTCCTTCCTATGGATAAAACAGTCCACTATTACTGGTTGATCCCAATCAGACCAATGGTAGTAGGCCGAAATAGATCTTCCACATAGGGCATGCACTTTTTTGATTGATAGAATCAATTTTCAGGGCATAGACCTCAGATGGTGCTTTTTAAATGTATTATTTATGGGACCTGAGATTGAAATTGCTATTTTTCCTCCCGTGTTAATGCTAGCAATTAAATAAGTGTTGATGCTACCATTAGAAGTGCAAGCTTCAATAGAATATTGACTCGAGTAGTGTGAAGGAGATGAATTAATGTGCACAGTTGATCTGGGGTTTTTATGACTGACTTCATCTGTGTCACGCTTGGCTTCAATAATTCCTTCAGACCAATGCTCCATCGTGTCATATCACCTCACTATAATGACATTTTTAGGAGATCCTGATGGTGAGGATTCTTGTTCAAATAAACGTGGAATGTTTGGGGCTTTAACCTGTATCTGAGCAAATATTCCTGCTGTTGTATGTGTACATTCATTTGCATACAATTTATTGTCAAAGATTGTGATGAGAAATTGCACAATGGTTGGCTATGCTTAGATATTGTTCTCACCAATTCTGCTTTAATTGAAGTTACATAAGCACAGCAAATTAAGATTTTTTTTTAAGGTATTTTCTGTGATTTTAATCTTTTTCCATTTCCATTGTTTTTGATCAGCACCACCTAATTCCCTTGACCTCAATGGAATTCAACCTGGGAAGAAAAAGCTTACAGCTCCTGCTATCAGCCTTTCACTCGATCAGAGTGAAGGCTCAATCCTATCTGATGATAACCTTGATACCCCAGATGATCTTGACATCAATGTAGATGACCTCGAGACCCCTGATGAGGCGGATTCTCTTGAATACTCAGGGCATGGTAATGAACTGGAGTGGGAAGGTAAAAACACCAAAAACAGTTGTTATTGAACACATTTATGATCCTCCTTTTGATTTTTTTTCATAGTACATCGTCAACATTTAGTTTTTATGACTGCTTTTATTACTTCATCTTTTAAAGATATGCTTTTTGGTGTTTAAGCACAAAGATGGCAGATGAAAATTAAAAATGGCAGAAATCTAGGAGTCATGCTGAAACAGCCAGTTTTTTTTATTTTCGGTGCTGCTCCCTATTTTATGCTCTTTCCTCCAAAAAAGTAATGAAATAGATGGATCTTTTCTCAGCTATACATTTATATTATTAACTGCATCATGTTCATTATAATTCCTGCCCTTTTATTTGTAGATTAATCTATATATAAACTGAGATCTGAATGTTGTAACCTACATTTAATTTGAATTGGAAATTGAGAGGGGAAGGAGAAGGGAGAACAATGGTTAAAAAAAAATCTAGGATAGATTCAAAAGAAGGGTTTCTACAACATTCCTGTGGGGTAATGTGCCAACAACAGTAGTTTGTGCTACCCACAATAATTTACATTAAATTATGTTCGCTCATTACTTTAATAACTGAAGACTGAACGAGTTGAACTTATTCAGAGCACTGCTTTAGTTTCCGTTGGCATCAAAAGCTGTAAAATATCATGCAAAGCCGAAATCACCAGAAAGCTATGTCTGATGGGAAAGGAATTAAAACACTTGGTGAAAGACAAGTTCAGGATTGTATCCGTGGGGGGAAGGGAGGTTCTGTCACACCCCAGGTCCACCAAACAGCTTCTTCCAGAAATGTGGCCCCAAAATGCCACTTTTTAACAGGGAAAAATCTAACAACCTCCTTTTTGGCACTCAATGACATCACCATTACTGAATCCCCCCACCATCAAAATCCCAGGGCGGTGGGGGTTTGCCGATGACCAGAAACTGAACTGCACCAGCCACAAATACTGTGACTACAAAAGCAGGTCAAAGGCTAGATATTCTGCAGTGAGTGACTCACCTCCTGACTTTCCAAAGCCTGTCCACCATCTACAAGACACAAGTGAGGAGTGTGATGGAATATTCTCCAATTGCCTGGATGAGTGCAGCTCCATCAACACTCGAAGCTCAAGACCATCCAGGATAAAACCGTTTGCTTGATTGGCACCCTTTCTACCGCCTTAAACATTCATCTCTTCATCACCAGCACACAGTGGCAGTGTGTACTCTCTACAAGATGCACTGCAGCACCTTCCAAACCCACGACCTCGACCACCAATAAGAGCATCTGCAGGAGGAACATGGGAATACCACCACCTGTAAGTTTCCCTCCAAGTCACACACCATCCTTATTTGGCACTAAAGCTCTGTGGCAGAGTCAAAATCCTGCAATTCCTCCTAACAGCATAGTGGGTATACCTATACCACACAGACTGCAGCAGTTCAAGAAGGTGGCTCACCACTACTTTCTCGAGGGCAATTAGGAATGGACAATAAATGTTGGCCTTGCCAGAGATGCCCACATCCCATGATTGAATAATAAAAAAAATGCCCATGTAATTAGGTTGTTGTAATGCCTATTGAAAATGCCTATTTTTCTATGATCTTAACACAAGAACAGAAGAAACAGGAGCAGAAGTAGACCATTTGGCCCATCGAGCCTGCTCTGCCATTCAATACGATCATAGCACAGTGGCCAGCCTCACAGCTCCAGCGACCCGGGTTCAGTTCTGGGTACTGCTTGTGCGGAGTTTGCAAGTTCTCCCTGTGACCGCGTGGGTTTCCTCCGGGTGCTCTGGTTTCCTCCCACAGCCAAAGACTTGCAGGTTGGTAGGTAAATTGGTCATTGTAAATTGCCCCTAGCGTAGGTAGGTGGTAGGAAAAAATTGAGGGAAGGTGGGATGTGGTAGGGAATATGGGGTTAATGTAGGATTAGTGTAAATGGGTGGTTGTTGGTCGGCACAGACTCTGTGGGCCGAAGGGCCTGTTTCAGTGTTGTATCTCTCTATGACTCTATAGCTGATCTTGGGCTTCAATTCCACTCTCCTGCCCACTCCCCATATCCCTTGATTCCCTGCGAGAACAAAAATCTATCTATCCCAGCCTTAAATGTATTCAGAATCACAGAATAATACAGTGCAGAAGAGGCCCTTCGGCCCATTGAGTCTGCACCGATGCATTAAAAACACCTGACCTGTCTACCTAATCCCATTTGCCAGCACTTGGCCCATAGCCTTGACGATGGACCATCCACAACCCTCTGGGATAGAGAATTCCAAAGATTCACAACGCTTTGAGTGAAGTAATTTCTCATCTCAGTCCTGAGTGATTGACCCCTTATCCTGAGACTGTGCGCTTGCGTTCTAGATTCCATGACCAGTGGGAACAATCTCTCAGCTTCTACCCTATCAAGCCCTTTCAAAATCTTGTATGTCTCAATTAGATCGCCTCTCATTCTTCTAAACTCCAGACAATATAGGCTCAATTTACTCAGGCTCACATCATAGGACAAGCCCCTCATCCCAGGGACCAAGTTAATAAATCTTTGCTGCACTGCCTCCAGTGCAAGTATATTATTCCTTAAATGTGGGACCAAAACTGCACACAGTATTCCAGCTGCGGTCTCACCAAAGACCTGTACGATTTCATTCAGACTTCCTTAGTCCTGTACTCCAATCCCCTTGCAATAAAGTCCAACATGCCATTTGCCTTCCTAATAGCCTGCTGCACCTACATGTTAACTTTCTGTGTTCCTTGTATGAGTACACCCAAGTCTCTCTCAACATCAGCACTTACCAGTTTCACACCTTTTAAAAAATATTCTGCTTTTCTATTTTTACGACCAAAATGAAGAATTTCACACTTCCCTACATTATGCTCCATTTGCCATCTTGTTGCCCACACACTTAACCTGTCTATATCTGTTGGCAGCCTCTCTACATCCTCCCCATAGCTTACCTTTCCACCGAGCTTTGTATCAGCAAACCTAAATACATTACTCTCTGTCTCTTCATCCAAGTCTCATTAATATAGAGTGTAAATAGCTGAGGCCCTAGCATTGATTCTTGCAGCACCCCTGTATTCACTACCTGACAACTTGAGAATGCCCCATTTATGCCCACTCTCTGCTTCCTGTCTGTTAACCAATCATCTATCCACACTAATATATTACCCCCAACACCATGAGCCCTTACCTTGCCTATTAATCTTTTGTGTGGCACCTTATCAAATGCCTTTTAGAAATCCAGGTATACGACACCTGCTGGTTCCCTTTTACCCTACTAGTTACATCCTCTAAAAACTCTAATAAATTTGTCAAACAGGATCTTCCTTTAGTAAAACCATGCTGACCTGTTCTAATCATACTATGATTTTCTAAGTGTGATGTTAAGACTTTTAATAATAGTTTCCAGCATCTTCTCAACAACCTTCTTGAAAAGCGGTGTAACATTTGCCAACTTTCAATCTGACGGGACCATTCCTGAATCTAAGGAATTCTGGAAAATCATAGCGAGCGCATCCACTATCTCTGCAGCTATCTCTTCTGGAACCCTAGGATGTAGGCCATCTGGTCCTAGGGACTTGTCAGAGTTTAGTCCCTCAAGTTTCTCCAATACGTTTTCTTAGCTGATATCAATTTCCTTAATCTCCTCACTTTTTAGCCCCTCGACTACTACCTATTTCTGGTATGGAACTTGTGTCTTCTACTGTGAAGATAGACACAAAATATTTGTTCAATGCCTCTGCTATTTCATCATTCCCCATGATGATTTCTCCTATTTCTGCCTCTAAGGGGCCATCATCTACTTTAGCCACTCTTCCTTTTTATGTACTTATAAAAGCTCTTACAATCTGTTTTTATATTGCTGGCTAGTTTACTCTCGTATTCTATTTTTTCCCCTTTTTAATCAACTTTTTGGTGGCCCTTTGCTGGTTTCTAAACACTCCTAATCCTCAGACTTGCTACTTTTTTTGGCAAAATTGTAAGCCGCTTCTTTTAGTCTAATACTCACCTTAACTTCCTGAGTGAGCCACGGGTAGGTCTGTCTTGACCAGTTTTTGTTTTTGAATGTAATGTACTTTTGTTGAACTCTTTGAATTGTTTCTTTAAATGTTTCCCACTGTTCATTTACCACCATACCTTCCAGTCTATTTATCCAATTAACCTTAGCCAGTTTTCGCCTCATACCTTCGTATTTGGCTTTGTTTAAGTTTAAGAATCTTGTTTATGATTGAAATGTGTCACTTTAAACTTAACATGAAATTCAGTGGTATTAAGGTCACTATTTCCGAATGGATCTTTTACTAGGACATAGCTTGTTAACCCTGCTTCATTATGCAATACGAGATCTAAGATAGCTTTATCCCTAGTTGGTTCCACAATGTATTACTCCAAGAAACTGTCATGAAAACATTTTACAAACTCTTGTAGACCACTGTTGCTAATTTGATTGTCCCAGTCTATGTGCAGATTAAATTCCCCCACAATTAATACATTACCTTTTTTTTACACGCTCCAATAATTTCCCATTTAATGTTCTGTCCAATATTGTAACTACTATTAGGGGGCCTGTGGACTACTCCCACCACTGTTTCTGACTCCTGCTATTCCTAATTTCCACCCAATTGATTGTACTTCATGATCTTCTGAGGCCAGGTCCCTTCTTATTAATGTCCTTATGCCATCCTTTTACTATCAGGGCTACTCCTCCTCCTTTGCCATTCTGTCTGTCTCTCCAAAATATTGTGTACCCTGGAATATTCATTTCGCAACCTTGATTTCCTTGTAACCATGTCTCAGTAATGGCAATTAGATCTACATCTTTTACCTGTATTCGTGCCACTAGTTCACCTATCTTATTACAGATGCTTCGTGCATTCAGATAAAGAAACTTCAGTTTCATTTTTTACCTCTATTCCCTGCAATGACCTTATTTGCCGATGCACAATTTTTGTTAAACTCTCTGTCCCTTCCTGCCCCATTCTGTTGGGAGTTCCCCACATCACTATCTTGCTCTGGTGCCTTGACCTCTCTCTTTGGATTTCTAAATTTCCCTTTATCCAAATCCTACCCTCCCCCCCCGCCCCCCAACCCCATTCCCTGTTTGTTTAAAGCCCTGTCCACAGCCCTAGTTATGTGAATGGCCAGGACACTGGTCCTAGCCCGGTTCAAGTGAAGCCCATCCCAACGGAATAGCTCCATCTTCCCTGAGTACTGATGTCAATGCCCGGTGAATTGAAACCCCGTCTTCCCACACCACTCTTTGAGCCATGCGTTTAGTTCTCTAATATGCTTGACCCTGTGCCAATTTGCGTGTGGCTCGGGTAACGATCCGAAGATGATTACCATTGATGTACTGCGTTTTAGTTTGGACCCTAACTCCTGAAATTCTCTAAGTAGAACATCATTTCTGATTCTACCTATGTCATTGTTTCCTACATGGAACATGACAACTGGATCCTCCCCCTTCCACTCCAGGATCCTCTCCAGCCACGAGGAGATGTCCTTAACCCTGGTACCGGGCAGGCAACACAGCCATCGGAGTTCCCAGTTGCAGCTACAAAGAACTGTATCTATTCCCCTGACTATACTGTCTCTTATCACTACCACGTTCCTCTTCACTCCCTCCACCGGAATGGCATCTTTCACTATGGTGCCATGGTCAGTCCACCTTGCAGTCCTTCTCGTCATCCACACAGGTAGCAAGGACCTCATACCTGTTGGACAAGGTCAGGGGCTGAGGCTCCTCCATTACTACATGCTGATTTCCCCCTATCTGCCTCACTCACAGTCACACCCTCCTGTCCCTGTCCCTGACCATTGACCATCTCTAGTTTTCTCCCTACTCTAAAGGGTGTGACTGCCTCCTGGAACAAGGTGTCCAGGTAATTCTCCCCCTCCTGATGCTCTGCAATGTCTGCAACTCAGTCTTCAGCTCAGTAATTCTGAGCTAAAGTCGTGCAAGCTGCAGACGCTTACTGTAGACCTAGTTGTCCGGGATTGCAGTGCATGCCACAGATTCCCACATGCTGCAGTTGCAGCGCACCACCGGCCCTGCCATCTTTGTACAACCTTATTTTTTAATTTGTAAATTAGCTAATAATTCTCACAGCTGAAGTAATGGAAAGTTCAACTAGCCTACCTTGGAGTCGAAGAAAGACTCATCAGCTGCTGGAGGCTGAAAAAGATAGGAAAAGGAGCCCCTCTCTGCACCTAATTCCCATGTGCACCAAATTTCCAACTTCGCTCTGGCAATGTCTCATTCAGGCAGGTGTCTCCTCTCACTGTCCCCTCACTGTGTGTTCAGCTAAGAGACTGGTCTGCCTTGTGTAGAGATTCTGATGAGTCACTAGCTCAGCTTTCTACTGCAATAATTCACACCTTTTGAACCTAACTACTTTCAACTGATTGACAGATTACTGCTGACTGCCTCTTGTTTAACAAGGCTGTTTACCTAAGCAGGAGATTTTAATGCTGATTCTTAATCTAAAAGTTAAACTTGGCAAAAACTCACCAGAACTTACCACATGCACCAAATTTCCAACTTCACTCTGGCAATATCTCACTCAGGCAGATGTCTACTCTCACTGCGTTCCCTCATTTAAATTAAAAGACCTTGATTTTAAACCCCCTTGCCCAACTAGTCTGGGAGAGTTTAAGATTAGGCCGAGTTCACTTACCAGCCTGTGGTTGGTCCCTTCCTGCCCGGCACCATTTCATCTTTACAGACTGTTGGGGCCTAATTTAAATTCAAAATTGATGTTAGATGATCTTTCTAGCCTTTGTCCCCTAGACCATCTTCTAGAATGTCACCTGCTGGCACCACAACCTAATCTTTTGCTACCAAGACTCTCATCAAGACCTTTATTATGAATGATGAAAGATCACAGACCTGAAACGTTAACTCTGCTTCTCTCTCCACAGTTGCTGCCTGACCTGCTGAGTATTTCCAGCACTTTGTTTTTGTTTCAGATTTCCAGCATCTGCAGTATTTTGCTTTTATTATAATCCTGAGCTCAACTGCCCATGTCCACTTCCGCAAGAAGCCCTGCATGCCCATCAGCTTGGTCCTTTTCCAATGTCAACTATTTCCCTCTGTCTCAGTGAATTAACTTCAGGATCTGTGTTCTTGATTTCAAAATCCTCCATAGCTTTTCTACCCTATTTGGACATAATTCTCTAGTATGGTCGAGCCAACTTCCCAATCACCCTCACTGTGCCTCCCCGCCATCACCCTCCCCCCCCCCCCCCCCTTGCCAACCAACACTTCATTCCAGAAATTCATAATTACTGTTTGTCCCTTCATTTCTGCTGCACTATCAGATGGTGATATTTCAGTAATTAAGCCCTTTTTCTCTGGAACTCTCATCACTTTTGCCTGCAATCTCCTCCCATAAACTTCTTGCTATGGTATCTGCATCTCCGCTTGTAAAGCAATGAGATCTTTATTTCCCTGGGAAGTACTATGTAAATGTTAGTTGCTGCAGCATTTTTTTTATTTAAGCTTAATATTTGTCTTTTATCCTGTGCGTGAATTTCATGTTTATCTGCTCATCTTTGGTTATGCTGCAGATTTAAAGCATTTTGGTTACTTTGTTAAACGTTCAGAAATGTTTTACAAACGTTATAGAAGGGCCCCAAACTTGGCTTGTAAACTATGTTCGAAATTTATCATCTGAAATCAAAGAAATTTGTGTGTGTTTACTGAGAGCACAAAGAAGCCTTTTATTCAGTGAGACCTTGCAGCGTAAAATGGGTCAGTGCCTCTCATGCAGAAAATGACAGGAAAACTGGGATGAGGAATCTGCATTAATTATTGTGTGCATCTGTGAAATGTGTTCAGTGGCAAAAATATCAGTTACAGGCTTGTTGGTGAATTTCATTTTTGTAGCAATACATTATTCAAAATATTCAGATAATGTTGTTATTGTTCTGAAGGCACCAAGATGATAAAGTTGGCAGGACGAGGAAAGCTTGTACACTGAATAGGTTAAGTCTGTGTCTTTGTCACATCATTCCACGTTATTTTTCCAGTCTTTAGTCACTGCTTGGATCCCCTTTTGAGATGAGTTATACAAATGTCAGCCTTAGTGTCTGCAGTTGATTTTCTCTCCCTCTGTGAATCATGTTCTGTCTTTGTGCTATGTCTCTTGAAAATAAATGTTTTATTAGAAATGCTTCTAAAGCTGCAAAATTCTCTTCCCGCTGCCCACACTGAGCCCATTGATGGTATGGATCCCAAGTGTTTTTAAAATGTTTGTGAATCTGAGTAAGCATCAAAGGATCATAGGAAATAGGAGCCGGAGTAGACCATTCAGCCCGTCGTGCCTGCTCTGCCATTCAAACAGATCATGGCTGATCATCTACCTCTATGCCATTTTTCCCCACTATCCCCATGTTCCCTAATGTCTTTAGCATCCAGAAATCTATAGATTTCTGTCTTGAACATGCTCAATGATTGAGCTTCAACATCCCTCTGGGGTAGAGAATGCCACAGATTCACCACCCTCTGAGTAAAGAAATTCCTCCTCATCTCTGTCTTAAATGGCCTGCCTCTGACTCTGAGACTGGGTCCCCTGGTTCTAGACTCACCAGCCAGAGGAAACATCCTATGCACATCTACCCTGTCACGCCCTGTAAGAATTTTCGAAGTTTCAATGAGATCACCTCTCATTCTTCTGAACTCTTGAGAATACAGGTCCAGTTTCTGAAATCTCTCTCCATAAGACAATCCCGCCATTCCAGGGATTAGTCTGGTGAACCTTCTATAGCAAGTATATCCTTCCTTAGATAAGGAGACCAAAATTGCATACAATACTCCAAGTGCAGTCTTACCAAGGCGTTTTACAATTGCAGCAAGACATCTTTACTCCTGTACTGAAATACCCTTGCAATGAAGGCCAACATACCATTTGCCTTCCTAATTGCTTGCTGCACCTGCATACTAGCTTTTAGTGACTCATGAACAAGCACACCCAAGTCCCTTTGGTCATCAACAGTTCCTAATCTCTCTCCATTTAAGAAATACTCTGGCTTTCTGTTTTTTATACCAAAGCGGATCAATCCTCTTGAAGTCTCCTTGCATCCTCTTATCAATTTATATTCCCACCTAGTTTTGTCATCAGGAAATTTGGAAATATTACATTTGGTCCCCACATCCAAATCATTTATATAGATTGTGAACAGCTGTGGCCCCAGCACTGATCCTTGTGGTACCCCACTAGTCACAGCCTGCCATCCTCAGAATGACCCATTTATTCCTGCTCTTTCTGATGAAGGGTCACTGACCCAAAACGTTAACTCTGCTTCTCTCTCCACAGATGCTGTCAGACCTGCTGAGTATTTCCAGCATTTCTTGTTGTTATTCCTACTCTTTGTTTTCTGTCTATTAACCAATTCTCAATCCATAGCAGTATATTATCCCCAATCCCATGTGCTCTAATTTTATTTACCAACCTCCTGTGTTGGGAACGTATCAAAAGCCTTCTGAAAATCCAAATACACCTCATCCACTGGTTCTCCTTTATGTATGCTAGAAGTAACATTCTCAAAAAAACTCCAACAGATTTATCAAATATAATTTCCCTTTCATAAATCCATGTTGACTTTGCCCAATCATATCATTATTTTCAGGTGTCCTTGTTTATAATAGTTTCTAACATTTTCCTTACTACTGACGTCAAACTAACAGGTCTGTAGTAAACCATTTTATCTCTCACTCCATTCTTAAATAGTGGGGTTACATTTGCTACTTTCCAGTCTGCGGGAACCCTTCCAGAATCTATAGAATTTTGAAAGATAACTAATGCATCCACTATCTCTATGGCTTCCTCCTTCAATACTCTGGGATGTAGCTCATCCGATCCAGGGGATTTATCAACTTTCAATCCAATTAATTGTTTGAGTACGACCTCTTTCTTGATGGCAATTTCTTTCAGTTCCTCATTTTTACAAATCCCTTTGTTCCCTATTATTTCTGGCATCTTTTCTGTGTCTTTCTCTGTGAAGACAGACACAAAGTAATTGTTTGGTCACTCCACCATTTCCTAATTCTCCACCACAAACATTCCTGTCTCCGCTTGCAATGGACTCCCATTCGTCCTTGCTAATATTTTCCTTTTCACATACCTAAAGATGCTTTTATGTTTGCTTTCATGTTTCTAGCTAGATTGCATTCATAATCTCTTTTCCCTTTATCAGTTTCTTGTTCCTCCTTTGGACTCTAAGTTGCTCCCAATCCTTGGCCTTACACTTTTTCTGATGACCTTATAAGCCACTTCCTTTGACCTAATTCAGTCCTCAATTTCTTTTGTTAGCCACATTTGATTAACTTTTCCTGTTGGGGTTTTGTGTCTTTAGAGGAAAGTATATTTGTTGTAAACCGTGTAATACTTTAAATAACATCCATTGCCTGTCTACCGTCAAATTTTTTCATGTATCTTCCCAATCCATCAGAGACAACTTGCCCCTCATACCTTCATAGTTTCCTTTGTTCAGATTTAAGACCCTATTTTTAGAATCAACTATATTTCTTTCAAACTTAATGTAAAATTCTATCATATTGTGGTTACTATTTCCTAAAGGCTCCTTTTACAGCAAGGTTATTAATTAGCCCTTTCTCATTGCGTAATACTAAATCTAAAATAACCCAATCCCAAGTTGGTTCTTCAACATACTGCGCCAGAAATCCATCTCGTACAGGAATTCATCCTCCAAAGCATTAGTGCTAATTAGGTTTACCCAATCTATATGTAAATTGAAGAAATGCTGGAAATACTCAGCAGGTCTGGCAGCATCTGTGGAGAGAGAAGCAGAGTTAACGTTTCAGGTCAGTGACCCATCTTCAGAACTAGCAGATATTAGAAATAATATTTTCATCCCCTCCCCTCCCCTGTCGGTATTCTGAAGGGATCGTTCCCTCCGCAACACCCTGGTCCACTCCTCCATTACCCCCACCACCTCGTCCCCTTCTCACGGCACCTTCCCATGCAATCGCTGGAGATGTAATACCTGCCCATTTACCTCCTCTCTCCTCACAATCCCAGGCCCCAAACACCCTTTTCAGATGAAGCAGCGATTTACTTGTACCTCTTTCAATGTAGTATACAGTATTCGCTGCTTACAATGTGGTCTCCTCTACATTGGGGAGACCAAACGCAGACTGGGTGACCGCTTTGCAGAACACCTCCGCTCAGTCCGAAAGCATGACCCCGAGCTTCCAGTTACTTTCCATTACCACACTCCCCTCTGCTCTCATGCTCACATCTCTGTCCTGGGATTGCTGCCGTGTTCCAGTGAACATCAACGCAAGCTCGAGGAACAGCATCTCATTTACCGATTAGGCACACTACAGCCTGCCGGACTAAACATTGAGTTCAATAATTTCAGAGCATGACAAGCCGCCCCATTTTACTTTTATTTTTAGTTTTTTTTAAATTTGTTTTTGTTTTTATTTTAGTTTGTTCAGTTTGCCTACCCACTGTTTTCATGTTTGTACTTGTGGATGTTCAGTTTTCAGTCCGTTAACACCCTATCTGTACTAATGCTTTGTCTTTCACCACACCATTAACTCATTGTTTGCCTTTGCTCCATGACATTCTGGTCGGTTGTTCTCTGTGACCTTATCCTATCTACACCTTCTCCTTTGTTATGTCTTGCCCCACCCTCACTTAACTTGCTTAAAACCTTTCACATGTTTAATATCTGCTAGTTCTGAAGAAGGGTCACTGACTTGAAATGTTAACTCTGCATCTCTTTCCACAGATGCTGCCAGACCTGCTGAGTATTTCCAGCATCCACAGTATTTTGCTTTTATTATATGTAAATTGAAGTTGCCCATTATTACTGTATTGTCCATGCTACATGCTGCTCTAATTTCTTGATATATACCATGCCCAAGATTATAGGCCACCAAATTGTAGTGGTAAACAACTCCCACCAATGTTTGCTGCCCTTTGCTGTTTCTTAGCTCCACCCAAACTCATTGTATATCTTGCTCCTTCAATCGAAGATCCTCTCTCACTAATGTACTGTTCTTGTCCTTTATTAATAGTGCTATCCACTTCCTTTTCCCCTCCACCTATCCTTTCTAAATGACGAATATCATTTCACATAGCATGAATAAAATTCTGCTTCACAGGAGATTTAGTTGCCTGGGTTTCAAGGCTGGTTTGCCAATGGTCAGGGATCCCTACTCCAGAACTCCTGGAATAATGCATAACAGGTGACCTGCATGTGAGTAAGCCACGTCTCGACCTGTGTTGGTCGACTGTTGCCTTCTATTCCTAATATTTAAAAGCCTCCTAATCACAGTTCATGACTGATTTAAGAGCATTAATACTTCCAACTTTTTATTTGCTGTCTGTCAGGTGCAAGTTGTGGCCCACAGACCGAAAGCAGCAAAATTGTGTGTAAAAAAAAAACAGCCTTTGTTTCTCCCAATTATTTTCTTATAACCCATGGCTAAACCTTGAATAATGCACCAACAGAGATTTAGGCCTATGGGTTCACTTGCCCACTTTTTGCTAGACTCTAACTGTAATAACAGGCAGGAGCACTTTTTTTTTGTTTTAAGATTTTAAAAATGTCAATAGTTGGGTACCGAGGAAGCATATGTTAACAATTTTCTATCCACGTGCATGCCTATTTGGAGCTAATAAGCAGAAGAAATTTCCTTGTGGGGTCTGTATGAATACAATTAAGTGTCACTTGGGCATAAGTTGTGACTATTAGAAGGCGGGGGAACAGAACTGAGTGAATTGCTCTTTCGGAGACATGGTGCAGACACGATGGGCCAAATGGCCGCCTTCTGCACTGTAATAATTCTGTGATTCTGTGGTTCCAGGAATGAAGGATTTTAGTTTTAAGTTTAGGCTGGAAAGGCTGGAATTGTTCTGCTTAGAGCAATGGAGATTGATGGGGGATTTAATGGAAGTGCACAGGCTCATGATGGCTCTCTGTAGAGCAATCCAATCAGTCCCATTCCCTGGCTCTATACCCTTGGTTCTGCAAGCCCATCCAATTTCCTTATGAAATCAATCATCTCCACTTCCACCACCCTAGTAGGCAGCGAGTTCCAAGTCATTGCCACTCACTGCGTAAAAAAGTTCTTCCTCACATCCACCTACATCTCTTGCCCAAAACCTTCAATCTGACTCCTCCTAGTCCTTGTATCATCAGTTAATGTGAACAGTTTCTCCTGTCTAACTTATCTAAGCCTGTCATAATCTTGTACACCTCTATCAAATCTCCCCTCAATCTCCTTTGCTCCAGGGCAAACAAGCCTAGCTTCTCCAACACAACCCTATAGCTATAAATCTCACATCCCTGCAACCATTTTGGTAAATCTCCTCTGTACCCTCTCAAGGATCCTCACATTATTCCTAAAGTGTGGTGACCAGAACTGGTCGCAATACTTTAATTGGGGCCTAACCAGAGTTTCATAGAGGTTCAGCTTAATGTCCCTGCTTTTGTACTCAATACATCTATTTAGGAAGCCCAACATCCCATATGCTTTGCTAACTACTCTCTCAATATATCCTGCCACCTCCAAAGATCTATAGACATGAAACCCCAGGTCCCTCTTTTCATGTACATGCTTTACAACTGTGACATTTAGTCTATATTGCCTCTCCCTAACCCAAAATACATCACCTCACACCCCTCTGTATTACATTCTGCCACTTGTCTGCCCATTCTGCTAGCCTATGTCCTGTTGCAGTTGATTAGCATCATCCTCAATGTCTGCTACACCTCCAAGTTTGATATATTGGATATTTTTTTATATTGGATTATGACTTAGGAGGCCTATTGTTTTGAGATACCTTTGCTGTGTGTCACTCCTTACGTTGAGCCTGGGGAGTTAGTGGTGCCACTTTATCAAATGTTGTTGTCTAGGCTCACACATGAACACTGGACACGTGGGTGATATATTGGAAGTCTGCCAGTGCCTATGGAAGCATATTCCACAATGACCACTCATATAACAGAGAAAATTCAAGGAATGGCAAAATCTGAAAATATTAAAAACTGATTAAACAAGAAACATGTCAGCGCTTTTAAAATCAAACACCATCAGAAAATGAATTGAATGAACAATGAATAAAAACAAACATGAAAATGGCCCAATGTGTCATGCCAATATTGTGGGATAATATGCCAATACCTACAGCTCACTGCTTTGAATTATAAATCGCAACAATGTTGGGAAGGGGCTAAACGTGAACTTGCCCTTGACCATGAATTCAGTGAGAAGGTAATAAAAGGAGAAAAACAAATAATCATACAAAAGAATGATTATAATGCAATACTCTCTCAAATAGTGCGTATGTTAAATTCAAGGAAATTAAAGACCGTTTTATACATTACTGTGACAAAAAATGCAGCTGACTAAATATATTAGACATTTCCATATATTGCAATTTCATTGACTATCCAAGGCTGCAGTTAAACCACAGATACTGATCTGAGAGTTACTTCTGCTGCTAAGATTTATAGTCAGCAAATCCTTGTTATGCTGCAGACTAACCTCATCAGCACAGATGAGCAGTGACAGAGCCCTGCACTGTTATAATCCAGAAAACCAGCTGGTGAAGGATAGAACTGGAGCCAATCTTTGCACACTTCTTTATTTATTTAGAGTTACGCATTACAAGCATACACGTACGAACCCCAACAAGTACGTTTTCAGTCTGTGTCTATTTATAGGGATTCAAGTGAATCCAGCAGTTAATGCTCACTACTGTATATAATTCATATATAATTAACATGTGCTCCCTGCAGCTAATTTGTTTGAGGACAAAATGGATAGTCTTCATTCAATAGTTTCCTTATAAAGTGATAAAAAAAAATTGCAGCTGGTCCAGTGACTTTTGAATCATACCTGAGTTATACTGTATTCAATGCAAACTCAAAGGTCTGTGAGATTGGCTTTTCAAGCTGAAGCACATGCCTCTCTGCTTTAATGTACTTGTGTGCCAGATCCGGACCTTGCAGTTGTTATATTACCAATTCCAGTGTTCATGTACAATGGAAACCGCTTTGCATCCACATGAAAGTGTAGTATAACTGCACTATAAGAGAATCAGTCAAGCTTTGTGAACTTCAAATTTTAAGAGTAGTTTGATGCATATGCAGCTGAACCTATCTGTATGGTATCTCACTATCTCTAAGGAAATCAAAATAAAACATAAGAATGGAGAAAATTAATAACAAGGAACAGTGGAAAAGTTAATTCTAAACATGTAAAGCAGTATAAGAATGATGAAATGAAACAAGAATAAATAACTGATCTTAATCAATTTGGGATTGTTGCAACTTCGAACATGTTAGCTTGATTTTTCCAGTTGGGTCCATCTAATTTAAGGATCTAAATCCAGTAGAGACAACTGAAAAATGGATGTAGTTCTGTGCCACTGGATCTTCGCCCATTTTTGCATCTGGCTCTTTTTGCTATTAGCATTTCTGCCGACAGCAGGAAGTGCCAAGCCAGTTTTTGGGAGGCCCAAGCAATAAGAGAACAATGATGTCAAGTGACTCATATTCTATCAGTTCCACTTCAGTTGCTCTGTTTATTATTCTTGCCCTTACAAAACAGGTCCAGGCTTGCCATGGAGAAGGGGAGAGTGAATTTAAAGAACCCAACATTAATGCCGATGGCATTGGTTTATTTCATCGAATTATAGAAAGTTTAAGGCACAGAAAGAGGCCACTTGGCCCATCGTGTCTTTGCCAGCCGAAAAACGATTCGCCTATTCTAATCCCACCTTCTAGCATTTGGTCCGTAGCCCTGCAGCTTACGGCATCTGAGGTGCATATCCAGACTCCTTTTGAATGAGTTGAGGGTCTCTGCCTCAACTACCCTTTCAGGCAGTGAGTTTCAGACCATCACCACTCTCTGGGTGAAAAAGCTTTTCCTCATTTCCCCTCTAATTTTTCGACCAATCACTTAAAAACTATGTCCCCTCGTCACTGACCTCTCTGCTAAGGTGAATAGATTCTTCACTTCCACTCGATCCAGGACCCTCAAAATTTTGTACATTTCAATCACATCTCCCCTCAGCCTTCTCTGTTCCAAGGAGAACAACCCCAGCCTATCCAATCTCTCCTCATAGCTGCATTTTTCCAGTCCTGCAACATCCTCGTAAATCTCCTCTGTACCCTCTCTAGTGCAGTTACATCCTTTCTGTAATAAGGTGACCAGAACTGCACACAGTACTCAAGTTGTGCCCTAACCAATGAGTTATACAGTTCCAGCATAACCTCCCTGCCCTTGTATTCTATACCTCGGCGAATAAAGGAAAGGATTCCATATACCTCCTGAACCACCTTATCGACCTGTCCTGCTTTCTTCAGGGATCTGTGGACATTCACTCCAACGTCCCTTACATCCTCTACACTTCTCAGTATCTTCCCATTAATCATGTATTCCTTTGCCTTGTTTGACCTCCCCAAATGCATCACCTCACACTTCTCCAAGTTGAATTCCATTTGCCACTTTTCTGCTCATTGGACCAATATCAATATCAATATCTTCCTGCAGCCCACAGCGATCCTCCTTGCTGACTACCACACGGCCAATCTTTGTGTCGTCTACAAACTTCTTGATCATGCCCCCTACATTTACATACAAATCGTTAATATACACCACAAAAAGCTGGGGTACTAAGCCCTGTGGAACGCCACTGGGAACAGCCCTCCAGTCACTGAAACACCTGTCAACAATTACCCTTTGTTTTCTGCCACTGAGCCAATTTTGTATCCACCATGCGGCATTTCCCTGGATCCCATGGGATTTTATTTTTTTAACCAGTCTGCCATGTGGGACCTTGTCAAAAGCCTTGCTAAAATCCATGTAGACCACATCAACTGCACTATCCTCCATCTATCTTCCCTGTTACTACTTCAAAAAATTCGATCACGTTAGTCAAACAAGATCTTCCATTAACAAATCCATGCTGACTATCCTTGATTAACCTGTGCCTTTCTAAGTGACAGTTTATCCTGTCTCTCAGAATAGATTCCAATAATTTGCCCACTACTGAGGTTAGACTGATTGGCCTGTCGTTACTAGGTCGATCCTTTGCTCCTTTTTTAAACCGAGGTACAACTTTAGTAATTCTCATCCGCCGGCACCACACCTGTATCCACCAAGGACTGAAAAATGATGGTCAGACTCTCTGCTATTTTCTCTCTTGCTTCTTTTAACAGCCTAGGATGCATTTCATCTGGCCCTGGTGATTTATCAACTTTCAAAGATGCTAATCCCATTAATACTTCCTCTCTCCCTATGTTTATCACATTCAATACTTCACACTCTTGCTCTTTAACTACAATATCTGCATCATCCCCCTTTTTTGTGAAGACAGACGCAAAATATTCATTAAGGACCATACCAATATCTTATGCTCCTACACAAAGGTTACCTTTTTGGTCTTTTATGGGCCTTAGTCTCTCCTTAGTTATCCTCTTACTCTTAGTGTACTGATAAAATATCTTTGGGTTCATCTTGATTTTGCTGGCCAATTTTCTTTCATGCCCTCTCTTTGCTTTCCTAATTTCCTGTTTGATTTTACCCCTCCACTTTCTATACTTCTCTCTGCTTTCTGTAGTATTGAGTTCTCGGTGTCGGACATAAGTTTTCCTTTTCTGCCTTATCTTACCCTGTAGGCTCTTTGACCTCCGTGGGGCTCTAGATTTGGCCGCCTCACCCTTTTTCTTTGTGGGAACATGTTTACCCTGAACCCCTTGAATCTCCCCTTTGAATGCCTCCCACTGTTCTAACACTGATTTACCTTCAAGTAGTTGTTTCTAGTCCCCTTTCGCTCAGTTTAGTAAAATTGGCCTTGCCCCAATTGAGAACTCTAACTCCTGTTCTATCTCTGTCCTTTTCCATAATTATGTTAAAACTGACTGAATTCTGATCACTACCACCAAAATGTTCTCCCACTGCCACTCCTTCCACCTGCCCATCTTTATTTCCTAAAACTAAGTCTAAAACTGCACCCTTTCTTGTTGGACTTGCTACATACTCGGCCAAAAAGTTGTCCTGAATGCACCTCAAGAATTCTGCTCCCTCAATTCCTTTCACACTAAAACTATCTCAGTTTAATATTGGGTTAATTATAATCCCTACTATTACTGCCCTATTGTTCTTGCATTTCTCAGAGATTTGCCCACATATTTGCTCCTTCTATCTCCTTCTGACTGTTTGGGGGTCTATAGTACACTCCCAGCAGTGTGATTGCCCCTTTTTTGTTCCTTACCTCAATCCATGTGGCCTCATTTGATGAACTTCCAACATATCATCCCTCCTCACAGCTGTAATAGTTTTCTTGACCAAAATTGCCTCTCCCCCTCCTTTCTTATGCCCCTCCCATATCGCATCTGAAAACCCTGTAACCAGGAACGATGAGCTGCCATTCCTCTCCTCCTTAAGCCATGTTTCTGTAATAGCTATGATATACTGCCACGTGTCTATCTGTGCCCTCAACTCATCTGCTTTATTTGCTATACTCCTTGCATTGAAATAGATACTCTTAAGCACTGCCAAATTTTTTTCATTTTCTAACCCTCGTTTTCTCTGTCTTCCAGACTCATCCATTAATTTTTCCGCCTTCCATTTTAATTTCTGATTTTGTCCGAGCTGAGTCTACCATCAGGTCCCCATCCCCCTGCCAACTGACTCATTCTGCAAGTATTTTTTTGTGTTTTTGCTATTGAAAGGAACTCTGATGTTGGCCTTTGTGCCAGTTTGCTGTTGGGTTGCCAGTTCTCCCCCCATCATTTTAGACAGGCCATGTTTGATTTCCTATTGGCATGCCCCCATACTTCTGCTTTTTGGAAGAGAAAGAGCAATGAAGGGATGCCTGGCAGGCCAGGTGGTCTTGGAGGCACGGGACACCCACCACTGGGATCCCCACACCCAAATATACAGACAGAGCAACACATACCTGCATTAGTCAGAAGACTGGTAACTGGGGAGGCTTCACTTTATTAAAAAAAAATTAGCATTGAAAGTGGAAGGATCAGTTCATAAAGCTGCTTTAAATTAAACGACATAGGATCCATGATGTTAAAAATAGCAACATCGAGCACAAAAGCAGTTATTGCAAAACCTCTGCAAATCATTTGTTAAACATCAGTAAGAGTACTGCAGCACGCACATGATGCTAGTTGCCTTCTCCACTTGAGCCAGCACAATGTCTGGCATGGACCCGATGTCTGCATCAGTGCTTGATGCTCTGTAGTCATCCTTTTAAAAAGGTGACTTGAGATCCAGATTCCAGGTTCTTCAGCCAAAAAAGTGCACGTGCTGATTATCTGGCCAGCGATGTTTGTTTTTCCTCCTCACATGATAGCAACAGCTCCCATTCTTCCCTAGTGCTATGTGTCGGAAACTAGTACACTTCCCTCCAGCGCAATCTCTGACTTGGCCAGAGTGGATGTCTCTGAGATGGTGCATCAGAGGGATACATCTCTGTGGTCTTCTCAAGATCTGAAGAATTATTTCCTTATCGGAGATGAAAGCTCACCATGCAGGCTATGGGGAAGGGGGGTCATGTGTTGCTGCTTTTTCTCTTGTGTTATAAGCCGTCTTCTCCCTGAACAGAATGTGGACAATGAGAATGGTGCCTTGGTGGCAGCTGTACGTGATCATAATGGACATGATCATGAGTACATACAACAAACCGGTTCAGTACAAGAGTTTTGTGGAGTAAATGCATGCAAGGATATGAGTGAAGGAAGACTTCCAAGTGAAAGCTGGGGATGTCAAGGGACTTCACTGCCTCTTGGACATGTTAGGTGGGGGGCATTTATAGCTGACATGTATATTACTCTGTACTCTTGGAAGAGCTGGCTGACTTTTATCTTCCCTGATAAGTTTATTACATTTATTTCTGTCACTTGGTTGTGTTTAGGGTTGGCATTGACTGCCCTGGCTATCTCCTTTCATTCTCCTTGGGGGCCTGTAACACTTCAAGAGCACATCTAAAATACCATAAAGGACCTGCCCCTGTAATTGCAGCCTGTTCAGCACTCGTGGCATTGGGTGAGCGCATTTCTAGTTGGGCTGCACCTTATCAGAAATCCAGGCTATGCAGCGCTATTGGCACTTGTGTCACCAAGTTGTGTACAGATTACTGGTTTGTTTAATTAGAGTAATGGGGAGTGATTATGCTTGATCCCATTCAAGACCTGTGCTCCTAACCCACCAGAATATTCAGGGTCAGGCAACATGATGTAATTTATATAATGCAGCCACACCGTCTGACTGCGTCTTGGGTTTTCAAAGTTCAAAGCCACCAGGGTTCTGAACATCTTTGGACTGGCCTCCTTTATCAGATGGTAGATTTTACTGAGGCTTTGTTAAATCTACTGGGGTATCTTAAGCAAAGGGAATAGGAACAACAGGAATTCCGGCAGGTGGCACCAACCTCCCTACCACCTTCCTGTTGCAGGCCATCAATAAAGTAAACAGAGCTTCGGTCAGGCCTTACAATTAGCAGAAATTCTTAGAATGGTATCTTTAGGGTAGAGACCCAGTGTTTCCAGGTCACAATTAATTTTCTACCACTGCCAAACTTCTTGTACTTTTATGCCAGACCCCTACTCCATATCTTGAGAAAAATGGAACCTGTAGCAATCAAAGTGCTCCATGAGTTTCTGTTAAGCGGCTAGAAACTGTGACTAAATTAGTATTTGCAGTCATTTATATCCCTGCTGTAGCCTACCTGTTTTTGTGAAGATGATGAGGACAATCTTTTGACTTCCTCCAATCTTCCTCAAATACAGAGGCACAATGGGTAAAAATATAGCTTGAAAATAACAACTATCCTAATCAGTCCAAATTACAATTTTTTTCTCTCTCTCTTTATCCCTCTTTTTTGTTCTCATTCTCTTTCTTTGTCCTTCTACATGCTCGCTCGCTATACCCCATCACTTCTTCCTTTACATGGGACCTGGAGCTTCATGTGCATAGATCTTTGAAGGTGGCACACCATTTTGAGAGAGTAGTTTGTAAAGCACATGGGATCTTGTTCAAGCAGAGCAGTTATGTTGAACCTTTTATAAAGCTCTGGTTAGGTCACAACTAAAGTATTGCATCCAGTTCTAGTCACTACACTTCAGGAAGGATGTGTGGGTGCAGAGGAAATTTACCAGAATGGTTCCAGGAATGGGGGATTTAGCTGCAAGGTTAGGTTGGAGAAACTGGGGCTGTTCTCCCTGGAGTAAAGGAGATTGAGAAGAGATTTGATATAGGCATACAAGGTTATGACAGGTTTAGATAAGATAAACGAAGAAAAGCTGTTCCCATTAGCTGATGGTACAAGGACGAGGGGAGACAGATTTTAGATTTTGCTCAAGAGATGCAGGGAGGATGTGGGGAAGAACGTTTTACGCAGTGAGTGGTAATGACCTAGAACTTGCTATCTACAAGGGCGGTGGCAGAGGTGACGATGAATGATTTCAAAAGGAAATTGGATGGGCACTTAAGGGAAATAAACTTGCAGGGCTTTGGGGATGGAACGGGGGAATGGGACTTGACTGGGTTGTTCTACAGAGAGCTGGCATGGACTCGGTGGGTCGAATGGCGCCTTCTATGCTGTTATGATCTGTGTTCATAAACACGCTTTCTCTCAGATCCCAGCTGTCCTCCCGGAACAAAAGGTAAGCAGGATCTCTTTAGACTCCAATTACCTACTCCTAGAGGTGCAATATTTGAAGCCTTCTGTGTCAGCCTTAATAATCTGATACCTAAATCGGGTGGGTCTGTAATATTCCAGGGCAGTCCATTGATGGACCCTGGGATAGTATATCTGTCATTCAGAGCTGTGATTCTTTCTCTTCAGCTTTAGGTAACCGTACAGGCTAGGGTGTTTGTAACTGGGCAAGCAGTGGGAAGCTTAGTGGTGATGAGCTGCATAAGGTTCACCTTCCACACTTCAACATCTTTAACCTTCGCTTCTTATAAACATGGACCTTAAGTTCTCTGTGCTTAGTTGAGCGGCGCGTATTCCTGAAGCAAACTGTGTGTATGTATTTCTCAGATGTTTGGTGTGGAGACTCTTGAGCATACATTGGTTTTTCCAGGTGTGTCAAATGGCTGGCTTACCAAAACATATATCTATATGCATCTGTCTTGCATGAAGCACAGAAGGAAATAAAGTTGTAGTCTATCACCTTTTCTAATGTTGCATTTGTCTACACCTACCACTTCCAGACCTTTGAGATATTCCCTCATACTAGCTGCCTCCAAGACTGCCCACCTATATTGTGTCTGAGAAATCCTGGCTTTTGACTCCCTGCGTATAATTCTGTATCAAATCCATTATTTCTGTATTGTGGTAGTCATCACTACCATTCCCTTTGTTTGTTGTCAAGACAGAGTGCTAAAGCAACAGAGCTATCTAGCATTTTCGACACCAGTGACATTTGTCTCCTGTTGTTTGTCTTGCTAATTTGAGAAAGAGTTGGAGAGTGAGTCGTGGTATAGTGGCATGCAAAGTAAGTGAGTGTCATTCGATGAGGCCAATGTGGTCTGTTCCGTGTGGGTGCAAGTTAGGTATATCTGGAAGATATAAGTAAAGCTAGAAATACATATTGGATAGATGAAGTTTAACCAATTCTCCTGCATTTGACGAGCTTTGCCTGGATAAATGGAATTTAATGGCAGGAGTCAATTTCCATGGTACTGCTGTTTAGTCTAAAACAGGTGTCATTTTCAAGCCCACTCTGTTTATTTTTATCAGTCAGATTATCATCACACTGGTGAATCAATCACATCTTTATATATATTTCCTGTGATGAGCAACACAATCATTAAGGAGCAAAAGGTATTGTTTTACTAGTGAATGATTCATGGCTGTAGGTGCTTTTCTCCATAGCAAGAGATAGCGCTTTGAGAAAAGAAAAAAATTAGAAGGAAAAACTGCCGAATATAAAATATTGAACAACTACTTTCTGTGAAATATGCACAGTGACAGCTGTTTCTATCAATAGTTTTAACATTCACAAGTGAAATGAAGAATTAGTGACCAGAAGAAAAAACCTATTCGTTGCACCAGAGTTAAACAGTGTCTGACCGATGGCAAGACCAAAGCACTCAAACCACTGAATACAACTCTAAGCTACCTCTACAGCACAGAAGGAGGCCATTCGGACCAATATGTCTGTGCCGGCTTTCTGAAGGAGCAGTTCACCTAGTGCCATTCCCCTTCCTTTTCCCCATAGCCCTGCACATTCTTCCTTTTCAGACGATAATCCAATTCCCTCTTGAATGCCTCGATTGAACTTGCCCCCATCACACACTCAGGCAGTGCATTCCAAATCCTAACCACTTGCTGCATGAAAATGTTTTTCCTCATGTCACCATTGCTGCTTTTGCTAGTTACCTTAAATCTGTCCCTCTGGTTCTCGATTCTTCCACTAATGGGAACAGTTTTTATATTGTTATGTTTCTCCCTATCTAGTCTGTCCAGACCCCTCATGATTTTGAACACCTCAGTTAAATCTCTTCTTAAACTTCTCTTCTCTAAAGAAAACAATCCCAATGGTTCCAACTTCTCTATCTGCATAACTGAAGTTCCTCATCCTTGGAACCATTCTCGTGAATATTCTCTGCACCCTCTCTAATGCCTTCCCATCCTTCCTCAAGTGGTGCACAGAACTGCACACAATAGTCCAGGTGAGACTGAACCAGTGTTTTATACGAGTTTAGCATAACGTCCTTGCTTTTGTACTCTATACTCCTATTGATGAAGCCTAGGATGCTGTATGCTTTATTAACTGTGCTCTCAACCTGTCCTGCCATCTTCAATGATTTATGCCCATATACACCCAGCTTCCTCTGCTCCTGCGCCCCCTTTAAAATTGTACCCTTTTTATTTTATATTGTGTCTCCGGGTTCAAAATGAATCACTTCACACTTCTCTACACTTTCATCTGCTACTTGTCCGCCCATTCCACCAACTTATCTATGTCCTTTTGAAGTTCTACACTATCCTCCTCATAATTCACAATACTTCCAAGTTTTATATCATCAGCAAATTTTGAAATTGTGTCCTGTGCACCAAAGTCTAGGTCATTAATATATATCTGGACAAGCAAGGGTCCTAGCACCGACCCCTGGAGAACTCCACTATAAACCTTCCTCCAGTCTGAAAAAGAGCCATTAACCACTACTCTCTGTTTCCTGTCACTCAGCCAATTTAGTATCCATGTTGCTACCATCCCTTTTGTTCCATGAGCTCTAACTTTGCTCACAAGTCTTGTGCGGTACTTTGTCAAATGCCTTTTGAAAGTCCGTGTACACATCAACAACATTACCCTCATCAACCCTTTCTGTTACCTCATCAAAAAACTCAAGAAGTTGGTTAAGCATGATTTTCCCTTAACAAATCTGTGCTGGTTTTTCTTGATTAGCTCGCATTTGTCCAAGTTACTATTCATTTTGTCCTCAATTATCATTTCTAGAAGCTTCCCCACCACCAAGATTAAACTGACTGGCCTGTAGTTGCTGGGCTTATCTTCATGCCCTTTTTTGAACAAGGGTATTACATTTGCAATTCTTCAGTTCTCTGGCATTACCCTGAGACTAAGAGAGATTGGAAAATTAAGACCAATGCCTCTGCAATTTTCACTCTCACTTCCCTCAGTATCCTTGGATGCATCTCATCTGGTCCTGGTGCCTTATTAACCTTAAGTACAGACAGCCTATCCAGTAGCTCCTCCTTATCAATTTTAAACCCTTCAAGTGGCTGAAGTAACTTTTTTTTCACCATGACCTGCACAACATCCTCTTCCTTGATAAAGACAGATGCAAAATCTTCATTTAATACCTCAGCCATGCCTCCTGCCTCCATGCGTAAATCCCGTATTTGGTCCCTAATTGGCTCCACTCCTCCTTTTACCACCCTTTTACTATTTATATGCCTATAGAAGACTTTTGGATTCCCTTTTATGTTAGCTGCCAGTCTCTTCTCATACTCTCTCTTTGCTTCTCTTATTTGCTTTTTCAGTTCCCCTCTGAACCTTCTATATTCAACCTGATTCTCGGTTGTATTAGCCACCTAACATCTGTCATAAGCACACTTTTTCATCATCTTAATCTCTATCTCTTTTGTCATCCAAGAAACTCTGGATTTGTTTGCCCTGCCTTTCCCCTTCATGGGAATATACCTTGACTGTGTCCGAACTATCTCTTTAAAGGCAGCCCATTGTTCAGTTACCGTTTTGCCTGCGAAACTTTGATTCCCAATTTATCTGGGTCAGATCCATTCTTACCCCATTGAAGTTAGCTTTCCCCCAGTTAATTATTCTTACTCTGGATTGTTCCTTGTCCTTTTCCATAGCTAACCTAAACTTTATGATATATTGATTGCTGTCCCTTAAATGTCCCCTACTGACTCATGATCCACTTGGCCCATCTCAGTCCCTAGAACAAGGCCTCGCAGTGCCTCCCTTCTTGTTGGACTGGAAATGTACTGCTGTAGAAAATTCTCCTGGACCCACTTTAGGAACTCTTGCCCCTCTGTGCTCTTTATGCTGCTACTATCCAGGTCTATATTCAGATAATTAAAGTCCCCATTATAACTACTCTATTTTTCTTGCACCTCTGTAATTGCCTTGCAGATTTATCCCTCTATATCTTTCCCACCAGTTGGTGGCCTATAGACAACACCAAGCAATGTAATTGTACCTTCTTTGTTCCTTAGCTCTAGCCAAATTGATTCTGTCCTTGACCCCTCTGGGACATCCTCTCTCTCCAGCACTGAAATGTTACTCCTTAATTAATATTGCCACCCCTCCCCCTTTCCTATCTTTCCTGAACACCTTGTATCCAGGAATATTTAATACCCAGTCCTGCCCTTCTTTGAGCCAGGTGTCTGTTATAGCTGCAACATCATATTTCCAAATTACCAAAACAATAACTTTTTGTATAAGTCACGATTTTTGATAATTTATAAAAAATTAAATGTGGTGTTTAAGGTGAACAAATCCTGAAAAATAGTGTGATTTGAATGTATTTAACACTGACATTATACTGAAGCATTGGTGCTGGTGCATGACAACTGTTTGTCATTTAATCTTTCCTGCCTTCCACCCTATCGCAGACCTTTCCTTTAGTTCTTTCCTTCATCATCCCACCCTTTTACTGCCTCTACTTGCTTAAATATTGAATTTTGTTTTCCTTTCCACAGATCCTGCCTGACCCGCTGAGTATTTCCAGCATTTTCTGTTTTTATTTCATATTTCCAGCATCTGCAGTATTTTGCTTTTATAATATTGCTTATGTGCTGAAATATATTTACAGAATTTTTCAACTAAATGTTCCTGATAACTACTTCAGCATTAAATGAAATAATTAAAAGTTTATTCTTTTTAGATGAAACCCCCAGTGCCACTAATACTGTAAAAGAAGTAGTCGAGCCTATTCCAGAATATACTGCTGAACAGGAGCGCACAGATAATCGATTATGGAGAACTGTTGTCATTGGGGAACAGGAACACAGGATTGATATGAAGGCTATTGAACCTTACAGAAGAGTTGTCTCTCATGGGGGTAAGTCAATTCATCAAACCTTTTATGTTTTTTTGTATAACATAAAACTTAGATCACTGATTTTAGATCAAGTGATATGTTATTGTTTATTTGACTCAACTCTGGTGTCATTTGTTAGGAAATGAAATTAGGAAATGTTGCCATAAGTGCAGTATGGTGATCTTTTGCTTTGCATAACTCTGATTCTAAATCTGTCAACAGTTTGTTGTTCACTTGTGATTTGTCCCTCAGCACTTTAGATTTCCATCAGCTTATTCTAAAGTAGGGTTGTTTCACCGCAATCAATCCCGAGACGTTGTAAACACTAATGAATCTCCTGCGGCCTTGCTTACTGTTAGTCAGTGGAAATGGTATGTCTTTCAGCTGTATATATTGTAAATGGCAGGGGTACCTGTATGATTTGCACATGTGGGGCTGAATTTTACTGACCCTCTAGGGTTAGGCTGGGAGGCGTGGTGGTGGGGATTCGTAAAATGGCAAGGGAAGGTGGAGGGGGGGAATGGTTGTGGAGTGCCCATCGTCTTCCTGCGCCATGGAATTTTATCAGTGGCGGGGAAGGTGGAGGATGACCTTCTCACCCAGAGACTAAATGAGGTCACTTAAGGGCCCATACCTGCCACCACTGGCATTTTTGCAGTGGCTGGTGGGTCCCAAACTACACAGGGAGAGTGCCCTGTGAAACTTGGTGGCCTCCCTGTGGCTGCACGGTGCCGGGGGGGTGGGGGTAGAAATGCCCTCCTGATCAAGCACTCTATGGCTTCTGGAGGGCCCCGCCCCACGACAAGGGCCACTCCCGCAGAAGCACACCCTCCTGCCCTCTCCAGCCCCATCCCTTGCTGGGGCCAGTTTGATTGGTCCCAGTGACCCCTGACCCAACTTATCTTGTGGGGAGGTCGTTGCCCATTTTTGACAGCTGCATTCCCGGCAGTCGTCACCACGCCCAATGGAGCTGCTGAGACTGAAGAACTGCCAGTCTTCTGACTGACTAGCAGCTCTTGAAGGCAGGGACTGGAGCCCGGTACCAGACAGTTAATTGCCTGAACACCAAAAAATGCTGCCAGGGCCCCCCAAACAGCCAGATTAGGGTTTCCCATGGCTTTCCAGCCCAGCATTAGGACCCCCACCGCACTAACAAATTTCAGCATGTAATAGGCATACTTCTTTACTTGTTCTTTGTGTTGAAACGGTGTACCATGCGCTTTCTGTAATGAATATGGTCACTGATACAGTGTGACAATATCGGTTCAAACAACATTTTCCAGAACATTTGTTTTCCACTACAGACAAAGGAGAAATCTACCTTACGGATAGTAGACAGTATAGTAATGCCATTTCTAGGCAACACCATTGCACTTAAAGGGCTGGAATTAATGGACCCCCTCCCTCCACCCCGGAGACAGGCTAGGAGGCAGGGGGGGGCCTATAGTGCGACAGGAGGTGGGGGGGCAGAGGGCCCGTCACCTTTCCGTCAACGAGGTTAAGTCGGGGCGGGAAAGGCTGAAGATGGCTTTCCCACCCAGAGGCCAATTGAGGCCCTTATGTGGTGTATTAGGCAGTTTAAGCCCTCTTCCTACTACTGCTGCTGACCAATGAAATGAGCTAGCTCCATGTGGGATGGGGTGGTTGGGGCACTCCTTCATGGGCATTCTGTGGCCCACCGGCAAATAGCCCACCTCCTGTGACGCCCACCCTCCCCCATCACTGGGGCCTGCCAGACTGGCCCCAGCGACACCCACTCAGTTACCTCAAGTCCGAGTCTCCAGCGCTAGGCCTGGTGCGGTAAAGGCAGTAGCCACCACTCCCAGTGGCACTGCCAGTACGACTGATCTGCTGATCCTTTGGTTGTTAGCAGCTCTTGGAGGCATGATCCCCATCTTTAAAGGAACGGCGATCGCAGCGCTGGGTACCTAAGTGCCTGAGTGCTGTAGAATCGCACCAGCGGGGGGGAATCCGAAAGGCTGAGGTGGAGTTCCCACTGCCTTTGCGGCCAAGCACTCAGAATCCCGCCAGTATGACTAAATTCAGCCCCAGATTTCATGTTTAGATCTTATCGATGTGTTAGTAAATCAGGGAACTAGGCGTGAATTTTATGTGTAGTTTTTTAAAAATTCTTTCACGGAATGTGGGTATCGCTGGCTAGGCCAGCATTTATTGCCCATCCTCAATTGCCCTTGACAAGGTGATGGTGGGCCATCTTGAACTGCTGCAGTTCACATGGTGTCGGTACACCAACAGTGCTATTAGGAAGGGAGTTCCAGAATTTTGACCCAGCGACAGTGAAGGAATGGCGATTATAGTTCCAAGTCAGGATGGTGTGTGGCTTGGAGGGGAACTTGCAGGTGGTGGTGTTTCCATGGATTTGCTGCCCTTGTCCTTCTAGTTGGTAGAGGTCGCGGGTGTGTAAGGTGCTGTCTAAGGAGCCTTGGTGCATTGCTGCAGTGCATCATGTAGATGGTACACACTGCTGCCACTGTGCATCGGTGGTGGAGGGAGTGAATGTTTGTAGATGGGGTGCCAATCAAACGGGCTGCTTTGTCCTGGATGGTGTCAAGGTTCTTGAGTGTTTTTGGAGCTGCACCCATCCAGGCAAGTGGAGAGTATTCCATCACACTCCTGACTTGTGCCTTGTCGATGGTGGACAGGCTTTGCGGAGTCAGGAAGTGAGTTACTCGCCTCAGGATTCCGAGCCTCTGACCTGGTCTTGTAGCCACGGTATTTATATGGCTACTCCAGTTCGGTTTCTGGTCAATGGTAGCCCCTAGGATGTTGATAGTGGGGGATTCAGCGATGGTAATGCCATTGAATGTCAAGGGGAGATGGTTAGATTCTCTCTTGTTGGAGATGGTCATTGCCTGGCACTTGTGTGGCGCGAATGTTACTTGCCACTTATCAGCCCAAGCCTGGATATTGTCCAAGTCTTGCTGCATTTCTACACGGACAGTATCTGAGGAGTCACGAATGGTGCTGAACATTGTGCAATCATCAGCGAACATCCCCGCTTCTGACCTTATGATTGAAGGAAGGTCATTGATGAGCAGCTGAAGAGGTTGGGCCTAGGAGACTACCCTGAGGAACTCCTGCAGTGATATCCTGGAGCTCAGATGATTGACCGCCAACAACCACAATCATCTTCCTTTAGGTATGACTCCAGCCAGCGGAGGGTTTTCCCCCTGATTCCCATTGACCTCAGTTTTGCTAGGGCTCCTTGATGCCATACTTGGTCGAATGCTGCCTTGATGTCAAGGGCAGTCACTGTCGCCTCACCTCTTGAGTTCAGCTCTTCTGTCCATGTTTGAACCAAGGCTGTAATGAGGTCAGGAGCTGAGTGGCCCTGGCGGAACCCAAACTGAGCGTCACAGCAGGTTATTGCTAAGCAAGTGCTGCTTGATGGCACTGTTGATGACACCTTCCATCACTTTACTGATGATTGAGAGTAGGCTGATGGGGTGGTAATTGGCTGGGTTGGACTTGTCCTGCTTTTTGTATACAGGACATACCTGGGCAATTTTCCACATTGCAGGGTAGATGCCAGTGTTGTAGCTGTACTGGAACAGCTTGGCTAGGGGCGTGGCAATTTCTGGAGCACAGGTCTTCAGTACTATTGCCGGAATATTGTCAGGGCCCACAGCCTTTGCAGTATCCAGTGCCTTCAGTCATTTCTTGATATCACGCGCAGTGAATCGAATTGGCTGAAGTCTGGCATCTGTGATGCTGGGGACTTCAGGAGGAGGCCGAGATGGATCATCCACTCGGCATTTCTGGCTGAAGATTATTGCAAATGCTTCAGCCTTATCTTTCGCACTGATGTGCTGGGCTCCCCCATCATTGAAGATGGGGATATTTGTGGAGCCAGCTCCTCCAGTTAGTTGTTTAATTGTCCACCACCATTCACGGCTGGATGTGGCAGGACTGCAGAGCTTAGATCTGATCCGTTGGTTATGGGATCGCTTAGCTCTGTCTATCGCATGCTGCTTATGCAGTTTGGCATGCAGATAGTCCTGTGTTGTAGCTTCACCAGGTTGACACCTCATTTTGAGGTATGCCTGGTGCTGCTCTTGGCATGCCCTCCTACACTCTTCATTGAACCAGGGTTGGTCTCCTGGCTTGATGGTAATGGTAGAGTGGGGGATATGCCGGGCCATGAGGTGACAGATTGTGGTTGAGTACAATTCTGCTGCTGCTTTTGGCCCACAGCGCCTCATGGATGCCCAGTTTTGCATTGCTAGATGAAATCTATCCCATTTAGCACGGTGATAGTGCCATACAACACGATGGACGGTATCCTCAATGTGAAGGTGGGACTTCGTCTCCACAAGGACTGTGCAGTGGTCACTCCTACCAATACAGTCATGGACAGAAGCATCTGCAGCAGGCAGATTGGTGAGGACGCGGTCAAGTATGTTTTCCCTTGTGTTGGTTCCCCCACCACCTGCCGCAGACCCAGTCTAGCAGCTGTCCTTTAGGACTCGGCCAGCTCGGTCAGTCGTGGTGCTACCGAGCCACTCTTGGTGGTGGACATTGAAGTCCCCCACCCAGAGTACATTTTGTGCCCTTGCCATCCTCAATGCTTCCTCCAAGTGGTGTTCAACATGGTGGAGTACTGAGTCATCAGCTGAGGGAGGGCGGGAGGTGGTAGTCAGTAGGAGGTTACCTTGCCCATGTTTGACCTGATGCCATGAGACGTCATGGGGTCCGGAGTCGATGTTGAGGACTCCCAGGGCAACTCCCTCCCTACTGTATACCACTGTTCCACCACCTCTGGTGGGTCTGTCCTGCCGGTGGGACAGGACATACCCGGGGATGGTGATGGCAGTGTCTGGGACATTGTAAGGTATGATTCCGTGAGTATGACTATGTCAGGCTGTTGCTTGACTAGTCTGTGGGATAGCTCTCCCAACTTTGGCACAAGCCTCCAGATGTTAGTAAGGAGGACTTTGCAGGGTTGACTGGGCTGTGTTTGCTGTTGTCGCTTCCAGTGCCTAGGTCGATGCCGGGTGGTCCGTCCGGTTTCATTCCTTTTTATTGACTCAGTACAACTGAGTGGCTTGCTAGGCCATTTCAGACGGCATGTAAGAGTTAACCACATTGCTGTGGGTCTGGAATCACAGGTAGGGCAGATCAGGTATGGACAGCAGATTTCCTTCCCTAAAGGACATTAGTGAACCAGATGGGTTTTTACAACAATCGACAATAGTTTCATGGCCATCATTAGACTAGCTTTTAATTCCAGATTTATTAATTAAATTCAAATTCCACCTTCTGCTGTGGGATTCGAACCCATGTCCCCAGAGAAATACCCTGGGTCTCTGGGTTACTAGTCCAGTGATAATATCACTACGCCACCGCCTCTCCTATTTTGAGTCTTTTAGATTATTCAGGGCTCAGGAGATTTTTCACTCATCACAGCGTACCCAACCTTCGCTCTGCTCTGCAGTCATTGTGTTAATGTAGCTGTTCAGCTTCTTGTTACTGATCCCCAAGTTGTTGGTGGGATGCTCAATGATGGCATTCTCATCGAAGGTCATGGGGTGATGGCTGGACTTTCTCTTGGTGAAGATGACTATTGCCTGGCAATCATGTGATGCAAAAGTACCTTCCGGCTGTCAGCCAAGTTTGGACGTTATCCAGGTCCTGCTGTGCATTGGCTTGGGCTGCTTCATTATTGGAGAAAATGTGAATTGAGCTGAATACTTTGGAATCAACAGGGAGCAGCTCCATACTTGCCCTTATGATGCAGGAAAAGCCATTGATGAAACAACTGAAGATAGTCAGGTTGAGGATGCTTTCCTGAGGAACTCCTGTCCTAGAGCCAGCCAACAGCCACAAACAGGTGTGATTCTATCAGCTGAAAGATTTTTCATTTGATGCCCTAATGACTTCAGTTTTGCTTAGGATCTTCGGTGCCTTACTTAATCAGTTGAAATCTGCACTGATGTCAATGGTAGTCACTCCCATGTCTTCTCTGGTATTCAGTTTTCATCTCTAAGACTGGATCAAGATTGTAATGAGATCTGGAGTAGTGATTCTGGAACCTGAACTTTGCATCAGTGAGGAGGTTATTGGTGAGAAGGTATCACTTGATGGCACTATTAAAGACTCCTCCCTTCAATTTATAGGTGATTGGGAGGAGGTTGACAGGCCAAGTAATTGGCCATGTTAGATTTACCATGGTTTATGTGGATCGATACCTCGACAACCTTATACATTGCTGTATAGATGCCAGTGTTAAACTGGAACAGCTTGGCCAGAGGAGCAGCTACCTGTGGTGGGCAGGTCTTCAAGCCAACAGCTGGAATATTATCACAGCCTCTTGTTTTTGTTGTATCCCATATGCTTAGCTGCTTCTTAATGTCACATAGAGTGAACCAAACAGTATATGCACTCCATAAAGAACAGGAGCAAATGAAATCTATTTTTTGGACTTATGTATAAAATCATTTTGTTTCATGTGCTTGTGACTAGCCTGTTCTTAGCATTTCTAATCAACTCATTTTCTCAAGATTCTGAGGAAAGTACGTTTATCACGTAGTGACATTTTATTCCAGGAATTTAAAATTGTCTTAATTGACACCTAGCTCATACTTTCATAAATTTATAATTAATCATGATCTTAGCTGTTAGCTGTGCACTAATAACTTGATATTAACTGCTTGAACCATATATCCTCAGTTTTTTTTTCCCCTAAGTATGACAAATTGAGATCAAAGTCTTGTAACTTTCCAGTTGCTTGTCTTGACAGTGCAGTAATATTTAATTCAAGCTCATTTCATGGTCAGGATTTCTGAGAAAATCTTATGAGACTAAGCTGATTGTTGGGACTGAGACTGCTTTGTGGATCTAGCTAAGCATTTCAAATGTGTCAGCAAGCTGAGCGAGGATTAGGAGAACAGAATATCCTGAAGGTTATTTCTGTCGGACTGGATGCGTTGGTAGAGATAAACCACAGGACTAAGAGGCTAAATAAGGCAATATCCTAGAGAAAAACAACTTCTCTTAACAGCTCTTTTTATATCAGAAATGAAATTAAATAATGGCCTGCTTAATTGGCATCCCATCCACCACTGCCAACATTCACTCCCTCCACCACCGACGCACAGTGCCAACAGTGTGTACCATATACAAGATGCACTGCAGCAACTCACCAAACCCGCAGCCTCTACCACCTAGAAGGACAAGGGCAGCAGATGCATGGGAACACCACCACCTGCAAATTCCCCTCCAAGCCACACACCATCCTGATTTGGAACTATGTCACCGTTCCTTCACTGTCACTGGGTCAAAATCCTGGAACTCCCTTCCTAACAGTACCGTGGGTATAACTACACCCCAAGGACAGCAGCAGTTCAAGAAGACAGCTCACCACCAACTTCTCAAGGGCAATTAGGGATGGGCAATAAATGTTGGCCTAGCCCGCAACGCTCGCATCCCACAAACGAATTGTCTTCAGGGAGTAAACAAACAGCTTTCCATTTTCTATACCTGAGAAATTACACTGCACCATTATTTTCCTGTCTAATGGGCAGTGGTGAGAAAATAGGCATCCATTCAGGAACGTTGCTATAAATTTTAGTGGGGGTAGCTATAAAAATTATTTTAAAGACTGTTTCAGCAAGGTTAACACTGGAGCTGCACAAATTGCCCAGAAAACATTGTTTTGACATAAGTAATGGCAAGCCACATACACCATAATTTCCTGAAAAATCTGCTCTCAAATAATGGCATAAATTTTAGATACACCATTACCATCTTGCACGTTTTCTGGAAAATCTGCACCATTATTTGCTGCAGCTTTGTCATTGGTTGCTCTGAGGGTACATTTATTGTTATTTTTACTTTGTATTAAGCTAAGAAAATGTTTTGAGTTATCATATGATGGATAGCTGTCCTTCATTCATTTTTTTTTTAAAAAAGCATAAGTGTAACCAGCGCAACTGATATAGGGCTGGAAATTTCTCATGCATTATTTTTATTTCATGAACAAAGTGCAAGTTAAGATGAAGGAATTTCTTGTGTGCACTACACCACCTATATTTTGCGAATCTCGTAAATTTATTACCTAGTTTTTTGAGCAGTAACTAGAGATCCGATGGATAACTGCAATTGAGCGTGTTAATTCCTTGTTAAATGGGAAAGACTTCACAAGGCTATCCTTCGCACTGGGAGCACTAGATGGGAAATCACATCCTGCACACTTACTTCCCCAAGATGCATCTCGGCGAAAGTATCGGATTATGACTCATTCCTCATATTTGAATCAGGCCCAGTATCTATAGAGTGAGCTGGAAGCATCCCAAATGAAACAGAGCTGTATCAGGTCACGAACCGATTACACTGGGACCCCACTAGAACGCACTCTGCTATGGCACGAAACTTGGTATAACGCGGATGCGTCTTGGCCCCCACAATTTTCATTCTGCAAATGTGGCCACGGGCCTCACCCCACTTTGAACATAGCCACTCACTTTAAAATAATAAAAATTCAAAGCAGCCATTTTATTTGGTTGATTTTACACAGCACCTGGTTTATTCATTTATTTTAGAGCACAAGGACTGGAAACTGTAAGAATATACATGCAATATTGGCCCTGGTGCTGGCAGGATCAAGCCTGAGCCCTATGCACCAGCAAAGGACACAGCTATGAAATAATGCAGTTTCACCTATAATGCAGTCTTGCGATATTATCCCTGTGTACTGCGATATAGCAGGATCCCAGTGTATTTTTCTATTAATGGCAGCATTGGAGCTGCATGCAGTGACCTACTGGTCAATCATTTGAGGAAGGAGAGAAACATCGGGAAAGAACAAACTGGAAGGCCTGGAAGGAGGATGTGTAGAACCTGGTGGCATCGCTGATGGTCTGTGTACCATCTTGTGCGTCATCTAAGGTACAGGTGCCTGGATGTCATCAAGGACGAGTGGACATCACTGATTACTTCCTTGTATTTCTCGGCACTCACATCTTTCTTAGCCTCTTCCAGTTCCTATTTCTTTTCACACCTGAAAAATAAAGCACTCCTAAATCACTTACAACTGCATTTTCTAATCCAAGATATTTCTACAGCAATGGATTTACTTAACCACTCTTTTTTTTTTTTACCTTCAATGTTATGTAGCTGTGTTGCACAAACTGAACATTATGGAACAAATCTGGACAACAGACTGCTATATTACATTTATATTTAGAGATACAGCACTGAAACAGGCCCTTCAACCCACCGAGTCTGTGCCGACCAACAACGGCCCATTTATACTAATCCTACATTAATCCCATATTCCCTATCACATCCCCAACATTCTCCTACCACCTACCTGCACTAGGAGCAATTTACAATGGCCAATTTACCTATCAACCTGCAAGTCTTTGGCTGTGGGAGGAAACCGGAGCACCCAGCGGAAACCCACGCGGTCACAGGGAGAACTTGCAAACTCCGCGCAGGTAGTATCCAGAATTGAACCTGGGTTGCTGGAGCTGTGAGGCTGCGGTGTTAACCACTGCGCCACTGTACTGCCCTAATTGCTAGCTTGACATCCCAATGCCTAGGGCATCTCAGCTTGATTAATAATCAAGCCATTGTGACATGCATGCATTGAAATAACCCTATTTACTTAACCACTATAAGTTATGACTTAAGTTGGGGTCGCTAGACAGATAAATATATTTGACGTGTGTACATTTGGTGAAGTTCCCTCACACACTGAATACAGCCCACAATCAGTACAAATTTATCCAGAACAAATGAGGCATTAGAATTCACACCTGCTGCAATACTGTAACAGTTGCAAATGAGGTTTACCCCTGCATGTAATAAACACCATTGTGTCCCTTGGAAAGCACATCACCATGACTTTTTTAAAAGAGCAAATGGAAAAGATGCGTAAGATTCCTTTTATTTGTTCCGCAGCTTAGTTCAATCAAAATACATGCACCTGTTATGTTTACATTTTATTCTTCTTTGAAAGGTTTTCACCTGAGGAATGCAATTCCCCTCCACCCCAAGCAATCTAAATTTGTGAATAGGCACAAAAAAATGAAGCCCCATTTCAAACCTAAGCTAAAGTGTGGGATCTGAATTGTATCTTGTAACCTGAGGCATTCACAAAAATTGCCTGTTCTTTTGCCAATTATTTTAATTCTGTGTCTTCTGGTTATGGACTATCTTGCCAGTGGAAGCAGTTTCTCCTTAGTTACTCATTCAAAACCCTCACAATTTGAAACAACTCTATTAAATCTACTGTTCTCTATCTCTGCTCTAAGGGTGAGCAATCCCAGCTTCTTTAGTCTCTCCACATAACTGAAGTCCTTCATGTCTGGTATATCATTCCAGTGTATCTCCTCTGTACTGTTGCCGAGGCTTGGCACCTTTCCTAAGGTGTGGTGCCCAGAATTAGACACCGTTCAGCTGAGGCTTATGATGGAAATGAAGAACGAGGGCTAGATTTTTAAATCTGTTAGGGGTCCGGATCAGAGGCAGGCGGGTGGGCAATTTGGCGCCACTGACCTCGGTGCTGGTTTGCCACCACGATCCTGATCTCGAGACATTTTGAATGAGGGCAGCTTGATATTGGACCTGTTGTGCCCTGCTTGCTGGCGGGCAGTCAGTTGAGGCCAATTATTGGTAATTGTTCCCAAGCCGATTAGAATTTCCAGTCGGCAATGCGGGTAGCCCACGTCAATCTGGACCATGTCCAGGCCAATGTGATGGGCTCAGGGCAGAGTGGGTGAGGCTCCCCAATAGATCATGCAAGGGGCACCACCTTTCTCCACCCACCCCCTCTCCCCCAAACCCCACCCATGGACCCTTAGCCTCCAGGCCACAGCTGCAGGCACTGACCATCCCCTGGAGGGCCTCCCCCCTTCAGGATCATGGCCAGGCAGCAGTGACTTTTTAAAACATGACAAAAAAACTTATCTGGCCTTGTCCCTCTCTCTCCATTTTCAGATCAGCAACTCCCACTTCGATCGGTGTGGTTGCCAATCCCTGGGCGCTGGAGGGCCTCTCATTGGCCGTCCAGCGTCGGGAGTCCATCCACTGTCCCTGATTGGATGGCAAGTCCATTCTCTTTCCTTTAATTCCTGAGGATTTGAAAATCTCAGTGGGCGTGCTTAAAGCTTGCAGTGTGAGGTTGGGACTCGGACTAGGTCCAATTTCTGGTTCCGGACCCCTAAATGAAAATCCAGCCCAGAGTGTTTATTAAATGTTAGCCAAAACTGAATGAAAATGTTACTTTCCAAATCTATTTTAATAAGTGGAAAAAAAATCAAAAAACGTGCATGCAATTCTGAGGCCAAAACTATTGCTTGATAATACACAGGATCTACATTAAAATAATTCAGTATAATGAAACTATATTTTAAGATAGCTAAATATACTGCTTGGTGTTTTTTGTTCTAGCCTCATTTACTGTCTACGTAAGAATGGTATTGTAATGATCCTGATTTTGATTTATAAACCTCATTACAGCATTGTAAATAGGGAAAACAATAGCATAGCAAAGCTAGAGTGCTATTTCTATCTAATGGAGACATATTAAATACTTATGTCGGGGTATGTGTTCATCACTGTTTAATAACCTCTGGCTTGGGCCCCTTTTGTGGAACATTTCTTGGTGGATCAATAATGGAACAGCATGACAGATTGTCATGTGTTAGTTTAATATGCCCCTCTTGTGATGTATGAGGAGAGGAGAAAAATAAAAGCAAATTGTAGCTGCAACAAGTTGTTAAAATGAACTGGTCCTCGAACTGACATTTTAAAATTTTGATTTAAATTTTGCACTATTTCCATGGTGCTGTTTAGTGGCCCTGTTCAGTCTATTTGAGTTGCCAAATCAAGTCATTGTAAATAGAATTTCTGACTTCATAACACATGCGCATTCATTGTATGCACCTGTAATAGAAAATCAATGAAATAAATTGTAAAACTGAAACAGTACATTCAGAAGTCTTTTAGTAGTGTTTCCATTATAATGCACCATGGAGTTGGAGACAGATTGGCACTTAATGTTCTTCTGAGTGAGCAAGAAAGAAGCTTGAGCTGCTGTTATAGTTACTAGATTTTCTGTGCCCTTCCAAAGCTATAAGATTCTAGGTAATTCTGTTAACAATGCACAATATTAAATGCTTTCTTGTTATCCTCAGGCTACTATAGCGACGGACTCAATGCCATCATTGTGTTTGCGGCATGTTTCTTGCCAGAGAGCAGTCGACCTGAATATAATTATATTATGGAGAATCTCTTCTTGTGAGTAGAATATCAATATTTGTCTTAAAATCGTTCCTGAGTTGTTGAGCCTGTATAATCTATGTCCTAATTTGTGAACAGATAAATTACCTTGCTACGTTTACTCATTGGCTGAATAGAATTTTCATGTAGGCTTTGTAAATCTATTATTTTATTTAAAAAGTTGTCCTGGGTAAAACAGATTATTTTCACATGTTTTCTTAGAAAATAAAACAACATGAGGATTTCCAAAATGTCTACTTATTCTAAATTCTATTTCCCACTTAAAATAAAAACTTGCCTTTATATGCACCTTTTCATGACTCAGAATGGCCCAGATCATTTCACTTCCAAAAAGGTATTTTGGATGTGTTCATTGTTGCCATGTGGGTGTATGCATAGCAATGTCCCATTAATAGAAAATCAGATGAGGGCCAGTTAATCTGGTAGTGGTTGAGGGATGAATATTGACCAGATCATGAGAGAAACTCCCTGCTCCTCTTCAAAAAGACCATGTGATCTTCTATATCCATCTGAACAGGCAGGCAGGGCTTCAATTTAATAATCTAGATTTTAACCCATGTGTAATGTCGGGTTTAAAATAACCCTGTCTAAAAAATCTAGGTTAATATCTCAGCTTAAGGGCAATAACTCTGAAAAACAGCATTCTCTCATTAATGCTCTGAGTGCTCAAGATTATTTGCTCAAGGCATGACATGGAGCTGACAGAGGTGACAACTGAGCCAAACTGACACTTCTGACTCTAACCCTAAATCCAATTTTTCAGCCAACTATAAGAACAAAGACTGAACCCAAATCAGAAAATGCTGGAAACATTCAGCAAGTGAGGCAGTGTCTGTAGAGGGAGGAAAAACATTTTGGATACATAATTTTGTCAGAACTAGAAGATATTGCAGATGAAGAGAGTAAAGGAAAGGGTGGGGGAGAGAGAAAATAAGAGACGGCATACAGAAGAAAAGAATGGCCAAAGTGACTAGGTGGAGGTGGTTAAATGACAGAAGTGATAATGTAAGACAAAAGGAAGCATGATGAGAAAAGTTAGAAAAATAAAAGACATATGAGCCCCAGAGATTGAATGAATAGTTTCATTCTTTTATTTCTCTGTGTTTCTCTTTGTGCCTCCTTTGTCTTGCGTTATTATCACTTCTGTTATTTAACCATCTTCTGTTCTCCAGCTAAACATTTTGCAGATCATTCTTTTTGTTTTCTCTTGTGTACAGTCTTTTTTTTCTATCTGTTCCTCTTTATCAGCGGTTCATCTACAATATTATCCATTTATGATGAATATTTGACCTGGAATGTTAACTTTTTTCATATTTGGATGGATTTTATGTAATAAAATAGACAATATGAGCAAAAGACAAAAACAATTCAAGTTCACAAATTTGTGTGGTTTTGTCCAAGAATGGTAGATTGACCAAAAATCATCATATATGTACATGATAGCTTGTAAGCTGAAATAAGTCATAAAAAGTATGAACAGAAATAAGAGCATGAAATGTTTTCAGGACCTTTTGTTTCTTGATTCAGATTTCCAGTGCCTACAGTATTTTTTTTGCATGAAGACTGAATATTGACATGGTTATGTTTATAATACAATCAAACATTGATGTGTGAAAATATGTCAAACCAGAAAGGGCTACCAACAGCTAAGTAAATATATCCAGGGCCAACAAAGCTTTATTATGCCCTGAAAAGTACGTCTGTGTTGTATTAAGAGATAAAGGGAAATTGTCACCTTAATCTCCAGCATTTGCTTGGAGGGAACGAGCCCAAAGGTCCAACTATTGCTATAGTTAGAATGATGATTGATAAATACCTTCTAGATAACATATGGATGTGATTAAGCCAGTGTCCTATTCATTTTTACTTTTATGGTTGTTACAACCACATGGTATGATGTGGGTGGTTTCCACTGTACAACTCCCCACCTGACCGCAGTAAGTGTATTTGTAGTAGAGTTTAGCCTCCTGGTGTTTTATTTTCAAATAAACAGACAGCGACAGTTTTCTTCCAGGTTTTAAAAAAACAGAAAGTCAATTGTTTGTTGATCAATGCGCCTCATCCCGACATTGTCGCAACCGCATCCACACTCATATTCGCTCACACACACACACACACACACACACACACACACAAGAAGAGACAGATAGAGAAGGGAAAAAGGAAGATGTCTTTGAGTGGGAGTGGGGGGGGCGCATAGGTGGGGGAGAAGGTTACAATTAACCTGTTGAATTCTCTTGGAAATCAAGTTCGTGATGGACCATCTGAGATGATTGTAGATTTCTCTCTTGATTGAAGGTTCTGTTAAAAATGATGGGTTGTTTCTCGCTCTCAGTGCTATATAAAGTAGATGTAGGATTCTGCAGCAGGGCTGGCATGCTTTCTGGCTTGGCTGGAATGTAGACCGTTAGGATATTTCTACTTTCTCGCGCCCTCTCTCTCTCTCTCGCGCTCTCTCTCGCGTCTCTCGCGCTCTTGGTATAAGGTAAAGCTGTTATATCTCACCACCTATTAGGAGACGCTCTGGTCTCTTCCCCATGGTGCTCGCACAGTGGCCTAATATGTGGCTACTTCACACCACCTTTGTTCCAGAAGAAGACATTCAATTCTGGAATGCTTTAGGATAGGTGTAGGATGGGTTCAGTTGACACCTTTTAGCTTTGAAGATTTGTCCTTTTGTCTTTGTCAGACAGTTTCTTCATCCGCCCTTTTGGACCATTGCTCACTTTTTCATGTAAAGATTCATTTCTTAAAGACAGTCAGTTTTCCATAATTCTTCAGAGTTAGTCCATGATTGTTGTATCATCGGACATCCGGTGTGCGTGACAAAGATTTTGAGCTCAACGACAGGAAAAAACAATGTTCTATCATCCATTGTTATTCCATCTCTGAGTGACCACCTTAGTTTATTGATAACTTGAAGTTTGGACTGTATTTTTTGTGTGTCTGTTCCTTCTAAAAATTGGGTTGAGGCTGTGCATACGCATTTCATGATGAATGTTGCAATTAGAGAAGTCTTTTCTATTAAACTAGGCTTGGAATTTACTTTTTTGTGATAAATAATAATTGTGTTTCATCCTTTCAGTATGATAAAGTCTAGTTGCAAATGGTATGGATCATGATAACTATGATTCCCTGAAGCATTAATCATTCCCAAACATATTTTAACTTGACTCCAAGCAAAAAGTGAACTTCTCCATTTATAATTGGTTTGAAGGATTAACATGGATCCAGCTAAACCTCTCCTCAGTGTATTTGATTCTTTAACTATTTCTTTTTTCTCTCTCTCTGAATAATTTTCTATCTTCCCTATCCCTCTGCTGAAGAGATTGACTCCTTGCTTGGGGGATGGTTCCACAGGTGCCAAGCACCCTCCGACACTTTACTCAAGTGGGAATTATTTATGCATTAACCTGAATAAAATTAATCACTGAAAAATTGTGAGCCTCGTGTGTCTGAATGTCTGCTATGCCCTGCCATTGGTAAGGCTCTAAACCAGGCACAAACGTTTATAGGATTACACAAGTGTCAGAAGGTTATTTAATGATTGATAGTGGGAAGAAGAGGAATGTACAAAAGACATAACCTGCTTACACCTGAAAACTGCAAATGTCTATTCACTATGTTGCAATCAGGGCCAACAGTGCTAGCCCAATTTCCTGTCCTTGACCAAAAGGCACTGATGTTCATTGTAGCACTTCCACTGCCACCTCAGATGAGATTAGCTATTTCAACAAAGTTTCAAGATCAAAGCTAGAACATTCCTAGTCTGTACGGGACAACTACTCACTGGATAATATCATGTAATCATTAGAAAGCCTATCTCAGCTATTTCTAATGTCAGATCGGCTCCACAATTTAAATAGTTAATTTTGACAAGAAAACACTATATACCAAATGAGAAATATTAATTAATCGGTTGGAAACTTACATTAGACTTTTAATGGAGAAAATCCTACAGTTAACTTTTTAAAAAACTGGCAGCCAAGATGGCCACAACAATTTGCATCTGAAACACCTGTGCACATTCTAAGGCCCAACCAGAGACACAGGTCTGAGATGCCCTGGACCCAGACAATGGTTTGCTCCAAGTAATTGAATTACCTAGGATTACTCCATTAGCACGGCAATAAAGGCAATCTTAACACATTGACTTTGAAAGAAAAACCCCTCCAAGTGTAAATATTGGTATCCTGGGATCTGTGGAGCCAATTCTGAACCTTGTATCTCATTAGAAGGTTCCAGAGAATATACTGAGGCAGTCATGTGAGCATATGTCTATCTCTGAAAAAACTGGGAGTTTTGTTACACACAAAGAGATAGTTACTGAGTGCGCAACAGCAAAAAAGGCTGTGTGCCTTTCTCTATATCACTTTCTCTCCAGAAAACATCAAGTTTGAAAAAGGTCTGTGTCTGTGGATGCTCCAAGCCTAAAGAATGCTACAGGGGAAGAGAGTCACCTCCAAGACTGCCTCCAAGAAAACCCTGACCCAAGCAGGCCAGCCACAAAGTGCATTTTGACCAGCCAAACACTTCAAGAATACAACTTCAACCGGAAGACCATTGAATTGTCTAAGCTCACAGACTGTGTATTTAAGTTTCATTTATTCTGGACTTTAATCCAACCACAAAACCTTTCCACTCTATAATCTATTTGTGTGCATGTGCGTGTGTGTGATTCTATTGTGAACGTGTGCGTGAATGTGTAACTTTTTAAAATTATTTTTAAATCGGGTTTAGATTAAGTATAATAAACTCACCTCTTTTTCTTGTATAAACTCAAGAAAACATGTCTGGTTCTTTCACAATCGCACTAAAGGTAAAAGGTAAAACACTCACTGAGGTGGTAAGCATAGCCATTGTTTAAACAAGGAGTAAATCCTGCTGCGGCCGTAACAATTTAAAGATAAGTTTGGAAAATAGGTCTCTCACTAAAGATTAAGAGGTGACTTGATTGAAACAGAGATTCTGAGGGGTCTTGACAGAGTGGATGTGGAAAGGATGTTTCCTCTTGTGGGATAATCTAGAACCAGGGGTCACTGTTTAAAAATAAGGAGTCATCCATTTAAGACAGAGATGAGGAGAATTTTTTTTTCAAAAGGTCGTGAGTCTTTGGAACTCTCTTGCTCAAAAGGTGGTGGAAGCAGAGTCTTTGAATATTTTTAAGGCAGAGGTAGATAGATTCCTGATGAGCAAGGGAGTGAAAGGTTGTCGGGGGTAGATGGGAATGTGGAGTTGAGGTTACAATCAGATCAGCCATGATCTTATGAAATGGTGGAGCAGGCTTGAGGGGCCAAGTGGTCTACTCCTGCTCCTAATTTGTATGTTTGTATGTAAATAAGCTTCTAAATTTAAGTCTACAACTAGCCTTGCCTTAACCAGATTTCACTTTGGGAAGCAAAAAGCTAATGTAGCTTTATGATACTCCCTTATTGTTTGAAAGGGAGTATCTATCTGTGTTTTTAAAAATCTGTTTTCTGTATTTTAGTAGCAGTATTTTTATAAAATTAAACAGCAATATTTTGCCGATGCTTTAAACTGTAATCATGTCTATTAGTTTAATTGTTTTCATTTGAAATTAAACTCCAGCATATACCTGGCAGCAATGAATATTGCATTTAGAAAAAACATTATTTCTCTGAATCCCAACTGTATCTGCTCCACAATAAGGTATCAAATGTGAAGGTCTGTTGTGTGTTTGTGGTTAGGTGCTACTTCAGAACAGGCTAACCTTATGGGAAAGGAGGTGATGGCAATTGTGTCCATTTAAATATTGCAATTCTGCAGTCCTTACATTTGAATTTTTCATTTGAATATTATTTCTAAGAATAAATCCAGATTACTTACTCAACTGCAAATATATCATGAATGGCAAAGTTGGACTCTGTAAAGGAGAATAACAGTGGCCCAATACCATTTTTCTCTCTCCTCGCTGTTTCCACTGTTTCCAGATAGTATACGGCCCTCTAGTTTCCCGGCTGTTTTGTCTTCTATTCTGGCCTTGCCAGGCCATACATGTCTTACAGACAAAAGTGGGGTTTAGTCAAGGAAGAGTATGGGAGGTGCAACTCATTAACAGAATCCCACCCTAACCACATTGAAGCCAGCTATCATGGGGTATACAGCAGCATGATAAAACTCCATTCAATTTTCTCACTCTACAAAGGATGCCAGTTGACCTTACTTGCCACTTCTCCATGCAGCACAGCTGAGCTTCGGAACTAGGCAGAGTGCAGTACAAAGGGTTGAAGTTTTCCAAGTTCGAAGAAGTCCTGCCGCTGGACCCAAAAATGGGAGCTGACCCTGCACCAGTGGACGGCGGAACCCTGGGCAACATCTTAACTGCGGCAGCCAATTAACAAGCTGTCACCAGGAACCCTGTAAACAGGCAGGCCCTGGCTGTTGGTGCGGGTGGAATGGGGGTTCATCTTCAAGCGGCATAGCTGTAGTCTTCGAGATGACCGGCCATAAAGGAGGGTACCCCTCTCTCTGGGAGGCCACTGGGGTTTACCAGGCAGTCTCCCCACACAGTGGCAGACCCTCCCGATGCCAGTGGGGAGTGGGGCAGGAGGTGACCCTTAATTGGGCATGCAAGTGGGGGTGGGGTGGGGGGGGGGGGGTGGGGAGTGCAGGGGAACTGGGGAATTACTCTCCAACCCATCAGTACAATCTAAACTAGTCCAGGAGATCAGCCTGGCCTTGAATTCCCTGGAATATCTACTTTTTGTGAGAGGTGATGTCTGTCTCAACCAGAAATAGGTCCAGCTCTCATTTGAAGGAATCCAGAGAATCGGCATCCACTACATGAGAGGGCAGCCTGTTCTAGAGATCCACAATTCTCTGGGAAATGAACCACTTCCTAACACCTAACCTAGCTCTGACCTTATACAACTTAAAATTGTGACCCCAGACCTCCCTAATGCATTTAATTTGAACAAACTATCAACTGAACATAATCTGCTACCTCCATCATATAAAATTCAATTAGATCACCCCTTAAGTCTATGTTTCTCTTAGGCTAAAAGAGTTGGGACTCTATGCTTATTTTGATAGCTATCATGCATTGTACTGGGAATTAGTCTGGTGGCCCTCCTCTGCACCCTTTCCAAAGCCTCAATATCACTCAGCATGTGAGGAGACCAAAACTGGACGCAACATCCCAAGTGAGGCCTGGTAAAGATCATGTATAAAATAGTATGCCTTGTCCTATAATCAGTTGTCCTATGAATGCACCCCATCATTAAGAAAAATAAAGAGCAACAGTCCCAACGCCAATTCCTGTGGTGTATCATTGACCCGTCTTCAAACCGATCTAAATCCATCCATAACTACTTTTTGTCTATATCCTGCTAGCCAGTTTTCAATCCAGCTCAATATATATACCACTGATACCAGAGCCTTTAATCTTGTAGAGAAATCTCTGGTGCCTTATCGTAAGCTCTTTGGAAGTCTCTACTGGGCATCCCCCAACCATTATCTTGAAACAATAGTTCCATTTATAAAACATAACTTTTTTATGAAACCATATTTGTTTCATAAAAACTAATAATCATATATTGCATCCTTAAATGATTACCTCAAGTGTCTTTCCTATTACTGATATCAAACTAACAAGCATATAGTTTCCCAGGCGTGTCGTGTCACCATTTTTAAAGATGGGAAGTACAGTAGCTTCCTTCCAGTCTATGGGAATCTCCCCAGAGTGCAGTGCGCCATTTAAAAAAAAAAAAAATGGGCTAGGTGCTCACACGGCAAGTGCCCCGTCTCCTTGAGGACTCTGGTTACAATCATCCGGCCCGGTTTTTGCTCTATTTTCAGGTTTGTAATTCTATTTAAAACGATATGTTCATCTAGTGTAATATTACTAGTTTTGTTATTAAAAATCAGTCAATTCTAATTCATGAGCATCATTTTCAAAACCTAAAGACTGAAGTAAAGTAGTCATTTAATATTTCTGCCATAGCCAGTGAGTGCTTTGTTACTTGTCCTTGAATATCCTTCAGTGGTCCAATACAGTCTTTGGCAGTTCTCTGGCTCTTCACATAACTGAAAAGCTTTTCCATTACTTCCACAGTTGTTAACATTCATTTTTCTGTTAGCTTTTAGCTGATTTAATAGTAGCCTTCATTTTCTTTAGCTGTTCCTTATACTCAACTCTGTTTAGTTTAGTATTAGTTGCCTTTAATTTATAGAACCATTTCTACATGCATCTTATTTGTCTTTTTGGATATAACCAATGAGTCACCTTGGCTTTTTCTCACCGCACTCCTTTCTTTTGACTTTGGTACATATTAGTCTTCTGCATTTTTTTTTTATCTTGTTCTTAAAAAAAATTCCATTCGTATTCTACATCGATCTCATCGCCAAGCTGTAGAGTTATCCAATTTGGCTGTTCCAAATGATCTGCCATTTTAGTAACATTTCCTCTTCTGAAATCTTTTACAAGTTGCAGATTCTACCTTTAGTTCTTCCAGCCAGTTGAAACCATATAATGTTGTGCTCACTTGCCCAGATGTTACCACCACATAGAGGCCCAACAGGAGGCCATGCTGATTATTAAACAGTAGATCTAATATATAATTATCCTTAGTTACTTCATTAACATGCTGAGTGAGAACTGGACCTAAACATTTTCACAAATTTTTCAGCTGCACTTTCCACCACAACAGAAGGATGCTGCTGAATTCCAGGAAAATTAAAATTACCCATCAAACAAAGGTGTATATTAAAAGTGTTTGCAATTTGTTTCCAGAATACCTCATTGTGTTTAAGTTTCTGACCATGGGTTCTAGAAAAATTACTGATAATTAATCGCTTCCCATGAGCTTGGACCACTTGAACCCAAATAGCCTCAGCTATATCAAATCTCTCTCTAGCTGTTAGATTCTAAATGATAAAAGTAGTAATCCCACATCCTCTAACATCTAGATTGTTTTGCCACAGGGACTTGAGAAGTAGCTGTTTTTCTTCACATGGCAGATGATAAGCATGGGTGATTGTTAAAAGTAATCTGCCTGAGTTTTTTTAAAAATCCAAAAAAGATGAATAGTGCAAGAGAATGTATAGTTACAAAGTAACAGAAAAGGTAGGTATTAATTTACTATTTTATAACGTTCTCTCATTGAGAGAGTTCTCTGCTACTTGGGATCATAATCTGAAACTTTTCTCCACACTAAAACTGAGACACATTGGCTGATAAATTTTTAACATGCAAGAAATAGTTTTTGTCCAAAACTGACACCAAATCGCTTACTGGGAAGATGAGTGTAAATATGGACAAGTTATCTTTCCCCTGAAATGCATTGCTTAAATACGATGTTTATTTTTAAGCACTTATACGACCAGGTGAGAAAGGTGTCTAGGGGTCTTCTGCTGTCTTTACCTTGTCTTATTGTAACAGGGTTTTATTTTTAAACAGTGTTTTGAGCTCCCCCCTTTTTGTGAATCCTTGTTCACAGCTTTCCAATTGTAAGGCAAAGAAACCAACACACCAGGTTTTCTCGGGTTTAAAGGAGAAAAGTGAAGTTTATTAAAACTTAAACTTAACCCTAACACGGTTCACACCTACAGATATAGGACGTGCCCATGCTAGCATGCACACGAGATACACAAATGCAAATAGGGACAGAAAAGAGGAGAGGAAGATATAGTAGAGAAGGGTTTGAGGCAATATCAGGAGAGTTTCTTGTTTACTGTGCTTTGAGCTCACTTGATCGTAGGTAGTCTTGCTGTTTGTCAGGGCCCAGTGATCATCTTAAACCTTGTTCACGTAGCAGACATTTCTCTCTTTGAGGTTCACATGTTTTCACAAGATTCATTTCCATGGGAAAGAAGTGGGAGCAGGCAGGACTGGAGAGGTTCTGCTTCAATTCCATGAGCACACGGCTTTGATTTCAAATTCTGTTTTTCCAATTTAAAATTCCCCTAGTTGACCAGGTGGTCATGTGACTGACTGGTTTGACCGGTCTTTTCTGTGTATTAGGCAGGGACTGGTTCCTTTATTTCGACATTGTATGGTACTATGCAAATGTCTTTCCAGTCAAGGGCTTGCAATTTTAAGTTTTAATGTTAATGTGGTTAAATAATGTGTGCCTCAGTCTTGGCAGGTGGGGGGTTTGCCTGACACCTCCACACCCAGGCGAATGAAATGTGATTTGAAGAAAAACAACGCATTTCATTAGAGTTTGCGAGATATATAAGATACAGAAAGAAAAGCCATGCATTTCTCTCATTCATTTCCATTCATTCACCAATCTTAAAGCTGATTAAAAATGTTCTGTTCTGGGAGCCAGGACTGTTTTCATTTTCCCATTTCTGTTATCTCATGAGTGTAGTAGTGAGCAGGTCTATCCTGAACCCTCTGAGATATGCAAAGACTTTTGACTTCAGGGGATGGGTGGTTCCCTTTTCCTCTGACTGTGGGGGAGGAGTCTTTGTTACTCTCCCCTTTCTTCTCTGGGACACTCCTACCTGTAGGTAGTTCTGCAGACTTGGCTGCACTCTCCTGGGGCACTTCGACTAGTTGAGGCATCACTCTCACGGTTTCTGTGCCCCCTAGAGGTCCCTCTTTGTCTCTGCAGGTTCCAGTAAATGCTGTTCGCAACTCTGGTGGGGTGCTTCTAGAGTCTGCATTCACATAGGAGGATGTGGGGTCTAATTGTTCCCATTTTACAGGATTGGTTGACCAGACAGTAGGGATTTTCATCCGGGATTCTTCCCAGATTCCCTTTAACTTGCCCTCTTGGTCACTTTTTCCCCTTCTCTTTCTAAACATTTGTCAGCTGTGTGCCTGCCTGTCCCCTTTTGTTCTTGTTGGGGGTCCCTTACATTTCACCAGCCCCCTGCTAGAAGGTCCTCCTAACACCAGTACAGGACTTGGGGGTGCAGGTTTCACTGTAGGTTGCGGTTTCCCCTCAACCTGGCACATGTGGCAACTCCTGCAGTACTCCACCATATCTTTTGGAGTTTTGGCCAGTCAAACTGCTGTGTTATGCCAGTTGTGGTCTTTCGTAGACCGGCATGTACAGCTACTGTAGCCTCATGGGCCCTTAGAGTCATAGAGTTATACAGCACAGATACAGGTCCTTCGGCCCATCGTGTCCATGCTGGCCATCAAGCATCAATTCTAATGCCATTTTCCAGCACTTGGCCCATAGCCTTGTATGTTATGGTGTTTCAGGTGCTCATCTAAATACTTCTTAAATGTTGTGAGGGTTCCTGTCTCGACCACCTCTTCAAGCAGTGCGTTCCAGATTCCAACCACCCTCTGAGTGAAAAATCTTTTCCTCAAACCCCTCTAAACCTCCTGCCCCTTATGCTAAATCTATGCCCCCTGGTTATTGACCCCTCCGCTAAGGGAAAAAGTTTTTTCCTATCTAACCATCAATGCCCCTCATAATTTTGTACACCTCAATCATGTCCCCCCTCAGTCTTCCCTGCTCTAAGGAAAACAACCCTAGTCTTTTCAGTCTCTCTTCATAGCTGAAATGCTCCAGCTCAGGCAACACCTGGTGGATCTCCTCTGCACCCTGTCCAGTGCAATCACATTCTTCCTATAGTGTGGTGCCCAGAACTGTACACAGTACTCCGGCTGTGGCCTAACTAGCGTTTTATACAGCTCCATCATAACCTCCCTGTTCTTATATTCTGTGCCTCGGCTGATAAAGGCAAGTATCCCCTATGCCTTCCTAACCAGCTTATCTACCTATGCTGCTGCCTTCAGTGATCTATGGACAAGTACACCAAGGTCCCTCTGACCCTCTGTACTCCCTAGGGTCCTACCATCCATTGTATATTCCCTTGCCTTGTTAGTCCTCCCAAAATGCATCACCTGACACTTCTCAGGATTAAATTCCATTTGTCACTGCTCTGCCCATCTTACCATCTATATCATCCTGTAATCTAAGGCTTTCCTCCTCACTATTTATGACACCACCAATTCTCATGTCATCTGCGAACTTACTGATCATACCTCCTATATTCACGTCTAAATCATTAATGTACACTAGAAACAGCAAGTGTCCCAGCGCTGATCCCTGTGGTACACCACTGGTCACAGGCTTCCACTCGCACAAACGACCCTCGACTATCACCCTCTGCCTTTTGCCACGAAGCCAATTTTGGATCCAATTTGCCAAATTGCCCTGGATCCCATGGACTCTTACCTTCTTAACCAATCTCCCATGCGGGACCTTATCAAAAGCTTTACTGAAGTCCATATGGACTATATCAACTGTTTTACCCTCATCTACACATCTAGTCACCGCCTCAAAAAATTCAATCAAGTTAGTTAAACACGATCTCCCCCTGACAAAGCCATGCCGACTATCCCTGATTAATCCCTGCCTCTCCAAGTGGAGATCAATCCTGTCCCCTCAGAACTTTTTCCAATAGTTTCCCAAGCACTGATGTTAGACTGACCAGCCTGTTTATCCTGGTTTATCCCTGCTACCCTTCTTGAATAATGGTGCCACATTTGCTGTCCTACAATCCTTTTGTAGCTCTCCTGTGGCCAGAGAGGATTTGAAAATTTGTGTCAGAGCCCCTGCTATCTCCTCCTTTGCCTCACATAACAGCCTGGGATACATCTCATCTGGGCCTGGGGATTTTTCCACTTTTAAGCCTGCTAATACTTCCTCTCTTTCAATAATAATATGTTCAAGTATATCACAATCCCCCTCCCTGATCTCTACACCTACTTTGTCCTTCTCCATAGTGAACACAGATGAAAAGTAATCATTTAAAATCTCACCTCCGTCCTCCGGCTCCACGCACAGATTGCCACTTTGGTCCCTAATGGGCCCTACTCTTTCTCTGGTTATCCTCTTGCCCTTAATATACTTATAAAATGCCTTAGGGTTTTCCTTTACCTTGCCCGACAGTGTTTTTTCATGTCCCCTCTTCGCTCGCCTAATTACTTTTTTAAGTTCCCCCACCCACACTTTCTATACTCCTCTAGTGCCTCTGCTGTTTTCAGCGCTCTGAATCTGCCATAAGCCTCCTTTTTTTTTTTACTGATCCAATCTTCTATATCCCTTGACATCCAGGGTTCCCTGGAATTGTTGGTCCTACCCTTCACCTTAACGTGTACATGTTGGCTCTGAACTTTCACCTATTTCCTCTTTGACTCCCACTGGTCTGATGTAGACTTTCCTACAAGTAGCTGCTCCCAGTCCAATTTGGCAAGATCTTGTTTTATCATATTGAAATCGGCCTTCCCCCAGTTCAGTACCTTTATTTCCGGTCCTTTTCCATAATCTTAGAGTTATTGTCACTATCCTTAAACTGCTCCCCCACTGACATTTCTACCACTTGTCTGGCTTCATTCCCTCGGATTAGGTCCAATACTGCCCCTTCTCTTTAGGACATTCTACATACTGGCTCAAAAAGCTCTCCTGTATGCATTTTAAGAATTCCGCCCCCTTTAAGTCTTTTGCACTAAGACTATCCCAGTTGATATTGGGGAATTTGAAATCCCCTACTATTATTACCCTATTATTTTTACACCTCTCTGAGATTTGCCTATATATCTGCTCCTCTGTCTCTCCCTGACTTTTTGGAGGCCTGTAATACACTCCCAGCCAAGTTTTTAAGTTCTACCCATATGGCCTCATTTGAGGAACCTTCTGAGATATCATCCCTTCTTGATATGTCTCCCCGGTACCTCTTTGGCACCACTAACTGGTGAACTACTGTCCACTCCTTGCCCTCAGGTCTTTGAGGAGAACTCCATTTCCTCATTCCTTAAATAGTAACAGTCAGGGACTCCCTCTGCTTCACTTTCAGACTGGGCAGCCTGTGCTAACTCTCGCAATATGGATCGACTCGCTGAGCCTCACCTAGGGAAAGTCCATTTAATTCATTCCCTGGGTCTCCTAACTTTCCAAAGAACATCTCGGACAGGCAGACCTCATGGTCGTTTGCCTGCAGTGCCAATGCAGTCTCCTCTGGGAGAGCTGGTTTGATCATGGTCTGACACTTTCAGGGACTCTGCTGGGGACCGTCTGCCGGCACTGCCCTGTCTTTCTGACCTCTTGCAGTCTTTCTTTCACTACCTGGGGGGGCTACCACCTTCACCCCTGCCAGTTCATTACCTAGGAGCAGGTCAACCCCGTCCACAGGCAAACTAGGGACAATCCCTACAGTCACCGGTCCCGAAACTCGGTGGCACTCCAAGTGCACCCAGTGTACAGGTACAGGCATACACTGTCCTCCAGTACCATTCACCACCATTTTGGTGTTCATTGCACTCTCTGGGAGAAAGGTCTGGCCTTTTCCCAGTAAAAGGGATCTGGTGGCCCCTATGTTCCTGAGAATCACTATGAGCTTGCTTGCTTGCCCCACTCAAGTGGTATGGGATTACTTTCCCTTCAAATACAAAAAAGTGATAACCTTCAGGAATCCTATTAACTTTTCCTGCATTGGCTGTAGTAAGCTTCCTGGGTTGCACTCTTACTGCAGTTAAAGCCAGGACTGCCTGGGCTTCTATCACCTTCCCACCCTTTGTCTTTTTCGGATTTGTGAGGGTGATTAGGAAAGGTTCTCCCCAAGGAAAGCAAATTATAAATTAAAGCAAATTCATCGGCCAGAACTGCCACTTGTTTGCCTCCCTGAACCTGCTGCTCCTCGACATGGGTTTTTATTGAGAATGGGTAATAGCTTTTAAATTCCTCTAACAGGATTACCTGAGAGTCTCATAGCTGAGCTGTATTTTTAAAGCCCTCAGCCTCTGGTCAAAAGCCAGCTGCTTGCTTGTTTCAAACTCCAGATAAGTTTGAGTGGCTTGCTTTATGAGGATTCTAAACTTTTGGCGATAGGCTTCGGGTACTAATTCAAATGCACCAAGGATAGCATTTTTGGTCAGTTCATAATTTGATGAACTCTTATCTGGCAAAAAGGAATAAACCTCATGGGCTTTTTTTTAGTTTTTAGTTTAGTTTTTTAGTTTAGAGATACAGCACTGAAACAGGCCCTTCGGCCCACTGAGTCTGTGCCGACCATCAACCACCCATTTATACTAATCCTACACTAATTCCATGTTCCTACCACATCCCCACCTGTCCCTATATTTCCCTACCACCTACCTATACTAGGGATAATTGCTAATGGCCAATTTACCTATCAACCTGCAAGTCTTTTGGCTTGTGGGAGGAAACCGGAGCACCCGGAGGAAACCCACGCAGACACAGGGAGAACTTGCAAACTCCACACAGGCAGTACCCAGAATTGAACCCGGGTCGCTGGTGCTGTGAGGCTGCGGTGCTAACCACTGTGCTGCCCACTTTTCCGGTTAGATGCTTTGCATTAAAAGGGACCAGGTCTCAGCTGGCCATTTTAGCTGCCTTGCCAGTTTCTCAAAAGACACGAAAAATGCTTTCACATTTTCCTCATTGAATTTTGGAATTAATTGAGCGAGTTTTTGCAATCTTGTACCCAGCCCTGAATTCTGCTCCTCCATATTGGCCATGCTTTCACTGTGGTTACTCTGTCGCCCCCTAGTTAACTCAAGCCGCTTCAGCTCTCTCTTCAGATTCTTTCCGGAATATTCTTCCTCTCTGTCTCGCCTCTCTCTCTCTCTCTTTCTTTCTTTCTCCTGTCTTTCTGTTTCTTCACATTACTTTTGGATGGCTCTCTCTTTCTCCCTCTCATGCCCCTCTCTTTTTCCTGTCTCTCTTTTTCCTGTCTCTCCCTTTCTCTCTTTTTCCCGGTCTTCTAATTCAAGTTTCTTTTGTTCCAATTATATCTTTGCTAGCAGTACCCTGTCTGGGACTGCTTCTAAAACTGCTTCCGCTTCTTCAGATTCAAGGGAAGAATAGTTGGCCACTAGCCTTAGGAGTTCAGACTTCCTAGCCTTGTCACGTACGGTGATCCCACACTGCTCAGCCATTTTTCTCAGCTCCTCCATAGACAGTGCTTTTAACTTATCCCAAGTTACTTCACCCTGGCTTGGAGAGTTACTTGCTTCAGTTGCAGACATGTTCGTGTTCAATCACACACAACCACAAGAAAACCTGTATTGAAAACTTGCTCTTTTTGATTGAGAACAATTTGGCTTCCCACTGCCAATTTCATCGTTCGTCTGTGGGTAAAATTCTGGATGCTAGCACCCAAATTACAGTTACGACCACGTGAGAAAGGTGTCTAGGGGTCTCTTGCTGTCTTTACCTGATCTTATTGTAACAGGGTTTTATTTTTAAACACACTGTGTTTTGAGCTCCCCCCTTTTTGTGAATGCTTGTTCACAGCTTTCCAATTATAAGGCAAAGAAGCCAACACACCAGGTTTTCTGAGGTTTAAAGGAGAAAAGTGAAGTTTATTAAAACTTAAACTTAACCCTAATACGGTTCACACCTCTGGATATACAATGCACCCATGCTAGCATGCATGCAAAATTAGCTGGCCCATAGAAGTCAGAGGGTGGTAGTAGATGGAAAGTATTCAGCCTGGAGCTCGGTGACCAGTGGTGTTCCACAAGGATCTGTTCTGGGACCTCTGCTCTTTGTGATTTTTATAAATGACTTGGATGAGGAAGTGGAAGGCTGGGTTAGCAAGTTTGCCGATGACACGAAGGTTGCTGGAGTTGTGGATAGTGTGGAAGGCTGTTGTAGGTTGCAACAGGACATTGACAGGATGCAGAGCTGGGCTGAGAAATGGCAGATGGAGTTCAACCTGGAAAAGTGTGAAGTGATTCATTTTGGAAGGTCGAATTTGAATGCGGAATACAGGCTTAAAGACAGGATTCTTGGTAGTGTGGAGCAACAGAGTGATCTGGGGGTCCATGTCCATAGATCGCTCAAAGTTGCCACCCAAGTTGATAGGGTTGTTAAGGCGTATGGTGTGTTGGCTTTCATTAACAGGGGGATTGAGTTTAAGAGCCGCGAGGTTATGCTGCAGCTCTATAAAGCCCTGGTTCGACCACACTTGGAATATTGTGTTCAGTTCTGGTCGCCTCATTATAGGAAGGATGTGGAAGCTTTAGAGAGGGTGCAGAGGAGATTTACCAGGATGCTGCCTGGACTGGAGGGCATGCCCTACTAAGAAAGATTGAGGGAGCTGGGGCTTTTCTCATTGGAGCGAAGAAGGATGAGAGGTGACTTGATAGAGGGGTACAAGATGATGAGAGGCATAGATAGAGTGGATAGCCAGAGACTTTTTCCCAGGGTGGAAAGGGATATCACCAGGGGGCATAATTTTAAGGTGATTGGAGGAAGGTTTCGGGGAGATGTCAAAGGTGGGTTCTTTACACAGAGAGTGGTGGGTGCGTGGAATGCGCTGCCAGCGGTAGTAGTAGAAGCAGATACATTAGGGACATTTAAGCGACTCTTGGATACGTACATGGATGATAGTAGAATGAAGGGTAGGTAGTTAGTTTGATCTTAGAGTAGGTTAAAGGTTCGGCACAACATCGTGGGCCGAAGGGCCTGTACTGTGCTGTACTGTTCTATGTTCTATGCACTATAGACACATACAAATAGGGACAGAAAAGAGGAGAGGAAAATATAGTAGAGAGGGGTTTGAGGCAATATCAGGAGAGTTTACTGTGCTTCGAACTCACTTGATTGTAGGCAGTCTTGCTGTTCGTCAGGGCCCAGTGTTCTTCTAAAACCTTGTTCACGTCGGAGGCATTTCTCTCTTTGAGGTTCACGTGTTTTCACAAGATTCAGTTCCATGGAAAAAGATGGGAGCAGGCAGGACTGGAGAGGTTCTGCTTCAGTTCCACGAGCACACGGCTTTCTGATTTCAAATTCTGTTTTTCCAATTTAAAACTCCCCTAGTTGGCCAACATGACTGACTGACTGGTTTGACCAGGTCTTTTCTATGTATTGGGCAGGGACTGGTTCCTTTGTTTCAACACTGTCTGGTACTATGCAAATGTCTTTCCAGTCAGGGGCTTTCAATTTTAAGTTTAATGTTCATATGGCGAAATAATGTATGCCTTAGTCTTTGCAGGTGCGGGGTTTGCCTGACAGCACGTTAATACAGAACTCATAGACATAAAATACTGTTTTTGTCCAATTCAGGCAGCTCTGAAAAGATGAACTGTATCTTTTTACTCATTCATGAGATGTTGATGTCACTGGCAAGGCCAGCATTTTTTGTCCATTCCTAATTACCCTTGAGAAGCATCTTGAATTGCTGCAGTCCTTGTGGTGAAGGTGCAGTTAGTAGGTGGGGGGGGGCGTTGTCGTGTGGGGGGTGGTGCAGTGGTTCCAGGATTTTGACCCAGTCGCAATGAAGAAACAGCGATATATTTCCAAGTCAGGGTGGTGTAGGACTTGGAGGGGAAGTTGCAGGTGGTAATGTCCCCGTGAGCCTGCTGCCCTTGTTTTTCTAGGGGGTAGAGATCGTGGGTTGGGAAGCTGCTACTGAAGAAGCCTTGCCAAATTGCTGCCTGCTTTGTCCTGGATGGTGTCAAGCTTCTTGAGTATTGTTGGAGCTGCACTCATCCAGGCAAGTTCAGACTATTGCATCACAATCCTGACTTGTGCTTTGTAGATGGTGGAAAGGCTTTGGGGAGTCAAGGGTGAGTTACTCGACACAACCTCTGACCTGCTGTTGTCACCACAGTATTCTTACTAAACTATTTATTGGAAGACTTTGCTGTAGAACTGCTTATTTGGAGCTAAAGTAATGGTACACATCTCAAATCTTCCCACAGCTATACCTATTAGTCTGGAAACAAACAGCAGGTCGTTCAGCATCTGTTTCCAGCATTTCTGTTTTATTTCAGATTTTGATCATTTGCATTGTTGCTTTTTATGCATTTTATTCTACTAAACTGAATTTACTTGGATTTATGTAGCCTTTGACAGTACTTTTCTAGTATTTACTTACAATTACGGTCACTTGCTTCCTGTAAACTATTATATTCACTGGATTCACTTAAAGATCATTGAAAAATTCTCCAGTATAACAAATAAGACTGACAGGGTAAAATTAATCTTCAGCAGACTCATTGTGAATCAGCAGGTTTTTTTACACCAGTGATGGGGAAGAAAATTGGGCACAGAGTAAAATAGGCTGCCAATTCACTGTGAGCCCACATTTGCTGCTGATAGTGTCGACCAGTTTCACCCCAAATCACTTAATCACAAGTGTATAAGCCTCTCAGCAGAAAGCTCTTTTTTTCTTCAGTGTCTGTAAAACTGCGTTGGGTTTTAAAACCACCTTGCGTTTTAAAAACCATCTCTTAGCTGTAAATTTGTATGCTATGACTGAATTAATTTCAACTTTTGTTCCTCATAGAGTTACTATAGATTCAACCTTAACCTTTGTAATTTTTTTCATATTTAGTATAGATCTCATATTTCAATAGTCACTCATTTCAAACAGACTTGCATGTTGAGCACACAATCAGAATCAATTTGGAAGATTGGTTTAATTACGAGGACCCGAAACAATTTTCCATGTGGGTTTGCGCAAATGGATTGATTTCAAGGGACAAGTATGAAGATCAAAACAAAAGTTGAAATACTGTAATATTGTGAGAGATTTATCAAGCCCAACTCTCAAACTAGAAATAAATCTTGTGAAAATTCTTTGGAACGTCTATGATAATATGTTATTCAGTCTCTGAAGCCTGACAGGTCTGGTTTAAGAAGCTGCCTGAAAATTGACTTGTTATTTGCAGGAAGTTACATTGCCACATCATTGTGTGTGTACAAGCTTGTGATGTGAGGAGATGGTAAAACTTATGTACAAGCACTTGATCCAATGTTTAATAATGTGAGATAATTTCAATATTGTCATTACATAACATTGAGTAATTGCTCCAAACATGCAATAGAAAATAATTAAATAGAAATGCATTTGACAGAGAAGACTGAGAGCTATAAAGGCTAAATATGGGTGCTAATTACATTTTCTAGACAGTGTATCCAATCACATATGTAAGATTATATTAAGTGAATTTGCAGACTTGTTAAATTAATTTGAAAGATGTTTATTTCTAGCTGAGTCTCTAAAAAAGCATGAGGTTGAAATTCCTCAGCCTGTCTGACACACCTTTATTGTAGCTCTGGCAGAAAAGCTGAAAAATAGTGTGATGCTCACATGAAGTGCAGCGACTGAAACTACAAGAACACACCCTGAAGAGTTATAAAAATTGACTTTTCTTTTAAAACAGTGGAGAATGTGTTTCAAAATGGCCACCAAAGGTCCAAAGACCTGGTTTGTTTATTCAAACTGTCTACTGTCTGGCAAGGACAAAAGAATACATTCAAAGTTAAGAGTTATCAATTGCACCCATCCTGAACCCATTGAGATGCAGTTTTGAATTGAATGGGTTCTTTTGAAACAAAGAAGGTGTGAAGTAGCCACATCCAGGGCCATTGTTGGTCACCCCATGGAAGATCTATATCTCCCAACAGAGGCAAAGATGTGTAACCATTTTTGACCTTTAAAAGTAGCTCTCTGGAGAGAGTAGGGAGACCCAGAAAGAAGCATCACTAAAAGATTATCTAGATAAGAACTGGGAGAAAATCCAACAAGCCAAGAAGGAAGTCACCCTGCTGTGAATTCTACATTTTCAGCTTTTGCAGCAGTGAATTGGAAGTGATCCCCTGTCTTCAAACTGAACTTTTAACCAACAGAGAAATCTACAAACACCTGATGCCTGCAATCAAAGAGAACTTGACCTCTGAGAGAATTTAACAGATTTACCATGAACCCCAAAATCTTACCTCACTTAAAACCACATCCCTTTTCTTTCTATCTGTCTCTTCATCTGTGGTTAAGTGAATGCATGAGCGGGTGCAGTTGTGACAGTTTTGCGATAAGGCATATTGCTCAATAAATAATTAATCTTCTGTTTTAAACCTACAAGAAAACCTGTCGCTGTCTGTTTATTTGACAAATAAAACACAAAGGGGTTAACATCCTAATAACAAAAACTCTTGCTGCGGTCAGGGAGTAGTTGAACAGTGGGATCCACCCACATCCCTCACCACATGGCTGTGACAATAGGCTAAGATCCGCACCTGCCTACATTGGAATTTCCCATGGGGCTGTGTAAGGAGCTTAGACTCTATCCCATGGGTCTGTGTAAGGGGCGTAGTATCCAAGTTATGGCACTGTGTAGGGAAAGCATAGCCTCTACCTCATGGGGCTGTGTAAGGGGCATCGCCTTCACCTGCCCCTTACAACGTCAGTGATGTACAGAGGGGACTGGTCCAGGGTTAGGAGCTCTCTATTTGGAAGTCCCCACTACTTCAACCTCTAAAAGGCTTGGTTGAACTATGATGGCCAGTGCAGAAGAGTAATATTAGTTTTTGATTCTTAGCTAACTGACTAAGTGTATTAATATGGTTTGCTAGAAACCTCAAGTTATGAAATGCATTCATTGTTTTCTAACTTTATGATTTAAATTCAAACCTCTTTCTTTGACTAGTTGGTGTTCTTGGCATGCTCCTAGCATCTGTTAGGTAATAATTCAATCTGGCAACTCTGAAGACAGTGGCTGAATGCAGGTTTTAAATTGCTGTAATATAAAAACCTTTCTCTTTGGGTACAGGTACGTGATTAGTACTTTAGAGCTCTTGGTAGCAGAGGACTACATGATTATTTATCTAAATGGAGCGACACCACGACGGAAGATGCCAAGTTTTAGCTGGATGAAAAGGTGCTATCAAATGATTGATAGAAGGCAAGTATTCTTTATTATTTGCATTACAGTCAACTTCTCCAAAACAGAGTAAGACTCTTCATCCACATCCCCAATCACAACCAACAGCGACTTCAGGAATTTAATTTCAGCATACTTTTAGTAATCAGAGCACTAAACTTAAGCCCTAAATGGAAATGATAGATGCGAAGATTAGTTGTTGTATTTCCCAATCTTATGCAATCACTTCAACCTGGAGACCAGATGAGCAGAGCTGTGGTTACCCATATAACTGATCATTATGAGCCAGAGATGCAGTCTGAGCCATATAATGGGCACAAGTTAGTTATCGCCCTTTCTTGGGCCGTAATCTCTCCATTGGTTGTGGCACAGACTATCAAGTTGCACAATTGAAAATTAGCTAATCAGTGTCCCTGTGTTGATGGAATTCAATTATGCACCCAAACTGGAGCCAAAACCTGAAAACGTATCATCCTTAGATGAAGCATTCTATCAGTGTGCAGCATTATACATTTAATATTTTTAATCTAGGACTCAGTGATCAACTGAAGGGAATCTGATTAGAAACTGCCTATTTCCTTGAATAACATTGCAGAAGTCATGGAAGAGGAAAAAATATCCTGCACCCACTTAAATTTACTTTCTCCAGTCTACTATTTCTTGCATTGTGGTATCTAATTTATTTGGAATAAGCCCAATGTTTTTGCTTCTATAACCTTATTTCATAATTATATAGATAGTAATCTAGTATTTAACATCAGAAATAGCAATGAAAAGTAATTTATTGAACTGCTGATAATTGCTATTCACTGTTCACAGGTTATATATTTGAAGGTGCAGTATCATCAGTTTTTGACTTGTTCACTGATTATTTTCTGTGATTTTTCTGAACTCGGAACCCATCTGTGTTTTTATAAACCAATGAAATAAACTGCCAGACAATGCAGATTGTGAATATAATTTATTTAAAGTAGATAATAGAAGCGACAATTTGTCAAAACTGTTAGCAAGTGGGAAAAATGCAATGTTAGGTATATGTATCATTAGGAAGTGTTACTATGTTACTGAGAGATTTATTTTTAATGCAGGTTGAGGAAGAATTTGAAATCATTTATAATTGTACATCCGTCATGGTTTATCAGGACGATTCTCGCAGTCACGCGGCCTTTCATTAGGTAGGTGTTACAGTTCTGCCAAATGACATTAAGAAATGTAGGCATATAAATGTTAACTTGTAATGGAGCTATGTAAACAGCGTAGATCTTCATTCATTTATTCATTATGGAACTATCACGCAGATTTTATTAACACTGTAAATGAAAGTGTGTAAGTACTTTTACAGAAGCAAAATGCCTCTGTGCTGTGCATTCGATGTAATTCTATGTCATCTGACATCAATCCTGTCTGCATCAGATATCCTACATTTCTGCTGGACATGGTTCAAGAGCAAGACCTGCCCATAAAATTAGAGCACAGGATTTCTGCAAGTAGCATTCCTGCGTAGTAACTCCAGCAAAAGTGTAGGACAATTGTCCTGAGAGTATTGGCGAGATGTTTTACTGCTAAAAGTTTTTGTTTACACTTTGGAAGTGAGCATCTTAAAAACTTGAATCCACCCTTTGGAAGAGGCTTTCAGTTGCAGTTCCCAAAGAGGATAACTTCTGGAATGCCATTGCACCTAGCTTATTTGGAGGAGGAGGAAGCATATGTGGAGGCCAGAGCCATTAGGCAGTGCATAAGGAGGAGATACCATTACCCATGTCGAACAATTTACTGGACCTGTACACTTCTTAAACCCTTCTGAGGAGCAATGCTTTTGAAGGCTTTGTTTTATCCAGGGAGTTGGTCAGGGAGATTTGTATCCTGCAGGAGGATGATCTTATGCCCCAATCCACAAGAAAAATAGCTCTCCTTATAATAGTGAAAAGTACCACTGCATTAAACTTATTTACCCCAAGATTATTCCATTATACTTCAAGTGAAATACTGATCATCTGTCAGTCATCAATGCTTCAGCAAGTCATAGGAATTGGCAGACAAAAAGTCCAAGCTCCATCAAATTTTACACCAGATTCAGACATGATGTGAGGAAAATCCCAGTGGTGGAGAGCATGGGTCCAGAGTAACCTGTTCCTCCAAATCAGGCTACACTTACCACATATCTTGTCTGAAATTACTCTTAAACTCTATTTTCTGAAAGTAATCTATCTAATTAGCATTTGAATTAATCAATACCTACTGCTTTCACCACCTCCCTAGAGAGCCTTTTCCATAGATTGACTATCGCTCACTGAAGTATTGAGGTCAATATGAAGCATCTCCTGACATTCGGAGATTAAACCGTAAAGAACAGGGAATATGCCCCGAACCTGTCACTTGGCCATGGCCGCTTTTATGACAGAGGGGAGCAAGACGTGTATTTGTCTCAAATAAAAACAGAAAATGTTGGAAATACTCAGCTGGTCAGGCAGCATCTGTGGGACGAAAAGCAGAGTTAACGTTTCAGGTCGGTGACCTTTCATAAGAACTGGCAAAGGTTAGAAATGTAATAGGTTTTGAGCAAGTTAAGTGGGGGTGGGGAGAAGGGAACAAAAGGGAAGGTGTGTGATAGGGCAAAGAGCAAGAGAGATTAAATGACAAAGATTTCATGGGACAAAGGCAAAGGGAGAGCTAATGGTGTGGTGAAAGTCAAAGCATAAATCCAGAGGGAATGTTAATGACAGAACAATGAACAGCTCTGTCCAAAAGCGCAAATATGAAAAACCAAGTTTAAGACAGGCACATGGTTAAAAAATAAAATAATGAAAAAGGCCAATTATGCTCTGAAATTATTGAACTCAATGTTGAGTCCAGAAGGCTGTAGAGTGCCTAATCAGAAAATGAGGTGCTGTTCCTCGAGCTTGTGTTGATATTCACTGGAATACTGCAGCAGGCCAACGATAAAAATTTGGGCATGAGAGCAGGGTGGTGAATTGAAATGACAAGCAACCGGAAGTTCGGGGGCCATATTTGTGGACTGAGCGGAAGTGTTCCACAAAGCGGTCACCCAATCTGCGTTTGGTCTCCCCAATATAGAGGAGATCGCATTGTGAGCAGCGAATACAGTATACTAAATTGAAAGAAGTACAAGTAAATCGCTGCTTCACCTGGAAGGAGCGTTTGGGGCTTTGGATGGTGAGGAGAGAGGAGGTAAAAGGGCAGGTATTACACCTTCTGTGAATGCATGGGAAGATGCCATGGGAAGGGGATGAGGTGTGGTAATGGAGGAGTGGACCAGGGTGTCACGGAGGGAACAATCCCTTTGGAATGCTCACAGGGAGGGAAAGATGCATTTGGTGGTGGCATCACGCTGGAGGTGGCAGAAATGGTGGAGGATGATCCTCGGATGTGGAGACTGGCGGGGTGGAAAGTGAGGATAAGGGAAACCCTGTCGCGGTTCTGGGAGGGAGGGAAAGGGGTGAGGGCAGAAGTGCGAGAAATGGGTCAGACACTGTTGAGGGCCCTGTCAACCACAGTAGGGAGGGAATCCTCGGTTGAGGAAAAAGGAAGAAGCACTGTTGTGGAAGGTTGCATCATCGAACAGATGTGTCGGAGACGGAGAAACTGGGAGAATGGAATGGAGCAGGAGTGCTCTTGGCATTTGTCCACCCCTCTCCCAATTGAGGTCTGTTTCTCTTCTTGCCTGTCATGATTGGCGACCTCTTACCCCCACAGCTTGCCCCAGGATTGACTTTGCCAGGGACCAGCCTCAAGGGTCCCCAGCTGTGGCCTCCTGCTGCTGGTTTTCCCACCCAGCAGCCAGTCAGGCTGCCAATTTGGCTATCATCAACATTACCTAGTCCCTTTAGAATCCTGAAAGCAGCAAAGATATCACCTCTTGACCTCCTTTCTCATGAGAAGATGCCCAATTTACAAAATCAATGTATAAGCAATAATATTTATATGAGCTTTATATAGTGTTGGTTGGGAAACAGAAGAGAAATCATAAATAGGATTCTGCTGTTAAATTCAGCAGGACCTCTACACCCTGGCCTTACTGGTTTTCTCACCCGCTACTGCACTTCCCAGAACCTTCCTGCCTCTTCATAAGCATAGGGGTATAGGGATCATTGTTTTGCAGATTCATTTTGAATCTACCTCCGCCTTCACTTCAAAGCTTCGGTTTATACTGTTTTGGACAAGGTGAAAATGCTTGCTATCATCTACATTACCTGGTCCCCCTTTAGAATCTTGAAAGCAGCAATGATATCACCTCTTCACCTCCTTTCTCATGAGAAGATGCCCAATTTACAAAATCAATGTATATGCAATAATATTTATATGAGCCAACACTATGGGCTGGATTTTATGCACCCCCCTGAGGTGGTGAGGCCCATAGAATTGCGACGGGTGTCGAGGCAAGCGGGCAGAGGGCCTGTTGCCAAGGGGTTTTCCCGGGAGCGGGATAGGCTGATGACTGCCTTCCCCTCCTTAAGTCAATTAAGGCCCTTAAGTGGCCTATTAATGGCCACTTAAGGGCCTCTTACACCCCCTCCCCCCCGCCAACACCCCCCCCCCCCCCGCCACAGCTGAGATCTTACCAGTGGCAGTGGGTGCCTCTACCAGATGGGGTGGCTGCCTTGTAAAACGAGGCACCCTCCCTGTGGGCTTGAAGGGTGGGCAATGTGTGGCCCATAGAGGATCCCCCCCATGACCCACTTTAACTCCCAGGATCCCCCCCCTCTCCACCAGACTGCACGACGACCACCCCACCTCCCCCTCGCCAGGTCTTCCAGACTGGCCCCGGCGACCCTATCTCACGTATCTGTGGTCTGGGGTTCCAGCGCTGGTTCCCAGTGGCGCTGCTGATACCGCTGAGCTGCCAGCCCTCTGATTAGCTGGCAGCTGTTGGAGGTAGGATCCTCGTCTTTAAAGGGACAGGGATTCCAGCTTGTGAAACCTAGAGGTTAAAAGACTGGAGGATCGGTCTGGGGGACGGGGGCGAAAAGGCTGAGGTGGGATTCCCCCTGCCTTTTTGGCCCAGTGCCAGGAGCCCCGCCTCCTCCATAAAAATCCAGCCTTATATTACGTTTCCTACAATGCGTGGGATTACTGATGGGACCTGTGCAACTTTTTGAGCTTCCTCGAACAGGAGTATGAACAGGATGGGCTTTACAAAATATGTAAAATTGTGATAATAATTATAAATAGTAGTAGAATTATCAGTCAGGTAAAATGTTTACATCTATATGGAAAGTGTGTCTGCCCCCTCCATCTCCTGGAAGCAAGAATGTTATAGATTGAAGGAGAATGTATAGTGACAGGCGTGTACCCAAGCTTCAGTCCATCCTGTACAATTGCTCCAGAATAGAAAACGGACCCACCTGCTCAACTACAGCCTAACAGGAAATGCTCTAAATATGTATATGCTTTTTATTTTAAGTATAGTTTTAAACATTGATTTCACATCACTATTGGCAACAATGAAAGATGGGAAAAATTCCTCAGATGGCCATCAATGACTTTGGAGAATGATGTGGAACAAACATTCAAGTTAGGAACTTGGGGTATTGACCTCCTTGCAGTAAAAGTGGACTTATTTTATAAAATGTTTGGGAAGAGGTTGCTCAGTAATGTGTTTGCCTTTATGCTTTGAAAGATATAAAACATGTTGTTTTATTTATTTTCCTCAGCTCTAAGTTCAGCAGTAAGGTAAGATACGTCAGTAGCCTGGCTGAGTTGGAGGAGCTGATTCCCATGCAGCATGTTCAGATTCCAGAGACGATAAGAAAGTGAGTAATGTATTGCACATTCAGAAGGTTGATGTATACTTTACTGACATCAGTGCTGAAGTCTTTAAAATGGCATTAAGTTTGCTACTTTTTCTTTACAATCTTTGGTAATATTTTTTAAATGTCCTATAAATATCTTTGTAATGTCTTATAATGTGTATGTCTCTTTTAAATATGCTTCTAAATCAATTTAAAAAGAATTAAGGTGCATTTGCGTATGTCCGTTACCATGATAACTGCGGCGAACTATGTATATTTTACCTTTATTAATCTTGAAAAGCATGCTGCTCTGTATTGAACCATAAGCATTATATTTACAGGAAGACCAAATCGCAGAGTGAAATTTATTCATTTCAATGCATTTCTTATTTTCTTCTCCAGTTAATTACTTTTGAATGCTTCTCAGTCATTGTTCTTTCTGCTATTCAGAGTGCTATACTCCTAAATTTAATTTTATTACATTGCAGTAGTTTCTGTTTGCCTGCTGTTATGGTTGAAAGATACAATCATGGAACTCTAACTCTTACTTAAAGCCCAACTCTATCGGCTCATTATCTTTCATGATGATGTGAGGTAGAATAAATGTAAAAACTAAGTGTACCTTGACATCCTGTATGCACTGTTCTTAGCAGGAAAAAGGTGCCCAGGCAATCTAAGTAGCTGCACATTTTGTGTATGAACTTTAGGAATAATAAAATGTCAACAGCATTATGGCTACTAGTGCAATGATTTCTTTGCACTAGATATAACAAAATCATAAACCTATACTTCATGAAAATGTGTATGACTTTGCAACACCTTTAACACCGAAGAAACCTTCCTCTTTTCCTCTTCCCGATGGACAAATGAGTCACAATCAGAAGAATTACATTATGGTAATAAAAGCAAAATACTGTGGATGCTGGAAATTTGAAATAAAAACATAAAGTGCTGGAAATACTCAGCAGGTCTGGCAGCATCCGTGGAGAGAGAGAGAAAGAAGCAGAGTTACATTACTAATTGGGTTTATTCCAATACTAAGGCTGCACTTTTTTTAAAAAATGGCAATGAAGAAACAATTTGCTAGCAGCTCTAGCACCATGGTCTGTTCATGCACTGGTTTGCTGCATGCAGTGCTAACCATAGGCATTCTCCCCGACAGATTGTATATGGCGTGTTCACAATCTCAGCCTGGCTGAATGTGGACAGATTGAGCAAAGACAAAAAGTGTCCCAGAGGAAGGGAAAAATCAAAGGATAGGAATGCTTCCATTCTTTGTCATATATTTATGAGCAGCACAGGTAGAGGTAGGAAAGCAAATTACTGCCTGTCCCATCAATCAGAGTTTGTGATGTCATGAGAAAAAAAGCAAAGAAATTAGAAAATACTTAAAACGGAAAGATAATTAGCATTTTAGTGACTTCAGCAGTGAACTGTCAATAAAGTTTGCACAGTTATTAACAGTATATGTATATCAGTATTTTGTTCTTTCCCCTTCCGGAGGTGACGATATGACCGTAGTTTGACAACATAAGGGTAAAACGCTGATATAAATGTTTAACTCACTCATCACATTTTTCTATCTAGTATTTTATTGAAGGCATTACCCTCAGTTAAAATAGTGGAGTAAAGAATTTGCTATGACTACATTAAGCATAATATCTTAATTTTTATGATCACCAGCCATAATTTCTACTCTATAATCTCAAACCATTCATGAATCATGAACATATCCTGAATATTTTTTTTCATTTATTCATGGGATCTGGGCTTTGGAGGCAAGACCAGCTTTTATTGCTATTCCCTAATTGCTCTTGAATCAATAGTGGTGAGGCACTGCAGTCCATGTGGTGAAGATCGTTCCCCAGTGTTGTTAGAAAGCAGTTCCAGGATTTTGACCCAGTGACGATGAAGGAACTGTGAATATATTTCCAAGTCAGGATGGTGTGTGACCTGGAGGGGAATCTGGACGTGTTGGTGTTCCCATGCATTTCTCCTAACTAATAGAAGTTTTGGGTTTGAGAGGTCCTGTCAAAGCAGTCTTGGCAAGTTGCCGCAGATTATCTTGTAGGTGCTACACAGTGCAGCCACGATGCACCATGATGGAGAGAGTTAATGTTTAAATTGGTGGATGCAGTGATCAAATGAACTACTTTGTCCTGGTTGGTGTCAAGCTCCTTGAGTGTTTTTGGAGCTGCACTGATTCAGGCAAGTGGAGAGTATTCCATCACACTTCTGTCTTGTGCCTCGTGGACAGGCTTTGGGGAGTTGGGAGGTGAGTCACTCTCCAAAGAATTCCCAGCATCTGACCTCTTACAGCCGCTATATTTATGTGCTTGTCCAGTTAAGATTCTGGTCAATGGTGACCCCCCAGGTTGTTATTGATGGGGGATTCAATGATGATAATGCTGTTGAATGTCGAGAAGTGGTGGTTAGACTTTCTCTTGCTGTAGATAGTCATTACATGGCATGAATGCCGTGTTGTAGCTGTACTGGAACAACTTGGCTAGAGGCATGGCTAGTTCTGAAGTACAAGTCCTCAGCGCTGCAGCTGGGATGTTGTCAGGGCACCTATCCTTTGCTGTATCCAATGTGCTCAACCGTTTCTTGACATCACGTGGAGTAAATTAAATTGGCTGAAGACTGGCTTCTGTGATGGTTGGGACTTCAGGAGGCGGCTCAGTTAGATTATCCTCTTGACACTTATGGCTGAAGCTTATTGCTAATGATTCAGCCTTGCCTTTTGCACTCTCATGCTGCACTCTGCCATCATTAAGGATGTTGGGCGTTCAAGAAGCCGCCTCATTCTGTTGTTTAATTGTCCACCACTATTTACAGGTGGACATGGCAGGACTGTTGAACTTTGATATGGTCCATAGTGTGCAGTCGCCTAGCTCTGTCTGTAGCATGCTGCTTCCGCTGTTTAGCATGCATGTAGTCCTGTGCTGTAGCTTCACCAGGGTGGCAGTTCATTTTCAGGTCAAACATGGGCAAGGAAACCTCCTGCTGATGAATACCTATTTCCGTCACTCAGCTAATGAATCAGTACTACTTCATGTTGAACACTACTTGCATGAAGCACTGAGGGCAGCAAGGGCACAGAATGCATTCCAGGTGGGGAACTTCAATATCCTTTACCAAGAATGGTTCGGTAGCACTGCAACTGATTGAGCTGGCTAAGTCCTGAAGGACGAAGCTGCCAGATTGGACCTGCGGAAGATGGTGAGAGAACCAACATGAGGGGAAAAACCTACTTGACCTCGTCCTCAACGATCTACCTACCGCAAATGCATATGTCCATGATATTATTGGTAGGAGTGACCACCACACAGTCCTTGTGGATACAAAGTCCCGTCTTCACAGTGAGGACACGCTCCATTGTGTTGTGTGGCATTACCACCATGATAAATGGGTTAGATTCAGAACAGATCTAGCAGCTCAAAACCAAACATCCATGAGGTGCTATGGGCCATCAGAAGCAGCAGAATTGTATTCCACCACAATCTGTTACTGCATGGCTTCTACTATTACCATGAAATAATCAAGAGTGCCAAGCCTGCTATACTCTCAGCACTCCATGAACTGCTTTGCCTGTGCTGGGATGAGGGTGCAGTACCACAGGACATGCGTGATGCCAATATCATCACCCTCTATAAGAACAAGGGTGACCGCGGTGACTGCAACAACTACTGTGGAATCTCCCTGCTCAGCATAGTGGGGAAAGTCTTCGCTCGAGTCATTTTAAACAGGCTCCAGAAGCTGGCTGAGCTTGTCTACCCTGAGGCACAGTGCGGCTTTCGAGCAGAGAGATCCACCATTGACATGCAGTTCTCCCTTCGCCAGCTACAGGAGAAATGCCATGAACAACAGATGCCCCTCTACGTTGCTTTCGTAGATCTCACCAAAGCCTTTGACCTCATCAGCAGACGTGGTCTCTTCAGACTACTAGCAAAAATCGGATGTCCACCAAAGCTACTAAGTATCATCACCTCATTCCATGACAATATGAAAGGCACAATTCAGCATAGCGGTGCCTCATCAGACTCCTTTCCTATCCTGAGTGGCGTGAAACAGGGCTGTGTTCTCGCACCTACACTGTTTGGGATCATCATCTGCCTGTTGCTCTCACATGCGTTTAAGTCTTCAGAAGAAGGAATTTTCCTCCACACAAGATCAGGTGGCAAGTTGTTCAACCTTGCCCGTCTAAGAGTGAAGACCAAAGTACGGAAGGTCCTCATCAGGGAACTCCTCTTTGCTGACGATGCTGCATTAACATCTCACACAGAAGAGTGTCTGCAGAGACTCATCGACAGGATTGCGGCTGCCTGCAATGAATTTGGCCTAACCATCAGCCTCAAGAAAACGAACATCATGGGACAGGACATCAGAAATGCTCCATCCATCAATATCGGTGACCACGCTCTGGAAGTGGTTCAAGAGTTCACCGACCTAGGCTCAACTATCACCAGTAACCTGTCTCTAGATGCAGAAATCAACAAGCGCATGGGAAAGGCTTCCGCTGCTACGTCCAGACTGGCCAAGAGGGTGTGGGAAAATGGCGCACTGACACGGAACACAGAACTCCGAGTGTTTCAAGCCTGTGTCCTCAGTACCTTGCTCTATGGCAGCGAGGCCTGGACAACGTATGTCAGCCAAGAGCGACGTCTCAACTCATTCCATTTTCGCTGCCTTCAAAGAATCCTTGGCATCAGGTGGCAGGACCATATCTCCAACGCAGAAGTCCTCAAGGCGGCCAACATCCCCAGCAATGCACCCTACTGAACCAGTGGCACTTGAGATGGCTTGGCCATGTGAGCTGCATGGAAGATGGCAGGATCCCCAAGGACACATTGTACAGCGAGCTCGTCACTGGCATCAGACCCACCGGCCGTCCGTGTCTCCGCTTTAAAGACATCTACAAACGTGACATGAAATCCTGTGACATTGATCACAAGTCGTGGGAGTCAGTTGCCAGTGATAGCCAGAGCTGGCGGACAGCCATAAAGGCGGGGCTAAAGTGTGGTGAGTCGAAGAGACTTAGCAGTTGGCAGGAAAAAAGACAGGCGCAAGGGGAGAGCCAACGGTGTAACAGCCCCGACAACCAATTTTATCTGCAGCACCTGTGGAAGAGTCTGTCACTCTAGAATTGGCCTTTATTGCCACACCAGGCTCTGCTCCACAAACCACTGACCACCTTCAGGCGCTCACCCATTGTCTCTCGAGACAAGGAGGCCAAAGAAGATGATGAAACCAGTGGGCGATCTGGTCCTGTGAGAAGTGTAGAAAAGCATACCAGAAGCAGTACCAGGTCGCTACCTCTTCGAGAATTTCCTTGCTTTAATGATTGGAGTTGGACTCTTCATGAAACTTGTCTAGTTGGTCTCTTGCTGATGTTTCTGTACATCCTGCTCACATCACCCAATCGGTAGGAGTTTTCCTTGCCCATATTTGAGCTGATGCCATGTGACTTCATGGAAATCCAGAGTCAATGTTGAAAACATTCAAAGCCACTCCCTAGCAACTGTATAACGCTGTCCACCACCTCTGGTGGGCTGTTCTGCTGGTGGGACAGGACATTCCCAGGGATGATGATGGAGCAATCTAGGATGTTGGCTAGAGTTGTGATTCTGAGTATGACTATGTCAGGCTGCTTCTTGACTAGTCTGCAAGAAAGCTCTCCCAATTTTGGCACAAGCCCCAGATGTTAGTGAGGAGAGGCTGGATTTTCCTTCTGAGGGAGGGAATCCAAATGTCAGGACCGTTTCCGGGTACTGGCCCTGCCCTGGGCAGGTGAGGAGTAGTCACAGCGGATGATTTCTGGGAAGGTAGGCTGCTAATTAGATGGAGGGCAGGTTGGGTGGCCGATTAGAAGTCATGGGGCGGGTTTGGAAGTGGATCCCTGCAAGTGCGGGCAGCATTCAAACACACCGCGACCGGCAGCCATTATTGTGACTGTCATTTGAAAGAATGGATTCATTAGCGCTTCAGAAAAATAGGCAGAGGGCTGGCACCCAGGGCAGGGCTGCCCCTCGATTCTCCAGTGCTGATCTCAAGATCCTTCTGGAGGCAGTAAGGGAGGGGAGGGAGGTCCTCTTTCCAGAGTATGACTGGAGAATGCCACCCTGCCACATCAAGCTGGCATGGCTGAAGGTGGCAGAGACTGTCAACAAACAAAGTGTGGTACAGAGGAACGGGGTCCAGTGCTGGAAAAAGTACAGTGACCTCCTTCACTCTGCCAATGTGTGTGCAACACCATGCCCTGATAATAGTCCTCTGTGTACTCAACCTCCAGCGGGCATTCCACCTGAGGAGCATAAGGACGCATGTTGCTCCTGATCATGGGAGTCGTGTGACCAGGAGACTTACTGACCCCCAGGAAGGCTCTGAGCCATAACGCTCTTGAGTACTTTCCATCACTGATACATACAGCTTCTTGTGTATATGAGCCAGAGGCCAGCAGTGCCTTATCTCTTGCTCTTCTGTCCTTGCAGGAGAAAAGGGCTCACAATGCCAGAGAAAGCGCACTTATTAGTAGGAATGTTCCGTCTCCACATCGTGATGTCATGGAAGAGAAGATGGAGATCGCAAGGATGCCCCTGCAGGAGCAATTTGGGGAAAGAGATGGGCATACCTGGTGGAAGGGGTGAAAAGATATTGCCATTTGTAGATGAAGTGGGTGGAGTGCTCTCCTCCCCGCCCAACAGGATACCACAGACTCAGCTGCATTTGGAAGCTTCAGCATTGCAGAGGCTTCTAACCTTATCTGTTCTTGTGTCTCCCACAGGTTCTCATGTAGAGGGGAAATGCCAGAGTCCTGCAATGGCACCAGGCCACTTGCAAGAAACAGACAGCAGAGCAAGCACTGTCAATGTTATAACCACACCCTCCACCATCGCAGGTACACTCACATCGGTGGGTCCTTGTGTGCAATTAGATAAGAGTGGCACTGGGTGAAGACCACGTCACGAATGAGCAGGAGGAAGTGAGAAAGGCAGAGGCAGCTGTGGGCAGCCCCCCTAGGAGGATGAAGGACAGACAAAGTCCCACTCAACTTGGTGCAGTTGCAGGGCTTCAGGAGTAACAAGAAAGGAGGCTCTACCTAGACCAGCAGCAACAGATGTGTAACCACATGTCAGAGTTCCCTGAGGTAGTGTGGAGTCATGGGCTGAGAATGGAGGAGTCCATTCAGCTCATGTGCACCACCATGGTTCAGGGTTTTGAATGCATGAGCTGCTCCATTGAGAGAGTGGCCAACCTCACAGAGAGCCATATGAGGCAGCACTCTGGATGCAGGAACTACACACTGACATGCACAGAATGCATGCCACACTCTGTAGCATGGATTGTTCAGTGTCACTGATGGTGCAAAAATGTTTAGAGTGGATGCCAGTTGCGCTCCAACTGGTGCTCCCTTCCAACCATCCGGAGCACTAGCCTCTGGCTGAGGCAGTCCCCGAGGGTGCTGCCCCTTACAGGACGCCATCATCATCGGCTTCCTTGGCCCCTCTGACTGTAGGACCATCTATGCCACAGGACCCAGTAACTGAGGATGCCAGCGCAGCAGCCTCTGGAGTTTCCCCCACTGGCTCCTTCACGACAAGGTCGACCACAGTGTGCATCACAGCCACAAGAAGAGACAAGTGAGCAGGCTGCCTCCATCTCATCCAAGGCCACCAGAGGAGCACCGTGTAGAAGTGGTCAAGAGTGGCCACTGCATTGGGCAGAGCACTGAGTGATTCACTGGGATTTGCCACACTTGTAAATGTGCACTTTTTCACTTGTTGAACACAATGTAAACCTAGACATATGACAACAGATGTGTGAGCTTCCATTCTTTAATGGTGGTGAAGGAAAGCAAAGGTGTTTGAAGGGGGACAGTGAGCCCTCTGGGCAGATCTGCATCATTCATTGCCAGTAAGAGTGGATCTATCCAAGACTGCGTTTTCAATGGAAGTGCTCTCACAGGCAGGAGGCAGTGAGTGCCAGACCATGGCATTCTCCTGGGTTAGAAGGGCTCAGCTGAAATGTGCCTGGATCAGATAATCCTGACATTGACAACATCCAGACAAGACCCTCGAGTCCTGTGCTGGGCCCGGGCACCACCCTGGGCAGCATGGGCACTTCTGTGTTCTGCATCTTCCTCCTCCTCTTACACAGCCTGCTGTTCCTTTTCCTCTGATGAGCTGTGTCATTCCAGGGTCTCACCCTCTTCAGCGTCCACACCTCTCTGGAGGGCCATGTTATGGAGAGCACAGCAGACCACCACAATGCGCAAGACCCTTGCAGGAGTGTACTGCAGGGCACCACCCGACCAGCGTCTAAGCACTGGAACCGCATCTTCAGAAGCCTGATTCCTGCTTGATGGTGGTCCTTGTGAACAGATGGATTCGGTTGCAGCGCTTGTGATGCCCTCAGGACTGGTGTGAGGTTTAGCCAAGTTTATTATAAGATATGTGAAACAGATTGAGACAGAAGCAGTGAGCTGTTGTGTACTCTGTCTACTTTCACTTTCCCTTTGCTAGCATGTGTGGTCTACCAGCAGCCTCTAGTGTATGCAATGCACACTGCAATTACAATTTCAAAACACTACAACACTACACCTGTGTTGCTATCTCTCGGGATCACATAAAGGGGTGAGTAGCCATTTCTTCAATGGATAAACCTTGTTCCCTAGAATTCATTCATGGAGTTTGGGGGATGGAATGAAGAGCTGCAGCAATCTGGACTGCCAGAGGATCAAGGAGTCATGGCAGCTGTCAGAGAGCGAGCGCACTTGTGCAGGAAGCTCTTGCTGTCGTCAGAGACCAGCTGAACATTGAGGGAGTGGAAGCCCTTCCTATTGATGAATCTCACTGGCCAGTCACTGGGTGCCTTGATGGCCCCATGCGTGCAATCAGTGATGCCCTGCACCTGGGAGAATCTAGTGATGGAGGCAAAAACCACTGCCTTTTGTGTCTGCGAGGCCCTAACTCTCTGAAATTGAATGAACTGCCCAGCTGTAGTAAATAGGGCATCAGAGACCTGCGAGATGCAGGGTGTGCTGCCGCCTCAGAGACGCTTCCAAGGTTTACAGCTGATCCTTGGAAGAAGCCAGAGACAAAGAAGTTCAAGGCCACAGTGACTTTGATCGCTCCTTTAGGGCATGGCAAGCAGTCCTGTGAGATGTTCAGCAAAGAAGGCACAACTCTCTGTGACCATCTGCCTGGATAGCTGCATCCTCTTGCGACACTAGCTCTCTGACATGTCCAGGTAGCTCCATCTTCAACAGTATATCCTATGCTGATGATATGGCCTCCGTTGCCTTCCTTCCCTTCATCTTTCTCCTATGCCCTCCTCTGCCTCGGGCTCTGCCTCTGCTGCTAATGATGTTGGTCCTCATCACCACTGGATCCAAAATCTGAGATTTGTCAGCTGCTGCCTTCCTTGCACTCAGCTGGGCTCCCAATAATGGCTGGAAGACAAAACCCCTTCCACTTATGCCCCTGCAATGCCAGGAGGGTGATGACCCCCTGCACTGCCCAAGTGAGTAGATACCACACTCTCCGCAACCTCTACACACCCAATGGCACCCGTGTGCCAATGGATGCGTGTCCTCTCATTTATGTGACCTAAGATAATAGTGCAGCCATGACTGGCCCCCTCGCTGTGTTGCTGCCTCCATGCGTTTGGTTTGTCCCTGAAACAAGCATGCAACCCTTGCACCCCCATCAAAATTCCAAACTGCCTCTTAATGAGCTGACAATGAGCTCCTTAACTACATCAATTGGCCTAGTTCCGAAATTGGGAAGGTTTCTGGGTCTCACCTTGCCTCGCCCTGAGGAAAATGGCTGGTGACCGGAATGGCGATGGAAAACTGGCACATTGGTCAGTGGCGCTATTTTTAGCATGTGCCGGCCTCCATTCCTGCCCGATCAGAACCTAAATGTCCAGCCAGAAGACTTTGTAGGGTCAACTGGGCTGGTTGTGCCTTTGTCGTGTCAGAATTTGACGCTGAGGTTGATGCCAGCTGGTCCCTGCAATTTTATTCTTATACTTTGTTGAAGAGGTTTGGTAAACTAAATAGCTTGCTAGGCCATTTCAGAGGGCAGTTAAGGGTCAATCACATTGTTGTGTGGGTTTGGAGTCACATATAGTGTAAGGATGACAGATTTCATTTCCTAAAGGACATTAATGTACCAAATTGTTTTTTATGACAATTCGGTAGTTTCATGGTCACCATTAATGATCCTAGCTTTTTTTATTCCAGCTTTATTTATTCAACTGAATTTAAATTCCGCAGCTGCTATGTTGGGATTTGAACTTATGTTTCTGGATTATTAGTCCAGGTCTCTGAATTACTGGTCCTGTGTATAACTACTATGTTACCATTCCCTTAAAATGCTTACTCCTTCTTGCAGTTTGACTATACGGCTGCCTTCTGTGTGTTTTGTGTTTTCAGTATCTCAGATACTGTTTCTGTTAAACAACTAGTTTCTTTCAAACATTAATAGTTTTGGATACTGACCAGAATATTTACTCCAAACCATAAAATCACAACTTCCTACTTGTGCTTACTGGGCTTTAGTGGTTAACACCAGCTCCCCTGTCTGAATCTTATCCTGTCCCAAATTCTTCTCTGCTCCCTGTTTGTGTCACTAGTGTCTGGATACCAAGAAAGTTGATGTTTGAACTGCATACTGCAGTCTCTATGTTGGTTTAATTCACTACTGTGAACAAATTAATCCTGAGACTCCAGCCTCTTCCTGTCTAGTGCTCTCGGCTTTACGTTGCCCAAGGATTACAATTACTACTTTAGTTAGCCATCATTATTACCATCGTCTTGCCTCAAGATTTCTCTTGTTAAGGTTTGCTTCACAGACATCTACCATTTATCAGGAGCATACTCAATAGTCCTTGACCTCAAAATTTAGCACCATTCTATAGTCACTAAAAAATAAAATGCAGCCTCCATCAAAAGTGATCTATCTAATCAGCTGCCTTCCCAATTATTGCATAGAATTTTTATGGGAGAAAGGCGTTCCTGAGGTGTCATCTCATTGTACAATCCATTTACAACAACATTCTGATGAAGACTAAATTTTATTTGTCATTTGTATTTTACTTATCTTTCATGTGCCTATGGTATTATTGTAGACAAATTTTTAGAGATTTGTGATTATCTGCCGATTTTCATTACTCATCAGAACAGATAATGGAGATTCCACTGTTAAATATAATTACTGACTAGACTCTTGAAAGTTTAGTGCGCTGACTGGCTTTAAAGAGAATAAATAATTGAATCACTAAATAAATAAAGGATGACAGTATTCTAGTTTAGTGGAATAAATACATCCATGATTGAACCTTTTGAGTATTTGGTCAGATTTCTTTACTGGAATAAATTTAATACAAAACTGTAGTCTCTTGTAGGGAACTTCTATGAAATATTTCTTTACAGAGTTTTAAGGACTGCATTTAAAGAGCATTCCCTGTTAAATTTGTAGCCTTACTCATTTGCCAAGTACGAAACAAATTTTTAAAAAAAATTCATTCATGGGATGTGGGCATCGCTGGCCAGGCCAGCATTTATTGCCCATCCCTAATTGCCCTTGAGAAGGTGGTGGTGAGCTACCTTCTTGAACCGCTGCAGTCCATGTGGGGTAGATACACCCACAGTGCTGTTCGGAAAGGAGTTCCAGGATTTTGACCCAGCGACAGTGAAGGAACGGCGATATAGTTCCAAGTCAGGATGGTGTGTGACTTGGAGGGGAACTTGCAGGTGGTGGTGTTCCCATGCATTTGCTGCCCTTGTCCTTCTAATTGGTAGAGGTCGTGGGTTTGGAAGGTGCTGTCTAAGGAGCATTGGTGCATTGCTGCAGTGCATCTTGTAGATGGTACACACTGCTGCCACTGTGCGTCGGTGGTGGAGGGAGTGAATGTTCGTCGATGGGGTGCCAGTCAAGCGGGCTGCTTTGTCCTGGATGGTGTGGAGCTTCTTGAGTGTTGGAGCTGCACCCATCCAGGCAAGTGGAGAGTGTTCCATCACACTCCTGACTTGTGCTTTGTAGATGATGGACAGGCTTTGGGGAGTTAGGAGCTGCATTACTCGCCGCAGGATTCCTAGCCTCTGACCTGCTCTTGTAGCCATTGTATTTATATGGCTACTCCAGTTCGGTTTCTAGTCAATGGTAGCCCCTAGGATGTTGATAGTGGGTGATTCAGCGATGGTAATGCCATTGAATGTCCAGGGGAGTTGGTTAGATTCTGTCTTGTTGGAGATGGTCATTGCCTGGCACTTGTGTGATGCAAATGTTACTTGCCACTTATCAGCCCAAGCCTGGATCTTGTCCAAGTCTTGCTGCATTTCTACACGGACGGCTTCAGTATCTGAGGAGTCACAAATGGTGCTGAACATTGTGCAATCATCAGCGTACATTCGCACTTCTGACCTTATGATTGAATTTATTTACTGACTAGATAGATAAATGATTCACTTTAAATACTAGAGTAATTACTGACTTAGTTTACCAAATATTAGTCTCACTAAATGGAAGAAATAAACAAACAACTGATTGTTTTAACTAAGTAAATACAGGATTCAGTACCTGAATAACTCATTCCTGATAATTCCAACTTAATATGCCATTCTGCACTTTTAGATGCCAGCTCATTTTAGCAGCCAATTTCCCAGTTCAGATTGCTTAGCTTCTGCCCAGATACTCTTTTCCAGGCAGCTCAGATTGGTGTTCTGCCATGTTGCTTTTGATTTTTCCTCTAACAAAGGCCCTGTTAGAGCTCATAGTGTGATTTGCTCTCCTGACCTGCTGTCACCACCGGCTGTCATCAGACTTTCCAAAGACAGTTCAGCCTTGCTATATGGAGAAAGCAGAACTAATCATCTGATGCTATTGGATGAAGTGAACTCCTGAGACTTGGGTTTCAGTGCTGAAACTTACTTTGCTATTCTGTTTACATAGTAGATCTGCTTTAAGAAGCAGTTTACATAAAGAATTATATTCCAAAGCACTGGGACAGCAAGGAACGAATTATGTTAGCAAGGTTGTGATGTAGCCACTAAAATCCTTTTCTGAAAGAGATATATCTTTGAGAAGCTTATTCTGTACAACTGACTGCTACCTGCTACCCCTCTCCACCAGTTAAAATCTTCCAACATTCTGCTTTTATTTTCTCTCTATATCTGTTTTTGTGGGCTATAACCCACTTCTAATTTTCTCACCATATTAGCCATTCCCATGCTGCACAAGTCAACCATCTGAGAGCTTTCGACACTACCAATTCCAGTTGCTTGAAATTCACGTGTTAAGTAGTTGTTACTGGGCCTATCTTTTGTTCAGGATGTCCACACGGTAGTGTAGTTGAGAGGAGGAACTCAGTAGACAGGGATGATGGAATCTGCATGACATTGTGGTTCCTCAGTTTAGGTGCTTTGTATCAAAAAGTAAATACTGAAGACATTGGTGGAACTATCTTAGAGCAGAAACCAAGCCCAGCAGTTTGACAGAACAAACCTAACATTGGTGAAAATGTAATTGTTAACCAGGATGTTTCATCAATCTTGCCATTTAAGCTGCATACGTGTTAATTCAGTTCTTTTGCACTGTTACACTACGATGAGGTGATGATGGACTCCTGCAGCAATTAGAACAGATAAAAATAAAAGTTGCATATATGTAAAACTGAAATAAAAAGAAAATGTTGAAATGACAAACATGACTAAACTGTGAATTAGTCAACCTTTAATTGCTATAAAACTTAATTAGCTGCAGTAAGGGACTCAGTCTGGGACTGAAGTCTGAATCATTTAGCTGGCATACAAACAACTACTAAAATAAATGTCAATTGCCATGATTAAGTACATTTAATCAATTTGTTTCATTTAATTCGGTGCAAAAGATTATAATAAGTAGTTAGACAAACACATGATTGAACATAGATGGTTGGAATATTTCACTGGATTCTTTAAACCAGTAGGCAGTCTCTCGACTATAAAATAGACTGTAATCCAAAACCAATGAAACACTTGCTTGAGCACAAGTAATTAAGTTGGATCAGTCTGAGCATTGAGGTAGTTAGGCTAGCAGGTATTGAAGAGTTAACTGTTACATAACTGTTCAAAGTAACGTTAAGTATATGAACATTAAATGATGGTAAATATACAGCAGGTCCATTAGCATCTGTAAGGAGAACAAGAGAGAACCTAACCATCTGCCCTTGACGTTCAAAGGCATTACCATCGCTAAATTCCCCCACCATCAACATCCTGGGGGTTACCATTGACCAGAAGCTGAACTGGACCAGCCACATAAATACTGTGGTTGAAAGAGCAGGCCAGAGGCTGGGAATTCTGCAGTGAGTAACTCACCTCCTGACTCCCCAAAGCTTGTCCTCCATCTACAAAGCACAAGTCTGGAGTGTGATGGATACTCTCCACTTGCCTGAATGAATGCAACTCCAACAACACTCAAAAAAACTCAACACCATCCAGGATAAAGTAGCCCGCTTGATAGGCACCCCATTTACCACCTTCAACATTTGCTTCCTCCACCACCAGCGCACTGTAGCAGCAGTGTGTACCATATGCAAGATGCAAGGGTGTACCTGATCCTTTAATTAAAAATCCTTTCTTTGACCAATTCAGCACATGATCCCACCTACACTCTCCAGTCAGGGAACCCGGAAGCGGGTTGCTATTACCTGGCTCAGTTAAGGAACCACAGTAAAGCCCACTCCTTCACCATTTGGGTTCCCGATCCACTACTGGTCCCATCTTTTCAGAGGGGACTAAGCTTTGAAAATTCCACCCGTTGTCTCCAAGTGGTGTCTTTTTTTTTCCTGGCAAGCACCTTCATTAGTGTATTTTTGTTAGAATAGTTTCTTTCTGCTTTTGGCCTCTGCTCAAAAGATCTTACAAACTATGAAACCTTAAATGAAACGTGTGTAAAATATTTATATAAATGAAATGATCGTCTTAGAGAGATTCCAGATGCTCAATAAGATTTTTTTTTAAATGAATGGCTAGAGTATCTGCGGAGCCGTTAACATACTTGTGAAATTTAAACTTAAACTCTGTACTCAGCAGTTGCTGGGTGGACACATACATAGTGTTAAATTCCTGCAAGAGAATGATGGGTTTGTATCTGTTCAGAATCTGATGGACTTACTGTAACCATTCCTGAATAAGAATGCAATCAGAGTAGACAGTCCAGCTGAAGAGCTGGAAACTGACACAAGCACAATGGGTCTGTGTTTACATGAATTTCAATCCGATGATTGAAAGCACATGGAAGCACTCATACAATGAGGCCACCATGCAGACACTACCTTTTCCACAAGACTTATAGGAAAAGTCGTAGAATGTACAATATATTTCTTACTACACTGCAAGATATCGTATGGATTTGCTCCCCCCTGCTCCCACTCCATCTAGAGTTCCAAAGGCTGCATTGGTATGTTAACATCAGGGTGATCTCACCAGTAAGAGGATGGAGCTCTAAATGTTCAGAGTCATTTCTCAAAGCATCGCTGTTCCATAAAAGTAAACTTATTTAATGATATATCAAATGCAAACTTTTTTATTTCTCCTGAATACTTTGTTAGTATTTTAATAGCACACATTTATTGATGTGCATATGGTATTGTGAATCAGTAAACCAAAAAAAGGGTCATGACAGGACACTGTTAGTAATCACCTTGCAAATGAAAATCTTTCCATCAAGCTTCTGATTTAAGTGTCAAATTTTTTAAATCTCTATCAGATACGATAGAAATTTACTCCAACATAAACATTTATTATAAAGTGCTTGGATTTTCACCTTTAAGATTATGCCTAGGCATTTCTTGTAGAACTGCAATGCAGAGCAATTATTAGCGTGTGCTTAAATATGTTGGACCAATGATTGTCTTATACTCCAATATGCTGTTCTGTAATAATTCACTTTTCAAATGTTCTTATCAATGTCCAAACCAACACCTCTTGTTGAGTTTTAATATGCTGTCATTCAATTCCACTGATTTCTTCTGCCTGCCTAACTATTTTGTGACTTTTTTGTTTTCATTTCCTAACTTTGGTCTAATGACTTATTTCCTATAAGGTATGAAGAAGAAAAGTGTATAAAAAGAAGGATGAGGTAAATTATGATATTTCAAGCCATGTTACAGGCTGTAGCACTGCCCTTCTTTGCAGAAAACTAACCTATTACTGTTGGGTGATCTCAGCAGTAGCTACATTTGCTTGAATGTGCTGATCTTTCTTTCTGCTGTCACCTTACCTCTACTCTTTAGCTGTAACACTGGACATAGCTTCATTGGCAGACGACGACAACAGCAAATTGCATTTATATAGTAAATCATCCCAAAGCATTTCACAGGAACGTAAGCAGAATGAAAGTTTACATTGACCCAAAGAAGGAGCTATTAGGACAGGTGACCAAACTCTTGGTCAACTAGCTAGGTTTAAGCAGAGTCTTGAAAACAAAGAGGCAGAGAGGCAAACAGGTTTGGAGAGGGAATTCCAGATCATAGAGGCTAGAGGGCCAAAAGTACAGCTCCCAATGGTGGGGGTGAAGGAGGTGGGAGATGCACATAAGGCCAGAATTAGTGTACATGTGGAACCTGACCTTGTGTCATCAGATGATGTCGCCAAGGGGCAGCATGTGGATGGGAAATTGGAAACCAAGATAGATCCTTGGGGGTCTCTAGAGATAATGGTGCTGTAGTGAGAAGAAGTTATTGCAGGGGATTCTGTGGCTATAACTGAATCGGTAAGCGGTGAGGGCAGTCCCACTCAGCTGGACAACAGAGGAGAGGCATCGGAAGAGAATGGTGTGGTCAATCGTGCCAAAAGCTGCAGATAAGTCAAGAAAGTTGTGGAGGGATAGTGCACTGCACTGTGGTCACAGTCACGTGGATGTCATTTGCGGCTTTGAGGGCCATTTCAGTTCTGTGGCAGGGGCTGGAAACCTGATTGGAGGGGTTCAGAAACAGCTGCGAAAAAGGTGGGCACAGATTTGGGAAGGGACAACACATGCAAGAACTTTGGGGAGAAAAGGGAGGTCGGAGATGGAGCAGTAGTTTGCAAGGACAGAGGGGGTGCTGGTAGATTTCTTAATCAGCTTGGAGAGGGTATGAGAGATACTAGTTCTGATCTATGGTAGGGGAAACATGGGCAGAAGCTTGGCTTAGTGGGCTGGGGAAGGGAGGCTTGAGGCATAGGTAGCTGAACAATCTTATTGTTCATGAATTCCTTGCACATTTTGCTGGATTTGAGTGGAGAGGGCAAGGAAGAAGGGTTTAAGGTGATGGTTGGTAGTGGAGATAAGAAGCTGGGAGTTATCTTTGTTTTCCAGGATGATTTTGGGGTAGTAAGCAATTTGGGCAGAGAAGAAACATAGAAAAATAGGAGCAGTAGGCCATTCGGCCCGTTGAGCCTGCACCGTCATTCAGTACGATCATGGCTGATCATTCAAACTCAGTACCCTGTTCCCGCTTTCTCCCTGTATCCCTTGATCCCTTTAGCCAATAGTGCTTGACGTGATGCAACTAGATCTGATGATGAACTGTTAGACCAGTTGTGCATCATAAGCTTTCAAGTTTACGATTCTTGATGGGGGCTGTACCAAAGGAACCGTCCCGACTGGGAAGAAACAATGGCTTTACACAGGCTAAAAGCATCAAAGATGGAAGTGATTGAACAGATCAGTAGTGGCAGAAATGTTGTGATGAATGGAAGGCAAAAGGCTAGACATGTGAAAGCTTGAAATTGCCATTGTAAGTGACTTCGGGGAGAGTATTTTTCTGGGAAGGATATAGAAAGAAGTGGATTTTGAAGAAGACACAAGTAAGGTGGAACATGGTGAGATGCTCAAAGGAGTGAAGGTGCCACAGGAGTAGAGGGACAGACCAAGGTGAAGCTTGATGATTAAGGGCCAGGTGAGATGGGTTTATTCAAAGTAACAGATAAGCAGTAACAATAGACAATGCAGTCCATTATAGTAGGCTACAGAGCTTTACCTACACCACCTCCACACACAAAATAACAAGCAATTTAAGCCTTCCTTAATTCTATCAGTAACATTAGACCGGGATCAGATTCGTAACATAATTGATGCATAGAATTTCATCTGATCCACAGAGTTCCAAGTCCTTATTTTGATGGCCTATGTGGAATTACCACAAGCCCATCCTAGACATACTTTCCATCACTTCTCAATTTGAGTCAAGATCGAATGGTCATTTGCCCAAGTGGCCATGTTTCATAGGAACAGGAGTAAGCCAGTTAGCTCCTCCAGCTGTTCTACCTAACTCCATATACCTGCCTTTGCCCCATATCCTTTAATGCCTTTGATCAGCAAAAAGCAATCTCGAGGTTTAAAATTAACAATTGATTAAGCGCCAATTGCTATTTGTAGAAAAGAGTTCCAAACGACAATAAATAGTTGAGGCCTCAATGCAGATACTTGCGGCACACCAATAGTTACATCCTGCTAATTAGAGTACCTACCCATTATCCCTACTCTGTCTTCTGCCACTCAGCCAATTTTCTAACCGTCAATAAGTTGCATTCAATTACATGGACTTCACCTTTAACTAACAATCTCTTAAGAGGGACTTTATCAAATGCATTCTAGAAGTCCATATAAATAATATCCATAGGCACTCCCCTGACCACTGCTTTAGTCTCCTCTTCAAAAAATTCAATCAAGTTCATCAGGCATGGCTTACCCTTTACAAATTCTTGCTGGCTCTCTGATGAGCTGAAAAAGTCATCTTATCCTTAATTATAGACACTATTAATTTCCCAACTACAGATGTTCGACTAACTGGTCTGTAATTCCCTGGTTTCCCCCTCACATGTTCCTTAAATAGCGGAGTGACATGCACAATTTTCCAATCTAAAGGAACAGTTTGCGAATCAAGAGAACATTGAAAATTATAGTTAGTTCTGGTTATATTTAAGTCCAGGCAGTCAGTGTCAGCAGGCTATTTCATCATAGAGGACATCACAGCCAAACCTACAACTGATGTTCCATGTAGGCACTTATTAGCAGGGGTCAGGAGTGGGAACATTGATATTTTTCCTACTCTGATTCAGGGATCTGGAGGTCAATTTTAGAGCCGCTACTGCCACGCCAGCTGACATCAGCTATGCACATTTTTCCCCCCTTTGTCAAGCTAAAACTGTAGAGATCAACTTTTTGGATCTCTTTAAATAACTGAAGTTTTCCTTCTTTAACCCTGAATGAATCTCATTGCTTTACCAGGTTACTGAATGCTGAATATTAACAATATCTGACTAAGTGGCTGCACTTTTAGCTTTCTATAATAAGCATATGATTTTTTTTTTAAACTGTCTCGGTCATGTATAGCTCAGTTATAAAGGTTTCTGTATATTGAACATTCACAAACAATGACAGATGAAAGCTGTTGAGGGCATTCTGAGTTGGAAGCACTAGTCATCATGTAAAAGTGCTCAAAATCTCTTCATTTTAAGACTCGCATCAGGCTTAGCAGCATGTTAAAGATAGCATTGTTTCGCTTTGCAGTTGTCTCACTGTTTCATTTTAATTACCAACATTATGCATGCTTTTCTCCTGCAGATTGGATGAAGAACTAAGAGACACATCAGACACAGCAAAGTAAGGCAAAGTGCAATGCCATCAGACGAGTTTTATTGTTATGTTTTAGTTTTACTTGCTTATTTCTCTCAGGCTCTGCATCAAAGATTATTTCCATAAGCAAGCCCCTGCCCCCTACAAATTTTAGTGTGTGGCTATATCTGCAATAAAATCTGATAATATTGTATTGCCCAGGAGTCAAATAGAAATTTACTGTGTTTAACCTACTGGATATGTCACAAACCCTCTTGTGGCACCTAGACTTGGGAGAGGGGCAGAATAAACAATATCACAATACTGTATAGGCCATAAACTACAGAACAGATTAATTCAAAATAACAAATAAGCAGCAACAATAAACAATGTAGTCCATATGGCAGTTTACAGTATTTTACCTAAACCACCTCCATACATAAAATAGTAAGCAATACAAGTCCTCATTAATTCTGTCAAAATATTAGACGTGGATCAGCATTTGTAACATATTGATACATGGCGTTTCATCCGATCCACAGGGTCACAAGTCCGTATCTCAGTCACCTTTAAAGAATTGTCATGGCTGTCCAAGACATACTTTACATTACTTTTGAATGTTAGCTAGGATCAAATCAATTCAAATATGTACCTGAACCTGGGTTCAAATCCCACCAGTCAGTTTGAGAATTTGAATTCAGTTTAAAAAAACTGGAAGTATAAAGCTGATACCAGCAGAAGTGACCATGAAGCTGTCAAATTGTTGTAAAAATCTAACTGGTTCACTAATGGTCTTTAGGGAAGAATCATAGAATCACAGCATGTTTAAGGCACAGAAAGAGGCCACTTGGCCCATCGTGTCTGTGCCGGCTGAAAAACGATCCACCTATTCTGATCCCACCTTCCAGCATTTGGTTCGTAGCCCTGCAGCTTACGGCACTTGAGGTGCATATCCAGACTCTTTTTGAATGAGTTGAGGGTTTCTGCCTCAACTACCCTTTCAGGCAGTGAGTTTCAGACCTTCACCACCCTCTGGGTGAAAAAGTTTTTCCTCATCTCCCCTCTAATTTTTCTACCAATCATTTAAATCTATGCCCCCTCGCCACTAAATTTTCTGCTAAGGTGAATAGGCTTACCTCCACTCTATCCAGGCACCTCAAAATTTTGTACATTTCAATCGGATTTCCCCTCAGCCTTCTCTGTTCCAAGGAGAATAACCCCAGCCTATCCAATCTTTCCTCATAGCTGCATTTTTCCAGTCCTGGCAACATCCTCGTAAATCTCCTCTGTACCCTCTCTAGTGCAATTACATCCTTTCTGTAATTAGGTGACTAGAACTGCACACAGTACTCAAGTTGTGGCCTAACCAATGAGTTATACAGTTCCAGCATAACCTCCCTGCTCTTGTATTCTATACCTCGGCTAATAAAGGAAAGGATTCCATATCCCTTCTTAACCACCTATCGACCTGTCCTGCTATCTTCAGGGATCTGTGGACATTCACTCCAAGTTCCCTTACTTCCTCTACACTTCTCAGTATTTTCCCATTGTTCATGTATTCCTTTGCCTTGTTTGACCTCTGCAAATGCATCACCTCACACTTCTCCAAGGTGAATTCTATTTGCCACTTTTCTGCCCATCTGACCAGACCATCAATATCTTCCTGCAGCCCACAGCTGTCCTTCTCGCTATCTACCAGACGGCCAATCTTTGTGTCGTCTGCAAACTTCTTGATCATGCCCCCTACATTTACATCCAAATCGTTAATTTACACCACAAAAAGCAGGGCACCCAGTACAGAGCCCTGTGGAATGCCATTGGAACCAGCCCTCCAGTCACTAAAACACCCGTCAACAATTACCCTTTGTTTCCTGCCACTGAACCAATTTTGTATCCACCTTGCTGCATTTCCCTGGATCCCATGGGATTTTATTTTTTTAACCAGTCTGCCATGTGGGACCTTGTCAAAAGTCTTGCTAAAATCCACGTAGACCACATCAACTGTACTATTCTCATCTATCTTCCTTGTTACTACTTCAAAAAATTCGATCAAGTTGGTCAAACAAGATCTTCCCTTAACAAATCCATGCTGACTATCCTTGATTAACCTGTGCCTTTCTAAGTGACAGTTTATCCTGTCTCTCAGAATAGATTCCAATAACTTGCCCACTACTGAGGTGAATGTCTTATCTGGTGAGGCCTATATGTGACTGCAGTCTCATACCAACATGGTAGACTCTTAACTGTCTTTGAAGTGGCTTAGCAAGCCATTTGTTTGTCTCAAACCATGAATTGGAAAGTGAGGATTGGCAATAAAATGCAGCCTTGCCAGTGATGTCCACATGCTGAGAATTAATTATTTAAAATATTTCAAGATCAAATAAAGAAACCAGTCATACTTAGAATTAAAGACAGAATGTTTGCAGGCTAGGAACTGTCCACTTAATAGGGGTAAGATACAAAATATTTGCAGAACAAAACAAGCAGCTATCAGGAAGTGTCTCTGATGCTATGAATGTAAATCTATTAGCAATATTAACATATTAAAGCCAACTGGTTTCATGCCAGCAGTTGTGCCTGTGGGAATGGATACAATGCCAAAAATACACAGTCCCCGATGGGTTATTTAAGTAAACCTAATTATAACTGAAATTACTGTAAAGAAAGATAGAACAAATATACACATTGGACAAAATACTTTGCTTTATCAAAGTTTTGTCATCCCATATTATTTATAATTAAACCTATAATTTTCAAAATGCATTACAGAAGCTTTGGCCTTTATGTTAGCCTGGAGGCAAGTTCCATGCAGGAGGGGCTGCTTTGAGGTTGGGAAACCCGGAAGAATGGGTTTCCCAAATGTCTTACAATTTTTAACTGCAGAGCACCTTTAAATCTTTTTCTGTCAGTTTCCTGCTCACAGGCAGTTTGATTGACAGGCCAGAGCCCTGTCAAGCGGCAAGGTTGCAGCCAACGAGATCAGGTAGGTCTAGTGGAGAAGGTGAAGTGGGTGCGGGGAGTTGCGGCAGATCACAGGGCTCTCTGACCCCTCCTGGCCCAAAATCAATGCTCTAAAAGCACTTAACTCATGGATTCAGCTGTTCTTGTCTACTTGCACCTGTCAGGTTTCCCAAAGCCTGGAAAACCTGACCGACATGAGTTAAAATAGAATGACTGTTAAAATCAAGGCTGACAGCTTCATTATCATATTTAAATGACTGACCCACCCCTCATCCTTCTTTGTTAAAACCAGAAGTGGGCACATTTAGAGGCAGGTTGGGTTCCTTTTATAATTTATCTATCCCAATTGTTAATTCATATCCTGGGACTGTTTATGATTGCCAGCTTTACCTTGCACACCATCCATTAGACCCACATTAAGAAGTGGAAAAGAGAACTTTGGTCATGTCAACTTTCATTTTTCAGTGACTGCAAAGTCCCAAATACCAGTGAAAATTGTTGCATATATTGTCCAATTACCTTTCCTGGTTCAGGAGTCTGTAAGGGTGTAATGCAAGGGATTCCTTCACTCTTGTGTTAGGTCTAGGATGAAGCTGTAAGGTGAATTTAAGGCAAGAAAGGAGAAACAGTTGCATGGACAAAAGGGTCCAGCATACAGTTACTGAATACCTTGCAGAAGGATTCAGTCTTACTGCAGGCACAACTCTGTCAAAGGCCATCATGAGAAACTGGATAAACCTGTTGGTGAAAAACAAGTGTGGTACTTGGCACTGAACTTGAATGATTTGAACATCAAGATAGCTGGCATATTGCAGGCTGCCCTATGTCGGTATTTCTAGCACACTAAAGATATCTGTCTGTCCATTGTATAGGTGATTAGAATACTCTGAGACTCTGAATGACAGCTACTGAAAGCATTATCTTTGGCAAATAGGAGTACATGTGATCCTATCCAGAATTCAGAGCTTACCATGTTTGGGTTGCAGAGGGTCAATCAAGCACTGCTGAAACTAGCCACCCCCACTAGGGGACCACCGTTTGCTGGAAGATAGTGCATGTCCAAGCTGTGGTCTGAAGGAAAGTAGCATTATCATATTTTATGGTGAATGATGCTGTTCAGGAAAAGCCCCTGGTATCTGCTGTCCATCTTGCTGGGGCTCAAATCGGTACTTGTGAGTTGCCTAATGAAAATTAGTGATTATCCATGAAGAGGGGGAGGGAGAAGTAACAGGAATCTTTATGATGTTGATATGGCATCAAGGTGACAGACCTGGCAATGAAAATTTGGAATCAAGTCAACTCTCTGGTAGAGTCCTGAGCTCAACAAGTCTAAGGCACTGCTAATAAGTGTCCTAACAGCCTGGCTGATTATTAGGACCTGGAGGGATAGAATTATTACAGGAGCTAGGAGGCTTGTATTCTACCCACAAAGTCCCAGATAACCCTGCTAATCAGTGCCCTGACAGCTAGGCTAGTCCTGGCTAGCAAACAGGGAAAAGCTTACTGGTGATCTGTGCCAGTAGGCTGTACAGTTTTAGCTAGTTAAATTCCACTGGTACCTGTAGCCCCAAATGCCTTAGCTCTGCTATCCTGCTACTAAGTTCTTTGAAATTCAATAAATGAGGTGTACTCTTGTAGAGAGGGAGAGTATGCACTTCATATTGAGAAAACAGAAATTCCATCTCTAGAATTATTAGCTTGTTTTGGAGACTCTTAAACACAGTTTTAGGTTTCTGTGTACACATCCTTGTCTATAGCGTGTCTATAAAGGCCAAAATATAAATTTTTCACTATAATGAGCACAAAACCTTGCCTCTCCTTTGAATAAAATAGAAACATAATCATCTGTTCATTTTTTTTTTATTCAATTGGTTGACCTGACACTATATGCAAAATTGCTTTAATCACATGTTGTTTGGTTCTATCTGTCAGATACATATATTAGATCCTCTGTTTCATAATTGCTCAGGTTTGGCTAATTGAACTGTAATGTCTCTGGCATGTTAACAAGCTAATCTTGTTTATTGTTCCCTTTGTTTTTTTTGGGTTTTCATTACCATAGAACTAGCAGGCTGTCGATTGAATCAGAATCACCTTCAGGGGAACAAGAGTAAGCATAACATTATAATTGGAATAAATCATCTGCAGTGTTTTGTATTCATTCTGTGTGGGTGTCCAGTTCTATCTTACATAATGCAACACAACACAGAATTGCATTATGGATTCATTGGCACAAACTTGATTTCTGCATCATAATATCCCTGCCCAATCTCTTTCAATCAATGATCAACGCTTTTCTCAGAAAAGATTTTTTCACTTCTCTTTAAACTATTTAGAAAAATCTATGCGATATGCTCACACTTGATAATTCAAAATAGTCCAGCAGATTGTAATAGCAAAAGTCTCCTCATGGTTATGTGCAACAGTCATTCATCAACAGGCTTCCTTTTATTGGCAGATAGATGTAAATGTTGATGAATGCTGAGTTTAACCAGATTGCAAAGTAATCCATTCAAATATTTAAAAGCCACTTTGAGCCCAACTACTACAGTGCAGTGCACTTGCATTAGAATCATAAGGATTATCATTCTTCTGCTCTACAGCATGTTGCTGATCTGACATCAACAACAAAAACTATCTGCTTTTGCTGCCGAAACAAGTGGATTTAGCATTAAGAATAAGCAACTTTATATGAAATACTCATACGATCAAATGATTGTGCAATAGAGATTACCTACAACTATTTCACCAATATTTAGTTAACATTTAGGATGTATCATTGTGCAAGTAAGATATCATTGTAGCAGGAAAATTATAAAATATAACCAGTAGTGAAATCAACTGTGTTTACAAAAGCAAAATACTGTGGATGCTGGATATCTGAAATAGAACAGAAAATGCTGCAAATACTCAGCATGTCTGTGGAGACTGAAAAGCATAGTTAATGGGCGGTATTTTATGCTCTCGCCTGTGGCAAGTTTGGAGGCGGGAGGGCATTTAATCAGGTGGGGATCCCACCACCTTCCCTCTTCAAGCTCGATTAAGTCCATGGCGGGATGACCCGCGGACGGCCTTCTGCCAATTTAGGCTCTTAAGGGGCAATTAATACTGCTGGTATTAATCCAGTGACGGGCTGGCATTTCAGCATGCGGGGAGCACACATATAAACCCATGTGGGTTGTTTATGGTCCTCCAGGGAGTCCCTCATTCAAATGTATTCGAAGCCTGATCGGGGGACCCGACATCTGGAAGGGGGCGCCTGCTGAGAGCCACCCCCCTGCCCTTGCTGTCAACCCCCCTACACCCACCCCACCAATGACCCCCATCCCGCGAAACCCCTCCCACCATCACTTGCCTCTCGTCTGGGCCGCTCTGCGATCCTGGGCTTCCAGTGGGTGTTCTAGCAGCAGCCAGTGCCTCCCTAATGGCGATACTGAACAGAAGAGCTGCCGGCCTCTGATTGGCCAGCATCTCTCGGCAAGTGGGATTTCCTGTGCTTCCCAGGGAAGGCCCGCCAGTGGCCTCTCAAGTGCCTTCTTGTCGCGTAGTACAATAGGCCCTCCCCAAAGGAGCCAACGCGGGTCTCTCTGTGACTCTCCAACTGCGGTCAAGACTCCCATTGATTCCATAAAATTTTCCCCTAATTTTACAGATCTTTCATAAGGTTAATTGGCCATCATAAATAGGTGGTAGGGAAATATAGGGACAGGTGGGAATATGGAATTAGTGTAGGATTAGTATAAATGGGTGGTTGATGGTCGGCACAGACTCGGTGGGCTGAAGGGCCTGTTTCAGTGCTGTATCTCTGAACTAAACTAAACTGTGCTCAACTATGTTTGCATTATTATATCCATTCAATTCCTTGAGTAAACTATAATTTTCACTAAACTCTAAACTACTTAAACCAAGATTAGAATTTTTTTCCAACTCTCCTCTAGAGATAGTGATTTATGCTGGGTGTAGTTTCACATAGCCTGGTAGCCTTTGATACCTCACCCAAGCATCCATTATTCATACATTGTCCTTGATAGTGATTGACAGCAAGGTATTCAACAGCTTAGGACTGGACAGGCCCAATCCTATCCTCTCCTGATACTCGCCCATGCATACCTCTTGCAGATATCAGTGGATAATGGTCAGGAGTGGAAACCTTTGCTATTTTTCTAAATCCCCTCAACAATGGCTGGGATCAATTGTAGCACCAGAAGTCTTGCCACTAGTTGAGATCAAATAACTGAATTGAGACCAGTAATTGAATTTGGGATTAACGTGTCCCACGTTAGGCGATACATGTATTTCGTGTGCCAACAGGATAGGTCTATCTGTCAGAAACAAAGCTGTAAGTCTTGACTTTCAAGCAATTGTGCTTGCTTGCATGCAGTTGCTCGCTACCACTAATGCTATAAAATATGCCGCACAATGTAAATAGGATTGATTCCATAGCAATGGGAAACTCGGCAATTTACAGGGTTGCTAGTTTGAGGCCATTCTGCGTTACAAACACATCAGTATCAGATCAGAGTAGATGTTTGTTATAAAGTACAGATTTTTTAGCTTTAATTGTTCACCTCTGTCTCTCTTTCCCCTGCTTCTTCCAAGGTTCTCTACGCCCCCACCCCCTGTCCAGGAAGCATTGGTTTGCTAGAGTATGTTTCCAGAGTCATCAGTTCTTTGCTACTTTGCCCAGTGAACATTCTTTATGTATGGCCCTCTAACAGTGAGTGTCCATTCAACTGGGAAGGGCACCACACCGTCAAGTACAATACTGCCCTCCAATTCACACAGAAGCACTTGCAACAGAAGTTTCTGGAGTGAGAACCCTGGTCTAATTTTCTCTCCCTAACCCAGGGCACTGAGAAAATCGTTGGGAAAATTCTGGAATCTATTATTAAGGAAGCTAAACAATGGACTTAGAAAATTATAGTATGATCAAAGTGAGTCAACATGGTTTTATGAAAGGGAAATCGTGTTTGACAAATTTAGTAGAGTTTTTCGAGGTAACTAGTATTATAGATAAAGGAGAACCAGTGGATGTAGTATACTTGGATTTCGAAAAAGCATTCAATAAAATGCCACATAAAAGGTTAATATGCAAGATAAGGGTTCATGGAGTTGGTGATAATATATTAGCATGGATGGGAGGATTGGTTAATGGACAGAAAGCAGAGAGTAGAGATAAATTCAAGTTGGCAGGCTGTAACTAGTGGGCCTGAATTTTACCGTGGGCTTTGGGACCCCAATGTCGAGGCAAAAAAGCAGGTACTGAGCCGGTACTTGCCGGCTGCTGGATCAACTTGGCAATTTTACCACAGGCAGCCTCCTAATTGGCTGCTTGCAGGTCTACCATCCAATTACGGATGGTAAGCGAACTCCTGATGCTGCTGGCCCAATCAGAGGCCCAGCAGCTCTGAAGCCTCAGCAGCGCCACTGGGAGAGATGGTCGCTGCTGAGACAGGCAGACGGGAGACCTTGGGGGCTCGGCCAGGTAAGTACAAAAAAAAAAAATTTAGGGGGCTGATGTTTGGAGGGGCAACCCCTCCGGAGAGATTGTGGAGGCCGCTGGGGCTGCCTTCCCTCCCCGCAGTCCCCTCTTTGGGCCATCGAACCTCCGTCTATAGTGGCGCCCCAGACTGTTGTAGTGAGGCCACCTCCATTAAGCTGACGTCTCCCCATGCAGCAGGGATTTGCCCTGCCATTCTAAAAATGCTGGTGGCTGCGTAAAATGGCCCTTAGCGCCTTTAATTATGCAAATTGATTGTCTGCCTCCTTGGAGGGGGCAGCTGATCAGCAAAACAGCCTGCCACCTTGACGTGGCTCTCTGCTATTTTACTGGAGGCGGTCTCCGGATAAAGGGTTTATCAGGTAGGACTGAGATGAGGGGAAATTGCTTCACTCAAAGGGTTGTGAATCTTTGAAATTGTTTACCTCAGAGGGTTGTGGGTGCTCCATTGTTGAGTGTATTCAAGACTGAGATACAGATATTTGGTCTCTCGGAGTATCAAGGGATATGGGGAGTAGGTGGGAAAGTGGATTTGAGGCAGAAGATCAGCCATGATCATATTGAATGGCGGAGCAGTCTCGAGGAGCTGTATCTTATTTCTTATGTTCTTGATGCTGACATTTGCACTTCCATCGCTCAAATTAATATTTTTAGCTTCTTGGATGTTTTGATGAGTTTATTCAATGGAAACTGAGCAATTCAGACTAAGAAGGATGAGATTTGATCTGTACTGAGATAGTTTATTTCAGCTGGAGTATCCGTAGTCATACGGTAAGTGATTTCTGCTCCCCTTGTTTCAGGAAGGAAGATAAAGCTGCATTCGCGATCACTAACCGGTGACCGTTAGAAATACACATGTTAGCAAAGGCAAGGATAGGTTCATACTCAGTTATGATGCTTCTCGTCATCAAGAAACCTGATGACTCTTACTGTCCAGGTTCATTCGTGTATTGTAGCCACTTGGGTGAGGTACGAGAGCACAACCAACATCCATGCAGTGGTACCCCAGCCAGGAGTCCAAACATTCAGGAGAAAAAGAAGACATGCCCAAGTTCCTGACATGCTCTGTGGAATCTGTATTTTTTAAATTACTCCTTATAAAAATAAGGATAATCAAATGTACTTCGAGAAACTTACAGTGCTGTACCATGAGGAGAAAATCAAATATGCCATTTGAAGTTGATACCATTCTTAACATTTCTCTAACCACAGTCAGCACAGTATTGAACTTGCTGTGTCTGCTCCTTCACCCCAATTTTGAAAACAAAAACTATGGCCGGAATTTTACGCCACCCCAACGAGCGGGATGGTGGGGGGGTGTGGGGGGTGACGTAAAATGGAGCGGGAGGCTCAGGCAGGCTTTCCCAACCCACTCCCGCCTCCGCCACCCTTTACGTAGGGCGGGGGGAGGGGGTGAAAAACAGCACGCCCGCCCCAGGCCAATCAAGGCCCCTAAATGGCCACTTAACGGCACCTTAAGGGCCATGGCCCGCCTCCACGCAGATTTTACCTGTGGAAAGCGGGCGTCCTGGAGCCAGGAGAAGCTGCCTAACGAAATCAGGTAGCTTACCAGCATCCTGGGGTGGCCCTCATGACCCTGTTCCCGATTGGAGGGCCGCCTCCGCTACCCCAAACACCCCCAAGACCCAACACGTTCCCCCCCCCACCCCCCCCAAAACCAACCACCCTTGCCTCGCTGGGACCCGACCGATTACCCCCAGCGAGGCAAGCAAAACTTACCTTCCTCCCGGCTCCACGTTTTCTTCTACTTTCAGCTGGGCTGCAGTCCCAGCGTTGGCCACCCTCCCCGTGACACTGCTGGGACTAAGAGCTGCTGGCCCGCTGATTTGCCGGCAGCTCAATGAGGTGGGACTTCCTCCCTGAAGCAGGTGGAAGCGGGTTCGCCACCGACTTTTACATCGGAGTCCCATCCACCCACTGTAAAATTCTGGCCTATATGTACAAAATAAATACTGTGTGTGGATTTCCTTTGTGTTTTATTTAATGTTATTGCTGCAAGAATGCTAAAATATATTTTTCTCTCTTTATTTTTTTACCCAGAGCTGAAACAACACTCAATAAACAAATGGAGTAATGATTGAGCAAGGACTCCCAACTACTGCTTACGACTTTTCTTTCTGACTAGCAATAGTACCAATTAACTTCCTTCATTAATTCCGGACTTATCTGTTTACATGTTGGTTGTTCATGTTTATTTTATGAAGTGTTACTCTGTGGGTCATAAGTTGAGACAGTTGTGCCTGTGAATAGAATGTAACAATAATATTGTGCTAAGTGACAAAACTATACATCTAGTTAAGAACTTTAAATTCATAATAATTGTCTACTAAAAAATCTGAATTAGCATTGCCATAATCTAAAGGGAATCTCCAAATGTCAAATTGCCTCCTCACCCATCCCCGCCACCCCAACCGTTTTCCCAGTCAGCAGTAAAATAAACACCACTTTTTGATCACTGATGGGAGGAAGCTGACGATGTGAGTTTCATTTGCAGATCCTTTCACTTTTTTGCAAATGAGTGGAGAGGGGAAAGGAGATCTGTTTATTTGAAAATTCAAAATGCTTATTATATTGAACTCTTCAAGGACAAATTTTGTTTGATCACCTCTTTCTGACATAGCTAAACCATGTAAGAAAGGCTTTAGAAGTTTTCATGCTGTGTTTTATATGTATTTTGACAACAAATAGCCTTTCTTGTGTAGTAACTGAGTGGGGGTGATTTATTTTCAACTAATTCTATTGCGGCAAACAAAAAACTTGGGGGACGCGGTGGCGTTTCACTGGACTAGTAATCCAGAGCCCAGCTTAATACTCTGGGGACGTGGGTTCGAATCCCTCTATGGCAGATGGTGAAATTTGAATTCAATTAATAAATCTGAAATTTAAAAAGCTAGTCTAATGGTGACCATGAAACCATTGTCAATTGTTGTAAAAACCTATCTGATTCAGTGATATCCTTTCGGAAAGGAAATCTGCTGTCCTTAACTGGTCTGGCTTGCATGTGACTCCAGACCCACAGCAATGTGACTGACTCTTAAAAATGCTCTCTGAAATGGCCTAGCAAGCCACTCAGTTCAAGGGCAATTAGGGATGGGCAATAAATACTGGCCTAGCCAGCAACACCCACATCCCACAAACAAATCTTTAAAAACTTACCCTCAAGAAACTTATAAAAACAATAATTTTTTTAAATATAGCCATTTATAAAACATATAATTTTCTAAATTTGTTTCAAGGTCAGTTACTGTTGCCTACTTCATTTGAGAAGTTTGGGCTATCTGTATTATCCATAATTTCATGATCACTTGTAGGAGATTCAGATCTAGCCCTAGGTATTCCACGTCTCTACAATGGGAGCTGGTGAACTAGAAATGTAATCAAGGGTAGAGTTACAAATAAAACTCTCTTGCTTAGGAGTTCTAAAGCTCACAAAGCCAGCAACTCCAGGGAATTTATGTTTACTCTGAACTAACCATTTTTAAAACACAGTAGCTCATGCACTGTAACACGAGCAATCCTGTCTCAATGCTGTGGAGATATCAAAATACCTTTATTACTGTAATACAATTAAATACACATTTTTAAATAATTGTAATTGGAAACAGCTTTGTAAAGTTAATTTCTTCAATGCATATCTTTTTTCATCCTTTTCCTTCTCCATTTCAAGTTCCCTTCCAAATCACACAAAATTCTGACTTGGACATATATCACTGTTCTTTGATCATCATTGAATCAAAATTGAGGAACTCCCTTTCTAACAACACTGGGGGAGTATCTTCAAGCTGTTCAAGAAGAAGGTCTATCACCACCTCAAGGGCAATTGGGATGCACAATAAATGCTGGTCTTGTCAGCGAGACCCACATCCCGAGGATGAATATAAAAGCAATGAACTTACCTGGTCTATTTAGCTTCACCATTTTGAGCTTAAGACTTCTGTAAGTACTAAGTTCAGAGCAGAATGTCCATGAATATTTTATCTAGTGTAGATTTTGTTTATAGGAATATTTTGTCACGTCCCATACAAATCCCAGTTCACAACCTCCACCGATGCCATTTATAAGTCAGTTGGTAGGACCAACACAAGTGTCCTTCCCTTAACAGCTATACGACTGAGATTGATAAGGCACCCGCACAGGGGTTTATCCCAAATCTTTTCTTATATTTGTGATTTATTACCATTACTGTGATTCTATTTTATTCTCCTTTTGTGTTTTTTTTTTATTCTTAAACTTATTATTTAAATATTATGCTGTCTTTTTTTGTTTGTGTAGCTCCTTAAATTCAAAGTCATCTTTGGATTTTTTACACTTTTGTGAATCTGCTAACTGTGCAATATAACATGGAGATTTCCTTTAACAAATAGCCATCTACATTGATGGTGGCCAAATTAGTAGTTTCTAAAATTTTATTTTTGAAAAGACGTCTTATTTCCTGAATTTTTTTTTTTAGCAAATTAGAAAAGTTTAGATGCAATACTCTAAGTTTAACTTGTAATTTTAGTAAGCTCGTGTTGTATAGTTTAAAAAAAAATTACATGTTTTAATGGCTATATCTAACTTTCAAGATTCATTTACCCACGAGTGGTCTTTAGCTTATTAGTATAGCATTGCTTTTAAAAAGAGGATTACAGATTTCTTGGGTAGATCTTGATTCATGTAAATTAAATATCAATTATGAAAAATATTTGCATCCAAGTTTAGCATAAGATTGCTTTCTTAAGGTGTGTGTATATATGTCATTCCTAAAATTTCTGTAATGCTTTTCTGCAGCATTCAAGATTTCGAACAAATCTACTTGCATTAAAGAATAGCAAGAAGGATGCATCATGCCCTGGGAAGGTTTACAATCCCATCCGGAGTTGGATTTATTATTTTCAGTGGGAGAAATCCCTAGTTAATCCACTTCCATAACGAAATCACTTGACCAATGAGTGCTGTGATCCCCTTCTCCCAAATATTGTGTTTTCTCTCCTCATCTTGCCCTAATCCCATAGTTTATCTGCACAATTCCTCCCACATGTGTTTTTAAAAGTCATTACTCACTAACATGTTTGTGTCATTCAGCAGATCATGGGTGAGCTTCCAGCACTTTTTCCCTTTACACACAATCGGCTTGCTTGGTGGCAAAGCCACATCCCAGTCAATAAACTGTTACTGGTGACTTAGAAAATTTGCAACCAATGTGTGTTGGAATCTTAAGCATGTTCTGAAAGTGTAATGGAAATTCATTCTTCATTTGGTAAATTCTAAATACTCTCACTCTTTGCATTCCTAAGTTCATGGTCAATAGATTATTGTAAATGAAAACTATCAGAAATGTTTTTTATTGTATCATGTCTGTAGTCACTCATAACGGCTTTTAAACATGGTTAGAAAATCTAGTGTAGTTAACGGCACCATGCAAGTCAGAAATTACCAATTACATTTCAGTAATATTTGGTTTCTATTAAAGTGTAGTTTATGTAAGTGAATTACACTGCCAAACAGTATAACTAAATGGACCATTTAATGGATGATTTCACTCTTTATTAGGATTTTAAAATAAACTACCTAAAGTAATTGCAAGGAAGATGCAGGTGTTTCTCTAAAGGGCACATTTTTCCTATGTGACAAGTGACTTAGCATTCGACTTTCTGTGCCATATTAGCTGCACGGAATTTAGAAAGGTTCAGCTTAGGATCATGGTCAAATTGAGCAATGCTATTTCAATGTAGATTTCTGCACTATCTCTTTTGCCATAGAGACTTCCGAATCTAAGAAAAATGCTGTTTATGTTAGGGAATTAAAGATGTCTAACAGTTAGAAAACATGTGCATGCTTGGGCAGAGGCTGCAGCACTACTAAAGGAGGAAACAACACCTTAAGTGTAGCTATACCTGCTGCTCTGTCTGGCTGCTATGGTAAAGCAATGCCCTCTGCTATTGTATCCCTTAAGGCATTATTACCGTGAAAATTTGCTGGTCATCCTTTATGTGAAAATATGATGTGAAACTTTACATATCCTTAAAATGGTAACTTGCACTATTAAATGCTGTGCTGTCCTTTATAATGTGTTGCTTTTTTATTTGAACTATAGAGCACTAGAAAAGTAAAGAGGTCTGAGTCGGGAAAGGTGAAAACCATTTGGAAGGTGCTGTCGAAGGAGACTTCATGAGTTGCGGCAGTGCATCTTGTAGATGGTACACACTGCTGCCACTGTGCGTTAGTGGTGAAGCGAGTGAATGTTGAAGGTGGTAGATGGGATGCCAATCAAGCAGGCTGCTTTGACCTGGACGGTTGATGAGTGTTGTTGGAATTGCACCCATCCGAGCAAGTGGAGAGTATTCCATCACACTCCTGATTTGTGCCTTGTAGATGGTGGACAGGCATTGGGGAGTCAGGAGCTGAGTTACTCGCCACAGAATTCCCAGCCTCTGACCTGCTCTTATAGCCACAGTATTTATGTGGCTGGTCCAGTTCAATTTCTGGTCAATGGTAACAGGATGTTGATTGTGGTGGATTCAGTGATGGTAATGCCATTGAATGGTAAGCGGAAATGGTTAGCAGGGGAGGCGGTGGCGTAGTGGTAATGTCACCGGACTGTTAATCCAGATGCCTAGGCTAATGCTCTGGGGACATGGGTTTAATCCCACCACAACAGCTGGTGAAATATGAATTCAATTAATTAAAAAAAAAATCTGGAATTAAAATATAGTTGAATGAAACTATTGTTGATTGTAAAACCTATCCTGTTCACTAATAGCCTTTAGGGAAGGAAATCTGCCATCCTTACCTGGTCTGGCCTACATTTGACTCCAGACCCATAGCAACGTTGTGGGGACAGACCTAAGACAGCTAATCAATCAATTATGTATTACTAACAAACTAACCTCAGAGCTGCAGAGACAGCTTATCAGAAACAATAAACTAACGGGACAGCTGCAGACTGCTTAATAGTATTGTGGAACAATCAGCCTAATGGTCCAAGGAGATAGGGGGATGTGAAACTGCTGGAGTAAGAAGGTGAAACAAATTGATAAGGCAGTACATCAATCAGGCTCCGACACCAAGAAACTGCAGAAGTTTGTAGACCAATTGCAAACAAAGAGGGGGTGTCACTGATTTGTATGAAGAACTATAAGAAAGGCTTAATTTGGCACGCAGGTGTGTTCGCTTTGCTGATGACGTAACCATTACGTACTGCAATAAAGTTTTTTAAAGTTACAGTCAGACTTTGTCTCTTTGTGCCACTAATGAGATCCAATAAATGTGGTTGAATCTTAAATGCTGAGCAAGGCACTCAGTTGTATTAAACCACTACAAAGTGCAAGAAAAGAAATGAAACCAGACGGACCACCTGGCATCAACCGAGGCACTGGAAACGCCAACTGCAAACTCAGACCTGTCGACCTTGCAAAGTCCTCCTTACTAAAATCTGGGGGCTTGTGCCAAAATTGAGAGCTGTCCCACAGACCCGTCAAGCAACAGCCTGGCATAGTCATACTCACAGAATCATACCTTGCAGACATTGTCCCAGCACCACATCAGCATGCCGGTGGGACTGGACATACCCACCAGAGGTGGCAGCACAGCGGTATACAGTTGGGAGGGAGCTGCCCTGGGAATCCTCAACATTGACTCCGGACCCCATGAAGTCTCGTGGCATCAGGTCAAACATGGCAAGGAAATCTCCTGCTGATTACCTACTGATAATCCCGGGTGGTGTCTCAGTGTTTCTCCATGTTGAACATCAATTGGAAGAAGCACTATGGGTAGCAAGGGCACAGATGTACTCTGGGTGAGTGACTTCAGTGCCCAACACCAAAAGTGGCTTGGTACCACCATTACTGACCAAGCTGGCTGAGTCTTAAAGGACATAGCTACTAGACTGGGTCTGCGGCAGGTGGTGAGGGAACCAACAAGAGGGAAAAACCTACTTGACTTCGTCGTCACCATTCTACTTGTCACAGATGCATCTGTCCGTGAAAGTATTGGTAGGAATGACCACAGCAGAGTCTTGTGGAGACGAAGTCCCACCTTCAAATTGAGGATACTCTCCATTGTGTTGTGTGGCACTACCACTGTGCTAAATGGGATAGATTCAGAACCGATCTAGCAGCTCAAAACTGGGCACCTGTGAGGTGCTGTGGGCCATCAGCAGCAGCAGAATTGTATTCAACCTAGGCAATCTGTAACCTTATGGCCTGGCATATTCCTCACGCTACCATTACCATCAAACCGGAGGACCAACCCTGGTTCAATGAAGACTGCAGGAGGGCATGTCAGGAGCAGCACCAGGCATACTTAAAAATGAGGTGTCAGCCTGGTGAAGCTACAACCCAGAGCTACTTGCATGCCAAATAGTGGAAGCATCATGCGATAGACAGGGCTAAGCGATCCCATAACCAACGGATCAGATCAAAGCTCTGCAGTCCAGCCACATCCAGTCATGAATGGTGGTGGACAATTAAACAGCTAACAGGAGGAGGAGGCTCCACAAATATCCCCATCTTCAACAATGGGGGAGCCCAGTACATCAGTGCAAAAGACAAGGCTGAAGCATTTGCATCCATCTTCAGCCAGAAGTGCCAAGTGGATGATTCATCTCAGCTGTCTCCTGAGGTCCCCAGCATCTCAGATGCCAGTCTTCAGCCAATCCGATTCCCTCCACGTGATATCAAGGAACAGCTGAAGGCACTGGATACTGGAAAGGCTTTGGGTCCAAGATCCAAGGAAGAGGCATATAAATTTGCCAGAAAAAACAACAGACCTGAGGATTGGGAGCAGTTTAGAATTCAGCAAAGAAGGACCAAGGGAATGATTAAGAAAGGGAAAATAGAGTACGAGAGCAAGCTTGCAGGGAACATAAAAACTGACAAAGTTTCTATAGGTATGTGAAGAGAAAAAGATTAGTGAATACAAATGTAGGCCCTTTACAGTCAGAAACGAGAATTTATGATTTCCTTTTTGTTCATTCATGGGATGTGGGCAACGCTGGCCAGTCCAGCATTTATTGCCCATCCCTAATTGCCCTTGAGAAGGTGGTGGTGAGCTGCCTTCTTGAACCGCTGCAGTCCATTTGGGGTAGGTATACCCACAGCGCTGTTAGGAAGGGAGTTCCAGGATTTTGACCCAACGACGGTGAAGGAACGGTGATATAGTTCCAAGTCAGGATGATGTGTGACTTGGAGGGGAGCTTGCAGGTGGTGGTGTTCCCATGTATGTGCTGCCCTTGTCCTTCTAGTTGGTAGAGGTCGTGGATTTGGAAGGTGCTGTCTAAGGAGCCTTGGTGCATTGCTGCAGTGCATCTTGGGGAACAAAGAAATGGCTGAGCAACTAAATGCATACTTTGGTTCTGTCTTCACAAAGGAGGACACAACTGTCGTACCAGAAATGTTGGGGAACACAGGGTTTAGTGAGAGAAAACTGAAGGAAATCAGTATTAGTAGAGAAATGGTGTTGGGGAAATTGATGGGATTGAAGGCCAATAAATCCCCAGGGCCTGATGGTCTGCATCCCAGAGTACTTAAGAAAGTGGCCCTAGAAATAGTGGATGCATTGGTCATCTTCCAAGATTCTATTGACTCTGGAACAGTTCCTGCAGATTGGAGGGTAGCTAATATAACCCCACTATTTAAAAAGGGAGGTAGAGAGAAAGCATGGAATTATATACCAGTCAGCCTGATGTCGGCAGTGGGGAAGATTCTAGAGTCCATTATCAAAGATTTTATAGCAGAGCACTTGGAGAACAGTGATAGAATCGGGCAGAGTCAGCATGGATTTACGAAAGGGAAATCATGCTTGACAAATCTACTAGAATTCTTCAAGGATGTAACTAGTAGAGTTGATGAGGAGGAGCCAGTTGATGTGGTTTATTTGGACTTTCAGAAGGCTTTTGACAAAGTCCCACATAAGAGATTAGTGTGTAAAATTAAAGCACATGGGATTGGGGTAGTGTATTGCGATGGATAGAAAATTGGTTGGCAGATAGGAAACAAAGAGTAGGGATAAATGGGTCTTTTTCCAAATGGCAGGCAGTGACTAGTGGGGTACTGCAGGGATCGGTGCTCGGACCTCGGCTATTCACAATATATATTAATGTTTTAGATGAGGGAACAAATGTAATATATCCAAATTTGCAGATGACACAAAACTGGGTGGGAGGGTGCATTGTGGGGAGGATGCAGAGAGGCTTCAGGGTGATTTGGACAAGTTGAGTGAGTGGGCAAATGCATGGCAGATGCAGTATAATGTAAATAAATGTGAGGTTATCCACTTTGGTAGCAAAAACAGGAAAGCAGATTATTATCTGAACGGCTATAAACTAAGAGAGGGGAATATGCAACGAGACCTGGGTGTTCTCGTACACCAGTCGTTGAAGGTAAGCATGCAGGTGCAACAGACAGTAAAAAGGGCAAATGGTATGTTGGTCTTCATAGCGAGAGGATTTGAGTACAGGAGCAGGGATGTCTTGCTGCAATTATACAGGGCCTTGGTGAGGCCACACCTGGAATATTGTGTGTAGTTTTGGTCTCCTTATCTGAGGAAGGATGTTCTTGCTATAGAGTGAGTGCAGCGAAGGTTTACCAGACTGATTCCTGGGACGGCGGAACTGACGTATGAGGAGAGATTGAGTCGGTTAGGATTATATTCACTGGAGTTCAGAAGAATGAGGGGGGGGGATCTCATAGAAACCTATAAAATTCTAACAGGACTTGACAGGGTAGATGCAGGAAGGATGTTCCCGATGGTGGGGGAGTCCAGAACCAGAGGTGATAGTCTAAGGATACGGGGTAAACCATTCAGGACTGAGATGAGGAGAAATTTCTTCACCCAGAGTGGTGGACCTGTGGAATTCGCTACCACAGAAAGCAGTTGAGGCCAAAATATTTTATGTTTTCAAGAAGGAGTTTGATATAGCTCTTGGGTTTAAAGGGATCAAGGGATATGGGGGGAAAGTGGGAACAGGTTACTGAGTTAGATGATTAGCCATGATCATAATGAATGGCGGAGCAGGCTCAAAGGGCCAAATGGCCTACTCCTGCTCCTATTTTCTATGTTTCTACGGGCCTTGACAACATTCTGGCAATAGTACTGAAGACCTGTGCTCCAGAACTTGCCGCACCCCTAGCCAAGCTGTTCCAGTTCAGCTACAACACTGGCAGCTACCCAGCAATGTGGAAAATTGCCCAGGTATGTCCTGTACACATAAAGCAGGACAAACCAATCTGGCCAATGACCGCCCTATCAGTCTACTCTCAATCATCAGCAAAGTGATGGAAGGGTTCGGGGTCGCAAACGGTGCTATCAAGCGGCACTTGTTCAGTAATAACCTACTCACTGACGCTCAGTTTGGGTTCCGTCAGGGCCATTCAGCTCCTGACCTCATTACAGCCTTTGTCCAAACATGGACAAAAAAGCTGAACTTCAGAAATGAGGTGTGAATGAACTGCCCTTGACATCAAAGCAGCATTTGACCAAGTATAGCATCAAGGATTCCTCACAAAACTGAGTCAATGGGAATCGGCGGCAAACTCTCCACTGGTTGGAGTCATACCAAGCACAAAGGAAGATAGTTGTGGTTGTTGGAGGTCAATCATCTCAGTCCTAGGACATCACTGCAGGAGTTCCTTGGGGTAGTGTCGTAGGCTCAACCATCTTCCGCTGCTTCATCAATGACCTTCCCTCCATCATAAGGTCAGAAGTGGGAATGTCCGCTGATGATTGCCTGTGTTCAGCACCACTCACGACTCCTCAGATAATGAAGCAGCCCGTGTCCAGATGCAGCAAGACCTGGACAACATCCAGGCTTGGGCTGATAAGTGGCAAGTAACATTCGTGCCACAAAAATGCCAAGCAATTACCATCTCAAAGCCTAACATCAGTCGCAGGGAAAATCTAGCATCTATAATAAAGGATGTGATAAGTAATGGTAGGATTGGGCAGAGTCAACATGGATTTATGAAAGGGAAATGATGTTTAACCTGTTGGAGTTTTTTGAGGATGTAACTAGCAGAATAAATAAAAGGGGAACTGGTGGATGTAGTATATTTAGATTCACAAATGTCCTTCTCTAATACCCACACAAGCCATTACAAACATTCACAAGTATCTGCTTTTACTTCTTTCTGGAGAGGCAGAGACCGAGTGGGGGGTGGTTGGCAGTCAGCCCTCCAGTAACTGGCACCTTGGGCAATGTGTGCCCAACTGCTCCACTGGGAAAGGGGTCTTCTTCCAGGAGGCTGCAGATGTCAGCAACAATCTGCCATGAGAACCTGAGGCACTTGTGCTCAGACAAGTACCGAGAGCTGATATTCTGCTCTGGACACCATGTTAGGGGTCTCGCCACCTTTGAGCTGGATCTCTGTGCCCATCCCCTCTGCCCTGTGAAGTGGCATGTGCCTGAGGAGAAGAAAGCTGGTGCTGCTGATAGTCTTGCTGCTCCTCTTGCCCTCAGAAGAGGTGAAAATTAAATCTGCACAAGCTGCTCCCATGCCTTGGTGAAGGCTGGCAGCAGGGATGTGCAGCTGAAGATAAGTGAAGTGCGAGACAGGTGAAGTGATTTCCAAAAGGTTGGCAATCACCTGTCAAGCACTCTCTTGAGAAGAGGCACCGTGAACAGCAGCTTCTCACCTGGCTGCACCTGCAGCTCTTCAGTTTCCCAGTTCAAAAGCATCCCAGTCTGTCAGTTTCACTGAAGAAGCTCGCATGGTTGATCCTGGCAACTGGCTGACAGCTTGGGAAATGGGTGCACTGTCTGTCAAATGCATAGTCGAATCTATTGATCTCAGTCTTGAACATACTCAACGACTGAGCCTCCACAGCTCTCTGGGGTAGAGAATTCCAAAGATTTACCATACTCTGAGTGAAGAACTTCCTCCTCATCTCAGTCCTAAATGGCCTACCCCTTATTCTGAGACTATGTTCCCTGGTTCTGGACTCCCCAGCGAGGGCCAACATCCTTCCTGCATCAACCCCGTTGAGCTGTTCGAATGAGATCACCTTTCATTCTTCTAAACTCCAGAGAATAAAGGTCCAGGCTATTTAATCTTTCCTCATAGGACAATCCCTCTATCCCAGGAATTAGTTTGGTGAACCTTTGTTGCATTCCCTCTATGGCAAATATATTTTTCCTTAGGTAAGGACAGCAAAACTGCACACAATACTCTAGGTGGGGTCTCACCAAGGCTCTATATAATTGCAATAAAACATCTTTACTCCTATACTCAAATCCTCTTGTAATGAAGGCCAACATACCATTTCCCTTCTTTATTGCTTGCTGTACTTGCATGTTAGCTTTCAGTGACTCATGAACAAGGACACCCAAGGCCCTTTGAAATTCAACACTTCCCAGCCTCTCATCATTTAAGAAATACTTTGTATTTCTGTTTTCCTACCTAAGTGGATAACCTTACATTTTTCCACATTGTATTCCATCTGCCAAATTTTTGCCCACTCGCTTAGCATCTCCAAATCCCCTTGAAGTGCCTTTGCATCCTCCTCAACTCACACTTCCACCTAGTTTTGTGTCATCTGCAAACTTGGAAATATTACATTTAATCTCCACATCCAAATCATTGATATAGATTGTGAATAGCTGGGGCCTAAGCACTGGTTCTTGCGGTACACCGCTAGTCACAGCCTGCCAATCCGAAAATGACCCATTTGTCCCTATTCTCTGTTTTCTATCCGTTAACCAGTTTTCAATCCCTCAGTATATTCCTCCGAATCCCTACTAACCTCTTGCATGGGACCTTATTAAAAGCTTCCTTAAAATCTAAATATACCATCACTGGCATTGGGTGTTCACCAATTTTCATAGGGTTGAGCCCCTCCTGCAACATGGCACAGAGATCAGCGATGGTCTCCCTGTAGAGACGCAGTCATCGGAGACACTGCCGCTCAGACATCTGCAGGTAGTTGAGCCTTAGAAAGTAGATCCTCTCTGGAGGATAGCCTCTTGTGTGCAACAGACTATTTGCATACCCCTCTGTGCCCTTCTGCTGTGTTCTCATCCCAAGGCAAGCCCTCCCGTTGGCCTTAAGGTTTCTGATCTCCCAATGCCTGTGCCTGGACCTCCCTCCCTTTTTGCTGCTCCACCTTAATAGGGGACCCAGAAGCATGTGTTAATGAGGCCCAGGCAGTTTTCCTGTCTGTGTGCAAAGCAGTTATGCAAAGAGCAACCACCACCCCCCCTTTTCCCCACCCATTACTTCTGCTGAAGTGACATTGCCCTGATGGCCCCCACAGTGCTGGCACCGTATTCCCAAACCACACCTCCACCTCCCCACCCCCCCCCCCCCCCCACCCCCCCAACTTTCTGGCTTCGTTTGCTGCTGCCCGTGCTGTTCCACCTTCCATGATATGCCACGGTGGTTCTCTTGATGGCTTCTAGAGAGAACCAGCACTGAGCTCCAGCTTGCTTGCTGCCTCCTTTTACCAAGCGAGGTTCTGAATCTCTGTTGTTCCCGTGTGCTGTTAGTAAAATTCAAAACCCCCTGTAACATTACTCTCAAGTGGCCATTTAATTGTCTTAATTGCCTTCTTGCGTGTCAATGTGCAAAGTCCACCCTCCACGTCACCCATCGTCAGGAAAATGTGGAAATGATGTGATGTTGGACTTCTGTCCCAATTTTACACCCCACCGTCTCTGAGACCATTCCCAAAGGGCCCATAAAATTCCATCCTCAAACAACTTTCAGGGGTTACAGGACTCTAGGAATATCAAAAGCCTAACATCTGCATGCACTTCCTTTCTGCAAAACTTCACTTTCTGTTGTCACATTTTTCTCATGCTTTGGGTTTCTACATTTACACCATTATAAATTCGTATGTCTCTTATGATAGCTGTCTGTAAATTCTTCATGGTATAATTACACCCTAATGCCAGTGAAAGTGCTGTAGAATCTAGTTTTGTGCAATCTATGACAACGTTCCTACAAATTGTTCAAAATTATTTCTGAAATCCTTTTCATCCACCATTTTTTTCTCAGTTACTAAAATTCCTAAATCCAAAATAAGGGTATAAGACAAATTAAAAATTGAGATTTTACATTGCAAAATAACATGATTATATGTATTCTTTTAACTGTTTTAAAGTTTTTATTTGATGAATTCAGCATCTCCTAAAGCTTGAGCTTAGACTAGATATTTTGCCAGGGTTGTGACTCCATTAGCTGAGTTTGTGGGGGAGATTTTATGCTCTCGCCTATGGTGGATTTGAAGGCGGGAGAACATTTAATTGGGCAGGATGGTGGTGGGGGTGGATCCTGCCACCTTCCTGCTTCCACCCCAATTGTCCGTGCTGGGAAGGCTGGTGGACGGCCTTCCCGCCCTGCTGCCAATTGGGGCCCTTAAGTGGGTTACCATTGATCAGAAACTGAACTGGAGCAGCAACAAAAATACTGTGGCTACAAAAGCAGGTCAGAGGCTGGGAATTCTGTGGTGAGAACTCACCCACTTGCTGACTGTCCAAAGCCTGTCCACCATCTACAAGGCAAAAGTTAGGAGTGTGATGGAATACTTTCCACTTTACTGGATGGGTGCGACTCCAACAACACTCAGGAAGCTCATCATCATCCAGGAGAAAGCAGCCCGCTTGCTTGGCACCCCATCCACCACCTTCAGCATTCACTCCCTCCACCACCGATGCTCAGTGGCAGCAGTGTGTACCATATACAAGATACACTGCAGCAATTTACCATGCCACCTTTGCCAGTACCTTCTAAATCTGCAACCTCTACCACCTAGAAGGACATGGACAGCAGATGCATGGGAACACCACCACCTGCAAGTTACCCTCCTACTAACACACCATTCTGACTTGGAAATATATCACCATTCCTTCACTACTGCAGGATCAAAATCCTGGAACTCCTTCCCTAACAGCACTGTTGGTGTACGTGCGCCAGATGGACTGCAGCGGTTCAAGAAAGCAGCTCACCACCACCTTAAGGGCAATTAGGGATGGGCAACAAGTGGGGCGGCACAGTGGCGCAGTGGTTAGCACTGCAGCCTCACAGCTCCAGTGACCCGGGTTCGATTCTGGGTACTGCCTGTGACCGTGTGGGTTTCCACCGAGTGCTCCAGTTTCCTCCCACAGCCAAAGACTTGCAGGTTGATAGGTAAATTGGCCATTGTAAATTGCCCCTAGTATAGGTAGGTGGTAAGGGAAGGTGGGGATGTGGTAGGAATATGGGATTAATGTAGGATTGGTATAAATGGGTGGTTGATGGTGGACCAAAGGGCCTGTTTCAGTGCTGTAACTCTAAATAAAAAAACAAATGCTGGCCTTGCCAGCGATGCCCACATCCCATGAAAGAATTTTAAAAAGTTGTATTTTGATGCCAGCTAATTATCTCATTTGCATCTTGTTGACAGCTAAAAAAGGTTAGTGCTATTTATTTACAACCGCAAGAGAAAGGTTGCTATTTGTGACACCCATGAAATAAAAAGACACAAATAGAGGCCAAGGCATAACTTTCTGTCCTCATTCTTCTTTGTTTTAAAATAAACAAGTTGAATTTTGAAAGCAAACAAAGCCGCTATAAAGAAAACAGACTAGAAGGTAAGAGGGGAAAATTGGAATGACAACAGATTCTCACCACACACCCTTGGTGCATCAGTATGGGGCAATGATACTGGTTAAGAGTGTGGTGACTGACAGTGCAGCAATGGCAAGGGTAAGATCTAAAGATTAATATCTCAAAAGGGAAGAAGCAGGGGTTATGGCCAGTTGATGTATTTGGAAATTGTCCTTTTAACTGGCATGTGCAGGACCAAGTCACTTAATGAAGCTTTTTCAATATTTGTTGAGTCATAATCTGGAAATATTGTGTACTGTGGAGCTGCATTATCAAATTTCACAATTTCTATACTGGGTAAGTGCCTCATTAGCTGCTTGAGAGCTGTTAAAAGTCTCTTGCTTATACTGCAGTCATGATTGTCTATTATATTTTCATTCACACTTTGAAACTGCATTCTTGGGAATTTTGTGTAAACAACAACAAAAAAGTTTCTCCCATTTTTCATTAAAAGTGTAAATTTTAGTCCATATTTTGAGGTGGGAAAGGTTGGAGTGGGGGGGAAGATTTCCTTTGTGCATTCAATGTGAATTTTACTACCTCTAGTGCATAGAGGAAATGTTTCTTTGCTGCTTAAAACTACAAAAACAATATAAAATTGCTCAATTGTGGACCAGTGGATAGCATTTCAAAAAATGCTGTGAAAACTTACCATTAGCGCCAAATAAGCACTACAACTTGCTGCAAATTTATACTGTGGCTTTATAATCTGTTTCATTATCAAAAAACTATAATGATGTGGTTCACAGTAGTTCTTTATGTTTTCCATACAGAACCATGTTTCATGAGACTTGTTGAAGGGAAAGTAAGGTCAATGTTTTTTCAGGCACATTGCCTCACTACTTGTCTTGCAGTTTTGTCAAGAAATCTCCAGACTTGGTTTTGGAACGTGTAACCCTTTTCCTAGGAAACCAGAGCAAACTTATACTGTAAGAATAACCCAAGAGTCTTCATTTTGTAAGGACCTCGTCAGTCAGTAGTGTGAGGCCTTGCAAGCAGTGGATGTGGGCCAGGTAATAGGCCACATGGCTGATTTGTGGGCTGCTATATTTTCTGACAGGACAAATATTGATTCAAAATGCTACACCTTATTTGGGTCAGGTTCATAGGCACTGGGATTTGGATGGCTGAAACAGGTAGAACATGTCTGATTAAGTTATTTCTTGTTTGCATGTTACGTTTCATTTGATGATATAGAAATGTTAAAAATATTTGTTAGGGTAGGTAAATGGTAGCATAGTGGTTATGTTCCTGAACTAACAACCCAGAGACTTGGACCCATGCTCTGGAGATACGAGTTCAACTCCCAGTATGACAACTGGTGGAATTTAAATTCAATTAATTAATAAATCTGAAATAAAAAGCTTGTTTCAGTAATGGTGGCCATGAATCTACTGGATTTTTGTAAAAACCCAATGTTACGACCAGGTGAGGAAGGTGTTTCAGGCTCCCCTCTTGCCCCTTCTCTGGTTTGGCCATAACAAGATTTATCTTTTAAAACACAGTGATTTTACAAGAGGGGAAGAAAGAATTGGGAGGTTGAAGTAGAATTGGCAATAAATGGAATACACATACTGTCCTTAGTGTCCTTGATGTAATGGTCTTTATTGAAGTTAAAGTCTGGGAGTCCTTGCTGGGGCCATGTGCACAATTTCAGGCTGAAGGATGAAGGTAGGTTTCAACTGTCTCTTGGTGGTCGCCTGTGAAGACTGTAGTCTTGAGGTTTAAAAGCTGTCACCACAGTTTCCCTGGGATTTTGCTGGAGATGGAGACACAGAGAGAGAGAGACTTTTCTCTGCCAGTCCAGTTGCAGTCTTTTGTTCACTGGGAGGCACGATTCAAAAAACCTCCAACCTTACTCCAGCAGGTAGGTCATGTAACCATCTTTTTGTTTGAAACCTCAGTCCTGGAGGGGTGTTGGAATTTAGTCTTTCAGACATACTCGGTAGGGGATGGAGTTTGGCTCCTACAAGGTCAAAGGGGTGTCGATGTCTTTTGATTACACCTATTGGCAAAACCAACGTTGCTAATTGAATCAGGGAGCACCCCATTGTCTCTCTATTCATCTGTCTCTCAGCCAGCCCTTGTCTTCTTAGAATGCAAATATGGGACGATCTTTTTAGGTGTTCAGTTCTGCTTTTTTTTCTTTTACAAATGTCATTTGTGGTGTCCAATAAAAGAAGTTCTCAAGCAGTATTCCAAATGATGAAATTAATTGCAGCGCTGGCCAGGCCCATCCCTAATTGCCCTTGAGAAGGTGGTGGTGAGCTGCCTTCTTGAACCGCTGCAGTCCATGTGGGGTAGGTACACCCACAGTGCTGTTAGGAAGGGAGTTCCAGGATTTTGACCCAGCAACAGTGAAGGAACGGCGATATAGTTCCAAGTCAGGATGGTGTGTGACTTGGAGGGGAACTTGCAGGTGGTGGTGTTCCCATGCATTTGCTGCCCTTCTCCTTCTAGTTGGTAGAGGTTGCGGGTTTGGAAGGTGCTGTCTAAGAAGCCTTGGTGCGTTGCTGCAATGCATCTTGTAGATGGTACACACTGCTGCCACTGTGCGTTGATGGTGGAGGGAGTGAATGTTGAAGGTGGTGGGTGGATGGGGTGCCAATCGAGTGGGCTGCTTTGTCCTGGATGGTGTCAAGCTTCTTGAGTGTTGTTGGAGCTGCACCCATCCAGGCAAGTGGAAAGTATTCCATCACACTCCTGACTTGTGCATTGTAGATGATGAATAGGCTTTGGGGAGTCAGGAGGTGAGTTACTTGCCGCAGGACGCCTAGCTTCTGACCTGCTTTTGGAGCCACGGTATTTATATGGCTACTCCAGTTCAGTTTCTGATCAATGGTAGCCCCTAGGATGTTGATCGTGGGGGATTCAGCGATGATAATGCCATTGAATGTCAAGGGGAGATGGTCATTGCCTAGCACCTGTCTGGCATGAATATTACTTGCCACTTATCAGCCCATGCCTGGATATTGTCCAGATCTTGCTGCATTTCTACATGGACTGCTTCAGTATCTGAGGAGTTGCGAATGGTGCTGAACATTGTGCAATCATCAGCGAACATCCCCACTTCTGACCTTATGATTGAAGGAAGGTCATTGATGAAGCAGCTGAAGATGGTTGGGCCTAGGATACTACCCTAAGGAACTCCTGCAGTGATGTCCTGGAGCTCAGATGATTGACCTCCAACAACCACAACCATCTTCCTCTGCACTAGGTATGACTCCAACCAGCAGAGAGTTTTCCCCCTGATTCCCATTGACTTCAGTTTTGCTAGAGCTCTTTGATGCCATACTCGGTCAAATGCTACCTTGATGTCAACAGCAGTCACTCTCACCTCATTTCTTGAGTTCAGCTCTTTTGTCCATGTTTGAACCAAGGCTGTAATGAGGTCAGGAACCCAAACTGAGCGTCACTGAACAGGTTATTGTTGATCAAGTGCCGCTTGGTGGCACTGTTGATGACACCTTCCATCACTTTACTGATGATTGAGAGTGGGCTGATGGGGCGGTATTTGGCCAGGTTGGACTTGTCCTGCGTTTTTGTGTACAGGACATACCTGGGCAATTTTCCACATTGCCGGGTAGATGCCAGTGTTGTAACTGTACTGGAACAGCTTGGCTAGGGGCGCCCTCTGTCGCCCTTACCCAGTCTGGGCCTATGTGTGACTCCAGACCCACAGCAGTGTGGTTGACTCTTAACTGTCCCCTGAAAAGGTCTTGCAAGCCTGTCAGTTGTACCAAAACTGCTACAGAAAAGTTAGCACTGTGGGTGTACTTACAGCATGTGGACTGCAGCAATTCAAGAAAGTGGCTCACCACCACTTTCTCAATGGCATTTAGGGATAAGCAAGAAATGCTGGCCTCGTCAGTGAGGCCCACATCCTGTGAATAGAAAAAAACTATTTCTTCAGGTAGGAAAAGTTGCCACCTGCTAGTCTCCAGTCCTCACCCTAGTGACAGGCACAGACAAGTGCAGGATGCAGAATAGAAAGACCACTTGACAAAAATTCTAATATTTAAATGTCATGATTTTTGCTGAAACTGGCTAAAATTTGCATTTTGGACAGAAGTGAAATTGCTACCAGTAAATACACTGGCAAACTTTCCTATTCTTTTAATGAGAATCATGTTCCTTAATCTAAGTATAATGAATGGCCTGGATTTTACAATACTTATGACAGCGAAACTGTCAACGTTCACCAAAATTACTCCACTGAAACTGACAGCAACTTCTCGAGTCTACACATACGCAGAATAACATGGAAATTCAGAAGCTGCTGACAGTATTCACTGTAGTGTTCACTGTTCAGGCATCCCCTCCCCCCAGACTGCAATCATGGAAATCAATAGAATTGAAGTGAACGTCCACTCTTACACTCTTAGTACTGGATTTTGCGCTGATCCCGACGGCGGGTTTCGTGGCGGGGTTGAGGGGGCAGAGAATCGGGGCAGAATCGCCTCTGGGGGCGGGATAGGCCAACAACGTCCTTCCTGCCCAGAGGCCAAATAAAGGCCTCTTCCTGCCACCGCTGGGATCTTACCCAATTGTAATTGGGTTTTTCATGCCATACCAGCTTCATAATTACTGCTGTACCCCGTCACTGGCTTTGAAAAGCAAATTTTATATTTATGAAATATTAAATTTCTCCATAAAAAAGATCAAGTGCTCTCTATGTCATGGTTTCCCCCTCTCTCGACTCCAGTTTATCTTTATTTTAGCTTCTGCTTTAATCCAATCATAATCACTTATTTAGCTTCTGAAAATTTAAATTCAAAGTGGAGGATTTTAAGTGCTTTTAATTTCCTCATTTGTTGCATATGTATACTTCAATGTGATTGGCTGCCTACCTGCTTGCTGAAAACACTACTACTGCACGCCAGGAATTCCCTTGACTCGGTGCCAGACTTAAACTGGAGTCGAGAGAGGGGGAAACCATGACATAGAGAGCACTCGATCTTTGTGGGTAGCTTTCTTCAAGGTTAGAGGCGAGCACCCTTGCTTCGCCACTGATCGCAAAATCTGGACAAACAGTTCTTATTCCAAAACAATGCATTTTGTAATATTTGCCACAAGATGTCACTGTTTGGTGCAATTCTAAGTACATATAAATCACTTAAAGTTAAATATGCATATTGGCATTGGGTTTCTCTGCATTACATCTGTTTGGAAAAGAAATCAATTTGTTCATTGAATCATAGAATGGTCACAACACAGAAGGAAGCCATTTGGCCCATTGTGTTCATGCCAGCTCTCTGCAAGAGCAACTCAGCTAGTCATGCTCCCTTGCCCTTTCGCCATAGCCCTGCAAATCTTTTCTCTTCAGATAATTAGCCAATTCAATTTTGAAAGTCATGATTGAATCTGCCTGCACCACAGTCTGAGGCAGTGCATTCCAGCTCCTAACCACTCACTGTGTAATAAAAAGTTTTTCCTCATGTTGCTTCTTGTTTTTTTGTCAATCACTTTAAATTAGTGTCCTCTGGTCTTGATCCTTCCACCAACACGTACAGTTTCTCTCTATCTGCTCTGTCCAGACCCCTCATGATTTTGAACACATCTATCAAATCTCCTCTCAATCTTCTCTAAGAAGAACCACCCCAGCTTTTCCAACCTATCCTCGTAACTGCTGTCTCTCATCTCCAGAACCATTCTTGTAAATATTGTCTACGTCTTTCTAATGCCTTTACATCCTTCCTAAAATGTGGTGCCCAGAATTGGACACAATACTCCAGTTAAGGCTGAACCAGTGTTTTATAAAGGTTCACCATAACTTCCTTGCTTTTGCATTCTATGCCTCTATTTATAATGTCCAGGATCCTGTATGTCTTATGAACTGCTTTCTCAACCTGCACTGCCACTTTCAATGATTTGTGCACATTTACCCAGGACCCTCTGCTCCTGCACCCCCTTTAGAATTCTATCCTTTATTTTATATTGCGTTTCTTTGTTCTTCCTACCAAAATGTATCACTTCACGCTGCTCTGCATTAAATTTTATCTGCCACTTGTCCGCCCAATCCACCAGCCTGTCTATGTCCTCTTGATGTTTATCACTATCCTCCTCAGTTTACAATACTTCCAAGTGTTGTGACGTCTGCAAATTTTGAAATTGTGTTCTGCACACCCAAGTCTAGGTCATTTATATAGATCAAGAAAAACAGTGGTCTTAATACTGATCCCTGGGGAACCCCACAATATACCTTCCTCCAGTTCACAACTACTCACTGTTTCCTGTCACTCTGCCAACTTTGTATCCATGCTGCCACTGTTCCTTTTATTCCATGAGCCTCAATTTTGTTAACCTATCTTTTATGTGCCACTCTATCAAATGCTTTCTTAAAATCCATATATAGACAACATCCATCGCATTCCCTTCATCAATCCTCTCTTTTCCTTCATCAAAAAATTCAATTAGATTAGTCAAGCATGATCTGCCTTTTATAAATCTGTGCTGGCTCTTAATGAACTCAACCTCCCCAAGGGCCTGTTGTTTCTTTTTCCCCTGATTATTCTCTCTAAAACCTTACCCACCACTGATGTTAAACTGATGGGCATGTAGTTACAAGGAACGCCCTTACACCCTTTCTTGAATAAGGGTGTCACATTTTCCACTCTTCAATCCTCTGGCACCTCCCGCATATCTAGGGAAGGTTGGAAGATTATGGCAAGCCCTTCCACCATCTCCATCCCTACTTCCTTTAGCAACCCCTTCTTTCTTGCTGTAAACTTTATCTTGCCAAGTAATAAATATTTATGCAAAGAAATTTTAGATGAGCAAGCCTTACACTCATATCACCTGTCGAGATAAGCTAAGATTAGCACCAGCTATTTTCCAAACAGGTCTTTACGTTAAGTGTGTTAAATTATTGTTGGTGTGTTCATATTTACTAATGACACTCAGCTCTCTCTTTCTCTCTCTCTCTCTCTCTCTCTCTCTCCACGTGTCTATTCACCCATTTAATAGCTGTCTCTTTGTTATCAGACTGCTTGTGTGATATCCAGTCTTGAATGACTGCAATTTCCCCCAACTAAACATTTGTATGACCAAAGTTGTCATCTTCTGCCCCTAGGGCAGCACAGTGGCACAGTGATTAGCACTGCAGCCTCACAGCTCCAGCGACCCGGGTTCGGTTCTGGGTACTGCCTGTGTGGAGTTTGCAAGTTCTCCCCGTGACCGCTTGGGTTTCTGCCGGGTGCTCCGGTTTCCTCCCACAGCCAAAGACTTGCATGTTGATAGGTAAATTGGCCATTGTAAATTGTCCCTAGTGTAGGTAGGAGAATAGTAGGGAATATGGGATTAATGTAGGATCAGAATAAATGGGTGGTTGATGGTCGGCACAGACTCGGTGGGCCGAAGGTCCTGTTTCAGTGCTGTATCTTTCTCTGACTCTATGACTCCAACACAAATTCTGTTCCCTCACCACAGATTCTATCCCCTTTCCTGGCAGCTGTCTATAGTTGAAGCAAACTGCTTGCAATCTTGTGCTGTTCAGTCCCAAACTGAGTTTACAGATCCATGGTCTCTTCATCAAAAAGACTGTCTTGTTCCACCTCCATAACAACCACCTGACTCTCGCTCAGTTCATCTGCCACTAAAATCCTAATCCATGCTTTTTTCACTTCTAAACTCAACTATTCCAATGCTCTTATACCCACCATTCCATTTTTCACCCTCTGGAAATTACAGGTTATCTGAAACTCTGCTGCCTGCATCCTGCCCTACAACAAGTCCCACTCACTCATTGCCCTTGCCTTTACTGACCTACATTTCCTCCTGGTCCTTCAATGCCTTACATTCAAAATTTTCATCCTCATATTTAAATCCCCCTGAAACCTCCATTTGTCTGACTCTGGCCTCTTGTGCAATCCCTTCCCTTCACCACGCTGTTGACGGCCACCTCTTCAGTCGCCTTGGTTGCACACACTCGAATTCCTTCAAGAAACATTTTTTTCTACCTCCCTTTCTTCTTTTAGACTGTCCTTAAATCCCACCTCTTCCATCAACTTGTTAATCACCCCTCCTAATATCTTCTCCTTTGGCTCAGCATTCATTTGTTTACCTGTATAAAGTAGTTTGAGATTTTCTTTTCTATGCTCAAGGTGCCGCATAGATGTTTTTATTGCTTTAATTTTAGAGGGTTAAAGGGTGTGCAGCTGCCAAGGGAAAAATTGGACTCGTGTAATGCTTGCCATGTTTAGGTCATTGAACTTCTTACAGTACTAGTCTGAAATCCTGGGAATGAGACAGTTGGCATGAGCTGCACTTTCCTCCCATGGACAACAAGCACTCTGTCTCTCCTCTGCTTTCTTTCATTGAGGAGAGTTTGCAGGTCTGACTTATTGAAGTTGTGGGCTCCTTTTTTATGCTTCTATACCATGGGCTTGTCCCTGCTCTAAGGAGTGTGACACTAAAACACACATCAGGCATTCAGACAGTGCACTGATTGTTACAGGCACTTTGTAATTACCTGCTGCTCCCCCAACCTGCCCACCCCCAGCCTGCTGCTGCAATCTTCAGCCAAAATTTTATTTTATTATTCTTTCATAGGATGTGAACATCACTGACAAGGTCAACATTTGTTGTCCATCTCTAATTGCCCTTGAGATAGTGGTGTTGAACCGCCTTCTTGAACTGCTGCAGTTCATCTGGTGTGGGTCCAGTCACAGTGTAGTTAGGAAAGGAGTTCCAGTTTTTGACCCAGCGACAGTGCAGAAAAAGCAATATTGATCCAAATCAGGATGTGCTGGCGGTGGTCCCATGCATCTGCTGCCCTTGTCCTTTGAGGTGGGAGAGCTCACAGTCTTGGAAGGTGCTGTTGAAGGAGGCTTGGTGAGTTTTAAAGCACTCCAGCACATTGCTTCTGTTTTACAGGAGATTAGACAGATGACTCCTCCAATAAATCTGCAATGAGCTGATGCACAAAGTTTTAGTCCAAGCAGCTGTGATCAGCACTCTTAGTGGGTAAAATGTGGTACAACTCACTGAGTGGAATTTTGGGGCCAAGGTCTATGTTGAATAGTCACTTGCTTTCATGAATGCAGCAATGAAAACTGCCTTTCCTCAGTTGAGAACAGATAACCTGAGACCTTTCTGGTCACTGAGGTTGAGTAGTCACTAAACTGTAGAGGTTGTATTTTCCATTTGGGGTCGGGACCTCGGGATCAGATGCGGGTCTCAACCCGGCACCATGTCAGGAATAGTTACCCAACATGTTTTTTGTACAATTGGCCAATTTATGGTCGCAGCGGGAGGGTTTAAAAGCAATCTGGAGCGTTGCCCCCCTCCTTCACCCTAGCCTGCCACTAGGAGGCTGCCTTTTCTCTCTGGCCAGCTTTCAGCCACAGCAATGGGCCTGTCGACTGGAAAATGGCCGGGAGTCTGGAACTGGCACGCCGACCGACGGTGGAAAATTACCGGCCTGCCCGCCTCTTGTCCCGTCCCCATCAGGCTTTGAAAATCCTGCCCCTTGATACAGGTTATACAAGAATAAAAACAGAACCTAACACCCATAAATCTGGAGCCAAACAAAGTGGTTGTGCTAATCTCTGCCTGATTCGCCATTGCTCTCTGTCTTTGAGTAAAAACGAAATAAAGAACTTGCATTTCATGACCTCAGGATGTCTTAAAACGCTGTACAGCCAATGAAGTGTTTTTAAAGTATAGTCACTGTTGTAATGTAGGAAATTCAACAGCCATTTTGCACACATCGAGATCCTACAGACAAACAGATAAACTGCTTTAACGATGTTGGTTGGCCAGAACACCAGAGGGATCTCCCTTGCTCTTCCTTGAAATAATGCCAAGGGATAATTTATGTCCATTTGAGAAAGTAGAGGGGGCCTTAGTTAAATGTTAATCCAAAAGATGGTGAAATCCCACAGCAGGATGGGATTCTCATAATTTTGGAGCTTTAATGCTCTTATTAAAGTTAAGTGAAGAAATCAACATTTTCTTAAAATAACGCCAGTTGAACCATTCGTGCTTGGGGGACATCTTTATTGTGCAAATGGGCAATAAAATTACAAGCTATTCATAAAGAACATAATGCACAGATGAAATCTTCTTCCTTATTTACACAACACCAGCAGGTGAGGAAATCCCTGGTGTCAGTGTGTATATGTCCCCAATCACGCACCATGGCTGCAGTGTATACTATGTACAGATGCACGCAGCAAGCCACCAAGGTTTCTGCGGCAGTATCTCCCAGACCCAGGATCTCCATCACTAAGAAGGACAATTGCAGCAGGTGCATGGGATCATCATTGTTTCCAAGATACCCCGTAATCTCACACCATCCAGAATTGAACACATTTCACCATTCCTTTAATAACAGCTACGTATATTTATATAGTGCCTTTAAAGCTATGAAATGTTCTAAGGCACTTCACAGGAACAATATAAAATAAAATATGACACTGAGCCATGTAAGGAGATTGGGTCAGATGGCCAAAAGCTTGTCAAAGAGGTAGGTTTTAGGAATATCTTAAAAGAGGAAAGTGAGGTAAAGAGAGGTGTAGGGAGGGAATTCCAGAGCTTAGGGCCATGGCAACTGATAGCATAACCATCAGTGGTTGAGTGATTAAAATTGGGGATGCTCAAGATGCCAGAATTAGAGGAGTGTAGATATTTTGGAGAGTTGTAGGGCTGGAGGAGATTACAGAGATAGGGAGGAGCCAGGCCATGGAGGGATTTGAAAATAAGGATGAGAATTTTAAAATCAAGACATTGCTTGACCAGGAGCCAATGTAGGTCACCGAACACAGGAGTGATAGAGGAATGGGAGTTGGTGCAAGTTAGGACATTGGTAGCAGAGTTTTGGATGACTTCATGTTTATGGAGGGTAGAATATGGGAGACCAGCCAGAAGTGCATTGGAATAGTCAAGTCTAGAGGTAACTAAGGCATGAATGAGGGTTTCAGCAGATGAGTTGAGGCAGGGGTGAAGTTGGGTGATTTTACAGAGGTAAAAATAGGCAGTCTTAGTGATGGTGCGAATATGTGGTCAGATATGCATCTTGGGGTCAAATATGACACCAAGATTGTGACAATCTAGTTTAGCCCCAGACTGTTGCCTGGGAGAGGGATGGAGTCGGTAGCTAGGGAATGGAATTTGGAGTGGGGACCGAAAACAATAGCTTTAGTCTTCCCAATACTTAATTGGAGGAAATTTCTGTTCATCACGTACTGGATGTTGGATAAACAGTCTGATAATTTCGCAACAGTGGAGGAGTCGAGAAAAGCGGTGGTGAGGCAGAGCTGGGTATCATCAGTGTACATGTGAAAACTAATGCTATGCTTTTGGATGATGTCGTCGTGGGGCAGCATATAGATGAGAAATAGGAAGGGGCCAAGGATAGATCCTTGGGGAACTCAAGGAGGTAATGGCGCGGGAGCGGGAAGAGAAGCTATTGGAAGTGATACCCTGAAAATTATTCGATAGATAAGAATGGAACCAGGCGAGAATAGTCCTACCCAACTAGATGACAGTGGAGAGGCATTGGAGGAGGATGGTGAGGTCAACCGTGTCAAAGGCTGCAGACAAGTCAAGAAGGATGAGGAGGGAAAGTTTCCTGTATCACAGCCACATAGGATGTGGCTCTTTGATAAGAGCTGCTTCAGTACTGTGGCAGGAGCAGAACCCTGATTGGAGGGATTCAAACATGGAGTCCTGAGAAAGATGGGCATCGATTTGGGAGGTGAAAACACATTCAAGTATTTTGAAGAAGAAAGGAAGTTTGGAGCTTGGGATGGTGCAAGGATGCAAGGACGGTGGGTCAAGGGTCATTTTTTTTCAGGAGAGGGATGATGGTGGCAGATTTAAAGGACAGAGGGACAATACCTGAAGAGAGAGAACCATGAACAACATCTGCTAACATGGAGACCAGGAGGGAAAGTTGGATGGTCAGCAGTTGAGTGGGAATAGGGTTAAGGGAGCAGGAGGTGGGTCACATGACAAGATGAGCTCGAAGACGGCCTGAGGGGAGATAGGAGAGAAACTAGAGAAAGATGTGAGTTCAGGCTCGGGCGAGGACAGGGGAAACTTTAAAGGAAGTTTGGCCAGGTGGGCTAGTGGAAGGGAGGGTTGCAACAGAGGAAGCTGATTGGATGGTCTCAATCTTAGTGACAAAGAAATCCATGAACGCATTGCATTTATCATTGGAGGTGAAGGCGGAGGAGTCAGGGGAGAGAATTTAAGAAGTTGGCTTGCAGTAGAGGAAAGAAGCTGGGGTTACCTTTGCATTCCAGGATGATCCTGGAATAGTGAGCAGTTTTAGCAGACAACAGCAGGACCCAACAGTGCTTCATCGTCAGTTGGTCAAAATCCTGGAGCTCTCCAGCACAAAACATAAAATCTCCCGAGCCTCGTGGCACTGTGATCAGGGCAGCTTGCCTCAGCCTCTACCTGCTCGCCCAATTCCAGGTCCAAGTTAAAATCGAGGTTGATGTGTCTAATTGCACATGACCTTGAAGGCAAGTTGTAACACCCTGAAATTATGCTGATGAATAGTAATGTAGTAGCACTTGGTAGGTTCAGATGAATTCCTTTATCCACTATTTTAACCGAGGCACTAACCTGTTTAATGCACCCATTAAAATAACAGACAGAGCAATTCCACACAAAAGCATTAGTCATTTGCAAGCTTATATTCACTCAATGTTATTTGAAGTCAGTTCATCGGCTACCCAGGCTGAAAATTTACTAAGTTGGTGGCCAGAGACTTAGGTCCCGATATTAACTCAGAGATACATTGGGAGCGGGGCTATCCGCTCCTGTGTGGGAAATTCGGAAGTAAGTTCAGTATTTTTGCCAGTGGCTTTTTAGCTCAGCCAGCTCATTAACATTTTACTTCCAGGGTTTGTGTCCAATATGTGGCAATGGATGTGGTGCAGACCACATGACATGATCTCAACTCCAGTATTTAAAGGGCTAATCTGAAAATGGAATTTGGAGGAGTTGGATTTGGAAACAAGAGAAGACAAGGTGTTGACAATGGATAACGGCTGTGCCACGATTCAGTGATACCTCACTTTATGTGCTGCTGGTGTCAGTGAGGAGCCGAGAGAGATACTCATCCCCAGTAATGGGAGGAAGAATTCCACTGGTGACACAAAGAAGGTGTTGATGTAACTGGCCAAAGAGGTCAGCAGCAGAAAGGTTGTGCCATGCTCCTGGCTTGTGGCTCGGTTGGTAGCGCTCCTGTCTCTGAGTCAGAAGGGTTCAAGCCCCACTCCAGGACTTGAGCACAAAAATCAAGGCTGACCCTCCAGTGCAGTACTGAGGGAGTGCTGCACTGTCAGAGGTACTGTCTTTCAGATGAGACGTTAAACAGAGACCCTGTCTGCCCTCTGATATAGATGTGAATGATCCTATGACATTATTTTGAAGAAGAACAGGGGAGTTCTTCCCCAGTGTCCTGGCCAATGTTTATCTCTCAATCAACATCACGTGAACAGGTAATCAGGATAATCAGGCTATTATCACATTGCTGTTTGTGGGAACTTCCTGTGTGCAAAATTGACACCGGCATTTCCTACGTTACAACAGTGACTACATTTCAAAAGTACCTCCTTGGCTTTAAAGCATTTTGGGGCATCCTGTGGTTGTAAGAGGTGCTATATAAATGCAATCTTTTGAATTCAGTGAAGGAAGTGCTTTAGTGACCTAACATTCTCTTTCTATGCACTTTCTCACCTTGCCATTTATCTATGTACCACTGCCACTGACCCTCACCCTGATGCAATTTCATGCCTCTCACTCACAGTACTCTTACCAAATGCACTGCATCTATCAGGTGAGCACATGCCATCACAGTCATTCATAGTTCTGGTTTTTTTCCGTTGCTGCAGAAAAAGAGAGCGCAGAACAGAGGGAGAGGGAGAGAGCTGAAGGTGGGCATCCGCACATATCCCAGTTCACAAAGGCAGAGGGGACGGCACTGAAGATCAGTGGAGCTTCCTGGCCCTGGCTGTAAGAGATGAGGAGAAGGGGACCTGCCAGTTACCTGGTGACGCAATCAAATATCAATGACACATATCATACAACACGTTGACTTGATTTCAACAGTAAAAGAAATATGATCATCATAATAAATTGCAATATTCTTTCCTTGCCAGTACTAATTGACATCTTTTATATGAACCGCCTGCAACAGGACATAGATAGCCTAGCAGAATGGGCAGACAGGCGGCAAATGGAATTTCATACAGAAAGGTGTGAGGTGATGCATTTTGGCAGAAGGGATGGGGAGAGATAATATAGCCATAATGACACAGTTCTAAAGAGTGTGCAGGAACAGAGGGACTTGGGGGTGCATGTGCATTGATCTTTGAAGGTGGCAGGACATATTGAAAGAGTGGTTAGTAAAGCATATGGGATATTGGGCTTCATAAATAAAGGCATTGGCTGGAATTTCATACCACCCCTTGAGAGTTTGATGTCTTGTCCAAACGAACGATCTTTATTACAAGCATGCAAGGAGAAGTCCTACTCGCATGAATGATCATAAGGGTTCTACTGGTACAATGTCTGAGCAGTCATTTTATACAGTTTACAGGAGGTTTATTTGATAAATTGTTTCTTTAATTACCTCATCTCCCACTTACTGTCTTCCCTAATCTCATACTGCCTTGGTTACATTATTCACCCCGTCAACCTTTTGATTAGGTTATTCATAGGATTCGAGTATCTCCCTTTTGGCCTCGTTACCTTCTGATTAGGTATTCATATAATTTGTGTGTCTAGCAGGCAAGCTTTCTCAAGTTACAGGAATCTAAGTTACGCCAAGTATCCCATGGTTCTCGATGCCAGTTTCCCCTACACCACCATTATGGAGACTCCAGCTGGTGCATGCTAAAGGGCACCTACAGATCTGTCAAGGCTCCTGAAGCACATGTTCAGCATGTTAGATCACACATCTAGTGTTCATATGGTTTTTATTGTAATGCTGTTGGGCTTCTTTGGTTGGGTTTCTGATGGATGTCTTCAGCCAAGTTTGAAGTGGATGTCCTTTATATCCTAACACCTACCCCTTAAATCTACTTGCAGGTCCAAAGACGTCAGCGAGCCTGGGCTGCTGTAGGACAAAAGCATCATAACAATTCCCCGTGTATCATGTGCACACTTGCAGATATAAGTTTTTTGTGGTCGTAAGCAGCTGCATGCCTCTGAAGTGGTTGGCGAATATTCCTGGTTGATCTGAGGATGCTGGATTGCTGGAGACGAAAATCCCCAGCACCTGCTCATTCTGACTGCTGTTGTTGCAGGCAAAGTTCACAAATTGGCAGCCCTCACAAACAACCCATCAGTCACCTGCCTTATGTATTTGTATGCTGCCGATTCTGAGAGCCTGGATATGTCTCCAGTAGATCCCTGAAAGGATCCGGAGGCTAATAAGTTGAGGGTGGTGGTGACTCTGACATACACTGGTAATATGTGGCTACCAGGTCGAACAGGGAATAGGTCTTCTTCTAGAAGTCTCCAGATGCCTGCCACCAGCTAATATGACATTCTGAGCCTCCTGAAACGCTGCTGTTTGGACATGCCTCTGCTCATCATCTGAAATCCAATCTAAGGCAGCCAACGCATCATCCATCCTTTTTTTTTAATTCATTCATGGGATGTGGGCATCATGGGCCAGGCCAGCATTTATTGCCCATCAGTAATTGCTCTTGAGAAGGTGGTGGTGAGCTGCCTTCTTGAACCGCTGCAGTCCATGTGAGGTAGGTACACCCACAGTGCTGTTAGGAAGGGAGTTCCAGGATTTTGACCCAGCAACAGTGAAGGAACGGTGATATAGTTCCGTCAGGATGGTGTGTGACTTGGACGGGAACTTGCAGGTGGTGATGTTCCCATGCATCTGCTGCCCTTGTCCTTCGAGGTGGTAGAGGTCGCGGGTTTGGAACTCTTTAAGGAGCCATGGTGCGTTGCTGGAGTGCATCTTGTAGATGGTACACACTGCTGCCACTGTGCATCGGTGATGGAGGGAGTGAATGTTTGTGGATGGTGTGCCAAGCAAGCGGGCTGCTTTGTCCCGGTTGGTGTCAAGCTTCTTGAGTGTTGTTGGAGCTGCACCCATCCAGGCAAGTGGAGAGTATTCCATCACACTCCTGACTTGTGCCTTGTAGATGGTGGACAGGCTTTGGGGAGTCAGGAGGTGAGTTACTTGCCGCAGGATTCCTAGCCTCTGACCTGCTCTTGCAGCCACGGTATTTATATGGCTACTCCAGTTCAGTTTCTGGTCAATGGTAGCCCCTAGGATGTTGATAGTGGGGGATTCAGCAATGATAATGCCATTGAATGTCAAGGGGAGATGGTTAGATTTTCTCTTGTTGGAGATGGTCATTGCCTGGCACTTGTGTGGCACAAATGTTACTTGCCACTTATCAGCCCAAGCCTGGATATTGTCCAGGTCTTGCTGCATTTCTGCATGGACTGCTTCAGTATTTGAGGAGTCGTGAATGGTGCTGAACATTGTGCAATCATCAGCAAACATTTCCACTTCTAACCTTATGATTGAAGGAAGGTCATTGATGAAGCAGCTGAAGATGGTTAGGCCTAGGACACTACCCTGGAACACCTGCGGTGATGTCCTGGAGCTCAGATGATTGACCTCCAACAAACACAACCATCTTCCTTTGCGCTAGGTATGACCAACCAGCATAGAGTTTTCCCCCTGATTCCCATTGACTCCAGTTTTGCTAGGGCTCCTTGATGCCATACTCGGTCAAATGCTGCTTTGATGTCAAGGGCAGTCACTCACGCCTCACCTCTTGAGTTCAGCTCCTTTGTCCATGTTTGAATCAAGGCTGTAATGAGGTCAGGAGCTGAGTGGCCCTGGTGGAACCCAAACTGGGTATCACTGAGCAAGTTATTGCTAAGCAAGTGCTGCTTGATGGCACTTTTGATGACACCTTCCATCACTTTACTGATGATTGAGAGTAGACTGATGGGGCAGTAATTGGCCAGGTTGGACTTGTCCTGCTTTTTGTGTACAGGACATACCTGGGCAATTTTCCACATTGCCAGGTAGATGCCAGTGTTGTAGCTATACTGGTACAGCTTGGCTAGGGGTGCGGCAAGTTCTGGAGCACAGATCTTCAGTAATATTGCCGGAATATTGTCAGGACCCATAGCCTTTGCAGTATCCAGTGCCTTCAGTCGTTTCTTGATATCACGCGGAGTGAATCGAATTGGCTGAAGACTGGCATCTGTGATGCTGGGGACTTCAGGAGGGGCCAAGATGGATCATCAACTTGGCACTTCTGGCTGAAGATTGTTGCAAATGCTTTTGCCTTATCTTTCACACTGATGTGCTGGGCTCCCCCGTCATTGAGGATGGTGATATTTGTGGAGCCTCCTCCTCCAGTTAGTTGTCTAATTGTCCACCACCATTCAAGACTGGATGTGGCAGGATTGCAGAGCTTAGATCTGATCCATTGGTTATGGGATCGCTTAGCTCTGTCTATTGCATGCTGCTTATGCAGTTTGGCATGCAAGTATTCCTGTGGTGTAGCTTCACCAGGTTGACACCTCATTTTGAGGTATGCCTGGTGCTGCTCCTGGCATGCCCTCCTGCACTCTTCATTGAACCAGGGTTGGTCTCCTGGCTTGATGGCAATGGTAGAGTGGGGGATATGCCGGGCCATGAGGTTACAGATTGTGGTTGAGTACAATTCTGCTGCTGCTGGTGGCCCACAGCACCTCATGGATGCCCAGTTTTGCATTGCTAGATCTGTTCGAAATCTATCCCATTTAGCACGGTGATAGTGCCACACAACACGATGGACGGCATCCTCAATGTGAAGGCGGGACTTCGTCTCCACAAGGACTGTGCAAGGACTCCTACCAATACAGTCGTGGACAGAAGCATCTGAAGCAGGCAGATTGGTGAAGTATGTTTTTCCCTCCTGTTGGTTCCCCCACCACCTGCTGCAGACCCAGTCTAGCAGCTATGTCCTTTAGGACTCGGCCAGCTCGATCAGTCGTGGTGCTACCGAGCCACTCTTGGTGATGGACATTGAAGTCCCCCACCCAGAGTACATTTTGTGCCCTTGCCACCCTCAGTGCTTCCTCCAAGTGGTGTTCAACATGGAGGAGTCATCAGCTGAGGGAGGGTGGTAGGTGGTAATCAGTAGGAGGTTACCTTGCCCATGTTTGACCTGATGCCATGAGACTTCATGGGGTCCAGAGTCGATGTTGAGGACTCCCAGGGCAACTCTCTCCCTACTGCAGACCACTGTCCCACCACCTCTGCTGGGTCTGTCCTGCCGGTGGACAGGACATACCCAGGGATAGTGATTACAGTGACTGGGACATTGTCTGTCAGGAATGATTCTGTGAGTATGACTATGTCAGGCTATTGCTTGACTAGTCTGTGGGACAGCTCTCCCAACTTTGGCACAAGCCCCCAGATGTTAGTAAGGAGGACTTTGCAGGGTCAACAGGGCTGGGTTTGCCATTGTCGTTTCTGGTGCCTAGGTCGATGCTGGGTGGTCCGTCCGGTTTCATTCCTTCTTATTGACTTCATAGTGGTTAGTTACAACTGAGTGGCTTGCTAGGCCATTTCAGAGGGCATGTAAGAGATTACCACATTGCTCTGGGTCTGGAGTCACATGTAGGCCAGACCAGGTGAGGACGGCAAATTTCCTTCCCTAAAGGACATTAGTGAACCATTAGTGAATCCTGCTGTGATTCGTAAAATCACCAACATGTAGAAAATAAACTTTCAGCAAAAGTACTGTGAGCAAACCCTTTTCCACTAGCATGTAAGAATGTACCTGTGAGTACTGAGTGTTTACTGCAGTAATTCCACATATTTGATCCAGCTCCCTCAATTGCCATTGTGATCTCACCTTGATTTCTCTGGCGAATTTCTAGAAGTCCAAGAAACCCATAGATACATTATTAATTTTGAAAGTGAGTGGAAATATTGCTCCAGTTGAGCACTTCACATATGTTAATAGGCAATCATCCTCTCTTGGTGGGGGGGATGGGGGGCGGTGGTGATTGCATGCAAGCAGTCTAACACGCTTGAGTTAAACACGGAAGTTGGTGGGTTGGAGCTGGCTTTCTGAAGTGCTCGCATTTTTGCTGATTTTAACCCCCTTTCCACACCCAAGCCAACCAACAGGACATTATTTAAATGGAAAGAGAATGCAGAATGTTGCAATGCAGAGGGATCTGGGTGTCCTTGTACGTGAATCACAGAAACTAAGCATGCAGGTACAGCAAGTAATTAGGAAGGCAAATGGAATGTTGGCCTTTATTGCAAGGGGAATGGAGTATAAAAGTAGGGAAGTCTTGCTATAACTGTGCAGGGCTCTGGTGAGACCGCACCTAGAGTACTGTGTGCAGATTTGGTCTCCTTATTTAAGAAGGAATATGTTTGCATTGGAAGGATTTCAGAGAAGGTTCACTAGGTTGATTCCTGGGATGAAGGGGTTGCCTTATGAGGAAAGATTAGCAGGTTGGGCCTATACTCATTGGAGTTTAGAAGAATGAGAGGTGATCTTATCGAAACATATAAGATTCTGAGGGGGCTTGACAGTGTAGATGCTGAGAGGATGTTTCCCCTCACGGGGGAATCTAGAACTAGGGGGCACCATTTAAAAATAAGGGGTCTCCCATTTAAGATGAATGAGGAGGAATTTCTTCTCTCAGAGGGTCAATAATCTTTGGAATTCTCTACCCCAGAGAGCAGTGAAGGCTCGGTCATTGAATATGTTTAAGGCAGATTTTTTAATCCACAATGGGGTCAAGGGTTATGGGGGGCAGACAGGAAAGTGGAGTTAAGGCCACAATCAGATCAGTCATGATCTTATTGAATGGCAGAGCAGGCTCGAGGGGCCAAATGGTTTACTTCTGCTGCTATTTCTTATGTTCTTACATTCTTATATTAACCTACTGTTCCAAGTTAAAATCCCCCCCCCTTTGACTTAAGGTCATAAGAAATCAGAGCAGGAGTAGGCCTTATGACCCCTGGAACCTGCTGTGCCATTCCATAAGATCATGACTGATCTTCAACATCAATTCCAATTTTCAATATCACCCAGTCCCCATATACCTGGATCCCTTTAATTTTCCAAAATTCTCTAGATTCGGGGAAGGTTCCATTCAGAGATCCGAGGTGGAACACTGGTGGCGAGGGGGGAGCAGGTCGGTTTTCAGGGCAGGAGGAGTGCGGAGTGGGTTCAAACATTTTTGATTGATCTAGGGGGTGGTGGGAAGAAGTAAAGTTCATAGTTTATGAAATTTTGCCGGGGAAGGTCAGGAGCACAAGGTAAGTTTTGTTTGGAGGGAGAGGGTAAGTAATAAATGTGATAGTCATTGAGGGGGGTGTGGGGGGGAGGGTGGTGGAAGAGGGTCAGGATAATGTTATTTAATTTTTTATACCTATGTTTCTTTAAAAATTTAAATCTTGAAAGGCTGGAAGACCTTTAAAAATGGCATTGGCGCCTGCGCAGTGGTGCCAGATTCTGTTGTTGGGGACGGACTGCTCGCCCCCACCACATCATCAGAGGGTGGGGGTGGGGTGGCGATCTGCTCTGGCAATGTAAATGAGCCACTGCATTTAATATCATGGCGGCTCCACGGAGTAAAGCCCGCGTGTGTGGGTGGCCATCTGTAAAATGCAGCCCCATTTTTAACCAATTTATTGGAGTTCTTCGAAGATGCAACATGTGCTGTGGATAAAGGGGAACCGGTGGATGTACTGTACTTAGATTTCCAGAAGGCATTTGATAAGGTGCCACATCAAATGTTATTGCGGAAAATAAAAGCTCATGGTGTAGGGGGTAACATATTGGTATGGATAGAAGATTAGCTAGTAACAGAAAACAGAGAGTAGGCATAAATGGGTCATTTTCTGATTGGCAAGATGTAACGACTGGTGTGCTGCAGGGATCAGTGATGGGGCCTCAACTTTTTACAATTTATATAAATGACTTGGATGAAGGGACCGAAGGTGTCATTGCTAAATTTGCTGATGACACAAAGATAGGTAGAAAAGTAAGTTGTGAAGAGGACATAAGGAGGCTACAAAGCAAAAAAGATATGTTAAGTGAGTGGGCAAAGATTGGGTAAATGGGGGATAATGTGGGAAAATGTAAAATTGTCCATTTTGGCAGGAAGAATAAAAAAGAAATGTACTATCTAAATGGTGAGAGATTGCAGAGCTCTGAGATGCCGAGGGATCTGGGCGTCCTAGTGAATGAATCACAAAACGTTGTTATGCAGGTACAGCACATAATTAGGAAAGCTAATAGAATGTTATCATTTATTGTGAGGGGAATTGAATACAAAAGTAGGGAGGTTAAGCTTCAGCTATACATTGCATTGGTAAGACCATATCTGGAGTACTGTGTACAGTATTGGTCTCTTTATTTAAGGAAGGATGTAAATGCGTTGGAAGCAGTTCAGAGAAGGTTTATTGGACCAATATCTGAAACGGGCGGGTTGTCTTATGAAGAAAGGTTGGAGAGGCTAGGCATGTATCTGCTGGAGTTTAAAAGAGTAAGATGTGACTTCTGAGGGGTCCTGACAAGATGGATGTGGAAAGGATGTTTCCTTTTGTGGGAGAATCTATAATTAGGGGGTCACTGTTTAAAAATAAGGGGTCATCCATTTAAGACAGAGATGAGGAGATATTTTTTCTCTCTGTTGGTCGTGAGTCTTTGGAACTCTCTTCCTCAAAAGGAGGTGGAAGCAGAGTCTTTGAATATTTTTAAGGCAGAGGTAGATAGATTCTTGATAAGCAAGGGGGTGAAATGTTATTGGGGGTAGGCGAGAATGTGGAGTTCAGGTTACAATCAGATCAGCCATGATCTTGTTGAATGGTGGAGCAGATTCGAGGGGCCGACTGGCCTACTCCTGCTCCTAATTCGTATGTTTGGTCAGTATCCAAAAAGCTATCGATCTCCACTTTGAATGTATTCAACAACTGAGCATCCACAGTCCTCTGTTGTAGACAATTTCACAAATTCACAACACTAAACCTTTGTTACACCCCATCTGGGCAAGCATATTCGTCCTTTGGTACAGATAACAAATCTGTACACAGTGCTGCAGGTATGGTCTCACCAAACCGCTTTACAATTGCAGCAAGACTTCCTGCCTCTTGTACTCCATCCCCCCTTGCAATAACGGCCATCATACCATTTGCCTTCCTAATTGCTTGCTATACCTCCACGTTAATTTTTGTGTGTTTCATGTTCAAGAACATTCAATTTCTTCAAAATACCAACTTTTATTAGTTTCTCACCATTTAAAACATTTTGTTTTTCTTATTCTTCCTACCAAAGCGAATAACCTCCCATTTCCACATATTGGGCTGAATTTTACCGGCCCCTTGATGATGCAGGTTGTGGCATTGGGGCCGATAAAATTCTGCGGGGAGAAGCCTGCCTTGACCCCCTCATATGAGGCCCACCTCATATTACCGGGGGGATCTCGGTGCGGCCCCCCCCCCACCGCTCAGTGACAGCACCCCAATTACCATATTCAAACGGTACTTACCTCTGCGGTTTATGCATCCCGCCACCTCTCAATGCACACTTCCGGATTTTACATTGAACGGGCGGCCGTCACGTGCCGTCCCGTTCACCATCAGAAAAGCCGGGGGTCATCGGAGGCAGAAGGTTTCGCTCCAGAAGATAAGTTCTGATATTCAGGGGTCTCACTCTGCATACTCGAAGGGAGGAGGGAGAGGGGGATAGACAGGGGTCTCAGATCTGCATTCTTAAAGGGAGGAGGGAGGGGGGATATTCAGGGGTCTCACTCTACAGGCATGGGGAGGATGGAGGTGGATATTCAGGGGTGACTTGGTCACAGACCTGAAAGTTAACTCTGTTTCTCTCTCCACAGTTGCTGCCTGACCTGCTAAGTTTCTCCAGCGCTGTCTGCTTTTTTGCCAGATTGACAGCAGCCCCACTCTTCGACAATGAGGTAAGCATTTCTTTGACAGCTGTCAGGAAGCAGGTGCTGGGGTGCTTTAAATAGGGTCTCAGCACCTGCTGCACAGCTGTCAAAAGGTCCCTCACCACGCCGGATGCCCTGCCTCTCCCTGCGTAATATGGGGGTGGCGGCACATCGCAGTGATGCAAATGAGCCCCCGCGCATAATATCGCGGCAGCTCGGCGGCAGCTGCTGAATGTGGGCTTGCCGCTGGGTTCAAAGGGCGCCGCGGCGGAGTGCGGCACCCGAATAAATTTCAGGCCATTATACTCCATTTCCCAGCTTCTTGCCCACTCATTGAACATATCTATATAACTATGCAGATTCTATGGAGTTGAAATTGATCTCAGGCAGTGGTGCAAAACTGGTGGTATCGGATCGTCTGCCCATTTTACGCAGAGCCTGATATTTAATTCCAATGACTGCAGATCCGATACTGCCGTTCTTGCACCACTGCCTGAGGTGAACTTCTGTCATTTTGTGTCCTCCTCACAACTTACATTTCCACCTAGCTTTGTATCATTAGCATTATATTTCGTCCCTTCATCTAAGTCATAACTATAGATTATCAATAGCTGAGGCCGGAGAACTAATCCTTGTGGCACTCCAGTACTAACAGCCCGCCAACCTGAAAATGACCCATTTATTCCTAATCTTTGATTTTGTCCTTTAACCAATCCTCCATCCATGTTAGTATACTACCCTAACCCCATGAGCCCCTATCTTGTACACCAACCTTTTGTGTGGCACCCTTTGAACAGCCAATTAGTTTGACAGTTAAAGTTACCACTGAGGTACTTTTAACCAAAATAACACTGGTACATTATGAAAACCATTATTTTAAAGGTAACTGAAATGTACAAGTTACATTTGTGAAATGTGCATTAAAGGAGACCTGTACAATAGCAGGTGGAAGAATTTTGAGATTTATCTCACTGAATAGATCAGTATCCATTGAAAAAGTCAGTGTAATAGCCTCTGCAGAAAAGCTCCTGCAGTCTACCGCTTATCTCTCACAGTTTATTTTTATTTCAGCTTTGAGATGTATTATATCCTTGAGATACACTCTACCCTATTGTTTAAATCTATTAGATTGAGTTTGTGGATGCTGCACTTATTCCATTATTAGCATGCTGCTTTTTTGACCATTTTCAGATGTCACAGAGGACAACAGCAACAGCTTGTATTTATATAGCGTGCTTAACATAGTAAAGGATCCCAAGGCACTTCACAGGAGCATGAGTAAACAAAATTTGACATTGAGCCACACAAGGACATATTAGTGGAAATGACCAAAAGCTTGTCAAAGAGTTAGGTTTTAAGGAGCATCTTAAAGGAGGAAAGAGAGGTGGAGAGGTTTTGGGAGGAAATTCCAGAACTTAGGGCCTTGGCGGCTGAAGGCATGGCCGCCGATGGTGGAGCAATTAAAATCGTGGATGCTCAAGAAGCCAGCATTGGAGGAACACAGATATTTCAGAGGGCTGTAGGGCTGGAAGAGATTAGAGAGATGGGGAGAGGCGAGAACACGGAGGGATGTGAAAACAACAATGCTTCATCAGGTTTTATTTAACTATGTTTCCCTGTATGTGTCACTATTTATAATCCAATATGCCTGTAAAATTTTGTGATGACATCTTGTGCACTGGGCATTATCACATGCTATAAGCTGCATATACAGTATTGTTAAGTAATGTTTCAAAACACTTTGAAGAGATTGTAATGCCCTTTAATGACCATCTGCAATAAGTGACCATTATATTAAATAAGTATTGGATTAAACACCTAAAGTGGCCCATCATTTGCTTTGTCCAATGATCAAGAATAAGCTGTTCTTAGAAGTAGCAATAAAGCCAATAATGTATCACTTACGTTGCAATCTGTACCCTCTGTTTTCCATTCATCTTGCCCATTCATACATATTTTTAATCTATCTTCCCTTCCTCTTTACAGTGCAACATTTCCTGAATAAATAGGACAGTTGGTAACAGAGTCCATCGCCTATACCAGTCGTTCCCTGAATAACTTGTTGCAGTTAGGAACTGACTTAAATTGGCCTCTGGATCATACAAATCAATTTTTTAGATATGGGCCCCTCCACCCACTGACCGAGTAACTAGGAATGGGAACTATCCACTTATTTACACATTCCCGCAGCCCTATTGAATAAATACAGGCACTACTACCAATAGCTGGAAACAAAATGAATGTATTGAATTTGATGAAGTGTCTTCTATAGAAAGTGACTGCCATTTTTAGCTTCTATGATAATGATGCCTAGTCATTATTACTTGCTCTCCTGAGGTTATTGGAAGAGATATGTGTAATCTGTGCATTTACACAAAGTGAAAAGGAATGCCCATCACAATACATTTCTGTACTACAAAGAACTGATTGTATCTTAATTTATGAGGAAGTGAATTGAGTAACACCATTTGCGTTGTTGGAACATTTCAAACCCTGTGTGGGCTAACCATTGAGTAAGAAATGTTATTGGCACAAGGTGTGTCAGATAGGAATGACAGCCCCAGCTTTTATACATTACAAAATAGATTGCTGCTGGCTTTTGAAGTTTAGTGGTTGCTGCTATTTTGTATGCAAATTATTAGAAACCATCATCATACAGTAAAGCTAATCCTTTGACACCCTGAAGTTGGTCTTTATGATTTTATTTGCTAAACACCACTGATGAAAAGAGCATTCACTTCTCTATTTTTCAAGAGCACAAACGGTGTAGCAACACATTTATAGAACACCACTGAGCCTGGGTTGTGAAACATTCCCATCAGATAAGAACGAAAATGTAACAGGTAAAAGTACACTGCTGGAACAGTTGCAATTTTTCAATAAATTTCTGATAAATCTTTATCCCCAAGCTTTAAAACCTGAAATTTGACAGAACTCCTGGCAGCTCCCAATTTTTCAATGGTCTATGTCAAAGAGTCTAGTGGAGGTGATGTAATATGTACCAAAACCATCAAATTTCAGATTTGCAGCATTTTTGGACATGTTTAACTCTTACTTACCATTATTTAAAAACTTTGCGTTGTTCACTTAGCTAAGTAACAAAATCATTCGGTGGTTCTAGTTACAATCACTTTATTCTCTAGTTTAGCATACAAAGCAATTTGCAGAATTACAGAATCGTTACAGCGCAGAGTGCTCTGAAAGAGCAACTCCCTCAGTTCCATTCCTTGCTTTCTACCCATAACCCTCCACATTCTTCCTTTTCATATAACAGTCTAATTCCCTTTTGAATGGTTCAATTGAACCTGCCTCCACCACGTTCTCAGGCAGCACATTCCAGACCTTAACCATTCACTGCGTGAAAAGGTTTTTCCTCATGTTACTTTGCTTCTCTTACCAAATACTTTAAATCTGTGCCCTCTCGTTCTCGATTCTTTCATGAGTGGGAACAGTTTCTCTCTATCTACTCTAACCAGACCCCTTATAATTTTGAATACCTCTATCAAATCACCTCTCAGCCTTCTCTTCTCCAAGGAAAACAGTCCTAACTTCTCCAATCTATCTTCATAACTGAAATTCCTCATCCCTAAAACCATTCTCGTGAATCTTTTCTGTACTCTCTCCAATGCCCTCATGTCTTTCCTCAAGTGCGGCGCCCAGAATCGGATGCAATACTCCAGCTGAGGCTGAACAAGTGTCTTATACAAGTTCAACATAACTTCCTTGCTCTTGTACTCTATGCCCCTATTAATAAAGCCCTGGATACTGTATGCTTTATTAACCGTTCTCTCAACCTGTCCTGCCACCTTAAATGACTTATGCACATATATACTTAGATCCCTCTGCTCTTGCACCCCGTTTAGAATTGTACTCTTTATTCTATATTGTCTCTCCATGTTCTTCCTACCAAAATTATCACTTCACATTTCTCTGCATTGAACTTCATCTACCACCTGTCTGCCCATTGCACCAACTTGACTATGTCCTTTTGAAGTTCTACACTATCCTCCTCACAGTTCACAATGCTTCCAAGATTCCTATCATTTGCAAACTTTGAAACGCTACTGCAAACCTTCCTCCAGCCCGAAAAACATCCATTAACCACTATTCTTTGTTTTTTGTCACTCAGCCAATTTTGTATTCATGTTGCTACCGTCCCTTTTATTCCATGAGCTACAGGTTTGCTCAAAAGTCTGTTGTGGAGCATTGTATCAAATGGCTTTTGAAAGTCCATGTACACCACATCAACAGCATTGCCGTCATCAACCGCCTCTGTTACCTCCTCAATTAATGCCTACAAGTTAGTTGAACATGATTTTCCCTTGAGAAATCCATGCTGGATTTCCTTAATTAACTCGCATTTGTCCATGTGACTATTGATTTTGTCCCGAATTATTTTTTCTAGACGTATTCCCACCAGCAAAGTTAAACTGACTGGCCTGTAGTTGCTGGGCTTGTATCCAGGAACATTTAACACCCAGTCCTGCCCGAGCAGTGTATATTAGCAGATATGGCATAATTAAATGTAGGTATGCATTCTTCACATTGTACCACCTGCACAAAATAAAAATGCTTATTCTGAAGTACTATTTTTCTTATCCAGCTAGGGTTTTTTTTCCTTCTGTCTCTTGATTGCTCCTTTTACTGCATTTGCCATATATGATAATCTCTAGCCTAATGCTTAGTATCTTGTCGTATTTGGCGTGCATCAGCATCCTACAACAATCACGTGATCACAGCTGTAGTTCCAGTTGTCCCTGCTGGTGTCTGGAACATTTTATATGGGGGACTTCAAGTTTCAGCCCTAAGTGCTTGCTTCAGTCTTGAGCATAGTGACTGTTGCTAGGCTAATCTTTAACTCTCCCTCTCTTTCTCTCTCTTTCATGTATCAACATCCCTTACATTTTTTTATTCTTTTTATTGGTTGGCTACATCTTAGTTTAGTTTACCCTCAGTGCCCCTGCTATCTCTTTGCCTCTCCTTATATTTTTTGTATCCTTTATTGATTTCCTCAGAAATGATCAGAATTACGAGTGCACCAATCCTGTCTGAAATAATCTAACAGACGGTTGTAATTCCTCCCATCATTCATGATTTCCTAGTTTCTTGACAGCTTGTTCTAGTTACTTCTTATCTTGCACCATGTGAATGGTATGTTCTTTGTGAGGTTCTCATTCTGTAGATTATGGATTTAAGAGTGAGGGATAAAAGGGGTATATAATATTCAATATGTAGGATTGCTTGAATCACCTCATTCTCCAAAGGTGGGTCATATTATGATGGTATACCGGCACCAATGTTTTTTCACCAATTTTGTTTTTTTCCAGTTGGAAACACACAGATTTGGTATTCCAGAATAGGGCATCTCGTTAATCCAACAGTCAGAAAAGCAGTTATGGTGGTCACAAAATAGGCTTGTAGGCTAAATTAGTCAATCCCTCTTCCAAGAGTCTTTTAGGGCCCGATTTTAACTCATTCAAAACCCATTCAATTACTCGGGCTTTTGGACTCATCTTACAATTGGGTGATTCCTGATCAATTGTGAATCCGCAGATTGGAGTGGTGTGTTGTCATACTCCATTGCACCTACAAACCCAAATGATCACTTTTAGGGTGCAGCACTCTGTGTTCGGGTGTTATCCATTTTCTACTGTTTTTTATCAGATGATGTGGGTGTTGTTTATGTATCTGGTTTTGCCCAGTCTTCAATCATTCTGATAGATTCTACTTGGTACCCTTTCCAAGGCTGACTCCCATTCTTTGCTAACAAGGGTAGTGCCAATACAATGGTATGATATCCTCATTCCTGTCTTCATCCCAGGGGCCAAAAATTCCATTGCTCTCAAAATGTAAATTGCTACATACTATATTTCCTGATTCAATTACTTCTAGTCCATTAACATTTAGGTTCTTTTGTTGGGTTGGCCAGGAAGAGTTCTTTTTGTGAGGTGGCATGTCCTTTTGGTTTCAGTTAGTTTTATATGTGCAGGAAAGATCATGCCTTCAGTCCTTCCCCCATTATCACAACACATGTCTTCTCTCCCCTTTTCTTTATGTCGCTGCCACATCCATGACCAATTTAATGTTTGGGGCAGAGTACATCCATCCCACTGGGTTCGGGGAGTTTTCCTAATATCCCGCATATGGAACTCCCAATCTTCCCAGGGAGCCTGCATTTGGGTTCTTTCCCCAATGCCACCTCAATGTCTAATTTGTCTGAGCAATATTTTCCTAAATACATTTCAACTGTAGCCAAATCCTTATTCCACACATTTTTCTTTCTGCCCATTGTAAATATGGCATTTGCCTTTTCTTTCACCCTTATGCCATTCCACAAGCAGTTTGTAATTGCTTAGGAACTCTCATCCTTATACTGATACATTTATATCCCATTATTATGGGGCTGAAATTTAGACTAATGTAACTTAGTCCTGTTTTGGTGTGATTCCTTATCCACAGCACTTCTTTTCCAGTTCCCTCTTGACTCATCTGATTCTATCTAGTAAAAGGCAACAGCGTTGGGGCTAGTACATGTGCATTCAAGACATACTTTTGGTTCTTGTTCAACTTTGTAGTCTCGTTGTGCATAATGGCAGGTTGACTGTTCCATGCCAACCCCTACAGATTTGTATTGGATGTGTTGGATGTGCAATTTTCAATTGTCAGCCTGCCATGAGTTCAAACGGGCTGTGGCCTTTAGGGCTTACTGGTGTGGTGCGGATGGCCATCAAAACATCAGGAGAAGCAGAAACCTAATCAATGCTGATCTTAATCAGATCATTGGTTCCCTGCATGACAGTTTTCTTTAGCCCTGCTTTTAGAGTGTGATTAAAGTTTTCCACTATTCCATTAGACTGTGAGTAGTAGGGGATGTGGAAATGTTATTCCACACCAATGAGGCGGCACAAGTGTTCCATCACTTCTGCTGTACAATGTGAGCCATTATCTCTTTCTATCCTTTTTGGAAGACCCCACCTGGTAAACAATTGCTCCCACAAAGTCTTAGACTGCATCATTTTTACAGGTTGGAAAATCTTTGATCCACCGAGTTAACATTTTGATAGCAACTAAGACAAACTACCACTTTTGCTGTGGGTATTGAGCACATACAATCAATCTGAAATGTTTCCCATGGACCATTATTCAGGTGGAAGGTACCCATTGGGACCTATTGCTTGGCTGGGGCCAGATTCATTTGGGTACAAATGAAAAACAAGGCTAGGTGATGCTGACCATCCCAGTACATCAGTAACAACTGTGCAACATATCCATAACCCAAGAAATGGAGACATGCCCCCCCCCCCCCCCCCCATTTGATGCATATACAGAATCAGTTCCTTTCTGTGACAGACAGGGGTGACCCATATCTAGTTAGGACCATTCTCATGGTGCAAAACCTCTTCATGTAGACAAGTGAGTCCTTATTCACTGGGAAGGTGAGATGGAAGATCCTTCCTGTGATGTATTTTCTACATTTTCTATGTACAGCTTTTTGGTGTTGATATCCTGACAGGTTTTCAAATCGGCTATGACCAGAGCCTGTTCTATGGTGAGTGATTTCCATGGAACCCTTTTTATTGCTGCTACCCTGGTAAATTCATCAGCCATATTATTATGGCTGCCTTCTTGGCTAATTCCCTGCTGCTGATGGGCTTTCACCTTACAAATGGCACTTTGCCCTGGTCACTCACTGGCAATATCCCAAGTCATTTGGGAGTTTCAAATGATGCCAACTGGTTTCACCTTCCGCAGTGCAGAAGCATGCTTTTGCCAGATGGGTAAATATTTGGTGAGGGAAGTGCACACGGGTAAATTGTTAGAGTATATGGTGATCTTCCCTGTAATGGCCTGGTGAACTACAACTACAACAATAATTTTAGCCTTTGGGTTGTAATGTTGAGGTGACATTTAATGAGGACACATTGATTGTCCTGTGGCATCCAGTATGCAGTGACTATATGGTGTTGTCCCTGGTCATAGAACCTGGAACCATCTCCATAGACACCAGTGGAGACCAAGAATGGTACAATTTTAATAGGTCCACTGGATATGACCTCTTCCACTTTATAGACATGGGGTGCTCACTTGTACCGTAATTTAAGAGCCAACTAGCAGTTGCGAAAGTGTCGGACTATAATTTCTTTACTGCCCAATTACAGGACCTATCTTCACCATCGCATTGGGGACACCCTTTTCACTTGGCCCTTCACTAGTAATGCCACTGGGCTGTGAGGGATATGGAGGATTAATTGATTAAACCTTACTAAGTACTCTGTGTGCTTCACTAACCAATGGACTCCTACATCTGCTAAGTATTTTAGTCATACAATCCCAACACAGTGGTGAGTGTGCATGAAAAGTATCCTACTGAGATGCACCTTCTGTGCACCTCTTGCATTACTATGGCAGATATACATTCTTACGATACTGCAGCTTCCATAATGAAGGGATCAGAGGAACTCCGCAAGGCTGCAGCTCATATGAATGTTTTGTATGCTAATCTACTTTTTCTCCTATGGGCCACCTGAGCTGGTTGCTGCACCTCAACATGAGCCACTTGAGATTGCATTGGCTCTTGTCTCTCATCTCAGGGCACCTGAGATGGACCTGTTGCAGGCTGCATCTCTTGTCAGCCTTGCTATGTCTCCTCTTTGACACATGTTTGGACATCTGAAGGAGTTGGTGGAGAATGCATATGTGCTTCTAACTTGAGACATTAAAGCATCATGTGATTTAATTCATACCATGTCACTAATATTGGGCTCTGGCTCTGCTGGGTTACAAATCACTGGGAGAGCAGACTAGACTGTTTGTAATTCACTCATTGAAGCCCTGAAGATGGATTATTATAAGGCTTAGAAGCCACATAGCACAGTGTTCTCTAATTTGTCATGTCAGGCTTTAGTGGCAGCAGGTTGAGCATTCATTCCAGAAGCTAAGAATGCCTTTGATTCTACTGGCAGCATCCAGATAGGCCTAGAGCTGCCACATCCAGGATAGGCTTATATCCATCATGGTGACACAGTGATGGGCAGAAGACCCTCAATTCACACCCAAGTTCTTGAAATGAAAAGATGTGTACAAACTGCCTTACTGCCTACTCTGCCACTAACTCCTCCCAAATGTAAAATGACAGATATACTAGCAGCAGCTAGTTGCTGCTAGCATAATAAAAATTGTGGAGTCATCACTCTTGACATGCATTAGGAGATTTACAGTGGAGCAATAGTAAAATATGTCACTGGTACTATTCAACAATAAGCTAATTGTACGTGTATGCAAGACGGATATGTAATTTCTGAAGCAATGCTTCCAATCAAAATCTTTCCAGTTATGGGCTGTAATACAGTGTTGGAAGTCAGATGGCTTTACAGATGGCTCTTATCCAACTGCTATGGTTTGCACACTGAATTAAACCATCAGTTATATTACAGCCATCTGCTGTTCTGTAAGTCCAGGACAGCACATTAAACATACATGGTTTGTGTTCCAAGGTGACTAATGCTAACAATGTTCATCACCTAATTTTATTGGCAAGCAAGGTCTGCTAAATATTTAAATTTATGAGTCTGTAGTTTTAGGATCATAGGGACTTGTTATACTGCCTAGAAAAGTACAGAAAAGTTATTTTCAGTGGAATTATGCAGGCTTGAATACCTTGTCGTACAGTTTGCTGTTAATTACAACTATAGGGCCCATGTGGTTAGACTACTGCTAAGCCTTTCTGTTAGTTAAGTTAGAAAGGAAAAACAAATACACCAGTCTCCAGAGACAAGTTGGTGCAATGATCTAAGAGCAGACTTGATGAACTTTACCCATGAGTCTCAATTTTCCATTTGCAAAGAATCCTGTTCAAATATACTAATGACAGTCTGCTCCCAACATCAGTTTTCTGTGTATAGGCTGAACAAAGTTAGGAATCAAGTGAAATAAAACATGACCTCACTTGAAAATGAAATAATGTAAACCAAGCATTGAAACAGTAACAGGGTGGTGGAGCAGGGTATCATTTCCTTCCTGTCAGTTTTCAAATGTTTGTAGGAATCAAAAAGCTGGGAGAAAACAAAAATTAAAAATCAATACCATTTGTAACACAGAATTTAATGAATTAATCGTATTGTCATGGCACCTTATACAAAATCAACCTATACTTTTACTGGCTAATTCACTTCTGCAACATATTAATCCCAAGATTTATTTACATTACAGTAAAGCACTTCTGATGATTCACTGCAAAATGTGTTGTCTAAAGTGGGACTGAGCCACGCAGAAAGGTGCCAGATTTGATCCTATAATGCGTTGAATTAGTTGACCTCAGTAAATGCTACAGAAGTTATGTGTCCCCTTAAAAAACAATCAGCAATCACTTTATGTGAATCCCTGAACATGCAACATTAGACTACCTTGTGTTGGCTTGTGCTTGGTGTTTTTACCTTGCCAATTTTAATAGACTACGGGCCAAACACATTGGCAAGGCAACAACCCTGCTCAATCCAGATCAGTTAGTTGTCTTTCACAAATCACTCCAGTTATGTCAGATAGTGAGCCCATGCAGGCAGGCTTTGCATTAAAGTCCATGGTGACTACAGTTGCACTGACCCAGCATAAGGTAGTACAGGACCATTCCCATCCCTTGGGGCAGATATTGATGCCTAGCAGTCATCTTACTTTCTCCTCCCACTGGTGTTACACCTATACACCTGCAGGACATGGTGTGAAAGCTGAGGATTTGTGCCACACCACTTTCACAAAAGGGAAGCATTGAGGCATAACGCAATTAACAAATTTGCACCTTACACTGTTAGGGTGATCAAAATTTGGGTTTTCTGATACTCTGGGCTGAATTTTTCAGCCCTGATAGAGGCGGGCACAGAGGTGCGTGGAATTAGGAGTGTCAGCCTTGGCTCAGTGATAACACTCTCTCCTCTGAGTCAGGAGATGTGGGTTCAAGACCCAGTCCAGGAATTAGGCATGTAATGCTTTATGTTCGTATCAAGGGAATCAAAGGTTATCGGGGGTAGATGGGAGTGTGGAATTCGAGACACAAACAAATCAGTCATGATCTTATTGAATGGTGGAGCAGGCTTGAGGGGCCGAATGGCCTACTTCTGCTCCCAATTCGTATGTTCAAATTCCTTGCTGCAAGCGACAGGTAGTCAATTGACCTGGTTAATAGCCTATTAAAGCCTATTGTTGGAAGCCGATTGGAATTTTCCAGACAAACTCCAGGTCCCTGGAGGTGTCAGGGAACAGGGCAGCTGCCTGGAAGTGGCCTCCTGGCAGCAGACCAGGGGGGCTAATTCTCCAGGCAGGCTTAGAGGCACTCTCTGCATGTCTGGCTTCAGCCTGGCTGTTAAGGGTTTTTTAAATTTCAAATTTTAAAACGTTGTAGAGAGGGTGCCTCCATCTTGGGCCGTCCATTCCCTCATTTACCTTGAAGGGCCAGTCTCTGCTTCTTCGGTGCTGAAGGACCTCCTATTGGCCCTCCAGTTTCGAGAGCCTGCCTTCTGTCCTTAATTGGATGGCAAGCCCACCTCTTGCCATTAATTTGCCAATTAGGGGAAAATCACAGATGAGTGATTGGTCCCCACACAGTTCAGGTTTCTGACCCCCATTTGAACCAGATAGCAGAATCCTGAAGCTGCAAGGAAAATCCTGCTGTCTAATATGTTGTCAGAGTTCATTTAGGATGAGACAGAATAAGATAGTTGTGCAAAAATGCAATGGTGTTCATGGGTGTTGATATATGACTGAGAGCAATGGCTGGGATCTAATTTTTTTACCAGGATATTCAGTGTATGTGCAGATGACTGACATTGCATGAGATGGACTTTTAACTAAAGGTATTATTTTCTTCCTATCTTGACTCTATCTTTTCTCCGCTGGTCCAGTCTCTTCCCACCTACATCTGTGACTCTTCTGACGCCCTACGTCATTTTGACAATTTCCAGTTTCCTGGTCCCAACCGCCTCCTCTTCACTATGGACGTCCAATCGCTCTACACCTCCATCCCCCACCAGGATGGTTTGAGGGCTCTCCGCTTCTTCCTGGAACAGAGGCCCAACCAGTCCCCATCCACCACCACCCTCCTCCGCCTGGCTGAACTTGTTCTCACATTGAACAACTTCTCCTTCAACTCCACGCACTTCCTTCAAGTAAAAGGTGTTGCTATGGGTACCCGCATGAGTCCTAGTTATGCCTGTCTTTTTGTGGGATATGTCGAGCATTCTTTGTTCCAGTCCTACTCAGGCCCCCTCCCCCAACTCTTTTTCCGGTACATTGATGACTGTATCGGTGCCGTTTCCTGTTCCCGCCCCGAACTAGAAAACTTTATCAACGTTGCTTCCAATTTCCACCCTTCTCTCACCTTTACATGGTCCATCTCTGACACTTCCCTTCCCTTCCTCGACTTCTCTGTCTCCATCTCTGGGGATAGGTTGTCTACCAATATCCATTATAAGCCCACCGACTCCCACAGCTACCTCGACTACACTTCTTCACACCCTACCTCCTGTAAGGACTCCATTCCATTCTCCCAGTTTCTCCGTCTCCGACGCATCTGCTCTGATGATGCTACCTTCCATGACGGTGCTTCTGATATGACCTCCTTTTTCCTCAACCGAGGATTTCCCCCCACTGTGGTTGACAGGGCCCTCAACCGTGTCCGACCCATTCCCCGCACCTCTACCCTCACCCCTTCCCCTCCCTCCCAGAACCGTGACAGAGTTCCCCTTGTCCTCACTTTTCATCCCACCAGCCTCCATATCCAAAGGATCATCCTCCGCCATTTTCGCCACCTCCAGCGTGATGCCACTACCAGTCGCATCTTCCCCTACCTTCCCCTGTCAGCATTCCGAAGGGATCGTTCCCTCCGCGACACCCTGGTCCACTCCTCCATTACCCCCACCACCTCGTCCCCGTCCCAGGGCACCTTCCCCTGCAATCGCAGGAGGTGTAATACCTGCCCATTTACCTCCTCTCTCCTCACTATCCCAGGCCCCAAACACTCCTTTCAGGTGAAGCAGCGATTTACTTGTACTTCTTTCAATGTAGTATACTGTATTCGCTGCTCACAGTGTGGTCTCCTCTACATTGGGGAGACCAAGCGCAGACTGGGTGACCGCTTTGCGGAACATCTCCGCTCAGTCCGCAAGCAGGACCCTGAGCTACCGGTTGCTTGCCATTTCAACACTCCCCCCTGCTCTCATGCTCACATCTCTGTCCTGGGATTGCTGCAGTGTTCCAGTGAACATCAACGCAAGCTCGAGGAACAGCATCTCAACTACCGATTAGGCACACTGCAGCCTGCCGGACTGAACATTGAGTTCAATAATTTCAGAGCATGACAGCCCCCCATTTTACTTTCATTTTTAGTTAGTTTTTCTTCCTTTTTTCTTTTTTTACATTCTTTTTTACATTTTTTACAATCCTTTTTTTTGCATTTATTTCATTTCATCTTAGTTTGTTCAGTTTGCTTACCCACTGTTTTTTTCAGGTTTGCACTTGCTGCTGTTCAATAATCAGTGTATTTACACCTAATCTGTACTAATGCTTTGTCTTTCAACACACCATTAACATATTGTTTGCCTTTGCTCCGTGACCTTTTGGTCAGCTATGTGGCCTGGTCCAATCTGCACCTTCTCCTTTGTTATCTCTTGCCCCACCCCCACCTCACTTGCTTATAATCTGTGACTTTTCTAATATTAGTCAGTTCCGAAGAAGGGTCACTGACCCGAAACGTTAACTCTGCTTCTCTTTCCACAGATGCTGCCAGACCTGCTGAGTGGTTCCAGCATTTCTTGTCTTTATATATGAACTTTTATCTTCATGTCCTGCTCCACCAAAAACCCGTGTCACAGATTATGGCTCATTGTACCTTCAACTCTTATCCATTGCCTTCTCAAAAGTTTCATAAGCCAGAGTTCTGGTAGAATAGCCTTGGTCCCCAAACACCTATTCATCTGGTCATCCTGGCATTTCAAATAATGGCAGTACTATTTGTCAAGAAATAAAGGTCACGCAGCTACCAGTGTAGGGGCCATTAAATTGAGCAGTTTGGAGGCGGCCTGTCAAGGGCACTGGGGCAACAGACCCACATCCCAAAAAATGCAGCTCCGATTTCACTCCATTGACTCTACTATAACCCAGAATTTCCCCCGTCACATGAAGATTGAGGTGAAAGGACATGTCTATAGTCTCCATTATTTCCCTATGTGTGTGTGTTGAATTCCTGCCCTCAGGAAGTATCTGGCTCAGTGAGTAGTGCTGTCACCTCTGAGTCAGTAGGTCCAGAGCATTATTGAGCAAAATAATTTAGGCTGACACACAGTGCAGTACTGAGGTAATGTTTCACTGTCAGAGGTGTAGTATTTCAAAAGAGATCTTAAACCAATGCCCACCTGCCCTTTCAGGTGTGCATAAACAATGCCAGGGTATTGTTTGATGTACAGGGGAGCTGATTGTCCATGCAAATGATTTAGCTGACTTTCACAAATAATGCATCAGTCATCTGATGTATAACCGTGCAGACAGCAGACTGACAAATACGGGTGATGTCCCCAGTGGGTGTCTAGAAGGACCGTGAAATTAAGGATTGTGCTCATATTCACTGCCAGTGGACATGTAATGTTTATATTGAAATGAGGCTGCAGGGCAGCTTCAAGCATATGACATAATACTGTGGTGCGGAAGAGACAGTTGCCCATCTCCTTCTGGAATGTGCATTTGCAAAGCAGGTGTGGAAAGAGATGCAGTGGTTTTTGTCGAGCTTCATCCCAAGCAGCTCTGTAACACAGGAGTCTGTGCTCTACAGGCTGTTCCCAGGGACGCACACCGAGATAAACATCAACTGCTGCTGGAGGACTATCAATTTGGTGAAAGGCGCCCTTTGGTCTGCCCGAAACCTGCTGGTCTTCCAGCGCAAAGAGTTGTCCATGACCGAATGTTGCAGACTGGCACATTCCAAGGTCCAGGACTACATGCTGAGGGACGCACTAAAGCTTGGGGCAGCCGCAGCAAAGGCCCAATGGGGAAAGACCACTGTGAAAGACCACCAACCTGAATTGAGGGACTGGATCTATGGAAAACCCCTCGAACTGTATCGGGAAAATTTTCATTTGCTGTAAAATGTATATGGCATAAAAAATGAAATGGAAGGGTTGTGAGGCAACTCACTCCTGTATTGAAGGAAACTGACCTCCTTTGCACTGTTTGTATTTTTTGACTTGGTGCTGTTTGGAACTGTTTTGTAATGTATTTTTTTACAGATTTTTATGAATAAAGTATATTTTGGAAAAAAAAGACATAATACTTTTACAGCGTTTCTGGTGAAGTGCAGCCTCCTGAAGCAGTATTGCTCACACATACTGACATATGATTGTCTCAGTCAATACATGCAGCTTGGACGGTAGTTAATGATGTAAATTGCATCTGCCTCATAGCCTCAACTGCAACTGCCATATAAACTAACTTGCTGGCCATCGTCTTTCTCTTGTCTTTTTCTTTCTGTAGGAAATTTAAATACAATGGGATTGCCAGAGTCAATGGGCGAGATTTCAATTCTGGGATCAGGACCCCATTGTCACATTCATATGTGGCTCCCGATCCCAGCACTTCGTCAGCAACACACATGCATTGCAATTTTACTTTGGCAAACCAGTTAATTGGCCCTTCAGTGCCCAATTAGCAGTGGCAGGCGCAGAAAGGATGTGGGACATGGGGAACAGTAGGCCCGATTTAAAGGACAAGCAGCAGCCATTGCTGTCGTTTCCGATCATTTCCTTGATGGAAGGAGGAGTTGAGTAGAGAGCAGCAGGTAGGGAGGCCCTCCCTCCCTCCACCCCACCCCCACACGAATGCCAGGGTTTCCTCCTGTTTTTCTGACGCCTCACTTGAGGTGCTGCTGGAGGCACACGGAGAAATATCCTTTTCCTGCCAGTGGCATAAGAAAGCCTGCAAGGCTAACCAAGAAGGCATGACTGAAGGTGGCTCATGAGGTCAGCAGCAGAGGAATGGTGAGGAGGAACTGGGTCCAGTGCAGGAAACATTTCAATAACCTGCTTAGGTCTGGCAAGGTGAGTCTTAAGATAAACCCAAATGGCATGTCTCCTGGTCAGCAGTCACCAGGGTGCAAAAGTGAGGGGCATCCTGAGGTCGTATAGGGTCCTCCTGACCATAGGGGAGATGTGTGCTCAGCAGCATTGATGACCCATAAGCATGGTTCATAATCCGAGCGCTATTGGACAGTAGGCTCCAGGAAAATCTGCAACATCCAATGCTGCAATTGGTGAGGGGGAGAGGCACTGCATCTTTCTTCACCTCGCAGGCCAAATGGAAGAACAACGCAAGCGAGAGCGAGAGGGCACGCTTGGACGATGGGGTTAGCCAGTTCGCATCACTGATGCATTTCAAGGAGTTGGCCCTTGATCTGGTTTGAGTGGCAAGCCACCAGGATGTTGGAGACGGAGGAATGGGTATCCAACATAGACAGGGTGAAAAGATCTCAACATTCCCAGGTTCAGCAAATGCATGACAATCCTCCTCATGCAATGAGCTGTCAATGCACAAGCTGTCATCTCACTATTTCAAACAGCAGAATGAACACCTTCTTTTATGTCTCCCACAGGGTCAGCTGCAGACAGGAAGTAGTTGAGACAACACCAATCAGTTCTTGAGGAATGAGAGGAGGAAGAGACCTCAGAGCCTGCACCGTCACATCTTTCTTGTCCACCCTCCACCAGTGCAGACACTCGCACCTCATTGGGTCCTCACATGATAGTAGAAACTATGGCACAAAGTGAAGCACACATCACTTCAGAGCAGGAGGAGACAGGAGAGGCAGAGTCGGCTGTGGACAGAATCCCTTGGAAGATGGAGGTCATGAGCAGCACTGCTCATTAGGGTAGAGTTGCAGTGTCTCAGGAGTCACAAAACAGTCAGCTCTACCTTGAGTACTGGCGTGAGCTGTGTGCGCACATGTTGGAGTTACCTGAGGCTCTCAAGAGTCATGGGATGAGAATGGAGGAGTCCATTCATCTCATGTGCTCCACAATGACTCAGTGTTTTGAGCGCATGAGCTCCTCCATTGAGAGAGTGGCCAACCTCATGGAGAGCCATGTGCAACATCACTCAGAGTGGATGCAGGAACAGTGCACTGATGCATAGAATGCATGCTGCAGTCTGTAGCATTGTGCCATTTGTGCTACTAACCAGTGAAAGAAGTATGGAGTGAATGCCAGCTGCACTGCAGCTGGTGGTTCCCTCCAGCGATCAAGGATACCATGAAAGGAATGAGGTGGTGACAAATGAAGGGGCCACCCCTCATGGGGCTCCGTCATCATCATCCGCCAACACGGTGCCTCCAAAGGATGAAGCGTCTGTAGAGTCAAGTCCTGTTACAGAGGCTGCCCCTGCAGTGCTGCCAATGCAGCAGCCTTTGGAGGTGCCCTTCCCTCCTCACCCCGGCACCTCCATGACGAGGCCAACCGCCACAGACAGAGTCCAAGCCAGGCACTAGTGAACAGTCTGCCTCAACCCTATCCTCAGCCACAGGGGAGCAATGCATAAGAGTGGCCGAGAGAACAGGCCACCGCGTTGGTAACATCGCCTTATGGGTCACTTAGGTGTTTCTGTTGTATGTGACATTAAACTGCAATGTGATAAAGCACTGGGCATGTTGCCGCACTAAGGCAGATGTGTGTGTTTACATTTCATCATGGCGAAAGGTAGGAAAATGGAAAACAAGGGTTAGCAGAGAAAGGAGCATGGCTGGCAGCATCTGTGAAAAGAGAAGCAGAGTTAACGTTTCGGGTCAGTGACCCTTCTTCACAGGGTCTGCTTCTCTTTTCACAGATGCTGCCAGACCTGCTGAGTGGTTCCAGCATTTCTTGTTTTTATTTCAGATTTCCAGCATCCGCAGTATTTTGCTTTTATATTAGAGAAAGGAGCATGTTGGGGAAGAATGTGACAGATAAAGACTGTAAGATCTGATTTGGGAGTCAACCAAAAAGGGGGTCAATAAGCAGTTTTAAATGTGTTTATTAAGAAGTAGCAGTTTAAATATGATGATGCATAAGTTAAATAGACAGAAAAGATGATAAGACGAACAAGTTGAACGATTTACCAATCACAGGTTGTGCGGTGGCACAAAACGGTGGTGACAGTCATCCTGAAATGTTGGTGGTCTCTTTGGTCCTCAGGATCCTTATTCATCTTGAGCTAAACAACACGTTAGACAGAAGCCAGCATAGACTCCACTTTGGAAAGTGCTCCTTCTCTACTTCTGTCCGAAGATTTTGAAGACTTTCCGTCCTAGCACCTGTTTATATACTTTATTTCCAGGGGTTGGTGGGTGTCCCATGTCAATCACTTGTTTGACTCCAATTGCCCGACCACTGAGGGACAGGTACTAAAAGTAAATACCTCCCATGCCCATCACTCTGCCCCTGAAGTCATCTTGTGGCTTATTGATTGCTAGGTACCGTTTGTAAACTTCTGCCAGACACTTGTGTAGAGACGGTACAAGTTTCCATCTTATCAACTTTAGGAATATCTTGTTTCCGAGCCTGTGATAGAGTTATGTCCTTGACAGAGGTAACAGGCCTATGCTGTCCTGTGTCTGTTAGCCCAGCAGACTGCTCGAGAATCTTTCCTGATAAGAGAGAGAGAGCAAGTTATTTCTATAATATTCAATTAATTGTCTTAAGATTTTATAAGGTTATTAGGCTGCTATTTCTTACAAGACTCTTTAGCCTTGCGGTGTTTGTGCTATTGCAAGGTTGCTGACTTTTGTTCTTAACAGATGCTTGCTCTCTCTCAGATGAAGGAGAATCTCTTCTCTAAATGTCCTGCAGACTGAACATCACTTGGGTGAAATGTGTCTGGATCAAAGTGGCTCTAGCATCCCTGCCATCTTGATAAGTGCTCTGTTCCTGAGTCTATCACAGCGACATCCCTTCAAAGCATGGGGACCATTTTCCAGTTCTGCTTCAGCCTCCTCCTCATCCTTTTCTTCCTCTTCATCTGCCTCATTCTCTTCCTCCTCCGAGGAGCTGTGTCTTCCAGTGTTTCTCCCTTTTTAAGGTCCACACTTCTCTGGTGGGCCATGTTATGGAGTGCACAGCAGACCACCACAATGTTCAAGACCCTTGAGGGAATGTACTGGAGGACGCCACCTGACCAGTCAAGGCACCTGAACCTCATCTTCACGAGGCTAATGGCTGCTCATTGATGACTTATGCTCAGGTGGTGTCAGTTGTAGTGTCTCTCAGCCTCTGTGCCAGAATCATCAGCCACCCTTCAATGAATAAACCTTATCCACTAACAACCATCCACAGATTTCTGATGGCTCCATGAAAGCTGCAGCACCTGTGATTGCCGGAGGATGAAGGCGTCATGGCAGCTTCCAGTATAGCCTACACACACCTGCATAAAGTGCTTGCTTTGGTCACACACCAGCTGGACATTTAGGGAGTGGAATCCCTTCCTGTTAAGGAATCTTCCTGGCTGGTCAGTCAGTGCCTTGATGGCCACATGGGTGCAATCGATGATCCCCCTGCACCGAGAGAATCTGGCGATGGAGGAAAGTCCCACTACTCTTTTAGCTTGAGTGCTGATATCTGCCTTGAATTTAATGTGATCTCCACCCTCTTGAACACAGCATCTATTACCTCCATGATGCAATGATGTACTGCTGCCTGGGAGATGCCACCAATGTCTTTGCTGCTGCTTGGAAGGAGCTGGTTGCAATAAAGTGCAAGAACACTAACTTTTACAGTCACGGAAAGGCCATGGCAATGGTTCCTGTGAATCCTTGATGACCCTCAATGAGGGCACACAGGACAGCAAATGTCTCTTTGGACAGGCGCAGCCTTCTGCAGCAATGATTCTCCGACTTGTCCAGGTAGCTTCTCCTTTGTCTGTAGTCCTTCTGCTGAGAGTATCGCCTTTGTTACCTTCCTGCCTCTCATTCCTGACCCCTGCACCCCTTTGACCAGCAGTCTGCCTCTTCTCCTGCTCTTTCCTTTCAATTGGAATGTGCAGATGTGAGACCCAAAAACAGAAGGGCCCATCCCCCCTCCCCTCCAAAGTCACGCCCACAAAATGCCCTGACGAGAGTGAAGAGATATTACATAACTCTCCTGACTCTATATAACGAGATGCCTGTGAATGAGTGCCTTTTCTCAGCCTTCCATTTTTAATGGTGCCTCTTGCTGCTGTTGCACCATTCCAACTTGCTCCCCGCTGTGTTTGTGCCTCCTCCTTTTTTATAGTTGAGACCCTGTGTGGATCCCGTGCCTTATAAAGAAAATTTCAAACTGGCCCTTAACGAGCTGACAATAAGCTTGTTAGGAGGCTTAACTGACCATTTATCTATTTCAGGTGGGTTGCCTCTTCCATCTCTTATCAGAGCCTTTCAAACTTTGAGCCGGTTTTGCATCAGGAAACCGGCACTCCAACCCGAGGGCGGGTTTAAGTGACCATCCACACACCCCCGTTCCTGCCCTCTCATTTGAAAAAAAAACCCGCCCAATGCACTTGCGATGCAATGTGCACCACACATGCACTTTCAATGTGAGAGCAAAGAAATAAGTGTAATCTGCACCGTAACAAAGTTTTGACAGAGCAAACAGATTTTTAAAAAATTCACAAAAACTGAGTAATACAACTTTAAGTTAGGTCTGCAGTCCATTTAGACTTTTCAAAAATTTCAATCGGCATCGCGTGTATTGAGGTTTATTTCTTATGCAAAGTGCAGAATTACATGTGCTGCCCTGAATACTTCATTGAGCTGCATAGTAAAATCAGCTTCTGGCTGGTATTCTGTAAGACTGTTACACATTGACTTCATGACAGACCAGTAGTCATTGCTGATGTAAAGTAGCAGCATATTTATCTTAGTAAGTGCACATAACATCCTGTAATCAAACCAACCCCACAACACCACAAATGCAAAAGAACTTTCCAATTCACCTACTTCATATAAATCACAAATTCACCCCTGTGATTTGTGGAAGTGCACATGTCCAAACAGGGTTATAAGATATACATATATTTCTTGGATTTGTAACCTTAGTTACATGTCACCTGCATTGATTCACTGGCTTATTGAATGAATCTGAACTAATTGCTCGCAACTTGAAGTTTAACAATGATGCACTGTGTTGCAACTTAGGACAGATTATTTTCTAAATAACTGTAACCGTATACTGCATTTTTGATTCAATCTAATTATCGGCCTAAGAAAAATGATCTACTGAATCACATAATTATTTCACAAATCATGAGTTTGTTAAAATGCTGAATAAAAGTAGGATTCAAAAATCGATCATTTTGTAAATATTGACTAATTTCAAAATCCATTAGTCTGTCAGGATTGTGCTTAGCTACTTTGCAACAAGAAAACTGGGCTGGATTTTAAGAGCCCGCTGCGGCATGGCGGCACGCCACAAAGCCGATGCAATCTTCCGTGCGATGCCTCATTTAAATAATCGGGGCGGCCGCCTTCCCCTCCCAATCACCTGGAGGGCACGGGCGGTCCGATGTTAGCTATGGCCTCAGCTGCTTTTGCGCAGGCACTAGCGCCATTTTTAAATGACAGCCAGCCCTGCTGGAATATTTAAATTTTTAAAGAGGTATACCCCCCAAATTTAACGAATAAAATTGTAGCGCTCCTTTCCCACCTTCCAATAAAAATTACAGTAAATATTTGCCCTTCCCCCCCAAAACATTTACCTTTGAATTCTGATCATCCCCCCAGAATGTACAGAGTTGAAAGTTATCCCCTTCCCACCATCCCCTACACTGATTATGCTTATTTGACCCCCCCCCCATCCCACAGTAAAAACCTTAACTCCTCCCTTCTTCCCACCAATGTCACGCCTGCTCTCCCCAGAGGGGGAATTGAAGGCTTGAGAGTGCCTGCCGCCACTCCGAAGATTGCGGCGGGCCCGGAAGATTGCTGGTAAGTCTATTTAAATTTATTCATCTCCTTGATTTAAATATTTAGATTTAATTCCCATCACCCAGCAGCAGGGGGCGACCATGGAGCCTTGCCGCTGCTGGGAGGATCGGGCCATGCCCTCCCAGTGTCGGACTCCGTGGTGGGCCTCTGCCAGAAACACCTTCCGTCCCTCTACTGCCATGGAGCCCGACATCGGGGGCTTGGTAAAATCCAGCACATTGAATTCTATTGCTTGAATCATGTTGAGTAGCTCATTTTGAATCAGTTTTGGTCATGTTTGCTGAACAAAGGTATTTCTTAGTCCAATGATTCCATCATTGCTTCAATCTGAATACATCTTTAATGCGTTTTCCTGCAATAGCATTGACTGTTTTAATGTTCAAATTTGTAACATTCATGTCAGATCAGAAAGGTTAATTGATCGTAATAACTTTAAAATAAATTATATTATTTAAGGGTTTATTAATTGATGCTTGCTTCTTGGGAGTGGTCATTAGTTTTGTGATGTGATAGTAGTTAGATTAACCACCAATTTAGGTTAATTTGAACATAAGGAGGATGCAGAGGAACTTGGACATAAGGAATAGACAGAGCAGCTCGGTCATGAGGAGTATACAAAGGAATCTGGTGATAATTTCACCTCTGTGATTCAGGTGAAGGCACATTTCCAAGCATGATTATAAGATTTACAAATATTTCTCGGAATTGTATCCTTAGTGACATGTAACCTACAATGGTTCACTGCTTATGAACGAATCCAAACTATTTGCTCACACCTTTCGGAGGACATAGAGGAACTCAGACATGAAGATGACACAAGAAACCTGGACATGAGGAATACAGCTGTGAGCAGAGAGCTGTGCAACAACTTACCAGAGATAATATTTGTATTCACCAGTAGCATCTGACCATATTTGCATCTTGCAACATCTGTAATAACCAGGGCACTGCACCTTATTTAAATCTGCAGCCCTTCAGAACACTCCATTTCTCATTAAAAGCAGAAATTCCATTAGCATCTCAATTCCACATGCATCTTTTTCAGTTCCAGTGTAAATTTATGTTTTCAACACAGAAAATGATCAAAACAATGTTGCTGACAACAGAAATCAGACAAGAGCGCTGAAACTCTATAACTGAAAAGTCAATGAGACTTACCACTGTGCCTTCTCCTTGTGACTTTTCCTTTTGTCCTCAATTCTATTCTAAAACATCCTCAAGGAGCCATTTCTGTACCTAACTGCCTACTGGTTCTGCTTTAAGTAGAGTCCAGCTTTAAATTCTGTAGCTGTGCCCTCAGGATGATTTCCCAGATCATCCACAAATTTTCTGGGCCTCCTAGCTGCAGTAAACAATTGCTGGTTCTGTACAACAATAACATTAGCTGAACTCACAATTACTGGTGTAGCCATTTGGTGGCCAGAGTTCCACTTCATAACACAGTGGCAGCAGATAGTGGTACTTAAATATTAAGTGCATTATTGTATATGATTTTCTATGCTACTTTTTGATCTTTGTGAATGAGCAGGGAAAACAAATTAAGCACTGTTCCTTCTTCTCTCTCCCTCCTCCTAAACTGCATTCTCCTCCCCCAGCTTTTTTTAATCATTACTGTGCCCTGACAATATTTAATTTCACACAATAAAATGTGTTATCCTCAATCTATACTTGTTTCATCAACTAGAAACCAATAAGGTCCTTAGGGCATTATAGCCCAACTTCACCTTTCCCAGCTTCAGCCATGCTAATAGCCATTTTTCAAGTATTACTATTTGTGTCCCTAACACTTACCAGCAAGCTACTGCCACTGTAAGCAATGCCGATTAACAAATAAATGTTATTCAGCCTAAATCAGAACAAAAGTTGCATTTTTTGCATCTGTAGTACATGTTTCACATATTCACCAGCTGTTGTTCTCTTACTATTACACACCATGTCAGAGTTAAACCCTTTCCTTCCTTCTTAATGGAATACAGATGTTGACACCCACTGCTGACAAACAGTGCCATTATGCAACTGAAACTGAATGGGCCTCATTCATGGTCAATGCATTGCAAGTTAAGTGTTATTTAGGTATAAGGTTGGTAAGCCAGTGCTCAGTATTGTACTATCCTAAGTTTTTAATTAATTCCCTTGGACTCAGATGGCATAGATATCATAAAGTTTGTGTTTTTGAATATGTTCCACTACCTGGAATGTAGTATCATCTTTCTTTCTTCTTCTTCTTCTTTCTTTGGCCTGCATGTCTCGGGAGACAATGGATAAGCATCTGCAGGTGGTCAGTGGTTTGTGGAGCAGCGCCTGGAGTGGCTATAAAGGCCAATACTAGAGTGACAGACTCTTCCGCAGGTGCTGCAGATAAAATTGGTTGTTGGGGCTGTTCCGCAGTTGGCTCTCCCCTTGTGCTTCTGTCTTTTTTCCTGCCAACTGCTAAGTCTCTTCGACTCGCCACACTTTAGCCCCGCCCTTATGGCTGCCGGCCAGCTCTGGCGATCACTGGCAACTGACTCCCATGACTTGTGATCAACGTTACAGGACTTCATGTCGCATTTGCAGACGTCTTTAAAGTGGAGCCATGGACAGCCGGTGGGTCTGATACCAGTGGCGAGTTCGCTATACAATGTGTCCTTGGGGATCCTGCCATCTTCCATGCGGCTCACATGGCTAAGCCATCTCAGGCGCCGCTGACTCAGTAGGGTGTATAAGCTGGGGATGTTGGCCACCTCGAGGACTTCTGTGTTGGAGATATGGTCCTGCCACCTGATGACAAGGAATCCCCGGAGGCAGCGAAGATGGAATGAATTGAGACGTCGCTCTTGCCTGACATACGTTGACCAGGCCTCGCTGCCGTAGAGCAAGGTACTGAGGACACACGCTTGATACACGCGGACTTTTGTATTCTGTGTCAGTGCGCCATTTTCCCACACTCTCTTGGCCAGTCTAGACATAGCAGTGGAAGCCTTTCCTATGCGCTTGTTGATTTCTGCATCGAGAGACAGGTTACTGGTGATAGTTGAGCCTAGGTAGGTGAACTCTTGAACCACTTCCAGAGCGTGGTCACCGATATTGATGGATGGAGCATTACTGACGTCCTGTCCCATGATGTTCGTTTTCTTGAGGCTGATGGTTAAGCCAAATTCGTTGCAGGCAACCGCAAACCTGTTGATGAGATTCTGCAGACACTCTTCAGTGTGAGATGTTAATGCAGCATCGTCAGCAAAGAGAAGTTCCCTGATGAGGATTTTCTGTACTTTGGTCTTCGCTCTTAGACGGGCAAGTTTGAACAACCTGCCACCTGATCTTGCTGGAGGAAAATTCCTTCTTCTGAAGACTTGAACGCATGTGAAAGCAGCAGGGAGAAGAAGATCCCAAACAGTGTAGGTGCGAGAACACAGCCCTGTTTCACGCCACTCAGGATAGGAAAGGGGTCTGAGAGGCGCCACTATGCTGAATTGTGCCTTTCATATTGTCATGGAATGAGGTGATGATACTTAGTAGCATTGGTGGACATCCAATCTTTTCTAGTAGTCTGAAGAGACCACGTCTGCTGATGAGGTCAAAGGCTTTGGTGAGATCAATGAAAGCAATGTAGATGGGCATCTGTTGTTCGCGGCATTTCTCCTGTAGCTGACGAAGGGAGAACAGCATGTCAATGGTCGATCTCTCTGCTCGAAAGCCACACTGTGCCTCAGGGTAGACACGCTCGACCTGCTTCTGGAGCCTGTTTAAAGCGACTCGAGCGAAGATTTTCCCCACTATGCTGAGAGGGAGATTCCACGGTAGTTGTTGCAGTCACCGCGGTCACCTTTGTTTTTATAGAGGGTGATGATATTGGCATCGCGCATGTCCTGTGGTACTGCTCCCTCATCTCAGCACAGGCAAAGCAGTTCATGTAGTGCTGAGAGTATAGCAGGCTTAGCACTCTTGATTATATCAGGGGTAATGCCATCCTTCCCAGGGGCTTTTCCGTTGGCTAGAGAATCAATGGCATTACTGAGTTCCAATTTTGTTGGCTGTACGTCCAGCTCATCCATGACTGGCAGAGGTTGGACTGCATTGAGGGCGGTCTCAGTGACAACATTTTCCCTGGAGTACAGTTCTAGGTAGTGCTCAACCCAGCGGTCCATTTGCTTGCGTTGGTCAGTGATTGTATCCCCCGATTTAGATTTGAGGGGGGCGATCTTCTTGATGGTTGGCCCAAAAGCTCTCTTAATGCCATCATACATTCCTCTGATGTTTCCGGTGTCTGAGGCCAGCTGAATATGACTGCATAGGTGTTGCCAGTAGTCATTTGCTTAGCGGCTATGACAGGTTCCATCTCTTCAAAGTAAGATTGAAACCAGTCTGCATTCCACTTCACGCGTTTGCCATAGGTGGTCATAGCTGACTCATAGATGTCGTCTCTGATGTGGGCCCACTTGGTCGCTGCATCCCCTGTGGGAGTGTTTTGAAAGGCTTTTTCAAGTGAATTTAGAAATTTTTGTAACATCTACAATATACAATGTATCATCTACAATAATGATATAAGAATTTTCCAACAGCACAAAAATTGAACTGCTAATCAAAATTTGCATATAATAATTGGTTACCATCCTAAATGTCAGAAATAAACGATTGATCCAAACAAATGATTTCTTTCCCACTCTGCACAGGCAGTGGATACATAAAAGTAGCATCTACAGCAGACACATCACAGAATCCATGCTCCCAACACTCGTTTTACAGGTACTTGCAAAACAAATAGAGGCAGAAAAACAGAATACATCTCAACAAAGTTATAGGAATGAAGTGAACCATAAGCCCCTGCATTGTTTCATTATTCACTACCTTTCATTGACATCAGAAACACCCTTGTGCACTTTTACAAATTAGTTAATTACAACAACTTATATTTAATAGGGCCTTTAATGTAATGAAACGTCCCAAGGTGCTTCAAAGGGGAATTATAAAACAAAGCATGACACTGAGCCACATATGGAGATTTGGGCTGTTTTAAGAGCTCGTTGCCTGTGCGGGCCACACACCAAAGAGCCCCTGCAAACTTAAGCGCAGCAGATTATTTAAATGGCTGGGCAGCCCACCTCCCCAATCATGTAGAGGGGGTGGGCTATCCATCCCTGGCAATGGCGTCAGCGGCCTGTGTGCAGGTGCTGACACCATTTTTAAAGTGCAGTCAGCCCTGCTGGCTTATTTAAATATGTAAAGACATATTCAATAAAATTAAATAAATACATTTATTTTGCCCCTCTCCCACCCCCCCCCCCAATAACAAGTACAATAGCTATTTGCCCTTCCACCCCAAATCATTTACCTTTAAATCTGACCTTCCCCGCCAAACTACACAAAGTTTAAAGTACAACCCTTCCTATCATCCCCTACACACATGATGTTTATTTGACCCCATTCCCCCCTCCCCCAGCACTGATAAACTTACTTTCTCCCCCCTCCCCACCAGTGTGGTGCCTCGTTTCCCTTGAAGGGGATCCGAAGAGTGCCGGCCGCTGCGCCAAAGACCGCGGCGGGCCCTCAAGATCTGAGGTCGTATATGTAAATACATTACTTTTATTAATTTGAATATAGTGATTGTGGCCCCGTCGCTGAGTGGCGGAGGTGCCGCCATGGTACTTCGTTGCCGCCGGGAGGACCAGGCCTGGCCCTACCGACGTCTATGTTCATGGCGGGCCTCATCTGGAGCCATCTTCAACCACCACCACCCCCCCACCCCCGCCATGGATCTTGACGTTGAGAGCTGCTTAAAATCCAAACCATTATGTCAGATGACCAAAAGTTTAGTCAAAGAAATAAGTCTTAAGGAGTGCCTTAGAGGAGGAAAGCTAGATAGAGAGATGGAGAGCTGTAGGGAGGGTATTCTGGAGCATGGGGCCTAGACAACTGAAGGTATGGCCACTAATGGTGGAGCGATTAAAATCGGGAATGCTCAAGAGGCTAGAATTAGAGGAGCGCAGATATCTCGGAGGGTTGTGGGGCTGCAGGAGATTCCATAGATAGGGAGGGGCGAGGCCATCGAGGGATTTGAAAACAAGGATGAGAATTTTAAAATCAATACATTGCTTGACCAGGAGCCAATGTAGGTCAATGAGCACAGGGGTGATACACGAACTGGACCTGGTGCGAGTTTTGGATGATCTCATGTTTACAGACGGTAGAATGTGGGCACCAGCCAGGAGTGCCTTGGATTTGTCAAGTTAGAGGTAACAGAAGCATGAATTAATTAGCCATCAAATTTCAGTCATTTAATGTCACAAGAATGTTATAATGTATTCAGAAATTGTGCCCTACACGGTGATTCTTTCAAGGCTTCTCATTGTTTGGTCATTAGTTTTCATGAAGTTATCACATCTACGAACATACAAACATACGAATTAGGAGCAGGAGCCTGTTCCACCATTCAATAAGATCATGACTGATCTGATTATAACCTCAACTCCACATTCCTGCCTACCCCCAATAATCTTTCATCCCCTTGCTTATCAACAGTCTATCTACCTCTGCCTTAAAAAATATTCAAAGATTCTGCTTCCACCTCCTTTTCGGGAAGAGAGTTCCAAAGACTCACGACCCTATGAGAGAAAAAATTTCTCCTCACCTCTGTCTTATTTTTAAACAGTGACCCCATGTTCTGTTATTAGTTTGACCATTTTCCATTCTCCCCTCAAGAGCTCAGTGGGATTATTCGACAAGTGGAGTTAGTTATCTCCATTGAGAAAGAGCACACTCTATTTAAACTGAGAAGCAAAACTCAGTTTGGATCATTTCCATTTCTCAGGCCCAGAAATTCATTGAAGCCACGCCCGTTCTTACAAGGTGGGGTGCGTGCACACATTCAGTGCCAGCAGTGTGTTGCCTGTGGTATTAGCAAAGATTCCAACATAGGCATCCAAAGTCTAAGCCTGAAATAGGTATTAAGCCCTTTGCATATGCAAATAGACCACCTAATATCTGTTTAAAGTTTAAACCTCCCCAACATTAAGCTACCCTGAATGTACATACAGCTTAACCAATGATCCTCAAAGTGACTGCGGGAGGTAGTCACCAAAAAGGTAAGCTTTACAAAATAAATTACCTGCCTGTGGAGCCAAGAAGAACAAGAATGCTCTTCACGGCTCCTCAACAGTGCCAAAAAGCATTGCCGGCCCCTGATCTCCCTCTGACCAGGACCTATGTGGGCTGCTGTCTGAGATTTAGCTGGTCCGACTTTGCCCTTATGGAACACAGTTGCCACATCTGGATGTCTGACTGGCATCTGCAGCTCACCAGCAATATGGTAGAACATAGAACATAGAACATAGAACAGTACAGCACAGTACAGGCCCTTCGGTCCACGATGTTGTGCCGAACCTTTAACCTACTCTAAGATCAAACTAACTACCTACCCTTCATTCTACTATCATCCATGTACCTATCCAAGAGACGCTTAAATGCCCCTAATGTATCTGCTTTGACTACCACCGCTGGCAGCGCATTCCACGCACCCACCACTCTCTGTGTAAAGAACCTACCTCTGACATCTCCCCTAAACCTTCCTCCAATCACCTTAAAATTATGCCCCCTGGTGATAGCCCTTTCCACCCTGGGAAAAAGTCTCTGACTATCCACTCTATCTATGCCTCTCATCATCTTGTACCCCTCTATCAAGTCACCTCTCACCCTTCTTCGCTCCAATGAGAAAAGCCCTAGCACCCTCAATCTTTCTTCGTAGGACATGCCCTCCAGTCCAGGCAGCATCCAGGTAAATCTCCTCTGCACCCTCTCTAAAGCTTCCACATCCTTCTTATAATGAGGCGACCAGAACTGAACACAATATTCCAAGTGTGGTCAAACCAGGGCCTTATAGAGCTGCAGCATAACCTCGCGGCTCTTAAACTCAATCCCCCTGTTAATGAAAGCCAACACACCATACGCCTTCTTAACAACCCTATCAACTTGGGTGGCAACTTTGAGCGATCTATGGACATGGACCCCAAGATCCCTCTGTTCCTCCACACTACCAAGAATCCTGTCTTTAAGCCTGTATTCCGCATTCAAATTCAACCTTCCAAAATGAATCACTTCACACTTTTCCAGGTTGAACTCCATCTGCCACTTCTCAGCCCAGCTCTGCATCCTGTCAATGTCCCGTTGCAACCTACAACAGCCTTCCACACTATCCACAACTCCAGCAACCTTCGTGTCATCGGCAAACTTGCTAACCCAGCCTTCCACTTCCTCATCCAAGTCATTTATAAAAATCACAAAGAGCAGAGGTCCCAGAACAGATCCTTGTGGAATACCACTGGTCACCGAGCTCCATGCTGAATACTTTCCATCTACTACCACCCTCTGTCTTCTATGGGCCAGCCAATTTTGTATCCAGACGGCCAACTTTCCCTGAATCCCATGCCTCCTTACTTTCTGAATGAGCCTACCATGGGGAACCTTATCAAACGCCTTGCTAAAATCCATATACACCACATCCACTGCTCTTCCTTCATCAATGTGTTTTGTCACATCTTCAAAGAATTCAATAAGGCTTGTGAGGCATGACCTGCCCCTCACAAAGCAATGCTGACTGTCTCTAATCAAACCATGCTTTTCCAAATAATCATAAATCCTGTCTCTCAGAATCCTCTCCAATAATTTGCCCACTACCGACTGGTCTATAATTCCCAGGGTTATCCCTATTCCCTTTCTTGAACAAGGGAACAACATTTGCCACCCTCCAATCATCCGGTACTACTCCAGTGGACAGTGAAGACGCAAAGATCATCGCCAAAGGCGCAGCAATCTCTTCCCTCGCTTCCCTTAATATCCTTGGGTATATCCCGTCTGGCCCCGGGGACTTATCTGTCCTCATATCATTCAAAATTTCCAGCACATCCTCCCTCTTAACATCAACCTGTTCGAGCATATCAGCCTGTTTCACGCTGTCCTCACAAACGACCAGGTCCCTCTCACTAGTGAATACTGAAGCAAAATATTCATTTAGGACCTTCCCTACCTCCTCCGACTCCAGGCACAAGTTCCCTCCACTATCCCTGATCGGCCCTACCCTCACTCTGGCCATCCTCTTGTTCCTCACATAAGTGTAGAACGCCTTGAGATTTTCCTTAATCCTACCCGCCAAGACTTTTTCATGTCCCCTTCTAGCTCTCCTAAGTCCATTCTTCAGTTCCTTCCTGGTTACCTTGTAACCCTCTAGAGCCCTGTCTGATCCTTGCTTCCTCAACCTTAAGTAAGCTTCCTTCTTCCTCTTGACTAGCTGTTCCACATCTCTTGTCATCCAAGGTTCCTTCACCCTACCATCCCTTCCCTGCCTCATCGGGACAAACCTATCCAGCTGTCGCAGCAAGTGCTCCCTAAACAACCTCCACATTTCTGTCGTGCATTTCCCTGAGAACATCTGTTCCCAATTAATGCTCCCCAGTTCCTGCCTAATAGCATTGTAATTCCCCCTCCCCCAATTAAATATTTTCCCATCCCGTCTGCTCCTGTCCCTCTCCATGACTATAGTAAAGGTCAGGGAGTTGTGATCACTATCAACGAAATGCTCTCCCACCGAGAGATCTGCCACCTGGCCTGGTTCGTTGCCAAGCACCAAGTGCAACATAGCCTCCCCTCTAGTCGGCCTATCTACATATTGAGTCAGGAAACCTTCCTGGACACACCTGACAAAAACTGCTCCATCCAAATTATTTGCACTAAGGAGGTTCCAATCAATATTAGGGAAGTTGAAGTCACCCATGACAACAACCCTGTTACTTCTGCACCTTTCCAAAATCTGCCTCCCAATCTGTTCCTCCATGTCTCTGTTGCTATTGGGGGGTCTATAGAAAACTCCCAACAAAGTGACTGCTCCTTTCCTGTTTCTGATTTCCACCCATAATGACTCAGTAGACAAACCCTCCTCGACGACCTCCCTTTCTGCAGCTGTGATACTATCCCTGATTAACAATGCCACTCCCCCACCTCTTTTACCTCCCTCCCTATTCCTTTTGAAACATCTAAACCCCGGAACATCCAACATCCATTCCTGCCCCTGTGATATCCACGTCTCTGTAATGGCCACAACATCGTAGCTCCAAGTACTGATCCATGCTCTAAGTTCATCACCCTTATTCCTGACACTTCTTGCGTTAAAATAGACACACTTCAACCCATCATGCTGGCTGCAACTTTGCCCTGTCAACTGTCTAACCTTCCTCACAGACTCTCTGCACTCGGTATCTGCCTGTTCAACAGCTACCCCATCCACTGATCCGTAGCTCCGGTTCCCATCCCCCTGCCAAACTAGTTTAAACCCTCCCGAAGAGCTCTAGCAAACCTCCCGCCCAGGATATTGGTGCCCCTCCAGTTCAGATGCAACCCGTCCTTCTTGTACAGGTCCCACCTTCCCCAGAAGGTATCCCAATGATCCACATATCTGAATCCCTCCCTCCTACACCAGTTCTGTAGCCACGTGTTCAGCTGCACTCGCTCCCTGTTTCTAGCCTCACTGGCACGTGGCACCGGTAACAATCCTGAGATTACTACTCTGCTCGTCCTGCCTTTCTGCTTCCAACCTAACTCCCTATATTCGCTTTTCAGGTCCTCATCCCTTTTCCTAGCTATGTCATTGGTACCGATATGTACCACGACCTCTGGCTGCTCCCCCTCCCCCTTAAGAATCCTGTGGACTCGATCCGAGACATCCCTGACCCTGGCACCCGGGAGGCAACATACCATCCGGGAGTCTCGTTCGCGACCACAGAATCTCCTGTCTGTTCCTCTAACCATTGAATCTCCTATCACTATCGCTCTCCTATTCTCCCCCCTTCCCTTCTGAGCGACTGAGCCAAGCTCAGTGCCAGAGACCTGGCCACTGTGGCTTTCCTCTGGTCGGTCATCCCCCCCAACCGTATCCAAAACGGTATACGTATTATTGAGGGGAACGGCCACAGGGGATCCCTGCACTGTGCGCCTATTCCCTTTCCCTCCCCTGACGGTCACCCAGCTACCTTTATCCTGTAACTTAGGTGTCACTACTTCCCTATAACTGCTCGCTATCACCCCCTCAGCATCCTGAATGATCCGAAGTTCATCCAGCTCCAGCTCTAGTTCCCTAACGCGGTCTGCGAGGAGCTGGAGTTGGGTGCACTTCTCACAGGTGAAGTCAGCAGGGACACAAGTGGTGACCCTCACCTCCCACATCCTGCAAGAGGAGCATGCAACTGCCCTAATTAAACCTAAGGACCAATTTGGGTGAGTCTCGGGCCTCTAGTTGTTGGTGCGCGCTGAATATATCAGGCTCGAAAATGGGCCTAAACAACTTTCGACCGATCAGTGTTTTTTTTTATTCATTCAGGGATGTGGGCGACCCTGGCCAGGCCAGCATTTATTGCCCATCCCTAATTACCCTTGAGAAGGTGGTAGTGAGCTGCCTTCTTGAACCGCTGCAGTCCATTTGGGGTAGGTACACCCACAGTGCTGTTAGGAAGGGAGTTCCAGGATTTTGACCCAGCGACAGTGAAGGAACAGTGATATAGTTCCAAGTCAGGATGGTGTGTGACTTGGAGGGGAACTTGCAGGTGGTGGCGTTCTCATGCATTTGCTGCCCTTGTCGTTCTAGTTGGTAGAGGTCATGGGTTTGGAAGGTGCTGTCTAAGGAGCCTTGGTGCATTGCTGCAATGCATCTTGTAGATGGTACACACTGCTGCCACTGTGCGTCGGTGGTGGAAGGAGTGAATGTTTGTAGATGGGGTGCCAATCAAGCGGGCTGCTTTGTCCTGGATGGTGTGGAGCTTCTTGAGTGTTGTTGGAGCTGCACCCATCCAGGCAAGTGGAGAGTATTCCATCACACTCCTGACTTGTGCCTTGTAGATGGTGGACAGGCTTTGGGGAGTCAGGAAGTGAGTTACTTGCCTCAGGATTCCTAGCCTCTGATCTGCTCTTGTCGCCACGGTATTTATATGGCTACTCCATATTCAGCAATGATAATGCTGTTGAATGTCGAGGGGAGATGGTTAGATTCTCTATTGTTGGAGATGGTCATTGCCTGGCACTTGTGTGGCGCCAATGTTACTTGCCACTTATCAGCCCAAATCTGGATATTGTCCAGGTCTTGCTGCATTTGTACATGGACTGCTTCAGTATCTGAGGAGTCACGAATGGTGCTGAACATTGTGCAATCATCAGCGAGCATCCTCACTTCTGACCTTATGATTGAAGGAAGGTCATTGATGAAGCAGCTGAAGATGGTTGGGCCTAGGACACTACCCTGAGTAACTCCTGCAGTGATGTCCTGGAGCTCAGATGATTGACCTCCAACAACCACAACCATCTTCCTTTGCGCTAGTTATGACTCCAGTCAGCGAAGGGTTTTCCCCCTGATTCCCATTGACTCCAGTTTTGCTAGGGCTCCTTGATGCCATACTCGGTCAAATGCTGCCTTGATGTCAAGGGCAGTCACTGTCGCCTCACCTCTTGAGTTCAGCTCTTTGGTCCATGTTTGAACCAAGGCTGTAATGAGGTCAGGAGCTGAGTGGCTCTGGCGGAACCCAAACTGAGCATCACTGAGCAGGTTATTGCTGAGCAAGTGCCGCTTGATGCACTGTTTGGTCTTTCCTATCTTGATGGATGGCCACTCACTTACTATCCACTACTACCTGTAGCAGTGGCGTAACCACCTCCTGGAACATGTGCTTCAGAAAATTCTCAACCTCCTGTATGCCCTGCCATGACTCGAGCCACACCTCAAACTCAGAAACACTGAGCTTAGGTTTGAGCAACCTGAGGTACTTCCTTCACACCTGGCCATCCAGGCCACATGAAGCATCCTCAAGTTTCCACATCTAACAGGATTATATCCTACCCTTGGAGATGGGGACAGAGATGGGGAGGGGGGGAAGCAGGTGCAGAAACAAAATGGCAAGTGGTGCAACCCAAGGACGGCCTTCACACCCCAGGCCAATAGAGGCACCTAATTTTGTGGAGGATGGAGGGCCCCGCTGTTGTATGGAGATGTTGCCAGGTGAGACCTGGTGGGCTCCCCGCAAATTCGGGGGGGTGGGGGGGGTCACTGATGGCCGCCCCAGCAAAATTCTACCCACCCTCAACAAGACCCCCCACCCTGTTGCCAGGGCCTGTCTGGCGTCAGCGACCATAACTCTACTGACCTGACCCGGGGTCTCCTCCTTCTTCAGTACTGGAGGCATCCTGCAGTATCGCGTGGTCACCATTCATAGTGGCGTTGTCAGTACTGCAGACCTGCCAGCCCTCCGATTGGCTGGCAGCTCTGGAGGCGGAAGCATGTACCTTAAAGGGACGGCATTTCCAATGGTGGCTAGTCAATTAGCTGCTCACTGTTAGATTGCACCAGCTGTCCAATGGAGGGTTTTCCCCCTGCCTTCCGGCCTGCTGCCAGCACTCCCATCGCCAGAATAAAATCCGGCCCATTATTTTACTTAAAAGTCCATCTACTTATAGATTAGATTAGAGATACAGCACTGAAACAATTGTTTATTGATCAATACATCTTATCCCAAAATTGGCACAAACACACACACACACACACACACACAGAAACAGATAGAGAAGGGAAAAAGGTTGGTGGGTTTTAGTGGGGGGAGAAGGGTAATGATAAACCTGTTGAATTCTCTTGAGACTCAAATTACAGAGGGTTGCAGGCCTGAGATGAATGTCAATTTCTCTCTTGATTGAAGGTTCTGTTGAAGCGGTGGGTCACTTCTAGCTCTCTCTCTGCTGTATGATGTAGATGTCAGATTGTTCAGCAGGGCATGTGTTGTCTGGCTTGCTGAAATGCCAGCAGTTACAATACTTTACCTTCTGGCTCAGTCTCTCTCTCTGTCTCTTTCCTTTTTTAAGATAAATGTCACTTCTCATCTCCTGTTAGGAGACATTCTGGTTTCTTACCCATGGTGATCGAACAATGGCCCAGGATGTAACTACTTCACACCTCTTTTGTTTCAGAAGAAGATATTCAATTCTGGAATGCTTTGGATAGGTGTGGATTATCACATTTTGGTTTTGGAAATTTGTCCTTTGTCTTTGTCAGACTATTCTCAGACTATTTGAATATACACAAAATTAATCCCCCTTTTCTTCAGCATCCATTTTGGACCATTGTTCACTTTTTAAAAATCAAGATTAATTTTTTAAAGACAAAGTCCATTTTTCATAGCTCTTCAGAGTTACTCCCTGAATGTTGTATCATCGCACCTCCGATGTGCGTGGCATCTCCCCCAAAGGGAGCAAATGAAATTCCTTGGATTTCATTTTTGTGTTGTTTATTGGGTTTAGAAAGAGTGAAAAGAAACAGTAAGACTGTTTAGGGTCACATCACATTAGACATTCATTTCATTCACTCCTCAGGCTTCCAGTCTCAAGTCTGATATCAATTTGAGTTACATCGTGTTCTTTACAGTCTGGACAGTGTGTTGGCTAGGACATTGTCTTTTCCCTCTGTGTGTGAAATTTTTAGGTTGAATGGGTAGAGGAGTAAACTCCGTTGAAAAAAGCCTGGTGCTTTTTACTTTGAATTTTTCCTGGAAGCTGAGTGGATTGTTGTCCATATAAATTTGAATCTCTTTGTGCCCATTACTGGCATAGACTTTGAAATTTTGAAGAGCTAAGAGGAGTCCGAATGCGTATTTCTTTTGGTGTCTGCTCAGTATTTTGAGAACTAGCCAAATGGTCTTTCCAAACCAGGATCATCATCCTGGAGTAGGACGGCGCCTACTCCAACATCGCTGGTATCAATGGCCATTTTAAAAGGTTTTTTGAAATTCAGGACTGCCAATACTGGGTCGTTTTTTAGACTTGCCTTTAAATTTTCGAATGCTAGCTGACACGGCTCTTACCACAGTACTTTTGCACTTTTCTTTAGCAGGTCTGTCAGGGGAGCAGCTAAGGTGCTGAAATTGGGAACAAATTTGGGGCAGAACCCACACATTCCTAGGAAGTACATGATTTCCTTCTTGGTTTTTGGAATGGGGAAATCCACCAGTCCTGCACTTTTACTGTCCTTGGCAATATTTGACCTTGGCCCATGATGTGGCCTAAATAGGTGACTTTGACCTTGGCAAATTTACTTTTTACCAAGTTGGCTACTAGGTGAGTGTTCTGTAGGCTTTTGAAGAGTGCCTTGTTACAACCAGGCGAGAAAGAGGTCTCGGGGTTCCCTTTCAGCCTTCACCTGGACTTACTGTAACAGGGTTTTGTTTTTAAACACACTGTGTTTTGAGCTCTCCCTTGGTGAATCCTTGTTCACCACTTTCCAATTATAAGGCAAAGAAATGAGTACAAACAGGCTTTCTTAGGTTTAAAGAAGAAAAGTGAACTTTATTAAAACTTAAAATAAAACTCTAATTCGGTTAATGCCTACGGATACATACCATGCCCCATGCTAGCGATACACACATGCATATAGAGACAGAAAAGAGCAGAAGAAAAATAGTGGAGAGATTTGAGGCAATCTCTGAAGAGGGTTTTTTGTCACTGTGCTTGGAGCTCGCTGTAGTCCTCGATTGTAGGTAGATCTTGCTTTTTGTTGGGGCCCAGTATTCTTCTTAAACCTTATTTGCTGTAGGAGACTTTGCTTTCTTGGGGTTCATATGTCTTCAATGGATTCCAAAGCTGGTGAGAGAGATGAGAGCAGACAGGAGAGGCGCTTTTCAATTTAGGAGCAAACAGCTTTCTGCCAGTTCAAAACTCTGTGGCAAGTTCAAATTCCTGCAACAGCCAGCTAGTCATGTGACTAAACTGGTCTGACCACGTCTTTTGTGTATTCTGCCACCTTAGCAGTTAACCTGGAATGCGAGTTCCTCCACTTTCTCAACATCTAGTAATCAAAAGTCCATTGTGGATTAAATTGGAGCAGGGAATAGCCCCTTTGTCCTTTCCAAGTACTGTCTGTTAATATGCAAAAATGTCTCTCCAGCCAAGGATCCATTGTGGTTTTAATTTTACCCGGTTCTTTCTTCACTCCAGTGGCAGTTTAAAATTAATGTTCATGTGGTAAAATTAATATTCCTCATTCTTGTCAGGTGGGGGTCTTCATGTCAGCCTGTTGTTATGACCAGGTGAGAAGGGGTCTAGGAGTTTCCTCTCAGCTTTTGCCTGGTTCAACCGTAACAAGGTTTAATTTCAGAAACAAAAACAAGAAATGCTGGAACCACTCAGCAGGTCTGGCAGCATCTGTGAAAAGAGAAGCAGAGTTAACGTTTCGGGTCAGTGACCCTTCTTCAGAACTGACAAATATTAGAAAAGTCACAGGTTATAAGCAAGTGAGGTGGGGGTGGGGCAAGAGATAACAAAGGAGGTCTAGATTGGACCAGGCCACATAGCTGACCAAAAGGCCACGGAGCAAAGGCAAACAATATGTTAATAGTGTGTTGAGCTGCGGGTGGATTCACTGTGGAACATCCGCGATGCTGAGAATGTTGTGGATAGCACGTTTAGTGAGGTGGTCACAGCGCAGGTAATAGCTGCACAGGCAGAAAAGGGATGGGTGACCACCAGGCAGAGCAGTAGGCGCCAACAGGTGGTGCAGGAGTCCCCTCTGACCATCCTCCTCTCAAACAGATATACCACTTTGGATGTTGTTGGGGGAGATGGCGTCCCAGGGGAAAGCAGCAAGAGCCAAATTCGTGGCACTACGGATGGCTCTGCTGCACAGCAGGGCGGGAAAAAGACTGGGAGCCATAGTGATAGGAGATTCAATTGTAAAGGGAACAGACAGGCATTTCTGTGGCCGCAAAACAAGACTCCAGGATGGTAGGTTGCCTCCCTGGTGCTAGGGTCAAGGATGTTTCAGAGCGGCTGCAGGACATTCTGAAGGGGGAGGGTGAACAGCCATTGGTCGTGGTACATGTCGGTACCAACGACGTAGGTAGAAAAAGGGATGAGGTCCTGCAAGATGAATTTAAGATGCTGGGAGCTAAATTAAAAAGCAGAACCTCAAAGGTAATAATCTCAGGATTACTTCCTGTGCCACGTGTTAGTGAGTATAGGAACTGGAGAATAGACCAGATGAATGTGTGGCTGGAGAAATGGTGCAGGAGGGAGGGATTTAGATTCCTGGGACAACGGGACCAGTTGTGGGGAAGGTGGAACCTGTACAAGCGGGACGGGTTACACCCAGGCAAGACCGGAACTGATTTCCTCGCGGGGGTGTTTGGTAGTGCTGTCGGGGAGGATTTAAACTAGAATGGTAGGGGGATGGGGACCTGAGCAGGGAGACTGAGGAGGAGGAAACAAGGATAGAAACGAAAGACAGGAAACAAAAAGGCAAAAGGCATAGAAATCAAGGGCAAGAAACAAATAGGGCCATAGTGCGAAATAATGCTAAGATGACTAAGAATGTTAAAAAGACAAGCCTAAAGGCATTGTGTCTCAATGCGTGGAGTATTCACAATGAGGTAGGCGAATTAACCACGCAAATAGATGTAAACGGATACGATATAGTTGCGATTATGGAGACATGGCTGCAGGGTGACCAAGGATGGGAACTGAACATCCAAGCGTATTCAATATTTAGGAAGGACAGGCAAAAAGGGAAAGGAGGTGGAGTAGCATTGTTAGTAGAAGAGGAAATCAATACAATAGTGAGGAAGGATATTAGCTCAGAGAATCCTGATGTAGAATCTGTATGGGGGGAGCTAAGAAACACCAAGGGGCAGAATACATTGGTGGGAGTTGTATATAGACCCCCAAACAGCAGTGGCTATGTAGAGGATGGCATTAAACAGGAAATTAGAGATGCATGCAATAAGGGTGCAACTGTAATTATGAGTTACTTTAATCTACATATAGATTGGGCAAACCAAATTAGCAATAATACTGTAGAGGAGGAATTCCTGGAGTGCGTACATGATGGTTTTTTGGACCAATGCATTGAGGAACCAACTAGAGAACCATCCTAGACTGGGTATTGTGTAATGAGAAAGGATTAGTTAACAACCTTGTTGTGCAGGGTCCCTTGGGGATGAGCAACCATAACATGATAGAATTCTTCATTAAAATGGAGAGTGAGAGAGTTGATTCCGAGAATAGGGTCCTGAATCTAAATAAAGGAAACTATGAAGGTATGAGGCGCAGGATGGCTATAATAGATTGGGGAACGTTACTTAAAGGGTTGACGGTGGATAGGCAATGGCTAGCATTTAAAGAGTGCATGGATGAATTACAACAATTGTTCATTCTTGTCTGGTGCAAAAATAAAACAGGAAGGGTGGCTCTACTGTGGCTTACAAAAGAAATTTGAGATAGTATTAAATCCAAGGAGGAAAAATATAAAATGGCCAGAACAAGCAGCAAACCTGAGGATTGGGAGCAGTTTAGAATTCAGCAAAGGAGGACAAAGGGGTTGATTAAGAAGGGGAAAATAGAGTATGAGAGTAAGCTTGCAGAGAACATAAAAACTGACTGTAAAAGCTTCCAGAGATATGTGAAGAGAAAAAGGCTAGTGAAGACAAATGTGGGTCCCTTACAGTCAGAAATGGGGGAACTTATATTGGAGAACAAAGAAATGGCAGTCCAATTAAATACATACTTTCATTTTGTCTTCACAAAGGAGGACACAAATTACCTCCCAGAAATGATGGGAAACATAGGGTCTAGTGAGAAGGAGGAACTGTATGAAATCAGTAGAGTCATAGAGAGATACAGCACCGAAACAGACCCTTCGGCCCACCAAGTCTGCAGTGACCATCAACCACCCATTTATACCAATCCTACATTAATTCCATTTTCCCTCTCACATCCCCACCTTCCCTCAATTCTCCTACCACCTACCTACACTAGGGGCAATTTTTTATTTACAATGGCCAATTTACCTATCAACCCGCAAGTCTTTGGCATGTGGGAGGAAACCAGAGCACCCCGAGGAAACCAACGTGGTCACAGGGAGAACTTGTAAACGCCGCACAGGCAGTACCCAGAACTGAACCCAGGTCGCTGGAGCTGTGAGGCTGCGGTGCTAACCAGTATTCGTAGGGAAATGGTGTTAGGGAAATTGATGGGACTGAAGGCCGATAAATCCCCAGGGCCTGATAATCTACATCCCAGTATTAGTAGGGAAATGGTGTTAGGGAAATTGATGGGATTGAAGGCCGATATATCCCAGGGCCTGATAATCTACATCCCAGAGTTCTTAAGGAAGCGGCCCTAGAAATAGTAGATGCATTGCTGGTCATTTTTCAAAATTCTATAGACTCTGGAACAGTTCCAATGGATTGGAAGGTAGCTAATGTAACCCCACTATTTAAAAAAGGAATTAGAGAGAAAACAGGGAATTATAGACTGGTTAGCCTGACATCAGTAGTGGGGAAAATGTTAGAGTTCATTATAAAAGATGTAATAGCAGAGCACTTGGAAAACAATAACAGGATCAGACAAAGTCAACATGGATTAACGAAAGGGCCAAGCTTGACGAATCTACTGGAATTTTTTGAGGATGTAACTAGTAGAATAGAGAAGGGAGAACCAGTGGATGTGATGTATTTTGACTTTCAGAAGGCTTTCGATAAGGTCCCACATAAGAGATTAGAGTGCAAAGTTAAAGCACAAGGGATTGGGGGTAAGGTACTGACATGGATAGAGAACTGGTTGGCAGATAGGAAACCTTTCTTTGGCCTCCTTATCTCAAGAGACAATGGGTAAGCGCCTGGAGGTGGTCAGTGGTGTGTGGAGCAGTGCCTGGAGTGGCAATAAAGGCCAATTCTAGAGTGACAGGCTCTTCCACAGGTGCTGCAGAAAAATTTGTTTGTCGGGGCTGTTACACAGTTGGCTCTCCCTTTGCGCTTTTGTCTTTTTTCCTGCCAACTGCTAAGTCTCTTTGACTCGCCACACTTTAGCCCCGCCTTTATGACTGCCCGCCAGCTCTGGCGAATGCTGGCAACTGACTCCCACGACTTGTGATCAATGTCACAGGACTTCATGTCGCGTTTGCAGACGTCTTTAAAGCGGAGACATGGACGGCTGGTGGGTCTGATACCAGTGGCGAGCTTGCTGTACAATGTGTCTTTGGGGATCCTGCCATCTTTCATGCGGCTCACATGGCCAAGCCAAGATAGGAAACAAAGAGTAGGAATAAGCGCGTCTTTTTCCGAGTGGCAGGCAGTGACTAGTGGGGTACCACAGGGATTAGTGCCAGGACCCCAGCTATTCATAATATATATTAATGATATAGATGAGGGAATTAAATGTTATATATCCAAGTTTCCAGACTACACATAGCTGGGAGGGAATGTGAGCTGTGAGGAGGATGCAGAGAAGCTCCAGTGTGATTTGGACAGATTGAGTGAGTGGGCAAATACATGGCAAATGCAGTATAATGTGGATAAATGTGAGGTTATCCACTTTAGTGGGAAAATACAGAAAGGCAGATTATTTTCTGAAAGGCGATAGATTGGGAAAGGGGGAGGTGCAGCGAGAGCTGGGTGCCCTTGTGCACCAGTCACAAAGTAAGCATGCAGGTGCAGCAGGCTATTAAGAAGGCAAATGGTATGTTGGCCTTCATAGTGAGAGGATTCGACTACAGGAGCAAGGATGTCTTGCTGCAATTATACAAGGCCTTGGTGAAACCACATCTGGAGTATTGTGTGCAGTTTTGGTCTCCATATCTGAGGAAGGATGTTCTTGCTATGGAGGGAGTGCAGCAAAGGTTCACCAGACTGATTCCTGGGATGGCAGGACTGACGTATGAAGAGAGATTGGGTCGATTAGGCTTGTATTCGCTAGAGTTTAGAAGGATGAGAGGGGATCTCATAGAAACCTACAAAATTCTAACAGAACTGGACAGACCAGATGCAGGAAGGATGTTCCTGATGGCATGCAGTCCAGAACCAGGGGTCACAGTCTAATGATAAGGGGTAAGCCATTTAGGACTGAGGTGAGGAGGGATTTCTTCACCCAGAGAGTGGTGAACCTGTGGAATCCTCTACCACAGAAAGCAGTTGAGGCCAAATCATTAAATATATTCAAGAAAGAGTTAAATATAGTTCTTTGGGCTAAAGAGATCAAGGGATACGGGGAGAAAGCGGGAACAGGGTACTGAGTTTGAATGATCAGCCATGATTGTATTGAATGGTGGTGCAGGCTCAAAGGGCCAAATGACCTACTCCTGCTCCTATTTTTCTATGTTTCTATGAATTTCCTACCTGGTCTATGCAGTCTTCAATATGGGGGATTGGGTATGAATCTGATTTGGTAACTGCATTGACTTTGTGGTAAGCAATACAGAGCCTGGTTGAACCATCAGCTTTGGGAACGAATACTATAGGAGAGCTCCAGCTACTCTGACTGGCTTCGATTAAATCATTTTCCAGCATGTACTGGATTTCCTGGTGGACCTGAGATAGCTTATTTGGGTTCAGTCTACAGGGGTTTCTGTTTTATTGGTGGCATCTCTCCTACCTCCACATGGTGCACTGTTAAAGGTATGCAAACCAGTTTGTCCCTGCAGACTTCCTTGAACTCCTTTAATAATGTGATTTGGTCCTGTCTCTGTTGTTCAGAGAGGTGGTCCAGCATTGTGTCTAATCCCTTTAAAACTTCACTGTTTTCCAATTTAGTGGTAAGGGGTTCAATTTTAGAATTTTCAGAGCTCTCATCCTCATCCAGTTTGTCTCCACTACTGCTCTCTTCTTCCATCACTTTTATTGCCTGGTGCACAATTACTGATCTGTCTAGTTCCTGGTTGTAGTATCTTTTCAGCATGTTAATATGGCACAGTCTTTGTTTTTTTCTTTCTGTCAGGAGTGTTAAATAGGTAGATAACCTCATTCACCTTTTTCCCTACACTATATGGGCCACTAAACTTGGCCTTTAAAGATTTGTCCTTCAGGGGTAGCAGCACCAGGATCTGGTCCCCTGATTTAAACTCATGGACTGCAGCATTCTTATCTGCCTGCCATTTCATATTTTCCTGAGAGGTTTTGAGGTATACCTATCTACCGCACAAGCTCTCCCAGAAGGTGGTCACATAGTTTGGTATCAAGGTTTCCTCTCTTTGATCTAGGAATTTTTCCTTGACCAGTTTTAGAGGGCCTTTCACCTCATGTCCGAAAATCAATTTGAAGAGAGTAAAGCCTGTGGATTGATTGGGGGAATCCCTGGTAGCAAATAGCAAGAAAATTACTCCTTTGATCCAGTCATAGGTGTATTCACTACAATATGCTCAGAGCACAGTTTTTAGGGTCTAATGGTACTGTTCCAGAGCCTCTTGTGATTGGGAGTGATATGCTGAGGATTTCCACTGGTCAAGAATGAGGCTATGTATGGCCTCCTGGAACATTCAGGTCATGAAATTGGTTCTCTGATTGGACTGTATTTCTCTGGGGAGTCCATCCATATCTGGTGAAGAACTGGGTTAACTCCTCGACTACGGCTTTGGTAGTAATTTTCCTCAAGGATATAGCTTCTGGGAACCTGGTGGCCATAATCATGATAGTTAACAGGTACTGATGATCTGTCTTGGTTTTGGATAGGGGTCTCCCACAATTGATTAGAACTTTACTGAAAGATTCATCGAAAGCAGGAGCGGGGATCAGTGGCAGAGGTTTAATGATAGGTTGGGGTTTCGTAATAATCTGGTAGGTACGGCAGGTCTGACAGAATTTAACCACATCCTTATGGAGTTGTGACCAGTAAAAGTGTTGTTTAATTCAGGCTTGGGTCTTTCAGATATCCACAGGCCCAGCCATAGGGATTTCATGGGCAATTCACGGAACCTCTCTGCGATATTTAGAGGCGACCAAATTTGGTGAACTTCTGTCCACTCCTCCTCTCTGGGTCATTGAGGGGGGTCTCCATTTCCTCATTAAAATTTCATTTAATAAATAGAAACACTCAGGTAGCTTCTCTGCATCTGCCTCGGAATAAGCTGTCTGTGCTATTTTTTAAAATCAGGGTCTACATTTTGGGCTTCAATTATGGACGGTCTGTCATATACTTTCCCTAAATCTCTGAAAAAAGTTTCAGCCAGCCAGACCACTGAGTCATCGGGCTGATTTTCTAGTTCAGCTGTGTCTGGGGGAGGTTGCTTGGCCATGACCCTTGTTACTGCACAGGCAGGAAAGATTCCAGGGACTTCCTCCTGTATTTGCTGTGTCTCCTTGGCCTCATTTGGCTGGTCTAATATCACTGGGGCTGTGACCATCTCACCTCCAGCCAAATCATTGCTGAGTAGCAAGTCTATGCTGGCCACAGGTAGACTAGGCATAATTCCTACAGTAACTGGCCCAGAAATAAGGTCACCCTGCAAGTGGACCCGAAACAGAGGTACAGACATGTATCCTCCTTCAATTCTTTTTACCAGAACCTTCACTTTTAGCAAGTTGTCTGAGGGAAGGTCATTCCTTTATCCAGCATAAGGGATTGAATGGCCCCGGTGTCTCAAAGCAGGGTAATGGGTTTATTTGCCTCACTAGAGGGGTATGGCAGGATCCCCAAAGACACATTGTACAGCGAGCTCGCCACTGGTATCAGACCCACCGGCCGTCAATGTCTCCGCTATAAAGACGTCTGCAAACGCGACATGAAATCCTGTGACATTGATCACAAGTCGTGGGAGTCAGTTGCCAGCATTCGCCAGAGCTGGCGGGCAGCCATAAAGACAGGGCTAAAATGTGTCGAGTCGAAGAGACTTAGTGGTTGGCAGGAAAAAAGACAGAGGCGCAAGGGGAGAGCCAACTGTGCAACAGCCCCGACAAACAAATTTCTCTGCAGCACCTGTGGAAGAGCCTGTCACTCTAGAATTGGCCTTTATAGCCACTCCAGGCGCTGCTTCACAAACCACTGACCACCTCCAGGCACGTATCCATTGTCTCTCGAGATAAGGAGGCCCAAAAGAAAAAAAGAAAGAAAGAGGGGTATGGAGACACCATTCCTTTGAAAACAAAATCTACCTATGGTAGTATTCCTTGTGTGGTTCCTTACTACAGTTAGGGTAACAGTCGGATCTGCTGGGGCACCCTTTTCTTTGTTAACCTTGTGCACCCTCCAAGATTAATGGGCTTTCCCTTTAACTTACAGCAATCAGCTTTGATATGCCCTGTTTTGCTGCAATGGGAACACACAGGTCTGTGGTGTATATTCCTGCTGTCTGCATTTTCTTTCTTTACTGGTGGAGAGCTTCTTGTGTGCTTACCTTTTTCTTCTCTGTTGCTAACACTCCATTTTTTAAAAATCACTCTCCCACTTTTTGCCCTTTCTGATCCTCTGGGAATTATCATGAAAGGCTTTTCCCTGAGTAAAAGGTTTATGTGTGAATTCATAGATGCTTGCCACAGCGATGGCTTCTCTCACCCTGTGAATTCTTTGTTCTTCTACGTGAGTTTTTATGCTGCTTGAGATGTTATTTTTAAACTCTTCTAGCAACATCACTTCTCTCAAATTTTCATATGAGGATTCTAGCTTGAGAGTCAGTAACCAGCAATCAAAAGCCATATGTTTGATTCTTTCGAATTCAAGGTAAGTCTGTATGGGTCTTTTCCTGGTGTGTCGGAATTTCTGTCTATATGCTTCCAGTACCAGCTCATATGCATTTAAAAATTGCAGTTTTAGTTTATTCATAATTGGAGGAACTTTCTTCTGGTAACAGGGAAGAAGCTTCACGAGCCACACCCACGAATTTTCTTTGTAAAAGGAGAGTCTAGAATACTTTACCCTGGTAGCTATTACTATTTTCACAAATGAGATAGTATGACTCAACCTCCTCCTCATTAAATTTTGGCACTGGTCTTGTGTCTCAGCACAAAGTTTTGCTTTGTGTTGGATGACTAGCAGCATTTTTATTTTGGATTTGCAAGTTTTTGTAACTCAAACATTCTTGCTGCTTCCTCTCTTTGCATCTCCCTTTCAAAACTCTTTCCTCTTTTTCCTTTTGAAATTACTGCTCTTCCCTGTTTAACTGTAACTGGATTCTAGCTAAAATTATTTTTTAAGATTCTGATTCTAGGCTTTCTTCCAGTTCAGGAAGAAGTTCAAAATGGTTGGCTAGACTTTTCACCAACTCAGGTTTCTTTGCTTTTTGTCTGAAAGTCATTCCTACCTCTGTAGCTAAGTTTTTTAAACCTTCAACACTTAATTTGTTTAATTTAGCATGGGATATCTCTCCCTGCTCTACAAACTCCTTAGGCATTAAATGTGGCCATCTCTTTTGTTTCTAACATCGTAGAGAAAAAGAATACAAGAAAACCTGTTTGCTTAATTTTCTACAATTTTAGAGGTTAATTTTCCTCCTGTTTCCAAATTTCTCATTGTCTGGCATTTCAGATCTTGGCTTCAAACCCCCAATTTGTTATGGCCACATGATGTGATGTCAGTGGTCACCGCCTGACTGTAGCACGTGTATTTGTATTAAGAGTTTAGCCCTTTGTGTTGTATTTTTCAAATAAACAGACAGCAACAGGTTTTCTTATAGGTATTAAAAATAGAAAGTCAAATGTTTATGATCAATATGCCTTATCCTGAAATTGATGCAACCATATTTACTCACTTTTGATTGCACAAACTGACACAAGAAGAAACAGATGGAGAAGGGAAAGAGGTAGATGGGTTTTAGTGGGAGGCAAAGGGTTACGATAAACCTGTTGAATTCTCTTGAGACTCAAGTTACAGAGGGTTGCAGGTCTGAGATGATTGTAGATTTCTCTCTTGATTGAAGGTAATGTTGAAGATGGTGGGTCAATTCTAGCTATTAGATATATAGATAAAAAACTGTCACTTCTCACCGCCTGTTAGGAGACATTCTGGTTTCTTACCTATGGTGATTGCACAATGGCCCAGGATATGGCTACTTCACACCTCTTTTAGATGATGATATTCAATTCTGGAATGTTTTTTGGATAGGCCTGGGATGTGTTTCATTATCACCTTTTTGACTTTGAAGATTTGTCCTTTGTCTTTGTCAGACTATTTGAATATACCAAAGGTTAATCCCCCTTTCCTTCGGCAGCCATTTTAGACCATTGTTTACTTTTTTTAATAATAAAGTTTCATTTTTTTTTTTAAAAGTCTGTTTTTTCATAACTGTTCAGAGTTATTCCGTGAAAGTTGTATCATCACACTCCAATGTGAGAAATTATGTATACCAGATTTTCATTTGATGCAATTTAGATCCCTTAAATGTTAGTGTCCTATATTTAATTTGATCCCCTTATATCTAACTAGTTACTCTGATTTATATATTTATTTTATTTACTGTTGCCTCTTGGTTTAAAATACTTAGCACCTCCTACCTACTCACCAAATTAGTATTTTCACTCTGCTTAACAAGCTACTTCATTTACTAGATTCTTCCAGCTCTGCACACAATTCAGTTAATTGTTTGCTGTTTTTAGGTATTTTTGTACATTATTTCAATTCTGTTATTATATGTTACTTTTTGATTATTTCTTTCTCATTATAGTTCCTACATTACAACAGTGACTACACTTCAAAAAAACACTGAGACATCTGGTGGTCATGAAAGGCACGATATAAATATGTCTTTCTTTCTTTTCAAGGACATAATTATTTCTCATTTGGAGAAGCATGGGTTATAAGGGACAGCCAGCATGGACTTGTTAAACATGAATTGTATCTGACTAATCTTGTTGAGTTATTTGGTGAAGTAACAGAGGGGGTTGTTAAGGTAATGCAGTAGGCGTTGTATATATTGGCTTTCCCAAAGGTATTTGATAAAGTAACACATAACAGACTTATTCAGAAAATGGAAACACATGGAATTAAAAGGAATGGTGGTTATTTGGGTACATAATTAGCTAAAGGATAGGAGGCAGAGAGTAGTCGTAGTTCTGACTCAAGAAAATTATGCGGTGGTGTCCCCCAGGGTTCAGTATAGGACCATTGCTTTACTTTTTACATATAAATGACTTGGATTGTGTGCAGGGAGTACAATTTTGAAGTTTGTGGATGATATGAAACTGGGCAACGCTAGTAAATAATGACCAGAATAGCAACAGAATTCAGGTGGACACAGATCTATGAACAAGGCGGGCACATTTAATGCAGAGAATTGTGCAGTGATGCACTTTGGGAGGAATAACATGGAGAAGTAGTATAATCTACATTGTACTATTTTGGCGAGGTGCAAGAGCAAAAAGACCTTGATGCGCACATTCAGAAACCTTTGAAGGTGACAGGGCAAGTTGATAAGGCGGTTATGAAAGAATAAGGGATACTTACTTTGTAAATAGGGGCATTGAATACAAAAACAAGAAAGTCATCTTTACAGACCCCAGGTTAAGCCTCAGCTGGACTATTGTGTACAGTTCTGGGTACCACACATTTGGAAGGATGCTAAGACCTTGGAGAGGGTGTAGAGGTGGTTTACCAGGATGATACCAGGAAAGAGAGACTTCAGTTATGTAGTGAGATTGGAGAAGCTGGAATTTCTTTCCTCAGAGCTAGAATGTTAAGGGGTGACATAATAGAGGTATTCAAAATTATGAAGGCTGTTAATTGTGCAAGTAGGGAGATATTGGCTGGAATTTTACGTTGGGGCAAAAGCCCACCCATCAGTCAATAACTCTGGGGTGAGCCTGCCTCCGCCAGGCCTGGAAGCTACGCTGTGATTTTATGTGGTCCAGGCCTTAATTGGTCTTGGGTGGGACTTCTGCTCCTCTGAGGCAGGAGGATCACTGCCAACAGCTACCGGAGAATTAGCGGGCCAGCAGGTCTTCAGTCTCAGCAGCGCCACTGGGAGAGGTGGCTACTGCTGAGACTGCACCCAATGAGAGAAACAACAATGGAGGCAAGTTTGTGGGGCCTCGCTGGGGACAATCGGCTGGGTTCCAGTGATGTGGGGGGTGGGGGTCAGTTGAGGGGGCGGCTTGTGCGGCTAGAGTTGCCCTTGTGGGGCACCAGGTGCCTGATCAGGAGGGCAGCCCCCAGGCCCTCAAGGAGGCTGTGCACTTTACCGGGCAGATTCCTCAGGTGCTGAAGTTCCCAGCTACTGCTGGCGAATTACCTGCGGCAGCAGGAGGAGGACCTTAAATGCACTTAAAGGGCTTAATTGGCCTGGGGTGGGCAGACTGTCACCTCCCCTGCCACTCGTAAAATTGCACCAGTGGCAGGAAGGTGACGGGAATGGTAATCTCCCCGCCTCCAGCCCACTCCCGCAGGGGCATAAATTTCTGGCCATTGTCTCCTCTGGCCAGTTGGTCAGAAAGCAAAACTCAGATTTAAAATAATTGGCAAAAGAACGAGGGGAAATGAGGAGGAACTTCTTTAGAAAGTGGGTTGTTAATATCTGGAATGCACCACCAGAAAAGGGTGGAGAAGGCATATTCCGTAGGAACTTTCAAAGAACAATTGGTCTTGATTGCAGGGTTATGGGGGAAAAAACCTAGGCTGTGGGACCAAATTGCACAGCTCTTTCAAAGAGCCAGCTCAGACATGATAGACCAAATGGCCTCCATCTGTGCTGCAAGATTTATGATTCTGTTGAGTTAGCTGATTGCAGTGTTGACTGCTTACCCTACTTGAAAGAGCAAAAATGTAAATGTCAGATGGGCACAGGTGTGATTCCTTCACAGCTGAATATTCTGGCAACACTTTGACCCGAGAAATTTGTGTGCTCTGATCCATCACCAACAACGGTGGAGCAAGGCTTTTGGCTGAAGGCAAGGTGCTCTCCTGAGCCTCTAAACTCCCAGGTTATGGGGCCTTTGCATAAAATGAAGGGGTGTCTGCACAATTTAGAGTGCAGCTATTGCCCCATATTTGGTGGAGCTGAGGAAATTGCTGTGGTGTTCTTTGGAGTGCTGGCTATGCAAAAGTTAAAAAAGGGGTAATTTCCAAATCGGCTATTTCAGGAAACTGTCCTTTATAATTGCTGTAAGCTCCACCTCAGCCAGCAGCTAACATGCCAAAATGTCTGGTTCATGCTTTATGGAGGCATAAGGGAGCAATGAAGGTAAAGCTAGGGGAAATGCTACAAGATAACAACGTACCACTAGTTCCACCTTTTTCATTGACCTCTTCAATACCCTCTCCAAAGCTTCCACGTCCTTCTGGTAGTGTGGCGACCAGAATTGCACACAATATTCTAAGTGTGGCCTAACTAAAGTTCTGTACAGCTGCAGCATGACTTGCCAATTTTTATACTCTATGCCCCGACCGATGAAGGCAAGCATGCCGTATGCCTTCTTGACTAAATTATCCACCTGCGTTGCCACTTTCAGTGACCTGTGGACCTGTACGCCCAGATCTCTCTGCCTGTCAATACTCCTAAGGGTTCTGCCATTTACTGTATACCTCCCACCTGCATTAGACCTTCCCAAATGCATTATCTCACATTTGTCTGGATTAAACTCCATCTGCCATTTCTCCGCCCAAGTCTCCAACCATTCTATATCCAGCTGTATCTTCTGACAATCCTCATCATTATCCGCAACTCCACCAACCTTTGTGTTGTCCGCAAACTTACTAATTAGATCAGCTACATTTTCCTCCAAATCATTTATGTATACTACAAACAGCAAAGGTCCCAGCACTGATCCCTGCGGAACACCACTAGTCACAGCCCTCCATTCAGAAAAGCACCCTTCCACTGCTACCCTGTCTTCTATGACAGAGCCAGTTCTGTATCCATCTTGACAGCTCACCTCTGATCCCGTGTAACTTCACCTTTTATACCAGTCTGCCATGAGGGACCTTGTCAAAGGCTTTACTGAAGTCCATATAGATAACATCCACTGCCCTTCCTTCATCAATCATCTTCGTCACTTCCTCAAAAAACTCAATCAAATTAGAGACACGACCTCCCCTTCACAAAACCATACTGCCTCTTGCTAATAAGTTCATTGGCTTCCAAATGGGGGCAAATCCTGTCCCGAAGAATCCTCTCAAATAATTTCCCTACCACTGATGTAAGGCTCACCGGCCTATAATTTCCTGGATTATCCTTGCTACCCTTCTTAAACAAAGGAACAACATTGGCTATTCTGCAGTCCTCTGGGACCTCACCTGTGGCCAATGAGGATGCAAAGATTTCTGTCAAGGCCCCAGCAATTTCTTCCCTTGCCTCCCTCAGTATTCTAGGGTAGATCCCATCAGGCCCTGGGGTCTTATCTACCTTAATGCTTTGCAAGACACCCAACACCTCCTCCTTTTTGATAATCAGATGACAGACTATCTGCACTCCCTTCCCTAGGCTTATCATCCACCAAGTCCTTCTCTTTGGTGAATACTGATGCAAAGTACTCATTTAGTACCTCGCCCATTTCCTCTGGCTCCACAGATTCCCTTCTTTGTCCTCGAGTGGGCCAACCCTTTCCCTTGTTACCCTCTTGCTCTTTATATACATATAAAAAGCCTTGGGATTTTCCTTAATCCTGTTTGCCAATGACTTTTCATGACCCCTTTTAGCCTTCCTGACTCCTTGCTTAAGTTCCTTCCTACTGTCTTTATATTCCTCAAGTGTTTCATCTGTTCCTAGCCTTCCAGCCCTTACGAATGCTTCCTTTTTCTTTTTGAATAGGCTCACAATATCCCGCGTTATCCAAGCTTCCCAAACTTATCCTTCTTCCTCACAGGAACATGCCGGTCCTGGATTCTAATCAGCTGACGTTTGAAAGACTCCCACACGTCAGATGTTGATTTACCCTCAAACAGCCGCCCCCAATCTAAATTCTTCAGTTCCTGCCTAATATTGTTGTAATTAGCCTTCCCCCTATTTAGCACCTTCACCCGAGGACTATTATCCTGATCCACAAGTACCTTAAAACTTATGGAATTATGGTCACTGTTCCCGAAATATTCCCCCACTGAAACTTCGACCACCTGGCCCAGCTCATTCCCCAAAACCAGGTCCAGTACAGCCCCATCCCTAGTTGTACTATCTACGTATTGTTTCAAGAAGCCCTCCTGGATGCTCCTTACAAATTCTGCCCCATCCAAGACCTTAGCACTAAGCGAGTCCCAGTCAATATAGGGGAAGTTAAAAATCACCCACCACGACAACCCTGTTACCTTTACATCTTTCCAAAATCTGTCTGAATATCTGCTCCTCTACCTCCCGCTGGCTGTTGGGAGGCCTGTAGAAAATCCCAACATAGTGACTGCACCCTTCCTATTTCTGAGCTCCACCCATATTGCCTCACTGCACGACCCCTCCAAGGTGTCCTCCCGCAGTACAGCTGTGATATTCTCCTTAACAAGTAATGCAACTCCCCCACCCCTTTTACATCCCCCTCTATCCTGCCTGAAGCTTCTAAATCCTGGAACATTTAGCTGCTATTCCTGTCCTTCCCTCAACCAAGTCTCTGTAATAGCAACAACATCATAGTTCCAAGTAGTAATCCAAGCTTTAAGTTCATCTGCCTTACCGGTTATACTTCTCGCATTGAAACAAATGCACTTCAGACCACCAGTCCCGCTGTGCTCCGCAACATCTCCCTGCCTGCTCTTCCTCTTAGTCTTGCTGGCCTTATTTACTAGTTCCCCCTCATTTATTTCACTTGCTGTCTTTTTTTTTTTAGAGATACAGCACTGAAACAGGCCCTCCGGCCCACCGAGTCTGTGCCGACCATCAACCACCCATTTATACTAATCCTACACTAATTCCATATTCCTACCACATCCCCACCTGACCCTATATTGCCCTACCACCTACCTATACTAGTGGCAATTTATAATGGCCAATTAACCTATCAACCAGCAAGTTTTTGGCACGTGGGAGGAAACTGGAGCACCCGGAAGAAACCCACAGACACAGGGAGAACTTGCAAACTCCACACAGGCAGTACCCAGAATTGAACCCGGGTCACTGGAGCTGTGAGGCTGCGGTGCTAACCACTGCACCACTGTGCCGCCCTGTCCTACTGCTCTGGTTCCCACCCCCCTGCCACACTCGTTTAAACCCTCCCAAGTGACACTAGCAAACCTTGCAGCCAGGATATTTGTGCCTCTCCAGTTTAGATGCAACCCATCCTTCTTGTACAGGTCCCATCTGTCCCTGAAGAGACCCCAATGGTCCAGATATCTGAAACCCTCCCTTCTACACCAGCTGTTCAGCCACATGTTTAGCTGCACTATCTTCCTTTTTCTAGCCTCACTGGCACGTGGCACAGGGAGCAATCCAGAGATTACAACCTTGGAGGTCCTGTCTTTTAACTTTCTACCTAACTCCCTAAACTCCCCCTGCAGGACCTCATCACTCTTCCTGCCTATGTCATTGGTACCAATGTGTACCACAACCTCTGGTTGTTCACCCTCCCCCTTCAGAATGCCCTCTGCCATTCAGAGACATCCTTGACCAACACCAGGGAGGCAACATACCATCCTGGAGTCTCTTTCACATCCACAGAAGCGCCTATCTGTGCCCCTGACCATAGAGCCCCCTATAACTATTGCTCTTCTGCACTTTGTCCCTCCCTGCTGAACAACAGTGCCAGCCATGGTGCCACTACTCTGGCTGCTGCTGTTTTCCCCCGATAGGCCATCCCCCCCAACAGTATCCAAAATGGTATACTTGTTAGAGAGGGGGATAGCCACAGGGGATTCCTGCATTGACTGCCTGCCCCTTCTAGCAGTCACTCATCTATCTGCCTGCACCTTGGGTATAACCACTTCTCAAACTCCTGTCTATGACACTTTCTGCCACCTGCATGCTCCTAAGTGCATCCAATTGCCACTCCAACCAATCCATGCAGTCTGTGAGGAGCTGCAACTGGATACACTTCCTGCATATGTAGTCATCCAGAACACTGGAAGCATCACAGACCTCCCACATCTCACAGGTGAAGCACATCACCCCTCTAACTGACATTTCTAGCACTAATTAATTTAAAATAAATACTTATTAAATCCTTACTAAATTGTTATAATTAACTATATGGTCCCTAGTGCTAGATTTCTATTATAAATATTAAATGCTAACTAAATACAGTAATCTCCTCCCTCTGGTTTAGTTACTCTACTTATTAATTAGCTTATTAGGGTTTTAGTCAATTTTTATCAATCTTTTATTTTCAAATTCAGTAAAAAAATTCCCTACCAGCCAATCAGGTCACAGCTTTCCTGTGACATCACTTTCAGTTTTTTTTAACCAGAGGTATGTTTTTTATACTTACCAGTCCAGAACTCCACCCTCCAAGTCTTCTCCAAGTCAGCTGTGCTCTTTGGAAGCTCTTAGCTCCCCTCACTCTAAGGGCAGGTAGGAAATGACAGGCGCTCCTCACTCCCTTCTTACCAAACTTCCACTGTAGCACTCTAATGCAACCCAAGTCAGCACTATAAGATGGCTCACTTTTATACTGACTGACTCTAGCCCCCTGAAAACTGCCAATTCTCTAATTAACAAGGTGCAGCTGCAAGCAGAGCCTGAGTGAACCCTGTTTAAATCATATAATGGTTACAGCAAAGAAGGAGGCCATTTGGCCTGTTCTGTCATGCCAGCTTTCTATTATGAATGCTGGACTTTACAGTATGATTCTGTTTTTTAAAACTGTGACTTTTAATGTCGTGTAAGAAGGATTAGGAGGAAACATGTGGCCTCACACCAACTCTACCTAGAGACAAGACAGAGTTCCTGGTTACCTTGTGAATAAAGAACCCAGATCAAAGACCCTTTTGAAAACAGAATGCAAGATTGTAACACATGAAGGACAATGGGTTTCACTCTCCTGGACTCTCAGATCGTAAACAGGGAGCCAGGGGCTCTTAAGCTGCAAACTCGAGTTGAAATTTTTAACACCTGGAAACACAGGAAGGCCCAGTGGTTCTGCTGTGGCCAGACTTGTGAACTCTTCATATTGAAAAAGGCAAATGACTAAGGACTTTTGATTCTGGATAAATTCAACAGACTTTCAGAAGTACGGAGGCTGGAAGGAAAACTAGAAGACAAAACCAGCAAGAGCCGCCTCAGAAGAGTGGGAGAGAAAACATAGTTTGTCAGAACACTGATACAGCAAAAGGCTGCTAAGACTTGAACCCAACTCAAAAGCAGAAGTTTGTGGAGAAAACAGACCAATGGGGCCTTATTCACAGAAGTTCAGGTCAAAAGTGCTCAGAAGAAGTGAGCGAAGAGGACATTGACTTTGAGAAGGACTGGGAGATCTGACCTATTGCAACCTGGAGGAGTTTGGGAATTTTAACTGTAAAGATATCGCTTCAATGAGCACACTGTCTAATGTATAAATGTGGTGTGGGGATTTCAAGTGTCTTAATAAGTTAAAGGAAATACCTTTCTCTGTAATTTGGTGTATTAGCTACTTACAAAGTACTGTTCAGTTAATGTTGATTTTTAGTTTGTTATAATAAAAGTCTTAAAATGTGAAATTTTGTTGTGTAATTCCTTAAATTGGTCTGGGGAGTTCATATCTCCTGTTTTAATATTAAAAGTCTCATTGAGGTCGCAACATCTGCAAGAGCAACTCAGCTAGTCCCACAGCCCCGCTTTTTCCCTGTAGCTCTGCAAGTTTTTTCACTTCAGATAATTATCCAATACCTTTCTGAAAGCCACGATTGAATCAGCCTTCACCACATTCTCAGACAGTGCATTGTGGAGTTTTACTTGGAGCTGCGTGCTTGGTCACTGCCTTTGTCCCTTCTGACACGTTGTGCTTGGCCAGCTCCCGAGGCAGCAGCAGGTGCTACATTTGTTGTAATGGCCAAAATGGGAAGCCTTACAAGTGATGCGCTCAAAAATATTGTTCACAAAGGAGTTCATGATGCTCATAGTCTTGGAGGTGATGCCAGTATCAGGGTGAACCTGCTTCATCATTTGTAGATATAGATGGAGTAACTCCGTTCTCCACTTCTTGCCGCCCTTTGCTGGCGCTTTATTCATGGTTTACTTGGCGCCGTACTTAGGAGCTGATTTCTTTTGCTCCTCAGTCATCTTCAGACTCAATTTCAGAAAGAAAAAAAGAAAACTCAGGCCACAGGTGAATATGGCTGTTAGGGTGCTTACTGAATGCCATTATACATTGTTACGACCAGGTGAGACGGGGTCTAGGAGTTTCCTCTCAGCCTTTGCCTGGTTTAACCGTAACAGGGTTTAATTTTAGAAATGCCATATTTTTAGCTCCCCCTTCAGTGAATCCTTGTTCACTGCTCCAATTGTAAGGCAAAGAAATCAGACAGGTTTCCTTAGATTTAAACAAGAAAGGTAGAAGTTTACCAATCTTAAACTCTAATCCAATTAACAACTACAAATATGCAACGTGACCACACTAGCCTGCAAATGCGATAAACGCACACAAAGATAGAGACAGAAAAGTGGAAAAGAATAAAGGGGAAAAGTTTGAAGCACTATCTGTTAGTTATTTACTGTCCTTTGAGCTCAATGTGGAGTCCTCAGTTGCTGGTCAGTCCTGTTGTTCGTTTGGGCCCAGTTCACACTTCAATTTGTTTCGATGTCAGAGTCTTTTCTCTGTTGAGGTTTGCGTGTCTTCCGTGAGTCCAGTGGCTTGGGGAGAAGGTGAGAGAGAGGCAGTCAGGAGAGAGGCTTGCTTGTTCCAGCTTCAATTGCAAAACTGCCTTCAGTTCCTTTCTGTATGGCACAAATAAAAACCCAAGTTGGCCAGCAGGTCAGTCATGTGACTAACTGGCTTAACCACTTCTGCGTTTGTGGATTGTATTCTCTTAGCAGGCCCTGGAATGTGCTTCCTTACACCTTCAATGTCTGGTGATTAAAATCCATGATCAACAAGCAGCGTCTTTTAGTATGCAAATGTCCATCCAGCCCAGTGTCTGGTGATCTTCAAACAAGTCATTTCTTCACTCCAGCAACAGTTTAAAATCAATGTCCATATGACAAAATTAATATGCCTCATTCTTGGCAGGTGGGGGTCTGCATGACAACATAATTGATATTCTTCATGATTGTGTTAATTCGAACCTAACCCACAGACAGGATCGGGTTGCATATTAGTTTTACACCACACAGATTTTGCTGTCCACTGATTTTGGATGGAGAAATCTTTTACTTATGCTTCCAAAAATAGGCAAAAGCATTCTATAAACATATATTAATTCTATCAATCTAATGAGCATGAGTTAGGACATCTCTTTTTTTTTGGATTTTAATACCACGTGCTCGTAATAACCAATAAAAGAGTTCACATCTGCTAAGCAGATGAATGGCTTATGTCCAAAGCCATTGACCTGCTTCCTACTAGATTACCAAAGATAGATTAGGTAAAACAAAAAGAGTCACTTTTCTTCAAGTGACACCAGCTGTGCATGTACCACACTATTTCATTCAAGAAAAATGGTACTCAAATCTTAAATAGGTCACCTATATTGCTTGTGATGCAACTGTTCAAACTTATATTTACTTCACATGATTTCAATTTCAGCCTAATTTGATGAAAACAGGAAGTAATCAAATCTCATAGCACAATTCAGTCAGAACCAGTATACTCCTCTTATAAGGCAATGCAATCTCATTATGCCTAGAAAACTGTTTTTTTTTGATGTTACAGCAGTAAACCTGGATGGGTGAGGAAGTATTATGGGCTGGATTTTGGCGGGATCCGTGGTGGGGACGGGGAGCGGCCGGAAGATTGTACCGGCAGCAGTCTGCCACAGAGCCTGACGCCGGGAGTGCCAGGCCTGATCTTCCCGGCGGCATCAAGGCTCCATGTCAGGCCCCTGCCGCTGGGCAATGGGGCCTGACTTTGAATGTGTAAATTATGAAAATGAATACATTTAAATAAAATTGTCAGTGATCTTATCTGCTGCCCGGGATCTTCCAAGCGGTAGCTGGCACTCATGCGCCTTCAATTTCCCGTCTAGCTAAAGCTGGCACCACCGTGGTGGGAAAGGTGGGGGGTACTTAGGATTTTCAGTTTAGCTGGGGGTGAGGGCGATACGGGGTCAAATGTGCATTAATAGTGCAGGGGAAGGGTAAGGGGTGACTTCTGCACTGTGAAAAGTTTTGGTGGGTGGGTGATGATGGTCAATTCTTGCATGTAGGTCTTTGGGAGTGAGGGGAGAGGGCATCTGTAAGTGTTGTTGAGGGGGAAGGAGTGATTTTTTTATTGTAGTGTACTGGGGGGTAAAGTTTTAAATATTTAAATTTAGCAGCAGGTCTGGCTGCCCTTTAAAAATAGCTACAGCCTTAACCCTAAACCCTAATGCTGTTGCCGGCGTCAAAGAGCCTGCCCCCACTATGTAATTGTGGGGGGGGGGCAGTGGTTGCAGCCTGATAGCATATTTTCTTGAGCCGCCATGCGGAAGATCGCAGCAGCATGGTGGCACGTGGCTGCCCACATAATGGAGCTACTCAATTAGTTTAGATGGAGAAGACAACAAGGAGCCTGTTGACCTTGGGGGAGAAACACCATGGCCTGTATACCTAGTTAATAATGGGTTTGCTTGATCAAAGTGGCTCTAGGTGATCTTCCAGGCCAATTTGAACATCATCCCACTTGTCATGCTTATAGCCACTGCAAGCTTTTTCAAAAATTCTTTCATGGGATGTGGGTATCACTGACAAGGCCAGAATTTGTAGCCTATCCCTTATTGCTCTTGACAACTGAGTGGGTTGCTAGGTTATTTCAGAGGGTGGTTAAGAGTCAACCACCTTGCTGTGGGTCTGGAGTCACATCTAGGCCAGACTGGGTAAGGACGGCAGATTTCCTTTCCTAAAGGACATTAATGATCCAAATGGGCTTTTATGACAATCAGGATAGTTTCATAGCACCATTCCAGACTTTTTATTAATTAATTGAATTTAAATTCCACCAGCTGTTGTGGTGCATAATGAACCCTTGTCCCCAGGGCATTAGCCTGGCCTCTGGATTACTAGACCAACAACATTACCACTACACCACTCTAAGATCCTAACACTTATGCGATTACGGAATTGCTTTTCAATAAAGGTAATATATATAATTAATCTTACATATGAGAATCAGAAATAAACATGAATGTTCCACTTGGTTTCCATACCCTTTAAATAAAAAGGTACAAAATATTTTTTAATAATTCTAAATGATCATGCTGCATAGTAAGTTATTTAGAAATATTAGTCATATTCCAAACTCTTTTTTAAAGCGCACCTTATAAGAAAGATGATGTGGAGGTCCTGGATGATAAGTACAGCAGCCACCCTGACTAAATGTCATCTCGAGGTCAAGCCGTGACTACAATTAATGTTTTATTGGCTGTCAGCCCAACAAGAAATTCTTTCAGGCTTACCGAATTGTGCAAGTTTACCACACCTGTAATTAAATAGCTTGTCATACCATAGCTGTGTTATATGACACTGCACAAAGGATTATGCAAACAGTTGCAAACAGCAAACCTTTTTATGTTAAGATTTGTTGGGAGGCTGCAAAATTTATTGCTGTTCTTATTCTCTTGAAACTCCAAAGCATTGTCTTTCTACTTGCTAAATGCTTTGCAATTTTACTGAATTATATATCCATATTAATCATGCCTTTAACAACCTTAGATATTACATGTGATTACATAAAGAGTATAATACAGAAACAGGATGTTTAGCCCAACCAGCCCTTGGTGGTGTTTAACTTTCACATCAGCAGCAGTCCTAATCCCATCTGTACGTACTGTTCCCATATTCTTTTATCTCCTTTCCTTCCACACCTGTATAACCTATTCTTAAAAGTTGACATGACCTATCTTTCAATCACTAACTCTGGTAATGCATTCAACAGTCTCACTTCAGTAAAAAAAGAACTGTCAAATGTGAGGTGGGACCTTTGAGAGCAGAGTTAGTAGAGCATAAATAGAAATTGTGAGGGATACTTAACAAATACTTTGGGGGGAACATTCCCAAGCCCTTGGAGGCACGTTTGGAGACGTGGGTGGGTGGGGGGGGGGAATGGAAAAATTGGAAAAATAAATACATCGGACCAGTTTCCAGACATCTTCCCGCCTCCCCCTGCTTTTCCCAGGGGCAGCTTTGGTGTGCTGGCAGTGGCAGAAAGCCAATTGAACTTGTTAACAAGGCAATTAACAGCTATTTTTCCAAGGCAATGGAATTTTACAAGCGGTGCATGGGACTCACGCAGTGTCTGGAAGTTTTTTTTATTATTCATTCATGGGATGTGGGCGTCGGTGGCTAGGCCACCATTTATTGCCCATCCCTAATTGCCCGTGAGAAGGTGGTGGTGAGCTGCCTTCTTGAACCGCTGCAGTCCATTTGGGGTAGGTACACCCAAAGTGCTGTTAGGAAGGGAGTTCCAGGATTTTGATCCAGCGACAGTGAAGGAATGGCGATATAGTTCCAAGTCAGGATGGTGTGTGACTTGGAGGGGAACTTGCAGGTGGTGGTGTTCCCATGCATTTGCTGCCCTTGTCGTTCTAGTTGGTTGAGGTCGTGGGTTTGGAAGGTGCTGTCTGAGGAGCCTTGGTGCGTTGCTGCAGTGCATCTTGTAGATGGTACACACTGCTGCCACTGTGCGTCGGTGGTGGAAGGAATGAATGTTTGTTGATGGGGTGCCAATCAAGCGGGCTGCTTTGTCTTGGATGGTGTTGAGCTTCTTGAGTGTTGTTGGAGCTGCACCCATCCAGGCAAGTGGAGAGTATTCCATCACACTCCTGATTTGTGCCTTGTAGATGGTGGACAGGCTTTGGGGAGTCAGGAGGTGAGTTACCCGCTGCAGGAGTCCTAGCCTCTGACCTGCTCTTGTAGCCACGGTATTTATATGGCTACTCCAGTTCTGTTACACTTCTGAGGAGTCGTGAATGGTGCTGAACATTGTGCAATCAGCGAACATCCCCACATCTGACCTAATGATTGAAGGAAGGTCATTGATGAAGCAGCTGAAGATGGTTGGGTCTAGGACACTACCCTGAGGAACTCCCGCACTGATGTCCTGGAGCTGAGATGATTGATCTCCAACAACCACAACCATCTTCCTTTGTGATAAGTATGACTTGAACCAGCAGAGGGTTTTCCCCCTGATTCCCGTTGACTTCAATTTTGCTAGGGCTCCTTGGTGCCATACTTGGTCAAATGCTGCCTTGACGTCAAGGGCAGTCACTCTCACCTCACCTCTTGAGTTCAGCTCTTTTGTCCATGTTTGAACCAAGGCTGTTGGTTGTTAACTCAGAGGAGGCGAGTCCACAGCAGCAAGTCAATGAGACATGAAACTGACATGCACTCAATACTATAAAGGGGGAAAGCGGCAAGACTGAGGTCAGCCATAGGCAGAGGCTTGCCAATATAGGAGTAGCTCAGTCAGACTGCTGCTACTGATCGTGTCGGGGGGAAATAAATTGCTGAAGCTTCCTGCAGCATTATCTGCCAGCTCAAAGGGGCTATAGACCCTTCTGTATTTGAGGCTCCACAGTGACATGGGATCCACCTATTATGTGGTCGGGTGAACCACTGAGGAGGAGCGGCAATGAGACCCATGTCAGTAGTCACAGACAGGGGGCAACAACTGAAGGAGGAGGAGTAGCTGCAACAAGCAATATACCTAGCTGCAGCTGGAAGGTGCAAAGGGGCTGGCTGAGAGCCAGGTGATAGAACAAGGCTCTACCCTCAGCATATACAGAGTATACAGGCAAAGGGTCAGCTTTCTGGATCTCTTGGATCGGCAGTGCTTCTGAAGACTGCAGTCTTCATGGTAGGTGATTGCACCCTCTCGGAGGAGGTCCTGAGGGCAGAAGGAGCAGGTGGATGTGTATTGCACGAAGCAGTCAAGGTGACTGTGGCGTTGAACTTCTTTGTGTCCGGAACATTCCAGGGGGCAGCCACTGACATCTGTAGGATCTCACAATTTGCCACACGTAACTGCATCATTCAGTTGATGGATGCCTTGTATACAAGGGCATCAGACTACATCCGGTTCGAAACTTATGCTGCCAGAGGGCTATCAGCTTTGCCTCCATGACAGGATTCCCTCAGGTGTAGGGCATTCCAGACGGTATCCATATGGCCATCGAGGATCGGTCAGGCCAGCCAGGTGTATTTGTAAATAGGAAGGGATTCCACTCATTCAACATGCAGCTGGTATACGACCACTGCAAAAGAATCCTGCAAGTGTGTGCAGGGTTTCTGGGAAGCTGCCATGACTCATTCATACTGAAGCAGTCTCAGTTGCCTCAACTCTTCAAGCCAGCAGATAGCCTGCGTGGATGGCTCCTGGGTGACAAGGGGTATTCGCTGAAGACTTGACTGATGACCTCAGTGGCGAACCCCAACATAGAGGCAGATGAAAGATACAAGCCTATATAGTTCCCTGTTTTCTTTCTCCCTCCTTTCTTAATATTGAAGCTACTTTCCAATCCATGGGGACTGACCATTTCACGCCATGGCAGAGATGAAATTCTACCTTTGGTTCCACACTATTTCCAGAATGTTTTTTGTCGCTTCTACTGTGAAGACACATACAAAGCATTTTTTTAATGTCTCTGCCATTTCCTTATTTCTCTTTCTAATTTCTCCTATCTATGCTTCTAAGGGGCCTATGTTTGCTCTCACTTATCTCTTCCTTTTTGCATACCGATAGAAGCTGTTACAATCTGTTTCGTGTCTCTAGCTCGTTTACTCTCATATCCTATTTTCTCTTTCTTTATCAATTTCTTCGTCATCCTTTGCTGAAGATTAAAATCTTCCCAATCTTCATGTTTGCTACTCTTTTTGTCAACATTGTAAGCCTCTTCCTTTAATGCTATCTTTAACTTCTCTGTTAGCCAAGTTGGACCACTTTTCCTTTGGCGTTTTTATTCCTTAAGGGAATGTAAATTTATTGTGAATTATCAATAATTCTTTAAATATTTTCCATTGTCTATCTACGATCGCATCCTTTAATCTAGTTTCCCAATCTACTGTAGCCAACTCACCCCTCCTACCTACGTAGTTTCTTTTGTTCAGATTTAAGACCCTAGTTTTGTACTTAACTCAATAACTCTCAAACTCAAAATAAAATTCTATCATTTTATGATCTCTCTTACAAAGTCTGCTTTACTAGGTTATTGAATAGCCCTGTCTCATTGCACAATATGATATTTAAAATAACCTGTTCCCTAGTTGGTTCCTTGACATACTGATCTAGAAAACTCTCCTGAATGCATTCCAAGAACTCGTCCTTCACATTATTAGTGCAAATTTGGCTTGCCCGCTCCATGAGAAGATTAAAGACCTCCATGATTAATGAATTCCCCTTATTACATGTACCTCTAATTTCCTGATTTATATATACACTGTCCATAAATTAGTCCCACTGATTTTTTCTGTCTCTTGTTTCTTAGCTCCGCCCAACTGATTGTACACCTTGATTTTCCATGCTAAGACCCTTTCTCTCTGCTGCCTTGATCCCATCCTTTATTTTCAGAGCAATTCCTCCTGCTTTTTCATTTTGGCGATCTCTTCTAAAAGTCAAATATCCTGGAATATTTAATTCCCAAACTTGGTTAGTCTGCAACTGCATCTCCATTATGGCTATTTTTCCCTGATGTCACTAATGCCCCATTACTTTTGTTAAACTTTCTTGCCCTTCCTGACCTACTCTGTTTCTCTTTACACAAATCACTACTCGGCTCTACAGCCTCAACATTTCTCTTAATGCTTTTGAATTTACCTCATCCTGAATGCTCCCATCCCACCTTCATTAGATTAAAACCTTATCTACTGCCCTAATTATTCAGTTCACTAGGACTCTGGTCCCAGCCCAATTTAAATGGATTCCATCCCAATGGAACAGCTCCCTCTTTCCTCAGTATTGGTGTCAGTGCCCCAAGAATTGAAATCCCTCCTTCCCACACCAATCTTTCACCCAAACATTAAATCTTCTAATCTGTTTGACTCTATGCCAATTTGCATGACACTCAGGTAACAATCAACATTTTTGACCTTAGTTCCTCAGACTCTTTCAGCAGATTCTCATTCCTAATTTTAACAATGTTGTTGGTCCTTTCAAGAGCCACAACAACTGAATCCTCCCCCTCCCACTCCAAGCTCTTCTCCTGATGCGCAGAGATGTCCTTGACACTGATACCATGCAGGCAACACAATGTTCAGAACTCCCAGTCAAGGCTGCAGAGAACATTATCTATTCCCCTGACTATACTGTCAATTATCACTATCACATTTCTTTTCACTACCTTCATTTGAATGGCCTATTGTACCATGGTGCCCTGGACAGTTTGCTCATCCACTCTGCAGATTCTGCTCTCACCACAAAGGCAGCAAGGGTCTTGCACCTTTCGGATAAGGGCAAGGGCTGAGACTCCTCCAGAAGTGCACCTGTGATCCCATTACTTGCCACACTCAGTCACACCCTCCTGGTACTGATTACTAACCGGACCCATACCACTACCTAACCCAAGAGGTGTGACGGCCTCCAGGGTCAAAGTATACAGGCATCCCTAATGCTCTGCAGTGTCTGCACCTCAGATTCCAGTTCAACAATTTTCAGCTCAAGTTCCTCGAAAGGCAGACACTTACTATGGATGTAGTTGTCTGTGATCGCAATGCTCTCCTCAAACTCCCATATGCTCAGTACTAGGTCCCTTGCTTTTCGGGTACATTCAATGATTTAGTCTTAAATGTAGAGGTTATGTTTAAGAAGTTTGCAGATGACACAAAAATTAGTTATGTGGTTGATAGTGAGGAAGAAAGCGGTCGACTGCAGGAAGAGATGAATGGACTGGTCAGTGCAGTACACAACTGCACTGATCCCTTCCTTTAATAACAAAGCTACCACACCTCCTTTTCCTTTCTGCCTGTTCATCCGGAACATCAAATATCCTTGAACATTGAGATTGCAGTTCTGGTCATCCTGCAACCACATCTCTGTGATAGCTATCAAATCATATTCATTTATTTCTATTTGTACCGTCAGCTCATCTATCTTGGTACAAATGCTATGTACTATGTACTATGCCTTAAGCTTTGACTTTTTACCATTTTTACCTACTCTGGTTCTAATTTCTGCTATACTCGTATGCTCGTATTCTCTGGCCCTTCCTGTCACACTCTGATTAGTGTATGCCCCTTCACTATCCTGCACCTCTGATTCCCATTGACCTCAGTTTTGCTAGCCATTCACTCCCTCCACCACCGACGCACAGTGGCAGCAGTATGTACCATCTACACTGCAGCAATGCACCAAGGCTCCTTAGACAGCACCTTCCAAACCCGCGACCTCTACCAACTAGAAGGACAAGGACAGCAAATGGGAACACCACCACCTTCGCCATGAAACATTTGCTCATGCCACTCAGGCAACTGTTGATGTCAATGGCGATCACCAATTTGCTGGATTTATGGCATAATTTGTCATTAATTGCCTGCAGTTACTTAAAGCTGGAAAATAATGGCATGGGAGGCCTGATAATGACATGATTTATGGACCTCATGAGACTCTTAGCCTGAGAGGCCAAAAAGGAACCATTGCAGCTATGGAGTTTCACCCTAGCCATTTGTGAATTGTTCTTAGATGTTTTAACTTTATATTTCCTTCTTTTGGTCACGTTTTCTTGCCAGTTTTGCCAGCTAAAGTCCTGTTCATTTTGGAAGGCAATAATTTTCAGAATTCAAAGATTTTTCTACACTTATAAGAGGGTGAAAGCATTGTAATGGCTTGTCCACTGAACTTTTGACTGTGTTTCATTATGCACGACCTGAAGGAGCAGCAGAAGGTGAAAGTGTGTTGTGTGAAGCACAATGGCCAGAGACTGAACCAATGTCATTACTACACACCTCATCGCCACCTATGACCACCCAAAGAAAGTCAACAGGGAGCAAATGCCTTTTAAGGTACTGTCGCAGGAGCTCTGCATGTGCAGGCTGTGCCTGACCACTTTTGCAAGATGTTCCATGAAGATATGAGGCTATGGGCTGAACTTTTGGAGCTCCCTCACAGTTGGGAACAGAGAGCAGGGGGACCCCGAAAATACTGGTGCCCGGCTGCTTGTCAATTTCAAGATGCCGAATCTGACACCAGCAATCATTGCACAATTGAAGGTGAATTTCAAGTGAATTGGCTATGGGCCAAATGCAGGAAGATGAGATTAGAATAGTTGGGTACTGTATGGCCGGCACAGATATGATGGGCCAAAGGGCCTGTTTTTGTGCTGTATAACTCTATGACTCTATGTTCTGTAATTGATGCATACCAGGGCGGGGAAGGGTGGGATAGGAATCCTGCTTTCCTCCCAAATGAGGGCAATTAAACCAGTTAAAGAAGCTCATTAAGAACTTGTTGAAGGGGGAGGATGGAATATTTAAAGGGGCGGATGGATTTTAGAAGCTGTCAGTTTCTGATTAGCTGAGGGGAGGTGGGTACACAGTGGGGAGCCAGTCAAGGCTGCCCCAGGGCATCACCCCGGCCCCATAAGAGGGTCAGTGGGACAAAGGGAGACTCGACATTTGGTAAGTAGGTGTTCTAGGTGCTGCGCAGGTGTCAGGGAGAGTGGACACTCAGTGCTCGGGTATTGAACGGAGTTATCAACTGCTGGCATTGTGGGGGCAGAAGAGCAGGGGGCAAGGCTGCCAATCATAATACGATGGCCACCTGTCTAAAATTAAAGCTGCAGCTGGCATTGGGGGACAACAGTCAGATTTTGGACCCAGTAGCAATTAGCAGCAACATCCACCACAAAAAGGGCATCAGGAGGGCATGGGAGAGGAAAGAGGGGGAGGAAGCAACAAAGGTCATACCCTCAACACAGCATCTAGCACCGAAGACAGAACTACATGGAGATGACTGAGATTCAGTGCCGCAGGAGACTGTGACTCTTCAGGTAGATGGTTAGAAACATCTATGACCTCGTTGCCGAATACCTCGCACCTCGCAGCACTGGTCATCATGCCCTGCCAATAGCAGTCAAAGTCACTGTGGCCTTGAACTTATTTACATCTCGCTCCTTCCAAGGATTGGCTGTGGACCTTGGTGGAATCTCATAAACGGCTGCACAACATTGCATCTCGCTGTTCAATGATACCCTTTTTGCCAGAACTGAACAGCACATTCATTTGATGATGGACAAGACCGTGCAGGAACAGAAGGCATTGGGTTTCTGCTCATCACTGGATTCCCCCAGGTACAGGGCATCATCAATGCAGCCATGTGGCCATCAAGGCACACAGGAACAGCCAGTGAGATTCATCAATGTCCAACTGGTCTGCAACCACAACAAGATTTTCCTCCATGTGTGCACTCTCTTTCCTGGTAGCTGTCATGACTCCTTTATCCTTTGGCATTGCCTCAGATCTTTACTCCAACTCCCAAAGTGCAAGGAAAATCCCTTGAAGAGACGGCTACTGACCCCTCTACGGGAACCCCAGAAAGAGGCACAGAGGTGATACAACCAATGCCATCAGCTCAGCAGACCAACCATTGAGTAAGCCATTGAGCTTCTGAAGATGCAATACTGGTGCCTGGACCAGTTGAGTGTTGCCCTACTATACCCTCCTGCAAAGGTTTCGGTCATTATGATGATCTGCTGTGCTCTGCATAACGTGGCCCTCCAGAGAGATCTGGATCTTGAGGATGGTAAGGCCCAGGAAGGAGACAGCTCATCAGGGAGGAGCAGTAGCAAGAGGTAAGAGAGGAGGAGGAAGATGAGGTGAAGGGAGATGATGCTGAACAGAGAGTTGTCCTTGCTGCATCATGAAATGGCCTTCTCCAGCCACCCTCCTGGAAGAATACCTCCCTCCTCTCCCTCATGGCCTCCAGCATTAGATCCAGGTCTGCATTGATAAAGTGAGGGTCTTTTTCTACCTCCATAACATTGCCCAACTTCGCCCCTGCCTCAGCTTATCTGCTGCTGAAACTGTCATTCATGTATTTTTTATCTCTAGATTTGATTATTGCAACACTCTCCTGGCTGGTCTCCCACATTCTACAGCCCCTAATCTTGAGATCAACCAAAACTCTGCTGCCTTCATTACCCCTAGGTCTGACTATTCCAACACACTCCTGGTTGATCTCCCACATTCTACTCTTGTAAACTTGAGGTCATCCAAAACTCTGCTGCCTGTGTCTTAACTTTCACCAAGTCCCATTCTCCTATCACTCCTGTGCTCACTGACCTGCATTGGCTCCTGGTCAAGAAATGTCTTGTTTTAAAATTCTCATTCTTGTTTTCAAATCCCTCCATGGCCTCACCCCTCCCTATTTCTGTAATCTCCTTCAGCTCAACAACCCTCCAAGATATCAGTGCTCTTCTAATTCTGGCCTCTTGTGCATCCCTAATTTTAATCGCTCTACCATTGGTGGCCGTGCCATTTGCTGCCTCAGCCCTAAGCTCTGCAATACCCTACCTATACCTCTCTGCCTCTCTAACTCCCTTTTCTCTTTTAAGACACTCCTTGAAACCTACTTCTTTGACAAAGCTTTTGGTCATCTGTCGTAATATCTCCTTCCGTGGCTCGGTGTCATATTTTGTTTTATAATGCTCCTGTGAAATGCCTTGGGGCGTTTTATTATGTTAAAGGCTCTATGTAAATATAAGTAGTTGTTGTTGTCTGCCCTGCCCTGCTCTGAGTGGCAGAGCTCCGCCTCCCTGTGACATCTCACTTTCCTCTGGAAGTGGAAGGCTTTGGCACAAAATGCAGAGCTCGCCCTCAGGACAACCAGAAGCCTCAGTGATGGCTGTCATGGGGTGTCTAAATGAGTCCCAGCCACACTTTAGCTGACCCACCTCCATTTCCACCTCTACTGGCTCTAAGTGGACAGGAAACCTGTCTCAATATCAATTAAGGGCTTACCCCAGTGAAAGTCTCAACTTTAATCAATTTCCCATTGGAGGCAGGTTTCTGACACAAAAACAGGCCCAGCTCCTGTTTCCTGCCTCCACAGTGAAAATTCAGCCCTCTCACAGGGCCTTAATTGTTAGTGACAATGATGAGAGCCTCAATATCTGCAGATGTGGTTTGTTCCAGTCATGTAATGGAGACCTCTGTGACAGTAGCCAAGCAGCTGTGAGGACCTGCATTCAACAGACCATGAATACCCTATTCTATGGGGCGTCTGGGAGGACGACATGTCCCCTGTGCAGCAAAGAGACAGGTCCATCTACTTTCACAGCAATCTGGCTTCCCCAGGTTGCAGGGACTATCAGTGGGACCCATGTACTACTGAAGGCTGTATTTAAGGAATCTGTCACCTTCATCAACAGCTTGGGTAGCTAATGCCCCCCTCTGTGTCTATCTCAGCGAGTTCTTGTGGAACTGTGGGAAGGAAGAATTAAAGATTACAATGTTGCAGCATATTCATTCATTTGGATTACATTTCAGCTTTTCATTTGTTACATAGCAAGGAGAAAATACAACCTGGAGGTCCATGGTGGTGGCCATACTGAGCAGCCATGAATGGAGCCAATATTTCCACCTCCAGCCAATTGATCCCCTGCATAATTTCATAAATATCTGTCGTTTCTTACTCTTAGCGTCATCCTTGGGTGGCTTGCTGCCTCAGAGACAATGCAAACGGCTGTAAATTTCACTTGTTGATGTAAAAATCGTGCCAAACTCAGCTTGGGCATGGTGCACCCCTACACTGGTAGCCCTGCAACTGCACAGCCTCTTTTCAAAGAGTGCCAAATGTTTCAAAAAAGTGACTCCTCACACATCTTTGCACTCTCATATTTGTTATGCCTTACTTACACTGAAGAACCAAGACAGCATGGAGTGGGCTTCGCCATCAGAAACTCCTTGCTCAGCATGATAGAGCCTCCCTCAAATGGCTCGGAACGCATACGACTGCTCACCACCTCTGGTCCAGTACACCTACTCAGCATTTATGCTCCAACACTCTGCTCCCCACCTGAAGCTAAAGACCAGTTCTACGAGGAACTCCATAACATCATTAGCAGCATCCCCAACACTGAACACCTGTTCCTGCTGGGGGACTTTAATGCCAGGGTTGGGACCGACCATGACTCATGGCCCTCCTGCCTTGGGCGCTATGGCATTGGAAGGATGAATGACAGCGGGCAGAGACTGCTTGAGTTGTGTACCTATCATAACCTCTGCATTACCAACTCGTTCTTTCACACTAAACCCTGTCACCAGGTTTCATGGAGGCACCCAAGATCGCGTCGTTGGCACCAGCTGGATCTCATCGTCACAAGACGAGCCGTCTTAAACAGTGTTCAAATCACACGCAGCTTCCACAGTGCGGACTGCGACACCGACCAATCCCTGGTGTGCAGCAACGTTAGACTCAGACCAAAGAAGTTGCATCATTCCAAGCAGAAGGGCCACCCGCGCATCAACACGAGCAGAATTTCTCATCCACAGCTGTTACAAAAATTTCTAAATTCACTTGTAACAGCCCTTCAAAACACTCCCACAGGGGATGCTGAGACCAAGTGGGCCCACATCAGAGACGACATCTATGAGTCAGCTTTGAACACCTAAGGCAAATGTGCGAAGAGAAATGCAGACTGGTTTCAATCTCATAATGAAGAGCTGGAACTTGTCATAGTCGCTAAGCGCATTGCACTGTTGAACTACAAGAAAGCCCCCAGCGAGTTAAAATCCGTGGCACTTAAAGCAGCCAGAAGCACTGCACAAAGAACAGCCAGGCGCTGCGCAAATGACTACTGGCAACACCTATGCAGTCATATTCAGCTGGCCTCAGACACCGGAAACATCAGAGGAATGTATGATGGCATTAAGAGAGCCTTTGGGCCAACCATCAAGAAGATCGCCCCCCTCAAATCTAAATCGGGGGACATAATCACTGACCAACACAAGCAAATGGACTGCTGGGTTGAGCACTACCTAGAACTGTACTCCAGGGAGAATGTTGTCACTGAGACTCCCCTCAATGCAGCCCAGCCTCTACCAGTCATGGATGAGCTGGACACATAGCCAACAAAATCGGAACTCAGTGATGCCATTGATTCTCTAGCCAGTGGAAAAGCCCCTGGGAAGGACAGCATTACCCCTGAAATAATCAAGAGTGCCAAGCCTGCTTTACTCTCAGCACTACATGAACTGCTATGCCTGTGCTGGGACAAGGGAGCAGTACCTCAGGACATGCGCGATGCCAATTTCATCGCCCTCTATAAAAACAAAGGTGACCGCGGTGACTGCAACAACTACCGTGGAATCTCCCTGCTCAGCATAGTGGGGAAAGTCTTTGCTCGAGTCGCTTTAAACAGGCTCCAGAAGCTGGCCGAGCGCGTCTACCCTGAGGCACAGTGTGGCTTTCGTGCAGAGAGATTGACCATTGACATGCTGTTCTCCCTCCGTCAGATACAGGAGAAATGCTGCGAACAACAGATGCCCCTCTACATTGCTTTCATTGATCTCACCAAAGCCTTTGACCTTGTCAGCAGATGTGGTCTCTTCAGACTACTAGAAAAGATTGGATGTCCACCAAAGCTACTAAGTATCATCGCCTCATTCCATGACAATATGAAAGGCACAATTCAACATGGCGGCACCTCATCAGACCCCTTTCCTATCCTGAGTGGCGTGAAACAGGGCTGTGTTCTCGCACCCACACTTTTTGGGATTTTCTTCTCCCTGCAGCTTTCACATGTGTTCAAGTCTTCTGAAGAAGGAATTTTCCTCCACACAAGATCAGGGAGCAGGTTGATCAACCTTGCCCGTCTAAGAGCTAAGTCCAAAGTACGGAAAGTCCTCATCAGAGAACTCCTCTTTGCTGACGATGCTGCTTTAACATCTCACACTGAAGAGTGCCTGCAGAGTCTCATCGACAGGTTTGCGGCTGCCTGCAATGAATTTGGCCTAACCATCAGCCTCAAGAAAACGAACATCATGGGGCCGGACGTCAGAAATGCTCCATCCATCAATATTGGTGACCACGCTCTGGAAGTGGTTCAAGAGTTCACCTACCTAGGCTCAACTATCACCAGTAACCTGTCTCTAGATGCAGAAATCAATAAGTGCATGGGAAAGGCTTCCACTGTTATGTCCAGACTGGCCAAGAGAGTGTGGGAAAATGGTGCACTGACACGGAACACAAAAGTCTGAGTGTATCAAGCCTGTGTCCTCAGTACTTTGCTCTATGGCAGCGAGGCCTGGACAACGTATGTCAGCCAGGAGCGACGTCTCAATTCATTCCATCTTCGCTGCCTTCAGAGAATACTTGGCATCAGGTGGCAGGACCGTATCTCCAACACAGAAGTCCTCAAGGCGGCCAACATCCCCAGCTTATACACACTACTGAGTCAGCGGCGCCTGAGATGGCTTGGCCATGTGAGCCGCATGAAAGATGGCAGGATCCCCAAAAGCACTTTGTGCAGTGAGCTCACCACTGGTATCAGACCCACCGGCCGTCCATGTCTCTGCTTCAAAGATGTCTGCAAATGCGACATGAAGTCCTGTGACATTGATCACAAGTCGTGGGAGTCAGTTGCCAGCGTTCGCCAGAGCTGGTGGGCAGTCATAAAGGCGGGGCTAAAGTGTGGCGAGTCGAAGAGACTGAGCAGTTGGCAGGAAAAAAGACAAAAGCGCAAGGGGAGAGCCAACTGTGTAACAGCCCCGACAAACAAATTTTTCTGCAGCACCTGTGGAAGAGCCTGTCACTCTAGAATTGGCCTTTATAGCCACTCCAGGCGCTGCTCCATACACCACTGAGAACCTCCAGGTGCTTACCCATTGTCTCTCGAGATAAGGAGGTCAAAGAAGTGGGATAAATACAAGGAAAGGGTTACAAATGTTGCACTTTGTGAGGTTGAGGTTTTGATCTTGTAGTATAATATGAGTTGATACTGGGTTAATTATGCTAATCATGCTGTATACTTCATCACAGGAAGTGATGTAACACCACGTGCGTGGAACCCTTGTGTTCAGGTTTGGAAGATGTAAACCATAGGAGTAAGACATGTTTAATAAAGCTCCCAATTGTTTAACCCATCTGACTCTTCAGATAGTCACTACTAGTTTAAGCAGAAAATTACAGATCGGACCAGCTTCTTTTCAGGCATTGGAATACTTTCTTTGGCAGAGACTGAAGCTGTCAAATCCATCAACTGGCCACTCTGTGAGGTCTGTTCCCCACAGCAACAGACCTTTATGACTCACTTGACTTTGGATTCTCCCTTGAGCAAACAAAAAGATCCAGTTTTGAAAGCACTCTGAAAATAGTAAATCAGAGGGGCAACTGCTTTCCATTGCAAGCCATTCTTTAAAAATAAAACAGGTCACTTACTTTTTCACCATGCCACAGTGGAGACAGGTGGACAGTACTTTTACTTTTGGGGCTGAAGGCCATCCTCCAGTAAAAGCACAGATCTAAGGTACAAAGAGGGAGATCACTGATGAAGCCACTGTGGTTATCCAGCTTCCTGGTACCTTGGCCCAAACAAGAAAGAAGTTTGCAGATACCAGGATGGCAATAGAGGGAACTGTGCTCCTCATTATTGCTCACTTTTCTTGTGGGCCCTACTAACTAAGTGGGGAGCTCTGACATGTACTGTTAAAAGCATTGTACACAATCATTGCCTTTTGGCACATTCTTTCTGTGGTTGAATAACACCTGTACAGTAAGTGAATGCAAGCCTTTCGTATGCATGTAGCAATAAGGTTCATGTGAGGAGTTCCCACACTCACATGGTTATTTTCAGTGCCTTGAACTCGAGGGAATCCTGTCACTGGTTGAAAGGTCTGTGCCATGTCGATCTGATGCCTCCTTTTCACAGGAAAAGTGATTGCCACTTGAAAACATAGCTATTTTCATTTGCCTTATACATACGTTTTATAAGTATATTCAGGGCAAGAGGATAACCAGGGAAAGAGTGGGACCCATTTGGGACCAAAGTGGCAATCTGTGTGTGGAGCCAGAGGACATAGGTGAGGTTTTAAATGATTACTTTGCATCTGTGTTCACTATGGAGAAGGACAATGTAGGTGTAGAGATCAGGGAGGAGGATTGTGATATACTTGAACATATTAGCATTGAAAGGGAGGAATTATTAGCTGTTTTAGCAGGCTTAAAAGTGGATAAATCCCCAGGCCCAGATGAGATGTATCTCAGGTTGATTTGTGAGGCAAGGGAGGAGATAGAGGGGCCCTGACACAAATTTTCAAATCCTCTCTGGCCACAGACAGGTACCAGAGGATTGGAGGACAGCAAATGTGGTGCCATTATTCAAGAAGGGTAGCAGGGATAAACCAGGTAATTACAGGCCGGTGAGTCTAACATCAGTGATTGGGAAAATATTGGAAACAATTCTGAGGGACAGGATTAATCTCCATTGGGAAAGGCAGGGATTAATCAGGGATAGTCAGCATGGTTTTGTCAGGGGGTGATCGTGTCTAACTAACTTGATTGAATTTTTCGAGGAGGTGACCAGATGTGTAGATGAGGGTAAAGCAGTTGATGTAGTCTACATGAACTTCAGTAAGCCTTTTGATAAGGTCCCACATGGGAAATTGGTTAAGAAGGTAAGAGCCCAAGGGATCCAGGGCAATTTGGCACATTGGAGCCAAAATTGGCTTAGTGGCAGGAGGCAGAGGGTGACGGTCGAGGGTTGTTTCTGCGATTGGAAGCCTTATGACCAGTGGTATACCGCAGGGATCGGTGCTGAGACCCTTGCTGTTTGTAGTGTACATTAATGATTTAGATGTGAATACAGGAGGTATGATAACTAAGTTCACAGATGACATGAAAATTGGTGGTGCCGTAAATAGTGAGGAGGAAAGCCTTAGATTACAGGACGATATAGATGGGCTGGTAAGATGGGCAGTGCAGTGGCAAATGGAATTTAATCCGGAGAAGTGTGTGGTGATGTATTTTTGGAGGACTAACAAGGCAAGGGAATATACAATGGATGGTGGGACCCGAGGAAGTACAGAAGGTGAGAGGGATCTTGGTGTACTTGTCCATGGATCACTGAAGGCAGCAGCACAGGTAGATAAGGTGGTTAGGAAGGCATATGGGATACTTGCCTTTATCAGTCGAGGCATAGAATATAAGAGCAGGGAGGTTATGATGGAGCTGTATAAAACGCTAGTTAGGCCACAGCTGGAGTACTGTGTACAGTTCTGGGCACCACACTATAGGAAGGATGTGATTGCACTGGAGAGGGTGCAGAGGAGATTCACCAGGATGTTGCCTGGGCTGAAGCATTTCAGCTATGAAGAGAGACTGAAAAGGCTAGGGTTGTTTTCCTTAGAGCAGAGATGGATGAGGGGGGACATGATTGAGGTATACAAAATTATGAGGGGCATTGATAGGTTAGATAGGAAGAAACATTTTCTCTTAGCGGAGGAGTCAATAACCAGGGTGCATAGATTTAAGGGAAGGGGCAGGAGGTTTAGCGGGTATTTGAGGAAAATCTTTTTCACCCAGAGGACAGTTGGAATCTGGAACACACTGCCTGAAGAAGTGATAGAGGCAGGAACCCTCACAACATTTAAGAAGTATTTAGATGAGCACTTGAAATGCCATAGCATACAAGGCTATGGGCCAAGTGCTGGAAAATGGGATTAGAATAGTTAGGTGCTTGATGGTCGGCATGGACACGATGGGCTGAAGGGCCTGCTTCTGTGCTGTATAACTTTATGACTCTATGACTCTTTGTATGCACTGCAGACTGTCTAGATATCGCTTGAATGGATTTGATAGTGTGAAAACTTGATGCTGTTAACACTTCACTCTGGTTGGCATCCTTCCATCTATGAAAGATGATAGACATGCATCAAACAATCCATTTCAATGGGGTGTCTTCTTCTCTTGGTGCACTTTTGCTGATGGTTGTAAAGGCCAATCCTTGAGAGGCAGTTTCTGCCACAAGTGCTGCATGTGACGCTGCCAAGTGACACTGTGAGTTGTTGTTTTCGCTGTTGGTGCCTGGTGCTAAGCTGCTGTAGCCACTGGTTGTCGTGGTAGTGTATACCAATCCACAGAATGTGTCGCCATTTCACTCTTTCGATAGGTGTGATAGTCAACATTTAGAGCCTTCACGTCACACTTGCAAGCATCCTTGAAGCGGAGCTCTGGGCACCCAACTGGTTGTCTGGCCCTGGATACTTCATCATACAGAAGGTCCTTCCATCTTCCATCCTGAGGACATTTCTGATCCACTGAAACCTCCTCCGTTTGATTATTGCCAACACACTTGATGGCTCTGCCTTTGAGAGGACTACTGCATTGTGATTTTGTCCTGCCAGAATATATCTATAATGCGTCACAGATAGCAAAGATGGAAATTATTGAGTTTCATATCTATGGAAAAGCTGTCTCTGTTCCATGTGTTAGGTCATCCTGCAGCTAATGGTACAACTCTGTCACAACCTATCTTGTGAAGTGGAGACAGAAAAGACAGGTCTTCTCTGACACATGCAGGTGAAAATATCTATAAATGCAATTCCTGCGGTAATGATGGATGTAGACAAAATGTCTTGAGTGTTAGTGCACCTGCATTTATTGGCTCCTCGTGAAATCATGTGTGTCTCCTATCAATCCTACAGCACATTCAGAAGCCCTTAAAAGAATATTTTATATGGAGCCAATTTAAATAATGGTAGAAATGGAGAATAATGAAGGCAAGCATTAGGATCAAAAACCCTCAAAATGTTCAAAAATGGCAGCTTACCTCAGCTTCAATTTCTGTATACGAGACAGTTTCATGAAAATTGTACAGCACCATGGAGTTGGTTCCAACTCCAGGGTGTCTTTTGGGGTACACCCTCAAGTTCAAGTGCTCAAACGCAGCTGCAATTTTGCAACATTGCCAACATTGTCTCTGCTGCTGATGAAAATTTAAGCTCCAATTTGCAGGAGGCTCTTATTTCTGCTGTTTAGAGGCTAGGGAATTGTTTGATGGTCGACTTAACACTCTTTAGTGCTGACCCAGAGTCTGTTCAATTTAGGCCCCTGCTTATTCACAAAAGGGAACCAACAATTAGGGTATAGCTGGGAGAGTGATGGATGAGGACCTAACCTGCCAGTCAGCACCCTCAGAGGATAAGAGAACAGATAGGCAGGGGAGAGGAGCAGTCAGCAAGGCAAACACCAAGACCCTGACAGTAGTGGCAGAGCCACCTTGTGACCCAGCAAAAGCATTGCACTTGCCACAAGCAGAACTGCTGAAGGGTCACTGACCTGAAACGTTAACTCTGCTTCTCTCTCCACAGATGCTGTCAGATCTGCTGAGTATTTCCAGCATTTCTTGTTTTTGTTTCAGATTTCCAGCATCTGCAGTATTTTGCTTTTATTTTATGTCTCCCTCAAGAAGTTTGTTGCTGATGGACTCTTTAGCAGCTCCACAGCCACCAATAAGTAGTATTTATTTATTTAAATAGGAATACTCCCCCACAGGCCTTGCGATTAGACCCCCAGTGCAGCCCACTGCGACATTCCCTCCAACTTGCAGGGACTGGAACCTGAGGCTCACAGATCTTTGGGGCTCTTGCTTCAGGCACACACTGCTTATGCAGCACTGAAGACTGAAACAAACTTTCTGTTCCTCTCATGGAATCAGGAGCTGTGAGTGCACTGAGGCCTAATCACCTGATTCCATGGGACCACATGTACTAGCAATGAGGAGCCACCTGCCTGTATACTGCCGCAGTATTGGCCCGGGTGTGCCTGAAGCTGTGCTGACCTGGGGCAGGATATTCTGAACCTCACTGTTAGGGATCAGAAGTCTGCACAGTTCGGGAAACAGTCAGTCAACTGTGATTTTCGCCAGTTTGGCAATTAATTGCCAGAGGGTGGGCTAGCTGTTCAATTAAGATCAGAGGGTGGGCTTGCAATGCTGAAGGGCTAATCAGCAGCAGCAGGATTCTATAGCAGGTAACTGAGGGAGAGGGCACCCAAAAATGAAGGCACGCTCTCTCCAACCTTTTCAAAATTAAAATTAAAAATGGCCTTTGTAGCCAGGCCACCACTGTGGGTGGGGATTCCCTCCAAAGGATGGCCTGTGGCTGCTGCTAAACCCAGGCAGGCAAGGAGGGCCATTAAGCCTGCCTCGAGTGCTGGCCCCCTGGTCTGCTACTGGGACGTTGCCTCCAGGCAGCTAAACTGATCCCGCTGCCCGCGGGGACCTGGAGGCCGACAGCAAAATCCCAGTCGTCCTCCTTCAATAGGCCTTCAGTGGTCATAAACTATCTCAATTGTCTACCTGCTGCTTGCAGGCAGGTAACTCTGCCATCCCCACCCCACCAACCCCCCTCCCACCACCATCCCCCCTCCAGGAAAATGACGCCTGCAATTTTAGTGCCCGCCGACTTCTGTTCCCTGGTGTTTATTACAGGCTTGTCATGCTATTTTGAGTTAGTGCTCTGACAGACTTAAATATAGATTGATTATATAATATCAGGAGCATTCATTTGTTCTACAGATACTAAACTATCCACAGCATAATGTCTTATGAAAATGTACTCTATAAGTAGGTAAAAAAACTGAAGATGGTAACTCATTTCTAGTCATAGGCACAACGTTAGAGGATGTAAACTACACCTAATCAGCTGCTCTGGCCTCGGTCTGTTGCTTAGCAATAGCATGAGATTACGAGGAGTCTCAGTTGCATTAGTTATACTTTGTTCGTTGATGGAAACCTAATCAGCATTCATCACACAGGGTCACAGTACTCTGTAATCGGTTCCAATAAAACATGACTAATGCTGAGGTATACTTTAAAACATCGGCACGTTATAAATACAAGAGGTGGGAGATATTTCACATTATGTGTAGGTTACTAACGAGCTTGCTATTAACATAGTTGCTTGAAAGTCATGTTTCAAAATACAAAGTTTTCATATTATCATAAATCTGATGTTATTCTGGACTGATAGTTAGTGACTGTTACTGATGAGAGTCTGTGTATTGATCCTGACAGCTGAAACTCTAATGCAGTTATATTCTATCATTAAACATCTGGCAGAATAAAACATGGATGGGGAAAGGAGCAATGAGATTTCACACAAATTTAATACAGCTTTCAGAATCCATAATTTATAAATTTGTCAATTTAATCATAAAGCTAAGAGACTGCATGGTCCAAAATGATCAAAATAAAAGTTAAAACTGCCGCACACACTTAATGTAGCTATCTATTTTTTCAGGAAATGTATTCCTGCTTGCTCCCAGGGCAGACACTTATCAGTGTGTGTAGGATGTTCTTAGTCAGATGGTATAGAGCTCCAATATGTTTTGTTTAGCTCAATTGCAGAGCTTCAGTGTATTTAATACAGCACAACTGCAGCGATCCAATGTGTTTTATTCAGAACAATTATGGAGTCTAGTCTGTTTAATATAGTGTAATTGCAGAATAGCAATATCTTTAATACAGCACAATCTTATATCTTCAATTGCTCTGAAATTCATTGGATCACAGTCCCAATGGTCATATCTGATGGTGCCTCTACTGCTGATCTGCCAATGTTTGTGGGGTTAGCAGGAGGGTGCCTTGCCAGTGATTGCAAGGATATCCAAGGGCCACATCAGGCACATCCGCCTATGGAAACTCCCGGTGCCTGCACTCTGGTGGGATGGCCAGTGTGTTTTATACAGCATAACTGCAGAACTGTGCATGCGTGATTTGGCTCACTTACAGAACTCTAATTATCCAGATGTGAAAAATAAATGTCTGGAGGAAGCAAAGAAAAAAAAAATGCAACTTGCTATCTTTGAAATGGCACAGAATTTTTCTACAAAGTATTCTGTACCAAACATAGTATAGTTTCCCACAGAGGTAAACTAAAGAGCACCAAACAAATATCTGCTATGTTTAACTGAAGCTAAGTTGTTCCATGTCTGATCAAATCAGAGACTGATCTTATTATCCCATTACAACATAATGATAAAAGGTCACCGACCTGATGCATTAACTCTGTTTCTCTCCACAGATGCTGCCTGACCTACTGAGTACTTCCATCATTTTCTGATATAAAAGCACAATACTACAGATGCTGGAAATATTTAAAAAACCAAAAAGTGCTGGAAATACTCAGCAGGTCTGGCAGCATCTGTAGAGAGAAAAGCAAAGTTAACGTTTCAGGTCAGTGACCTTTCATCAGAACTGGCAAAGGTTTTAGAAATGTAATAGGTTTTAAGCAAATAAAGTGGGGGTGGGGCTTAGAAACATAGAAACATAGAAAATAGGAGCAGCAAGCATCCACTTGCCTGGATGCGTGCAGCTCCAACAACACTCAAGAAGCTCGACACCATCCAGGACAAAGCAGCCCGCTGGATTGGCACCCCATCTACAAACATTCACTCCCTCCACCACCAACGCACAGTGGCAGCAGTGTGTACCATCTACAAGATGCACTGCAGCAACGCACCAAGGCTCCTTAAGACAGCACCTTCCAAACCCGTGACCTCTACCACCTCGAAGGACAAGAGCAGCAGATGCATGGGAACACCACCACCTGCAAGTTCCCCTCCAAGTCACACACCATCCTGACTTGGAACTATATCGCCGTTCCTTCAGTGTCGCTGGGTCAAAATCCTGGAACTCCCTTCCTAACAGCACTGTGGGTGTACCTACCTTACATGGACTGCAGTGGTTCAAGAAGGCAGCTCACCACCACCTTCTCAAGGGCAATTAGGGATGGGTAATAAATGCTGGCATAGCCAGTGACGCCCACATCCCATGAATGAATAAAAAAAAGGAGTAGACCATTCGGCCCTTCAAGCCTGCTCTGCCATTCATTAAGATCATGACTGATCATCCAACTCAGTAACCCACTTTCGCCCCACATCCTTTGATCCCTTTAAACTCAAGAGCTATATCTAACTCCTTCTTGAAAACATACAATGTTTGGCCTCAACTGCTTTCTATGGTAGTGAATTCCACAGGTTCACCACTCTCTGGGTGAAGAAATTTCTCCTCATCTCAGTCCTGAATGGTTTGCCCCGTATCCTTAGTCTATGACCCCTGGTTCTGGACTCCCCCACCATCGGGAACATCCTGCATCCATCCTGCAAAAGGGAACAAATGGGAAGGTATTGATAGGACAGAGGGTCACAGAGAATAATTGACAAGGAGGTCATGGGACAAAGGCAAAGACAAAGAGTGTGTTTAAAGTGTGGTGAAATACAAAGCTTCAGTGCAGAGAGGGTGTTAAATGATAGAATAATGAAAGCCCGAGCCAAACGCTAAACATGAAAAAAAGATGCGCAGGCACATGGTAAAAAAAAATGTAATGATGAAACAGACTAAAGAAAATGAAATTAAAAAAAAATACAAAGTAAAACTAAAAAAAAGGTAAAGCTAAAAAAAAGGGATGGGGCGGGGGGGGGGCGCAGTCATGCTCTGAAATTATTGAACTCAATGTTCAGTCCAGTAGGTTGTAGCATGACTAATTGGTAAATGAGGTACTGTTCCTCGAGCTTGCCTTGATGTTCACTGGAACACTGCAGCAATCCCTGCCCTTCACTCTAAGACATTTCTCTATGCAGGAACCATTTGAAAGAGAAGGCAGTTTGCAAGGATAAATTCTGGAAGAATAAAGCTACCTTCAGCAACCCTGGCTCATTCGGCTATTAATGCAATTGTGCTGCTACAGCCAAAGTACAGCCAGACAATCAATGTGCCAAACGATATCCTTGCTGAAACACCTTTACAGGCAGCAAAATTCATAAACAAAACTTTCCAACACAAGATCTTTAGATAAGTGCCTCCCCTCCACCCAACAGCTCCCTCCAGCTGAGTATGATGCAGTGGCCCAAAATAGCTTCAGCAACATTGGCATCTGTATGATATCCTCAACTACTATGGATGCCAATTGTGTCACCATCTCTTTGGGCACAGCTATAATAAAGTGTGATGAAATTTTATTTCCTATGAGTGTTGAATGTATGCTTCTAGTGTGTATTACCTTGGTTCTTCCCAGTGGTGACAACATATAGGATGTGCTATCAAACTTAACTTAATGCTCCTTCCATGTGCTTAGCTAATGGTGACTGGTTGATAAACCTCACTGGGAACCTCTTGGGACTGACATGGTGTCTGGCTCCTTGTGTTGAAATAAATACTCTGCGTTTATCATGTCTGTTGCTTTGTCTAACACATTTATTGTCATTTAAGTGGGTAGGGGAGTGAGTCACCCGAAGAGAAACAGCCTCATTTATATTTATTTCAACTATGCACCTGCTGTCGGGCAATTTTTCTGAAGATCAGGTGATTTGCCTTGGAGCAGTTCTCCTAGCAACAATGGAGAAATGAATTAATAGATCTCTCTGTCCAAGTCCCCAGTATTTTGAAATTGTATAAGAGATGCTGTTGAAGATTGAAGCCCTAGGTCTCTACCAGCAATGTAAGCCTTTGAATATTGAACCTCTGTTATTAAACAATGATCTGGCAATGAGAGGTGCTTCATGGTGAGCACAGATAAGCAGCTCTGCTTTGTTGAGGTAGGCACTATTACACTGATAGTAGGCTCTTCCACAGTCTCGGTAATGTCAAATGTCAATGGAAATAAAAATTGGGTGAAATGTAAAGCAACTTGCTGATTTGCTTTTGCCCCTTTTGCACTATCACACCAAGTCAAAGTTACTCCCTTGATGCTCATTTATATGCATGTGATTGATGCTCAGTGCAAATGAGGTGGTAATGACAGAAACATGGGACATGTCAGTCTAGAAATTTGGGTATACCCAGTTGTGTGCCTAAATGGTGAGGTCTGAATCAACCCAGTTCCTTGGAGTTGGCAAGCTGCACAGTGCTTCTGTCATTGCAGCAGCCCTAGGCAAATGAGGAAGGGTGGGCAATTGAGCCTTGGGCAAGGCAGGTGGTCACTGCTGGCTTGGGAATGGGATCAGTACAGTATTGGTGTTTATTTATTTATTCACAGGATGTGGGTATCGTTGGCTGGGATAGCATTTATTGCCCATCCCTAATTGATCTTGAGAAAGCGGTGGTGAGCTGCCTTCTTGAACCACTGCAGTCCATGTAAGGTAGGTACACCCACAGTGCTGTCAGGAAGGGAGTTCCAGGATTTTGACTCAGCAACAGTGAAGGAACAGTGAAATAGTTCAAAGTCAGGATGGTGTGTGGCTTGGAGGGGAACTTGCAGGTGGTGGTGTTCCCATGCAACTGCTTCCCTCGTCTTTCTGGGTGATAGAGACCGTGGGTTAGGAAGGTTCTGTCTAAGGAGCCTTGGTGCATTGCTGCAGTGCATCTTGTAGATGGTACACACTGCTGCCACTGTGCGTCAGTGATGGAGGGAGTGAATGTCTGTGTATGGGGTGACAATCAAGCAGGCTGCTTTGTCCTGGATGCTGTTGAGCTTCTTGAGTGTTGTTGGAGCTGCACCCATCCAGACAAGTGGAGACACTCCTGACTTGTGCCTTGTAGATGGTTGGGGAGTCAGGAGGTGAGTTACTCGTCGCAGGATTCTGAACCTCTGCCCTGCTCTTGTAGCCACGGTATTTGTATGGCTACTCCAGTTTAGTTTCTGGTCAATGGTAACCCCCAGGATGTTGATAGTCGGGGATTCAGCGATCGTATTGTCATTGAATGTCAAGGGGAGATGGTTAGATTCTCTATTGTTTGAGATAGTCATTGCTTGGCACTTGTGTGGCGTGAATGTTACTTACCACTTGTCAGCCCAAGCCTGGATATTGTCCAGGTCCTGCTGCATTTCTACACGGACTGTTTCAGTATCTGAGGAGTTGCGAATGGTGCTGAACATTGTGCAATCGTCAGCGAACATCCCCACTTCTGACCTTATGTTTGAAGGAAGGTCATTGATGAAGCAACGGAAGATGTTTGGGCCTAGAACACTACCCTGAGGAACTCCTGCATTGATGTCCTGGAGCTGAGATGATTGATCGCCAACAACCACAACCATCTTCCTTTGCGCTAGGTATGACTCCAACCAGCAGAGTTTTCCCCCTGATTCCCACTGACTCCAGTTTTGCTAGGGCTCTTTGATGCCATACTTGATGTCAAGGGCAGTCATTCTCGCCTCACCTCTTGAGTTCTGCTCTTTTGTCCATGTTTGAACCAAGGCTGTAATGAGGTCAGGAGCTGAGTTGCCCTGGCGGAACCCAAACTGAGTGTCAGTGAGCAGGTTATTGCTAAGCAAGTGCCGCTTGATAGCACTGTCAATAACACCTTATATCACTTTACTGATAATCGAGAGTAGACTGATGTGGTGGTAATTGGCTGGGTTGGATTTGTCCTGCTTCTTGTGTGCAGGACACACCTGGGCAATTTTTCACAATGCCGGGTAGTGTCCAGAGGCAATTGGTTAATCATGGAGGGAGTGACCCACCTTCTTTTAATGTGGTGTCAGGAGGAGCACTCCCACTCTACCCAGCTCTATGTTCAGATGAGAATTGGGATCTTCCTGCTTATTTATACTATGTTGTGATGTGTGAGTCCAGCATGTGATAAGCCAAAAACTGTGGCATTCAAAAAACCAAAAATGAGTCCTTCAGGACATGCAGAATCCTAATTTGAATAAATTATTCTGGCAATTAAATTTCCTGATGTGCACTCCTGCCACCTGCACATCTACTCTACTCAGCATGACGGATATATCACTTCAGGCTGATAACACACTTGTGCTTCGTGCCCCTATTGAAAGCTTGGCATGGCAAAAAAATGGGAGCTGCAGGGTTGAATTTCTAGGCCATAATGTCTCCCTGTCATTACTGCTTATTTTAGGATCCACCCGAGTGACAGTGGAAAACTCAGGCAGGTACAAAATTGGGTCCGGATTCATTTTAATAGATCCCTGCCCTATTTCTTGCCCCTTCCCACCAAGCTGCATCCTTGGAAAATCTCAGTTTTGAATTTTTCAATAGATCTGTGCCAAGAGATTTCAAAAGAATCCAAATAACATTCATTTTTCAGTGAATGAGATACTATTATTGAATTTACAACAACCTACTGTTCAATAAAGGAAAGCAATACTAGAAAATGGTCTTCAATTTGCACATAAAAAAAAGGACACTCAGAGAGCTCTAATTTACGCTTTTCGTCAGATTTGGGGCTGAATTTTACCGGTTCCTAGTCACCGTGGGTGGCACCGCATATTATCGGCGGTGGGGGGACCTCAGTGCGTCCCCCGCCACTAGGCGGTGGGCCCTTCATATACATATGCAAACATTGAACATATGGAAATAAACTTACCTGCAGGCAGCGGTCTCCACACAGAGTTCCAGGCGAGAACCTGGTGGGGAGGGGGGAGCAATAGAATTTTCAGGGTAGGAGGGGTGGAGGAGCAGGGAAATCAGTTTTAATTGGATGTGGGGATAGTGGGAAGGGGTTGAAGGGCAAAAGATTGAAGATTGGGAGGAATGTTCGGGTCTTTGTAAAATTAATGGATGGTCATTTTGGGCAAGGAAATGACCATTGTGAGGTATGGGGAAGGGCTTCAATCTCCTAGTTATTTATTAAAAATATAAGTACAATACAGCTTTAAAAATTTTAATGTGTGTTAATGACTTAAAGCCCTTTAAAAATGGGGCCAGATGGCATTGCCGAGGACGCAGCGGCCGCCCCCTCTATAGCATCGGGGGCGTCCGCTCCGCCCCCTCTATTTACATGAGATCCAGCGTGTAATATCACGGGGGCACAGGGCCGGCACATCTGTGCAGGATGCACACCGTTTTAGAGTGCGCCGCTGCAAATTGTGGCATACTCATAAAATTCAGCCCTCGGTGTGGGATTTTCTTTCAATTATCCAAATTATGCCTCCAAATCAGAGGTTTACAAACACAGTCTACTGTACTAATGTAACACTTCTGTTTCCCATCCTGTGATGCATCAGTCAAATTCCTAAATTGATGCCAACAATAACACAATCAGATTGGTTTTACATTGTAGAATCAGATCCAATGGAAACTAGATTAAATTCATGCCATTAGGGACCCTTCACAATCACTACACAAAAAAGAGGCATTTAATTTGTGCCTGGGGTTGAATTTAAATTTGGGTCCCAGAGGCACATGTTGTAATGCAGTACACTATTTAGTCCTTATCTAGGAAATATTTATTCAAAGCATTTTTAAAAGCCTTATTGTAAAACTACAACAAAAGGGAATACTGCAGTGTTAACTTCAGCAAGCAGTTCTAAAATCAAACAAACTACTGGTTCTTTTGCTATCTTTAGCTGAATAAAATGGACAGTGCTGCCAATATTAGTTTTATGAGCACTTTGGCCAGGATGTGTAGACCGGCTGCTGGTGTGGGTCTATCCAATTACAGGCTGAGCAAGTTATAATGGATAGAATGACAGATTGAGTGGAAAAGGTTCTTTCACCATATACATCACCAGCTAGCTGCTTAGAAGGGTGGGTACACAGAAAAAGAAAAAGATGTTGACATTTCCCATAGTTGAGGGAAATCAGAGCTAGCAAAAGAGATGTATGAATGGATGGTAGTCATACAAAATAGAACAAGACATTTATTTATACAGCATAGGCTACCTTGTGCTTAGAATTTTACTTCTTGGAGCTTTACAAAGTGTGAATTGAGCTCTGCTGAATGAACCTTTTCCCCACAATGCTTTCGAAGACAGTATTTAGTACTTATAGCCAAGCCATGGCATTTAAAATGTCAATCTTGAAAAGTATGGCAATGTATTAACCACAGTGACTAATCCAGGCTTCAGATATTTAATACATTTCAGCTTTTGTTCTTGACGTCACTAACAATGTTACAATATGGTGAAGTTCATGCACTTGCATAAGGGTTGTTGTAACTAGCTTCAACATTCATTATTAGCAGTTGTTAGACAGGTAAATCACCCCATTTCCGACTGGGGGTTTGGGTTAAAATTGTGGCTTTAGCGCAATGATAAAAAGAGTCATTATTAAGCCACTGCAGAGCTCCAGATTTCCTATTTGTTCAACTATATTTCTTCAAAACCCAGTTTTACAATTGTTACTGTGAGTTCAGAAACATATTTATACAGTGACATTTAATAATGTGCAACAATTTGTAAGTTTTTTTGAAAACATTCATGTGTAAAAACAATATTCCGTGGAAATCAATGAAATCAGCAGAGCAGGGAGTACACAGCTAGCCTGCAGATGCAGCAGATCTGCAAGTATGCAGAGATAGGTTTACAGCAGAAACAGCTCTGTACCACTAAGTAGTGTTTTGTTTTGGAAAAGCCACAAGGGAACAAGGGATGATAATACAGTACTTTTGCAATAGGATTGCTTCCCTCGGGTGAAGCATGCACCTGCGTTTTAACTCATGCTATAACATAAGTCAACTCTTTTAAATAAATAGTCTTTTTCTTTCTATCACTATGACAGGCTGGAAGTGCACAGGATCAGAAAGCAGGTTTCGTGATGCCAGCTCTTAAAGAGATGCTGGTTGCTGCTCAGAGGAATTGTCTGTAAATTTAAAACATGGCAGAAATAAGGCACAGACAGAGAACAACACCATTGCAAAATGCTGCTTTGGCGGAGCTTCTATAGGGGGGGGCACCTCAAGTCAAGAGTACTGCCACAGCAGACTGAAGGGAAATTACAAAACAATTTGATGCGATCTCACCTGTAGTCCAAACGTGGGAATAGATGAGCAGGAAACTTGCTGGACTATTTGTGCCATTGGGTAAATACTAGCATCAAGATGCAAGGCGGAGCTTTGGAGAATCATGCAAATATGGCAGAACACTGTTGCTAGCATAGAATCACAGAATGATACAGTGTGGAAGGAGACCATTTGGCCCATCTTGTCAGTGCTGACACTTTGAAAGAGCTATCCAGTTAGTCTCACTCTGCTGCTCTTCCCGCATTGCCCTGTAAATTGTTCCACTCCAGCTATTTCTCAAATTTCTTTGTGAAAGTTACTATTGAATCTGCTTTGATCACCCAGTGCATTCCAGATCACAACAACCTTCTGGGAAAAAAATGTTTTCTCGTGTCGCCTGCAGTTCTTTTGCCAGGAAACCATTTCTCCTTATCAAATCAAAATGCTGCATGATTTTGAACATCTCTATAAAATGTCCTCTTAACCTTCTTTGCTGCAAGGAGAACAACCCCAGTTTCTCTAGTCTTTCCACATAACTGAAATATTTCATTCCTGGTACCATTCCAGTAAATCTCTGCACCCTGTCCAAGTCCTTGGCATCCTTCCTAAAGTGTGGTGGCTAAAATTGTATGCAATACTCCAGCTGGGCCTACTCTGTGTTTTGTAAAGGTTTAGCACAACTTACTTGCTCTTGTACTCTATGCCTCTATTTATAAAGCCAATGATCCTATATGCCTTATTAATAGCCTTCCCAATATTCTTTGCCACCTTCAAAGACTGCCCATTTTACCAGTCCATCTATGTCCTCCTGAAATCTGTTACTATCCTCCTCACAGTTTATAACACATCTGAGTTTCATGCCATCTCCCAAGTTTAAATTATACCTTGTATATTCAAGTCCAGGTTATTAATATATATCAGCAAAAGCAATGGCCCCAATACCTGGGGAATACCACTGTACACTTTCCTCCAGTCTGAAAAATAAACTGCTCACCACTACTCTCGTCTTTCTGTCCCAAAGCCAATTTTGTATTCATTCACCCATTGCCCTTTGAATCCCATGGGTTTCAATTTTGCTAACAAGTTTATTACATGGTGATTTATCACATGCCTTTTGAAAGTCCATATAAACATCAATTGCACCGGCCTCACCAAACCTCTCTGTCACTTCATCAAAAAGCGCAAACAAATAAGTTAAACATGATTTGCCTTTAACAAATCTGTGCTGGCTTTCATTTATTAACCCATGATTCTCAAGTGTCAATTAATTTAATCTGAGATTAATGTTTGTTTCTAAAAAATTAGAACCACCGTGTTACTCTGATTGGCCTCTAATTGCCTATAATCCCTCCAATCAGGCTTCTGCCCCTGTCAATATACTGAAGTGGCTCTTATCAAAGTCATAAATGAATTCCTATATGACTGCGGCAAAGGTCAACTATCCCTTCTCTTCCTTCTCAACCTGTCTGCAGTCTTTCACAGCATTGAACACAATATTCGTCTTCAATGTCTCTCAACTGTTGTCCAGCTGGGTGTGACTACATTCATCTGCTTCCATTCTTTTCTATCGAACCATCGCCAATGTATCACTTAAACTGGCTTTTCTTCCTGCTCCCACAGCGTTACCTCTGGTATCTGCAAGAATATATCCTTGTCCCCTCCTACTTCTCATCTACATGCTATCCATCAGCGACATTATCCAAAAACAGTGTTCTTTTTCACATGTATGCTGCTGATATCTATGGTGAGTGAAACAGAGTTAACAGGCAGAACTTGCTCAGGCAGGTGAATGTGGGTTTCACAAAGGAATTTGATAAATAGCTTGAAATTGACATTGGGTCGGGGTCCCAATGTCCTCCAGCCCTCTTTTAGCTTTCCCTGGTGGGGTGGGGTGGGGGAGGATGCAGGGGGTGGGGGTGGTGAGGATGAATCTGTGTCCGGTTGGGAACGCCCTTTGGACTGGTGGGAAAGGAACTGAGGTAATTAAAAAGGCAAATAAGAGCCTTTTAACAAACAATTCCTTTTTTCCCTACAGCAGATTTCTTCAACGCTGTGTCTGCACCTCACCAGGCTCACCAAGGGGAATGCAAAGCAGGAAGAGCTTCTTCAGTGAAACTGAAGTTTACACTGAAGAGCTCCAGCCATGGCCAGGTGAGAGGTTGCTTTTCAAAGCACTTCTTCTCTGAGAGTGCTTTCACTGTTTGAAACTGATTTCCAACCTCTCAGAAGACACTTCACCTGTGTAGCACAGCACTCTCCTTCAGCTGTACTTCCCTGCTGCCAGCCTTCAACATGGCATGGGAACTGCTATGTAGCTCCATCTTCCACCTCTGCTAAGAGGCAAGAGCAGAAGACACACCACCACCAACTGCACAGCAGCAGCAGGAGCAACATCATCAGCAGCACCAGCTGCCTTCTCCTCAAACGCATGCCCCTCCAAATGGCAAATGTCATGGACACTGAGATCCACCTGGAAGGAGGTGAAACCCCTGACACCGGGTCCACAGGAAGAGAATCAGCTCTCTCAACATGTCTGAGTGTCTCAGGGCGCTTAGGCTGTCATGGCAGGTGGCTGCTGACATTTTCAGCCTCTTGGAACAAGACCTGTATTCCAGTGGAGCAGGTTGGCATACTTGCCAATGGCTGGGGAGGTGTCTGTCACTGGAGGGCCACTGCTACCCTCCCCCCCCCACCCCACCTCAACCGCTCTGGGTCTCTGCCTCTCACCAATAATCTGCTGTCAGAGAGGTGTGAGTGTTTGTAATGGCTTGTGTGGAGAGGAGGCAAGGGCAGCATTTGTGGAGGTTGACTGTAAGGCATGGGTTCAAGAGGGCAATGGGCTGAGGGTGAGTGTGAGTGTTGGCTGCTCAGATGGGGATGTGAGGTGCCTGCATTGAGAGGAATGAATAGAGCTGCAAGGTGTGTTGACCTGATGTGTGCGATGCAGGAGAATGCTGGGCAAGTCAGAGTGTGCAGCTTGGCAACTGACAGTGTTATGCCACTCACCTTTCCTGCCCTCCTGATGTCCTGGATCCTCTCAGCGCACTGCCTCCTGGTTGGAGTGAGCACACTCCTGTTGCTGACTTTCTCGACCACTTCCATCCACACCTGCTTGGTTGGACAGGTTGTCCTCTTCCTCCCATCTTTTGGAAAGATCACCTCACTGCAATCCCTCAGATCCCACAGCAGGACCTCCAGGTAAGAGTGAGAGACTCGGGGGGCAGCCTTCCTAGGTCTCCCCTCCATTCTTGTTGTTGCTGTAGCCTCAAAAATCCAAGTGCTGGTGAACCCTTGTAACCCATGCCATGGTCCCTCTAATTAGAAATGCTTCATTTGACAGAATAAACATGTCATCCTACCTGCCCTCCATAATTGGTTGGGGATCCCGGAGGTGGGATGCTAATGCAGAGCAAAGCCCGCCCATTAGGAAATCGGGTTTCTGACCCGAAAATGGTCCCACCTGTCCAGCAGGGACTTAATGGTCAGGATTCCGCCCAATGTTTCAGGTCAATGACATTTGTCAGAACTGGAAAAGGTTAGAGATGTCATAGGTTTTAACCAAGTACAAAGGCAGGGAAATGGAGATGGAGAAGAACAAAAGAGAAGGTCTATGACAAGGTGAAAGTCAGGTGAGATTAAATGATAAGAAGAATGATGGTGCAAGGCAAAAGGAAATGGTAATGCGACAAGTAAAGAAACAAAAAATGGGGCTAGATGAGGTTAAATGGGAATAACAGAATTATTACCAATAGCTGCTGTTCTAAAAAATGAGGGAAAAGGTTATGATCTGAAATTGTTGAACTCAGTGTTGAGTCTGGAAGGCTGTAATGTGCCTAATTGAAAGATGAGGTGCTGCTCTTTCAACTTACTTTGAGCTTCTCTACAACAGTCTAGGAGGCTGAGTACAGAGTGGGAATGGGCAAAGAAATAAAATGACAAGGGAACAGAAGCTTGTGCTCATGCTTGTATACTGAATGGAGGTGTTCTACAAAGTGGCCAACCAATCTGCATTTGGGCTCCCTGATGTAAATGAGAATGCACAGTAATCATGCTAAATTGAAAGAAGTACAAGTAAATCACTGTTTCACCTGGAAGGAGTGAATAGGTCCCTGGACGCAAACTGACACTTTCCCACTGCTGTAAGAACATTGGAACAAGAGAAGACCATTTAACCCTTTGGGCCTGCTCCGCCATTCAATGAGATTATGGCTGACCTGTGACCTAACTCCATATACCCGCCTTTGCCCCATATTCCTTAATACCTTTGGATAACAAAATTCTACCAATCTCAGATTTTAAATTTACAATTTATCTGGCATCAATTGTGCTTTGTGGAAGAGAGTTCCAAACTTTCACCACGTTTCGTGTGTCAAAGTGCTTTTTAATCGTGACGGAAGGCAGGGGCAGAGGACCCATCACCTTCCTGTCGCACTGCAATAAATTTGGGGGCAGGAAAGGCTGAAGAGGCCTACCCACACAGAGGCCAATTGAGGTCCTTGTAGCCAATCATTAGCCACTTAAGGGCCTATTCCCATTGCCACTGGGGTTGGAGGGCCTTCTCCATGGGTAATCTGCAGCCCATGGAGGACCCCCAGAAGGTTCGTGGCAGAAAAATCTGTCCATCCACTAAAAATCTGCCCTCAAAGACCATCCTCCCCCCCCCACCCCACATCGGGTCCTGCTGGACTGTGCCCGGTGACCCTGCCATACCTACCTTGGGTCTGCAGCTCCAGTGCTGGGCCTAGTCCTAGGCCTGGAGTAGTACTGAAAGGTTAGGCTCTAATTTTTAGACTATGTCCTTTGCCCTAAACTATCTAATCAGTGGAAATAGTTTCTCTCTATCTACCCTATCAGTTCCTCTTAATATTTTTATTTTTTATTATATTTAGAGATACAGCACTGAAACAGGCCGACCATCGACCACCCATTTATACTAATCCTACATTAATCCCATATTCCTACCACATCCCCACCTTCCCTCACTACCTACCTATACTCGGGGCAATTTATAATGGCCAATTTACCTATCAACCTGCAAGTCTTTGGCTGTGGGAGGAAACCGGAGCGCCCGGCGAAAACCCACGCGGTCACAGGGAGAACTTGCAAACTCTGCACAGGCAGGACCCAGAATCGAACACGGGTTGCTGAAGCTGTGAGGCTGCAGTGCTAACCACTGCGGCACTCTTGAAAACTTTGATCAAATTACCCCTTAACCTTGTAAATACCAGGGACTACAACCCCAGTTTGTGTAATCTCTGTTCATAATTTAACTCTTGGAATTTGAGTATTATTCTGGTAAATCTATGCTACACTCCCTCCAAGACCAATATATCCTTCCTAAGGTGTGGTGCTCAGAATTACTCACGATACTCCAGTTGTGTCCTGGTTCAATGAAGAGTGCAGGAGGGCATGCCAGGAGCAGCACCAGGCATACCTCAAAATGAGGTGTCAACCTGGTGAAGCTACAACACAGGACTACTTGCATGCCAAACTGCGTAAGCAGCATGTGATAGACAGGGCTAAGCGATCCCATAACCAACGGATCAGATCTAAGCTCTGCAGTCCTGCCACATCCAGCCGTGAATGGTGGTGGACAATAAACAACTAACTGGAGGAGGTGGCTCCACAAATATCCCCATCCTCAACGATGGGGGAGCCCAGCACATCAGTGCGAAAGATAAGGCTGAAGCATATGCAACAATCTTCAGCCAGAAGTGCCAAGTTGATGATCCATCTCGGCCTCCTCCTGAAGTCCCCAGCATCACAGATGCCAGACTTCAGCCAATTCAATTCACTCCACGTGATATCAAGAAATGACTGAAGGCACTGGATACTGCAAAAGCTATGGGCCCTGACAATATTCCGGCAATTGTACTGACGACCTGTGCTCCAGAACTTGCCGCACCCCCAGCCAAGCTGTTTCAGAACAGCTACAACACTGGCATCTACCCTGCAATGTGGAAAATTGCCCAGGTATGTCCTGTACACAAAAAGCAGGACAAGTCCAACCTGGTCAATTACCGCCCCATCAGTCTATGTCAATCATCATTAAAGTGATGGAAGGTGTCATCAACAGTGCCATCAAGCAGCACTTGCTTAGCAATAACCTGCTCAGTGACGCTCAGTTTGGGTTCCGCCAGGGCCACTCAGCTCCTGATCTCATTACAGCCTTGGTTCAAACATGGAAAAAAGAGCTGAAGTCAAGAGGTGAGGTGAGAGTGACTGCCCTTGACATCAAGGCAGCATTTGACCGAGTATGGCATCAAGGAGCCATAGCAAAACTGAGGTGAATGGGAATCAGGGGGAAAACACTCCGCTGGCTGGAATCATATCTAGCGCAAAGGAAGATGGTTGTGGTTGTTGGAGATCAATCATCTCAGCTCCAGAACATCACTGCAGGAGTTCCTCAGGGTAGTGTCCTAGGCCAACCATCTTCAGCTGCTTCATCAATGACCTTCCTTCAATCATAAGGTCAGAAGTGGGGATGCTCGCTGATGATTGCACAATGTTCAGCACCATTATTGACTCCTCAGCTACTGAAGTAGTCCATTCAGAAATGCAGCAAGACTTGGACAATATCCAGGCTTGGGCTGATAAGTGGCAAGTAATATTTGCGCCACACGTGCCAGGCAATGACCATCTCGAACAAGAGAGAATCTAACCATCTCCCCTTGACATTCAATGGCATTATGATCGTTGAATCACCCACTATCAACATCCTAGGGGTTACCATTGACCAGAAACTGAACTAGAGTCGCCATATAAATACCGTGGCTATAAGAGCAGGTCAGAGGCTAGAAATCCTGAGGCGAGTAACTCACCTCCTGACTCCCCAAAGCCTGTCCACCATCTACAAGGCACAAGTCAGGAGTGTGATGGAATACTCTCCACTTGCCTGGATGGGTGCAGCTCCAACAACACTCAAGACGCTCGACACCATCCAGGACATACAGCAGCCCGCCTGATTGGCACCCCATACAGAAACATTCACTCCCTCCACCACCGACGCACAGTGGCAGCACTGTGTACCATCTATAAGATGCACTGCAGCAATGCACCAAGGCTCCTTAGACAGCACCTTCCAAACCCGCGACCTCTACCAACTAGAAGAACAAGGGCAGCAAATACATGGGAACACCACCACCTGCAAGTTCCCCTCCAAGTCACACACCATCCTGACTTGGAATTATATTGCCGTTCCTCCACTGTCGCTGGGTCAAAATCCTGGAACTCCCTTCCTAACAGCACTGTGGGTATGCCTACCCCAAATGGACTGCAGCAATTCAAGGCAGCTCACCACCACCTTCTCAAGGGCAATTAGGGATGGGCAATAAATGCTGGCCTGGCCAGTGACGCCCACATCCCATGAATGAATTTTAAAAAAATAACTAGAGTTTTGTAAAGCTGAAACGTGGCTTCCACCTTCTTGTACTCCAATCTTCTCTACCAAAAAAAATGTTGTGCTGATTTGATATCCCTTGCCAATTTTTTGCCACACTTCCCTTTTTGTAGCTCTTACCATCTGTTTTATCACCCTCTGCCCTTCTTGTATCTTTGTCAGTTGCCAGGATCTGTGCTTTGTCTGCATTTTTGGGCTGAATTTAGTGGAGGCGGCAGGGTCCCGACACCAGGTAAAAAAGGCAAGGGGAAGCCCGCCTCAGCCCTTCAGAGCCAACCCTCCCCCCACCCCCCAGCACAATTCAATGGCGCTCCGACACTTAACTGCCCGAGGCCAGGATCCGAGTACCTTTCAGGAGGGGGAATCTACCTCCAAGAGCTGCCAGCCAATCGGAGAGCCAGCAGCTCAGAAGTATCGGCAGCGCCACCGGGAGCAGTGGCCACTGTCGGTACTACACCAGGCCTGGGACTAGGTCCAGTGCTGGAGACCTTAGCCCAAGGTAAGTGTGGCTGAATTGCCAGGGCCAGACCAGCAGAGCCCAGTGAGGAGGTGTGAGTGGTCTTTGAGGGCAGGGGGTTAGCAGAGGGACAGTTTTTGCTATTGGGGTCCCTCCATGGGCAATCTGTGGCCCATGGAGGAGGCCCCCCAACCCCAGCGGCGGATGGAAGAGGCCTTAAGTGGCTAACAATTGGCCACTTAAGGGTCTCAAATAGCCTCTGTGTGGTTAGGCCTCTTTGGCCTTTCCTGTCCCCGACTTTATTGCAGTGCGACAGGAATTGAGCGACCTGCCACACCCGCCTTCCATCGTGATTCTATGGGCTCCCCCCTCCCAACCCGCCTCCTGGGGCTCATTAAATTCTGTCACTTGATTCCTTTTTATTTTAGTTTTCTGTTGTGTCATGAAAACATGCTATGCTGAATGAGGATTTTTAATTCATCAGTTGGAAACCTATATTAAACTTATATAAAGGAAAGCTGGAAACCACTATTTAACATTTAGAAAAGCTGGCAGCCAAAATGGCCACCACAATTTGCATTGATATACCTCACATTCTAGGACATTAAAGTGGAGATACATGTCTAAAAAGGCTCCCATCCAGGACAATGGCTTGAACAGTTGTGTAGATTATCTGGGATCACCCTCATTAGCAGGAGATTCAAAGCCATCTTGGAGCATTCACCAGTGGAGAAGTACTTCCAAGGAGTAAATATTGAAACAATGCAACCTAAGAGAGATCTGGGATTCTCATACTTTGTACCTCATTAAAGAAAGAAAGGTACTGAGAGAACCATGTGACAGTATCCTCCACCCGCCCGCGGCCCCCCCACCCACTGTCTGTGTAAACTTGGAGTTTTTTGTTATGCACAGCAGACAAGCTTTGGGAGCTAACCTGCGCAAGACTCCAGTGAGGCTCTTTCTCTCTCTCTCTTTCTCTACAAGTAACATCACAAGTTTTGAAATCTCTCTGCGGAACATCCAAGTCTACCATTGCGAAAGACAGAGACCCCGGGAGAGAAAGCCACAAACGTCACAGTCTCCAAGAAAACCCTGAACCAGATGGACTAGCTGCATGTGCACTTCTACCAGACAGAGACTTCGGAACCATGAATTCATCCGGAAGACAACTGAATTACCAGACCCCACAGCCTGTACATTATTTTTACTTGTTCTGGACTCTAATTTAACCCAAACTATTCTTCATTACTCTGTTACCTATTTGTGCATTTGTGATTCTCATGTGTTAAATTTGGAGTGTAGTTTTTTTTTATCTTACTTAGATTGGAATTTGATTTTAAGGACAATAAACTAACCTCTTTCTTGTTTAAACTCAAGAAAAATTGTCTGATTGGTTCTTTTTTGATCATAACACATAAAAGGTTAAACACTCACTGAATTGGTAAAAAGATTCACTGTTTAAAAGGAATAAACCATGTTGTAGTCAAACAAGGAGAGGAGCGAGAGGTGAGCTTTACATCCCCTCCTCACCTGAGCATAACAGTTGTCTCTTACCTCTTTTGTTCTCCATGGCTGCCTTTTTGGGCAAGCAGAGCTTTTGCCCCTTGGGGGTATTAACTGGTTCAGTATCATGTTAAATTCTTCTTTTTGAATACCTCCCACTAATCTTCTGTCATTTTACCCATGAACAGAATTTTCCAGTTTACTGGGGACAGTCTCTGCTATACCCTATTGAAATAATGTAAAATCTTAGGGCAGAATCTTCTCAACTTTTCAGTCCCAGGACCATTTTCGGGTCCCGACCCCGCTTCTGTTGGAGGTGTGCTCTGCTGCATGATCTTTTGTGAGGCAGCCAATTAACAGGTCGCTTTCACATTCATCATCCAGGTGGGACATGGATGCAGGAGGCCCAATGAAGCCCATGGGGCTGAAAGAGGTGGGCACTGCTGAGGCAGATGGAAAGAACGAGGGTGCCTCAAAGTGGAGGTGCTGTTGAAAGGTTTCAGAGTGATTAAAAATGAAGGCCCAGAGCTGTTAGAGCCATCAGTGTGGAGGTGGAGCCCCTCTACAAGAATGCTTTTGGCTGCGGCTGTGCCTGTTTCAGCCTTGTGACTCCATGATAGCTACATGGACAGCAGCCTCCAATGCCCTTCTGACCTCTGACTGTGAGGCCGCTTCCGGTGCACTGCTGGGCTTTTGACACAGCGAAGGGCCTGCATGCCTTCCATAAGATTGCATTGCTCTGCATAATTAAGTGCTAATTGCCCTTTTAGATATGTTGATTGGTTACTTGCTGCAGACGGGCAGGCAACCACTGCCACAGGGAGCTCGTTTCTGGGAATATCTCCTAGAGGCAGGAACCCGTCGGGGAGAAGACACAACGCGCCTCGGTCCAACTTTTCACATCCACCTGCCTCCAAAGCCACCTCCACAGGACCGGGAAGATTCCACCCTTAGTAGAAGTTCTGTGTTTTTCCCTTTCAAACACTACATTGAACTCAATCATATTATGATCGTAATTAGATAAATTTTCATGCACTGTTAGGCTATCAACTAAGTCTGGCTCATTACTAAGTCTAAGATGGCCTGCCACCTTGTCAGTTCTAAGTCATATTGTTTCAGAAAACTATCTTGGACACACCCAAGAAATTCACTACATTTCTGACATGTGCTAATCTGCTTATCCCAATTTATATGAAAGTTAAAATCCCCCATTAAAACCCCTCTGCCATTGTTACATGCCTGTCTTAATCTCTGCATTTATACAATCTATCACTTCGTAGCTACTACCAGGGGGCCTATACACAAATTCCACTTTGGTCTTAAATCCTTTTCTATTTCTTAATTCTATCCAGAAAGTCTCTACTGCCTCCTTACCTCTCATTATACATATTTGATCCTTACTGTCATGAAGACCCCCACCTGCCAAGAATGAGGCATATTAATTTCATCATATGAACATTAATTTTAAACTGTTGCTGGAGTGAAGAAATGACTTGTTTAAAGAGATAACCAGACATTTGGCTGGAGAACATTTGCATAATAAGAGACAGTGCTTGGAGAGACAAAGCAACTGCTCCCTGATCCAATTAACCCAAATGAATTTTGATTACCAGATATTGAAGGCATAAGAAAGCTCGCATTCCGGTGTCTGCTAAGATGGAAAATCCACAAATGCAGGAATGGTTAAACCAGCTGGCCCAGGAGTTTTGAACTACATACAGGACAGTTTGAAGACAGACTGCAAATTGCAACTGAACCTGGAACAAGCGAGCCTCTCTCCTGGATGGCGCGCTCTCGCTTTCTCACAAACCTCCAGACCCCTGAAGTCACTTAAACCTCAAGAGAGAGAAAATTCCTACATCGAAACAAGTTAAAGCGTGCACTGGGTCCCAATGAACAGCAAGATTTACCAGCAACCACAGACTCCACATTGAACTCAAAGGACTGTAAATATACCCAGCTATTGTCTCAAACTTTTCCCCTTTATTCTTTCTGTCTTTATCTGCATGTGTGTTTATCTCATATGCGTGATAACGTGGTCGCATCACATACTTGTAGTTGTTAACCGAATTAGAGTTTAAGGTTAATAAACTTACACCTTTCTTGTTAAATCTAAGAAAATCTGTCTGATTTGATTTCTTTGCCTTGCAATTGGAAAGCAGTGAACAAGAATTCACTGAGTGGCAGCTAAAAACACAATGTTTTTAAAATTAAATCCTGCTAAGTTAAACCAGGCAAAAGCTGAGAGGAAACCCCTAGACCCTTTTCTCACCTGGTCGTAACACTTCTTTTCTTTTTTTCTTTTGGGCCTCCTTATCTCGAGAGACAATGGATACGCGCCTGGAGGTGGTCAGTGGTTTGTGAAGCAGCGCCTGGAGTGGCTATAAAGGCCAATTCTGGAGTGACAGGCTCTTCCACAGGTGCTGCAGAGAAATTTGTTTGTTGGGGCTGTTGCACAGTTGGCTCTCCCCTTGCGCCTCTGTCTTTTTTCCTGCCAACTACTAAGTCTCTTCGACTCGCCACAATTTAGCCCTGTCTTTATGGCTGCCCGCCAGCTCTGGCGAATGCTGGCAACTGACTCCCACGACTTGTGATCAATGTCACACGATTTCATGTCGCGTTTGCAGACGTCTTTATAACGGAGACATGGACGGCCGGTGGGTCTGATACCAGTGGCGAGCTCGCTGTACAATGTGTCTTTGGGGATCCTGCCATCTTCCATGCGGCTCACATGGCCAAGCCATCTCAAGCGCCGCTGACTCAGTAGTGTGTATAAGCTGGGGATGTTGGCCGCTTCAAGGACTTCTGTGTTGGAGATATAGTCCTGCCACCTGATGCCAAGTATTCTCCGAAGGCAGCGAAGATGGAATGAATTGAGACGTCGCTCTTGGCTGGCATACGTTGTCCAGGCCTCGCTGCCGTAGAGCAAGGTACTGAGGACACAGGCCTGATACACTCGGACTTTTGTGTTCCGTGTCAGTGCGCCATTTTCCCACACTCTCTTGGCCAGTCTGAACATAGCAGTGGAAGCCTTACCCATGCGCTTGTTGATTTCTGCATCTAGAGACAGGTTACTGGTGATAGTTGAGCCTAGACACTCTGCAATACAGAACACTATATGAGACAGTATATTTTCTAAATTATATAAAAGTTTATTAAAGAACTGAACATGCAATTCACATGTGAACATGTGATGGGAAGTCAATCACAGCGTTAATAGTTCTAGGAAAAAAAAATATAATCTAATTTCTAATACAGAATCCAAGTTTTAAGTCTAAATGTTGTTACAGTAAAATATTTGAGATATCCATCAATATTTAAAACAGCATTTACCTTAAATCCTTGAGTAGAAAACTACAGAGTTTAGCAAAATACCTCGATCCTAATTAAAGGCTGTCACTTATTCTGTTTTGCTGAAACAGGCGCAATGTTTGTACATGTTCTTTCTGCCTGTACCTTGCCCATTGCGAACAGCAAAGGGACATGTTGTTTGATATGATCTGCCAGTCTTTGGGACATATGACCTATATACCTAGCATCACACTGGTATTGAAATTCATATATCACATTACTCATTTTTGTGATAGGCAGGACGTCTTTTTGGCTTGACAGCAGTATCCTGTTAGTGGCGAATACCACACGTGTTGCTGCTGCATAGTAGCAGCGTGAAACAACTAGCTTCACCTGTTGCTCAAGTTTTTGGGATACATTACCCTTCCAGGGTAATTTGAGGTAGACTGGGCCCAGTTTTTTACCCAACCAGCCCGTGCTTGCAAAACTCAAAACACAATGTCCAACATTAGATGTGACTCTGCAACCGGACAACATTTGCTAAATAATCCTCAGTGTGTTAAGAATTGTGCTGACAACCAATTTAAAATTGTCAGTTGGGCTTGCAGTGTGGCGCATTTGCACGTACTGGAGCTACATATATTAATACACAGGGCTCTGTTCTTTGCAGACAGAAAGAACATGTACAAATATTGCTCCTGTTTCAGCTAAACAAAATAAGTGACAGCCATTCATTGGTTCATTCCTCGGGCAATATCTTGACCAATCAGAGTCAAGCTGCCTGGTTTAAATTTCAAACAAAGCTTGGCAGTTAACTGTCAGTCACCATAAACTGGTGCATTCTCCATGGCAATGCCTCTACTAATCAGAGTTCACTTGCCAACCAATCAGCACTCTCTTCTCATAAAGTATAATGTTGTTGTTTTCCCTTACATTGGTATTCTTGTGGATTGTCCTGATGAGTGCAATATGAAAAGCTTGGACAATGTGTCTCTATTTTCAACAATACTCAATTCTTTATCCATGCTAAAACATTATCCCCTACACCATGAGCTTGTATTTTGTGTAGTAATCTTTGATGTGACACCTTATCAGATGCATTTTGGAAATCCATGTATACCACATCTACAGGTTCCCCTTTATCCATGTTGCTTTTTACTTCCTCAAAGAACTCTAATATATTAGTACATAATAATAATATTAATAATAGATTCTAGCATTTTCCCTATGACAGATGTTTGGCTAACCGGCCTGTAGTTTCCTGCTTTCTGTCTCCCTCCTTTCTTGAACAGAAGAGTCATATTCACTATTTTCCAATCTAATGGGACCTTTCCAGAATCTAGGGAATTTTGGAAAATTACAACCATCTACTATCTGCGCAGCCATTTCTTTTAAGACCCTAGGATGAAGTCGATCAGGTTCTGGGGGCTTGTCAGCCTTTAGTTCTAATAGGTTTCTCAGTACCCTTTCCCTGGTGATAGTGATTGTTTTAAGTTCCTCCCTCCCTTTCACCTCTTGATTTTAAGCATTTCTGGGATGTTATTTGCATCTTGTACAGCGAAGACAGACACAAAATATCTGTACCATGCTTCCGCTATTTCCTTATTTCCCATTATTAATTCATCAGACTCACTCTCTCGAGGACCCACGCTTACTTTTGTTACTCTTCCTTTTTAAATACTTGTAGAAACTCTTACGATCTGTTTCTTTAGTTTTAGCTAGCTTTCACTCATATTCTAATTTCTCCCTCAATATTTTTTTTACTAATTGTTTGCTGTTTTTCTTTTAATTCTGTCTGATCGTCTAAACTACCATTAATCGCTGCATAATTGTACACTTTTTCTTTCAAATTGATACTATCTCTAACTTCCTTAGTTAGCCAGGGATGGTGCATTCTTCTCCTAGAGTCTACCTTTCTCACTGGAATGTATCTTTGCTGAGTATTATGAAATATCTCTTAAATGTCTGCCACTGTATCTCTACTGACATACCCCTTAACCTAACTTCCCAGTTCACTTTACTCAGTTCTGTCTTCATGCCCTTGAAATTGCCTTTATTTAAGTTTAAAACACTAGCCTTACACGGCAAAATTCAATCATGTTATGATCACTGCTACCTAGATGCTCCTTTACTGTAAGGTTATTAATTAAGCCTGCCTCATTGCACACCACCAGCCCTAGAATAACCTGCTCGCTGGTTGGATCTGAAATGTGCTGCTCTAAGAAATTGTCACGAAAACACTCTATGAACTCATCTTCCAGGCTACTTTTGCTGATTTGATTCATCCAATCTATGTTTAGATTAAAATCACCCATGATTATTGCCGTACTTTTCTTACAAGACCCCATTATTTCTTCCTATACACCCCGTCCTACAGTGTAGTTACTGTCAGGAGGCCTATAAACTACTCCTACAAATGACTTCTTATCTTTGCTATTTCTTATCTCTACCTGAACCAATTCTACATCTTCATCTTAGAACTAAGGCCATCTCTCACTATTGTATTAATGTCATCCTTAATTAACAGAGCTGCCCCACCACCTTTTCCTAGCTTCCTGTCCTTCCGAAATGTCAAGTACCTTTGAATATTCAGGTTCCAGCCTTGGTCACCTTGTAATCACATCTGTGTAATGGCTATCAGGTCATACATATTTATTTCTATTTGAACGGATAATTCATCTGTTTTGTTACGAATGCTACATTCAGATACAGAGCCTTTAGTTCAGTCTTTTTACTACTTTTGCAAACTCTGGCCTTATCTGCAGTCTTAAGTTTGTATGCTCTTTCCCTGCCACACATCTTCCCTCACATAATCCCACTTTCCACCCCCATATTTAGCTTAAAGCCCTCTCTACTGCCCTAGTTATATGACTTGCCAGAACACTAGTCCCAGAACATTTCACGTGAAGACCTTCCTAACGGTACAGCTCCCACTTTCCCCCAGTACTGGTGCCAGTGCCCCATGAATTGAAAACCATTTATCCCACACCAATTTTTCAGCCATGCATTTAACTCCCTAATCTTATTTACTCTATGCCAATTTTCTCATAGCTCAGGTAATAATCCAGCAATTATTACCTTTGAGGTTCTGCTTGAGAAGATGTCCCAAACAAACCCTGGCACCAGGCAGGCAACACAGCCTTCTGGACTCTCGCTCTTGGCCACAGAGAATTGTGTCTATCTGTTTACTCACTAAACCTGAAAAAAAATGATTAAAAACCTGAGAATCTGAGGTACACCAAGCATCAAGAAGGTCACATGTCATCAATAGGGAGCAGAGCAGGAAAGCCAAGAATTGAGGCCCATCACACCAAGCCAGCCCATGGCTACAGTCTCTGTTCTAAGTTGGCACAGGTGGGTTTGAGGCAGGGTTTAAAAAAAAGATACACATAGGATCCATGACAAAGTTGCAGGTGAACAATGTAATGGTTCTGGACAATCCATCACCATTTCTCCATCCTTTTCAGTTCAAGATCACCTTTGAGTACATCAAAGATCTGTCTGCAGAATTGGAATTGAAACCCATTTATGTAAGTTCAGCCAAAAGTGAAGAATATAACCAAGTCTTGGACTCCGTATGTGTGGAGCCTGTTCTTGCTGGAAGATACGTTTGTTTTTCAGGCTGATGTGGCAAATCCTTCTCTTATCCCAGATGTGGTTGCAGTTGGAATCATAGAATAGTATAGTACAGATGGAGGCCATTTGGCTCATTGAGTCTGTACTGGTTCTTTCAAAGAGCAATCCAGTTAGTCCCATTCCCCTGCTCTTTCCTCACATCCCTGCAATTTGTTCTCCTTTAAGTATTTATCCAATTCCCTTTTAAGGCTACTATTGAATCTATATCCACCAGCTGATCAGGGAATGCATTCCAAATCCTACCCACTCGTTGAGTAAAAAATTTTTCCTCATGTCACCTCTGAATTTTTTGCCAATCTCCTTAAATCTATGCCCTTTCGTTATCAACCCTTCAGCCATTGGAGACAGCTTCTCTTTATTTACACTATCAAAACCCTTCATGGTTTTAAATACCTCTATCAAATTGTTTTAATAACCTGCACTTAACAAGGTCAAGAATTTACCAAGGTTGAGAATTATGTAAATAAATGAGTAAAACAATCGAGAGCTGCTTGAAAATCTTCCTGGGAAACCAGATTTCTCTAAGTTTTAGTGAAACATTTTGGCATCAAATCCATGCGTTACAAACTTCCGTATCAACTAGGATAACAATAGTGAAAAAATAGGTGATTCTGAATACTCAAATCATAATTTGCAATTTATTCTTTCCAAATTCATTGTCTTCAGTTTCAAGAAAAATAGAAAAAAGTTAAAGCTAAAGGCACTATAACTGAAAGTGCAGAGCATTCACTATAAAATAGATGTATTACTAGCACAAATAGAAATAAATGGGTTTGATCTAATAGTCAATACAGGAACATGGTTGCAGAGTGACTGAAGTTGGAAACTAAATATTCCAGGATACTTGACGTTTAGAAGAGATAGCCAAAATGGAAAAGAGGTTTGGGGGTAGTTTTGGGGGTGGGGGGTGGGGGGGGGGGGTTGCTGGGGGCATAGGGAATAGCCCTGATAATAAAGAATGGGATATGGCAGTAGAGAGAAAGGGTTTTAGCTCAGAAAATCAAGATGTAGATTCAGTTTGGGTGGAGCTTAGAAGCAACAAGTGGAAAAATCACTGGGGGGAGTAATTTATAGGTTCCCCTAACAGTAATTGTAGTGTTGGGCAGAGGTGGCTCACCTGCTCAAGGGCGAATAGTGCTGGGCAATAAATGTGATGCTCACATCCCCAGAACAAATAAAAAAAATACAGGAAATTAGAGGTGCATGTAACAAGAGTAATACAGTAATCGTGGGGGACTTTAATCTTCACATAGACTGGGCAAACCAAATTTGCAGTAATAATGTCGACGGTGAGTTTGTGGAATATATACAAAATAGTTTTCTAGATCAACCAGGGAACAATCTGTTCTAGGTTTAATATTGCGCAATGAGAAAGGGTTAAATAATAACCTTGTAGTAAAGGAGCCTGTAGGGAATAGTGAACTTAATATGATAGAATATTATATTGAATTTGAAAGTGATTTAGTTAAGTACAAAACTAGGGTCTTAAATCTGAACAAAGCAATCTATGTAGCTATGAGGGATGAGTTGGCTAAAATAAATTAAGAAACTCGATTAAAATATATGATGCTAGATAAGCAATGAGAAACATTAAAAAAATTAACTAATAATTTGAAACAAATATACATTCCCTTAAGGAGTTAAAAAAAGCCCGTGGGCAAAGTGGTTCAACTGTGTCTAGGAAGAGAAGTGAAACATAGGGCTGAATTTTACCAGCCCCTCAATGCTGTGGATCATGGCAAGGAGGCCCGTAAAATGTTAGTGGGAGTGGCCCGCCACTACCCACACGCCGAGAGGCCCCATCAGATAGTAGCAGTGGCGGTGTGGCCTTGGTGCGGCCCCCCTGCTGCTTAGCAGCGGGACCTTCATTTAAATATTAAAATTAGATAAATAAACATGCAGATGAGCTTACCTGACGCTGGCGGCCATCCATGCCGATTTTACGGCCAACCGGCATGGACACAATGGGCCGAAGGGCCTCTTTCTGTGCTGTATATCTCTATGACTTTATGGCTGCAACTGATGTGCCCTCAGAACTCCGTACAGAGGTCCGAAGCGAGACAATGGTGGGGAGGGGGGAGGAATAAAATTATCAGGGCGAGGAGCGGGGGAGAGTGAGGAAAACTATTCCTATTGGTAGTGGGGATGGTGGGAAGGGGTTGAGGGTCGAAGATACTGAAGTTCAGGGGGAAAGTTTGGAATTTCAAAAAGTGTTTTTTTTGGGGAGGATAGGTTAATTTATATATTGAGTACTCAGTGCGGAGATGGGAGAGGGGATTCAAAATTAAACTAAACTTTTATTGACATTTTTTATTAAACCGGCTGAAGGGCTGGAAGTCGTTAAAAATGGCGCTGGACGCCATTGCTGGGGATGCGGTGTTCTCCTCCTCTACGTCATCGGGAGCGGCCACTCCACCCCCTCCATTTAAATGAGCCTCCACGCGTATTATTGCATGGACCAAGCTTCGCGGAGCCACTGCGATATTAAACGTGGTGACTCATTTAAATGTCTGGGGTGGCCCGCATTCCCCCGGTGAAGTAGAGGCGGCGGACGGTCCATCCTCGGCAACGGCGTCTGGGGCCACTGCGCCTGCGCCGATGCCATTTTGAAAGGGCTTCGAGCCCTGCAGTACAAGTTAAAGTTTTAAAGCGATAGTGCAGTAAAATTTATTTTTAAGAATTAAATAAATGTTTCTAGACCCTCTCCCACCACCCCCCACCCCCCCCACCCCCAACCACCAATATCCATACACTCATTCCTTGCCCTCTCTCCTGGCAAAATGCTTGCCTTGTGTAACTGACCCCGCACCCCCCCCACCCAAAGTTCACAAACTTTAATCTTTACCCCTTCCCACCATCTCCTATACCAATCGGAAGAGTTTAACCTTGTTGCCCCCTCTCCCGCACTAAAATGCTTACCTGCTCCCCCTTCCCCACCAGTGTTACACCTCCAAAAAGAGATCTGAAGGCATGGGAGTGCCTGCCACTGACAACAATAACGGAGTGGAATGCATGACGGGAGCAGGTAATTTATTTAAATATATTTGTCTATGTTAATTTGGCTCCCGTTGCCGAGCGGCGGGGGTGGGGGGGTTGGCCACCAGGAGGCGTGTTGGGGAACCGGTGCCGAGCTGGTGTTGGGGTGCATGGCAGGCCTCTCCCGGAGGCATTTTCCAGCCACCCCACCATGACACTGGGGCGGGGGTGGGTGGTGGGGGGGTGGCGTGCTGTAAAATCCAGCCGATAAGAACAGATTGTAAAAGCTTCTACAGTTATGTAAAAAGGAAGAGATTAATGAAAGTAAATGTGGGTCCCTTAGAGGCAGAGACAGGAGAAATTATAATAAGGAATCAGGAAATGGCAGAGACATTAAACAAATACTTTGTATCTGTCTTCACTGTCGAAGATACAGAAAACATTTCAGATATTGTGGCGAACCAAGGGTTTAGTGAAAATGAGGAACGTAAGGATATTATCAGGAAAGAAATAGTACTGGAAAAATTAATGGGAATTAAAGTCAACAAATCTCCTAAACGTGATGGTCTGCATCCTAGCGTTTTAAAAGAGGTAGCTACAGAGATAGTGGATGCACTGGTTTTGATCTCCTAGAATTCCCTAGATTCTACAATAATCCCCATGGATTGGAAGGTAGCAAACATAACCTCGCTGTTCAAGAGAGGAGGGAGAGAAAACAGGAAATTATACCATGTAATATAATAAAAACAAAAAATGCTGGAAATACTCAGCGGGTCAGGCAGCATCTGTGGATAGAGAAACAGAGTTAACGTTTCAGGTTGATGACCTTTCAGCAGAACTACAACAGTTAGCCCGACATCAGTAGTAGGGAAAAATGCTAGAATCTATTATTAGGGATGTGGTTAACAAGACACATGGAAAATTGTAATATGATCAGGCAGACTTGAAATGGGTTTATGAAAGGGAAACTGAGTTTGACAAAACTATTTTTTTTTTGATGATGTAACTTGTAGGGTGGATAACATAGAACATAGAACATAGAAAATACAGCACAGAACAGGCCCTTCGGCCCACGATGTTGTGCCGATCCTTCGTCCTCTGTCAAGGACAATTTAATCTATACCCCATCATTCTCCTTTATCCATATACCTATCTAAAAGCCGTTTGAAAGTCCCTAAAGTTTCTGACTCAACAACTTCCCCAGGCAAGGCATTCCATGCCCCGACCACTCTCTGGGTAAAGAACCTTCCCCTGACATCCCCCTTATATCTCCCACCCTTCACCTTAAATTTATGACCCCTTGTAACGCTTTGCTCCACCCGGGGAAAAAGTTTCTGACTGTCTACCCTATCTATTCCCCTGATCATCTTATAAACCTCTATCATGTCACCCCTCATCCTTCTCCGTTCTAATGAGAAGAGGCCTAGAATGTTCAGCCTTTCCTCGTAAGACTTATTCTCCATTCCAGGCAACATCCTGGTAAATCTCCTCTGCACCCTCTCCAAGGCTTCCACATCCTTCCTAAAATGAGGCGACCAGAACTGCACACAGTACTCCAAATGAGGCCTTACCAAGGTCCTGTACAGCTGCATCATCACCTCACGGCTCTTAAATTCAATCCCTCTGCTAATGAACGCTAACACCCCATATGCCTTCTTCACAGCCCTATCCACTTGAGTTGCAACTTTCAACGATCTATGCACATAGACCCCAAGGTCTCTCTGCTCCTCCACATGCCCAAGAACCCTACCGTTAACCCAGTATTTTGCATTCGTGTTTGTCCTTCCAAAATGGACGACCTCACACTTTTCAGGGTTAAACTCCATCTGCCACTTTTCAGCCCAGCACTGCAACCTATCCAAGTCCCTTTGCAGACGACAATAGCCCTCCTCGGTATCCACAACTCCACCAACCTTTGTATCATCTGCAAATTTACTGACCCACCCTTCGACTTCCTCATCCAAGTCGTTAATAAAAATCACAAACAGGAGAGGACCCAGAACTGATCCCTGTGGCACGCCACTGGTAACTGGGCTCCAGGCTGAGTATTTACCATCTAAGACCACTCTCTGCCTTCTATCAGTTAGCCAATTCTTAATCCAACTGGCCACATTCCCCACTATCCCATGCCTCCTGACTTTCTCCATAAGTCTACCATGGGGGACCTTATCAAATGCCTTACTAAAATCCATGTACACCACATCCACTGGTTTACCCTCATCCACTTGCTTGGTCACCTGCTCAAAGAATTCAATCAGGCTTGTGAGGCAAGACCTACCCCTCACAAAACCGTGCTGACTGTCCCGAATCAAGCAGTGTCTTTCCAGATGCTCAGAAATCCTATCCCTCAGCACCTTTTCCATCAACTTGCCTACCACCGAAGTAAGACTAACTGGCCTGTAATTCCCAGGGTTGTTCCTATTCCCTTTCTTGAACAGGGGCACAACATTTGCCACCCTCCAATCACCTGGTACCACCCCCGTCAACAGAGAAGATGAAAAGATCATTGCCAGCGGCTCTGCAATTTCATCCCTTGCTTCCCATAACATCCTTGGATATACCCCGTCAGGCCCGGGAGACTTGTCTATCTTCAAGTTATTCAAAAACCCCAACACATCTTCCCTCCTAACGAGCACTTCCTCGAGCTTACCAGTCTGTTTCACACCGTCCTCTTCAGTAATACACCCCTTCTCATTCGTAAATACCGAAGAGAAGTACTCATTCAAAACCTCACTTATCTCTTCCGGCTCAACACACAGTCTCCCGCTATTGTCCTTGACCGGACCTACGGTCCCCCTAGTCATCCTCATATTTCTGACATACGCGTAAAAGGCCTTGGGGTTTTCTTTTATCCTACCCGCCAAGCATTTTTCATGCCCTCTCTTAGCTCTCCTAATCCCTTTCTTCAGATCCTTCCTGGCCATCTTGTATCCCTCCAGAGCTATGCCTGTGCCCTTTTTCCTCAACCTTATATACGCATGCTTCTTCTTCCTAACAAGACTCTCAACCTCTCTTGTCAACCACGGTTCCCTCACATGACCATCCCTTCCCTGTCTGACAGGGACATGCTTATCAATGGCCCCTACTATCTGCTCCTTGAAAAAGTTCCACATTTCGACCGTGCCCTTCCCTGCCAGCATATGCTCCCAACTTATGCTCCTCAGTTCCTGCCTGACAGCATCATATCTACCCTTCCCCCAATTGTAAACCTTGCCCTGTTGCACATACCTATCCCTCTCCATTACCACAGTGAATGCTACAGAATTGTGATCACTATCTCCAAAGTGCTCGCCCACCAACAGCTCTATCACTTGCCCTGGTTCATTACCTAGTACCAAATCCAATATTGCCTCCCCTCTGGTCGGGCAGTCTACATACTGAGTCAGAAAAGCTTCCTGGACATACTGCACAAACACTACCCCATCCAAACTATTCGATCTAAAGAGTTGCCAATCAATATTTGGGAAGTTGAAATCCCCCATAATTACTACCCTGTGACTTCTGCTCCTTTCCAAAATCTGTTTCCCAATCTGCTCTTCCACCTCCCTGCTGCTATTGGGGGGCCGATAGAAAACTCCCATCAAGGTGACTGCTCCTTTCCTGTTCCTGACCTCAACCCACAGTGCCTCAGTCGGCAGATCCTCCTCGAAAATTCTTTCAGCAGTTGTTACACTATTTCTAACTAACAATGCCACCCCCCCACCTCTTTTACCACCATTCCTAATCTTATGAAAACATCTATAACCAGGTACCTCCAAGAACCATTCCTCCCCCTCACCTATCCACGTTTCAGTGATGGCCACAACATCGTAGTCCCAAGTGCCCATCCACGCCTTCAATTCACTCACCTTATTCCTGATGCTTCTTGCGTTGAAGTATACGCACTTTAACCCTTCTCCGTGCCCATCTGTCCTCTGCGACAGTGCTACCTTCCCCAATACCTCACTACACTCTTTGTCTTTCTGAGTGGACCCACTGGTCCCTGGACTACAAGTCCGGTTCCCATCCCCCTCCCAAACTAGTTTAAACCCTCCCGAACAGTACTAGCAAACCTCCCTCCCAGGATATTGGTGCCCCTCTGGTTCAGATGCAGCCCGTCCTGTTTGAACAGGTCCCATCTTCCCCAGAATGCAGTCCAATTATCCAAGAACTGGAAGCCCTCCCTCCTACACCATTCCTGCAGCCACGTGTTCAGCTGTGCTCTCTCCCTATTCCTAGCCTCACTATCACGTGGCGCCGGCAACAAACCAGAGATAACAACTCTGTCCGTCACTGGAGAACCAGTGGATGCATTATATTTGGATTTTTGAAAAACATAGGATATGGTGCCACACAAGAGTTATTACATAAAATTTGGTCTCATGGGATTGGGGTAATATATTAGCATGATAAGAGGATTGCTTAATGGACTGAAAACAGATAGTAGGAATAAACGTGTCATTTTCAGGTCAGTAGGCTGTAACTAGGGAGTAGTGCAAGGATCAGTGTTTGTGCCTCAGCTATTTACAATCCAGATCAACGACCTAGATGGCACAAAGCTAGGTGGGAAAGTGAGCTGTGATGATGACGTAAAGAGGTTGCAAAGCAATATAGACAGATTAAGTGAGTAGGTAAGAACATGGCAGATGGAATATAATGAGGGGAAGTGCGAAGTTAACCACTTTGGAAGGAAAAATAGGAAAGCAGTATATTTTTCAATGGTGAGAGACTAGTAAATATTGGTATTCAGAGGAACCTAGGTGTCCTTGTACACCAATCACAGAAAGTTAACATGCAGATACAGCAAGCAATTAAGAAAGCAAATGTTATATTTGCCTTTATCACAAAGGGATTGGCGAATAAGAGTGAAGAAGTCTCACTGCAATTGTATAGGTTCTGAGTGAGACTGCACCTGGAGTACTGTGTAAAGTTTTGGTCTAGTTTTAGTATAAGGGTCTGAAAGGGTTAATTGTTGAGACATTGAGAGTAAGCCCTCCCACTGTAGTGATGACGTGTAACATGTCACATGAGCAGTAGGCTTGGAAGGAGCTAGAAGCACCATTAGAAGTGCTAGCTAGTGACCCTCATGGAGAGTGCAAATATAATGTAATGTAAAAGAGTTGATGTCTAGCCAGCCAGAGACTCCAAGACCTTTGTGAAAAACCCCAGTACTATGCTACCAATAACATACAATATCATGCCCCAGATATACAACAGGTCTTCTTACCTAAGGAAGAATATATTTGCCTTAAAGAAAGTGCAAAAAAGAAGGTTCACTAGACAGATTCCTGGGATGAGGGGATTGTCCTATAAAGACAGTCTGAGTAGACTATTCCTATATTCCCTGGAATTTGGAAGAATGAGCTGTGATCTCATTGAAACATATAAAATTTTTAATGGGCTTAATAGGGTAGATGCTGAATGGTCAGTGACTTTAGATCTAGGGGTCACAGTCTCAGATTAAGGGGTCAGCCATTTAGGACTGAGATGAGAAATTTCTTCACTTGAAGGTTTGTGCGCCTTTGGAATTCTCTACCTCAGAGGGCCATGGGAAGCTCAATTGTTGAGTATATTCAAGCCAGAGATCAATAGATTTTTGGATATGAAGGGAATTAGGGATATGGGAATAGTGTAGCAAGATGGAGTTGAAGTAGAAGATCAGCCTTGATCGTATTGAATGGCAGAGCAGGCTCAAATGCCTGGTGAGGTTAAGGGAAACTCTATCATGATGCTGGGAGAAAGGAGGAGGGATTAGAGCAGAAGTGTGGGAAATGGAACAGTCAAGGGCCCTGTCAAACACTGTGGAGGGGAATCCATGTTTAAGGAAAAAGGAAGTCATAAGAGAAGCACTGGTATGCAAGGTGGCATTGTCAGAACAGATGCAATGAGGACGGAGAAACTGGAAGAATGGAATAGAATGCTGACAGGAAATTGGGTGGGAGGAAGTATAGTCAAGGTAACTACGGGAGTCTGTAGGCTTATAGTGAGTGTTGGTCAATAGTCTATGCTCAGAGGTGGAGACAGAGAAGTGGAAGAAAGGAAAGGAAGAGTTGGAGAGAGACCATGTGAAGGTGAGGGAAGGGTGGAAATTGGAAGCAATGTTGACGAGAATTTTCCAATTCCGGGTGACACCAGGAAGAGACCCTGATACAGTCATCAATGTACCAGATAAAGAGGTGAGTGAGGAGACCTGAGTAGGACTGAAACAAAGAATGTTTCACATATCCCATGAAAAGGCAGGCATAGCTAGGATGCATACACCCTCCCATAGCAGCACCTTTTATTGTGCCTTGTAGATGATGGACAGGCTTTGAGCAGACAGGAGGTAAGATACTCGCCATAGAATTCCCAGCCTCTGACCGGGTCTTACAACCACCATGGCTGGAAATTTGCATGGCGGCGGAGGCCCCGCACACCCGTTTAAAAGTTGGGGACGCAGCCACCTCTGCCGGGCGTGGAAGCCACATAGCGATTTTGCGTTGCCCAGGCCCTTAATTGGCCTCATGTGGAACTTCCACCCTTCTGAAGCAAGAAGCCCTACCTCCAAGAGCTGCTGACGAATCAGTGGGCTGGCAGCCCCTCAGTTCCAGCAGTACCACTGGAAGCAGTGGCCACTGCTGGATCTACACCCAGCCAGAAGACGTCGACCTCCATAAAGGTGAGTGGGGTCCCTGTCCCCATCAAACACTCCCAGGACAGGTACAGCACGGGGTTAGATATAGAGTAAAGAAAAAAAAGAAAAAAGAAAGGTGAGTGGGGTTTCGGACCTCACCAGCCACAATCAACTGGGCCTTAGAAAGGAGGGCTGGTATTCGTTCAGGAGGGCAGGGGTAGGCATTCCATCGGTGGTGGCTTGTGCTGCTGCTGGGCCCTCTGTGGGGCACAGGGTGCCCGATCAGGAGGGCCCTTGTCCTGGGCCCACAATGAGGCTGCCAGATTTTACCAGGCAGCCTTCACAGATGCTCAAGTTCCCGGCTGCCGCTGGTAAAACACCAGTTGCTGTGGGAGGAGGCCCTTAAGTGGTAAGTAATTGGCCACTTAGGGCTTTGATTGGCCTTGGGCAGGCAGACCATTTTCAACCTCCCCCGCTGTTGGTAAACTGGCAGGGGAGGTGGATAGGTGATGGGAATGACACTCTGCCTCCCACACAATATTTTGCAACTACCCCCCTTCATTCCTCTCCCAGGGTGGGCATAACATTCCAGCCTGTATTTATATGACTGGTCCAGTTAAGTTTCAGTTCAATGGTAACCCCCAGGATGTTGATGATGGGAGATTCAGCAATGTTAATGCTGTTGAATGTCTGTTATTGGAGATGGCTATTGTCTGGCACTTGCGTGGTGCAAATGTTGTTTGCCACTCATCAGTCCAGGCCTGAATGTTGTCCAGGTCTTGCTGCATGCAATCACAGACTACTTTATTATCTGAGGAATTACTAATGGGACGAAACACTGTGCAATCATCAGACACCATCCCCAATTTTGATCAGATGATGGAGGGAAGATCATTGATGAAGGAACTGAAGATGGGTGGGCCTAGATCACTACCTGAGGAACTCCTCCAGCAATGTCCTGGGGCTGAGATGATTGGCCACCAACAACAATAATCATCTTCCTTTATGCTAGGTATGACTCCAGTCAGTGAAGAGTTCTCCCCCTGATTTGCATTGACTTTCAATTTTTCTAGGGCTCCTTGATGCAGGTGCCAGATGGAAATTAATACTGATAAGTGTGAAGTGATGCATTTTACCAGAAGGAATAAGGAGAGACAATATATACTTAATGGTGCAGTTGTAAAGAATGTGCAGGAACAAAGGGACGTGGGGCGCATATGCATCGACCTTTGAAGGTGGCAGAACATATTGAGAGAGTCGTTAGTAAAGCATAAGGGATCTTGGGCTCCATAAACACAGGCATTGAGTACAAAAGCAGGGAGGTTATGCTGAATCTTTATAAAGTTCTGGTTAGGCTGCAACTGAAGTATTGTGTCCAGTTCTGGTCACCACATTGTACAAAGGATGTGAGGGTCCTTGAGAGGGTGCAGAGGAGATTGACCAGAATGGTTCCAGGGATGGAAGATTTTAGTTACAAAGTTAAGTTGGAAAAGCTTCCACTGTTCGGCATGCAAGTAGTCCTGTGTTGTGGCTTCACCAGGTTGACACCTTATTTTTAGGTATGCCTGTTGCTGCTCCTGACATGTTCTTCTACACTCTTCATGTGTTTGATTCCTTGGCTTGATGGTCATGGCAGAGTGGGTCTTGAGGTTACAGATTGAGGTTGAATACAAATCTGTTGCTGCTGATGGTCCACAGTGCCTCATGGATGCCCAATTCTGAGCTGCCAGATCTGTTCTGAATCTATCCCATTTAACACAGTGGTAGTGCCACACAACACAATGAAAGGTCTCCTCAGTGTGAATACGGGACTTCGTTTTCACAAGGAATGTGCAGTGGTCACTCCAACTAATACTGTCATGGTCTGATGCATCTGCAACATGTAGATTGGTGAGGACAAGGTCTAGTAGGTTTTGCCCTTTTGTTGGTTCCCTCACCAGCTGCTGCAGGCACGGACTGACAGATATGTCCTTCCGGCCAGTCAGTTGTGGTGCTACTGAGCCACTCTTGGTGATAAGCATTGAAATCCCTCACCCAGAGTGCTTTCTGTGCCCTTGCCACCCTCACTGCTTCTTCTAAGTGGTGTTCAACATGGAGAAACACTGATTTATCAGCCGAGAGAGGGCGGTAGGTGGTAGTCAGCAGGAAGTTTCCTTGCCCATGTTTGACCTGATGCCGTGAGGCTTCATGGGGTCCAGAGTCAATGTTGAGGACTCCCATGGCAACGTCCTCCTGACTGTATACCAGTGTGCCACCACCTCTGATGAGTCTGTCCTGCTGTTGGGACAGGACATACCCAGAAATGGTGATGGTAGTGTCTGGGACATTGGATGTAAGGTAAGTTCCCATAAGTATGACTATGTCAGGCTGTTGCTTAACTAGTCTGTGGGACAGCTCTCCCAATTTTGACACAAGTTCCTAGATGTTAGTAAGGAGGACTTTGCAGTGACTCAACACATGCAGATTTAGCTTCTATGTTACCCTTTAAGGTATGCGCAATGCTAATAACTCAGCTGGTGGCTGTAAGTGTCTGATCAAGTGACGGTGCTTCTTCCTCAGAGATGTGCTCTTCCTCTGGGCCTTCGGCCTCATGCATCCTTAGCTAGATGGGTGGTAGGTCTTGGCTTGAAAGCATAAATGTGCAATGGGAGGATTCCGATGAGGGAAGGGGGAAGGTGGGTGGAAAGAAAGAGATGCATGGTTATGTCATCTGTGGCTTGCACTTCATATCAGATGAGGGTGAAGTGGGATTTGAGAGCTTGGAACTGATGCTTTCCAGGATGAAAGTGGTAGCTAGCTTAGTGACAGCAATTGTAGACCCAACTATGATGCAGCGTCTGATGGCCGCGATGTCAGCTTCCACTTCAGTACAGGCGGAAGCCACCCAATGTCTCAGCGCTGTTGTAGAAGCTCAGATGGAGGTCATGAGGAACTTCAGTTATGTGGATAGGGTGGAGAAGCCGGGGCTGTTCTCCTTGGAGAAGGGAAGATTAAGAGGGGATTTGATAGAGGTGTTTAAAATCACGAGGGGTCTGGACAGAGTAAATAGGGAGAACTGTTCACTTTGGTGGAAGGATTAGAGGACACTGATTCAATGTGATTGGCAAAAGAAGCAACAGTGACATAAGGAAAAACATTTTTACACTGCGAGTGATTAGGACCTGGAATGCACTGCCTGTGAATGTGGTGGAGGCAGGGATCGGTGCTGGGACCCTTGCTGTTTGTAGTGTACATTAATGATTTAAACGTGAATATAGGAGGTATGATCAGTAAGTTCGCGGATGACACGGAAATTGGTGGTGTCGTAAATAGTGAGGAGGAAAGCCTTAGATTACAGGACGATATAGATGGGCTGGTAAGATGGGCGGAGCAGTGGCAAATGGAATTTAATCCTGAGAAGTGTGAGGTGATGCATTTTGGGAGGACTAACAAGGCAAGGGAATATACAATGGATGGTAGGACCCTAGGAAGTACAGAGGGTCAGAGGGACCTTGGTGTACTTGTCCATAGATCACTGAAGGCAGCAGCACAGGTAGATGAGGTGCTTAGGAAGGCATATGAGATACTTGCCTTTATTAGCCAAGGCATAGAATATTAGAGCAGGGAGGTTATGATGGAGCTGTATAAAATGCTAGTTAGGCCACAGCTGGAGTACTGTGTAATGTACACACTATAGGAAGGATGTGATTGCACTGGAGAGGGTGCAGAGGAGATTCATCAGGTTGTTGCCTGGGCTGAAGCATTTCAGCTATGAAGAGAGACTGAAAAGGCTAGGGTTGTTTTCCTTAGAGCAGAGAAGGCTGAGGGGGGACATGATTGAGGTATACAAAATTATGAAGGGCATTGATAGATTTGATAGGAAGAAACTTTTTCCCTTAGTGGAGGGGTCAATAATCAGGGGGCATAGAGTTAAGGTAAGGGACAGGAGGTTTAGAGGAGATTTGAGGAAAACTTTTTTCACCCAGAGTGTGGTTGGAATCTGGTATGCACTGCCTGAAGAGATGGTAGAGGCAGGAAACATCACAACATTTAGGAAGAATTTAGATGAGCACTTGAAATCCCATAGCATACAAGGCTACGGGCCAAGTGCTGGAAAATGGGATTAGAATAGTTAGGTGCTTGATGGCCAGCACAGACACGATGGGCCGAAGGGCCTGTTTCTGTGCTGTATGACTCTATGACTCTATGGCCTTCAAAAGAGAATTGGATAATTAACTGAAGGGAAAAATATGTAGGGCTGTGGGGAAAAGGCAGGGGCATGGGACTAGGTAAGTTACTCTAGAAGCCAGCAAAGACACGACTGGCTGAATGGCCTCCTTCTGTGCTGTGATCATTCTATGATGCTATGAAATACATGTTTGCTGCCATGCAGGCTCAAACTGCTTCCATCATGGCTGTGGATCTCAGTGCTCAAAGGGGCTTGCAGGCTCCCACAGCAACCCAGCAAGCTGTGCTCCAGTTAATTACTAGGATTACTGAGATGATGCCCTGTGGAAGTGGCACCAGGATGGCAGCATTCATGCTCACTCCACTGCCACTCTGCAGTGCCCATGCTGTTGTGTTTCAGCCACCCAAACCAGACTTGCCACCCATGCCAAGGTGGCGCAGTCCAAAGCCAAGTCCTCGCGGCCCAGAGCTACTCAGCGGTGTCATGCAAGGCCATCAGCTGTCTTCCACTAGCCATGCTGCAGCCACTGGGCTAGCACTGCATAGGAGCATTAGGGCAGACAAAGAATCCTTCAAGACAGGCATTAAGGGAATGCCCAAAGGTGAATAATTCATTTCTGCTTGTATAATGGATATGTTTTGTATAAAGATGTTATGGTAAGGCTATTGTTCGTGGCTTTTATTGCAGGCTCTTGGCCAAGGGAACACTGTGATGTGGGGTATCTAGATGAACAGTAAGGTGGAGAATGGTAGAGCTATGGTGACAAAGGCACTCTTTCCTATAGGAAATGGAATCTGAGCTGCCACTCCTGGACAGCCAGTCCGGATTGAAGAGATCCATATGCATCCTTCCTGCTTCCTCCTCCTCCCGATTCTTGGTGGCAATGTTTGCACCCTCATGATGGCGATAGTGTGCAGGTTGCAGCAGACATCATGAATGTGCAGACACATTCTATAATCTACTGGAGGGCTCGCTCCAAACAGATGTTCCTTTTGCATGCTGATGGTCTGCTCTGTGATATTCCTGGTGGCTCCATGGCGTTCATTATACGCCTACCGTCCTTGTGTGGTTAGTTGATGGAGGGCGTCATCAGCTCACTCTATAGAGGGTAGCCCTAGTGGCTAGCAGTGGCCCTCTGGATCTGCTTGGAGGCTCAAATTCTGTGGAAATGATAGACTGCCTCAGAATGAAGGCATCGTGCCTGTAGTTATCTAGGATAACGGGTATTCACCGACATTATGGTCTGTGCATGCTGGCACACCAACTGCACATTGATGTAACAGTAGCCCCTGCGGTTCCTGTACATCTCCCTGTTGACATGGGGGACCTGCAGACCCTCGTGCTTGCAGTTGCTAGCACCCTGCACCATTGGGAATCCCACTATTTAGCAAAACCACATGCCCTCTCATCCTGCTTCTCCCAGCTTAGAGAGAGCACAATGTAATCTCTTCTCTTCACATATATGGCCTCCGTCACCTCCTGGATGCAATGATGGATGGCATACTGAGAGATGTTGCATATGTCACCCCCACCCATCTGGAATGATCTGGTGATGTACAAGTTTATTGCATCTGCGACCTTTACATCATTGACAGGACTGTATTCATCCTGGTATGTGACTCCAGATTCCGTTGAAGGAGGTGGCACAGTTCAGTGACCACCTCCTTTGGTGAATCTGAACCACCTCAGGCATTGCTTCGGTGAGGTAGAGGTCTGAGAAGTGTCCTCTGAATACCTGTGGTAGGTAGGGGCTTCTTGGAGAGTCCTCCTCCCGCTCCCTCTTTGAAGAGTTCCCCTCTCTGCAGCCTCTGTTCCATTTCTCAATCATGTTGCAGACCCAGAGGCACTGAAACTACAACCCCTGGGGCATGGTGCCCTGCCCAACATGGGGCACCGCAATGGATGCACTGAATGTGACTGGCAGCGCAGCTCGCACCATTGTATGCCTTTTGGGCTGCTGTATCACCAGCACTTTTGAAGCAGAACAGGGAAGTTTCCTGGGAGCCCGGCCATGACTGAGTCCTCAACAAATACAGCCATAAACAAATTAACCTGTCTCTTACCTCATTGCTCTTCACAGGACCTTGCTGTGTGCATATTGGTTATCATGTGTGCCTTCAAGGCAGCAGTGACTATATTTCAGAAGTAGGTAATAGACTGAGAAGTGCTTTGGGAAGTCCTGAGAACATACATAAGAACATAAGAAGTCGGAGCTGAAGTATCTATTTGGCCCTTCGAGATGAGCTGTCATTCAAAAGATCATGGCTGATCCCCATATTCTTTAATTTCCTTAGTATCCAAGAATCGATCAACCTCAGTCTTGAATACACTCAATAACTGAGCATCCACAGATGCCTAGAGTAGAGAATTCCAAAGATCCCTTTGAACAAAGAACTTTCTCCTCATCTCTGTACTAAATGGCTGACCCCTTATTTTAAGACTACGACTCTGTGTTCTGGACTTCCCCAATCAGGGAAATTATCCTCCCAACATCTACCCTGTCAGGCCCCTTACGAATATTATATGTTTTGAATAGATCACCTTTCTTTCTTCGAAACTCCAAGAAATATAGGTCTAGTCTACTCAATTTCTCCTCATCCCAGGAAACAGTCTTGTGAACCTTTGTTGCACTCCCTCTAGGGCAAGAATTGTCCTTCCTTTGGAAAGGAGGCCAAAACTGCACACTGTACTCCAGATGTGGCCTCACCAATGCCCTGTATAATTGTAGTAAGACTTCTTTACTCTTACACTCCAATCCATTTGTAACAAAAGCCAACATACCATTTGCCTTCTTAATGACCTGCTGTACCTGCATGTTAATTCAGTATAAGGGTCTGAAAAGGTTAATGTTTGAGACAGAGAGAGTAGCCTCCCATTGTTATGATGATGATGTAATAGGGTTATGATCCTGTAGCTTTTTTTCTGGGTAGAATGCGGTGTGCCTTTAAGGTTGGAAAAAGAGCCGTACCGCTTTAAGGCAACAAGTTCCAGAGACTGAGTCAAACAGTGCATTCTCGTTGCCATAGGATACAGCCACTCAGGACCAAAGGCACGAGATACATTGTTGACGATTGACATTTGAAACAAGTTGAAAACCTAGCTTTGGAGAGACAGTTAAAAGGAGACAGACAGACAGACAGCTGGACCAGTATAGACTGAAAGAAATGAGAGCTCCCTCTCAGTTTATTTAAACCCTATTTATTACACTATCAGAATTCTGATGTCAAGCCAGATTAATTTCTGAAAAGAAAATAACCAAATTTCTTTAACTACTGAACTGTAATTGCTGAAATTCATCGCTGGAAAAGAGCATCAATTCAACTGCTGAACGAGACTACGGACTGTTTTACTGTTGAAGAACCATTTTTTTCCCCATCAGATGGCTGTGAGGACTTCATGCAACCTTAGACTGTTCCACATTAGAGTCATGCAGTCATAGAGTTATAGAGTTATACAGCACAGAAACAGGCCCTTCGGCCCATCGTGTCTGTGCCGGCCATCAAGCACCTAACTATTTCTAATCCCTTTTTCCAGCACTTGGCCTGCAGCCTTGTATGCTATGCCATTTCAAGTGCTGATCTAAATACTTCTTAAATGTTGTGATGTTTCCTGCCTCTACCACCTCTTCAAGCAGTGCGTTCCAGATTCCAACCACCCTCTGAGTGAAAACATTTTTTCTCAAATCCCCTCTAAACCTCCTATCCCTTACCTTAAATCTATGCCCCCTGATTATTGACCCCTCCACTAAGGGAAAAAGTTTCTTCCTGTCTAACCTATCAATGCCCCTCATAATTTTGTATACCTCAATCATGTCCCCCCTCAGCCTTCTCTGCCCTAAGGAAAACACCCCTAGCCTTTTCAGTCCCTCGTCATAGCTGCAATGCTCCAGCCCAGGTAACATCCTGGTGAATCTCCTCTGCACCCTCTCCAGTGCAATCACATCCTTCCTATAGTGTGGTGCCTAGAACTGTACAAAGTTCTCCAGCTGTGGCCTAACTAGCGTTTTATATAGCTCCATCAGAACCTCCCTGTTCTTATATTCTATGCCTCAGCTAATAAAGGCAAGTATTCCCTGTGCCTTCCTAACCACCTTATCTACCTGTTCTGCTGCCTTCAGTGATCTATGGACAAGTACACCAAGGTCCCTCTGACCCTCTGTAGTTCCTAGCGTCCTAGCATCCATTGTATATTCCCTTGCCTTGTTAGTCCTCCCAAAATGCATTACCTCACACTTCTCAGGATTAAATTCCATTTGCCACTGCTCCACCCATCTTACCAGCCCATCTATATCGTCCTGTAATTGGAAGAGTCAACTTCGGCAGGAGCATAAATCTGCAAGGACACTATTTTTTCTATTTTAAATGTTGTTTATATCTTAGTCGTGTTTAAGAATTTAGTTTTTCTAATTAAACAGTTAATATGCTGATCTAAAGACATCTGGTTTGATTAACCTCATTCGGGGGTCAATAGATGGTTCAAATTGGCTGGGTTTTTCTTTCGTTTGGAAAGATTAAAAATGGTATGTTAGGCAATCTGTGGAGGGATGGGACGGAATCAACTGTGCGTTTCTCCCACCACAATCAGCATCGTATGTTTTGATTTGGGGCTTTGACTTAAGCAATCGGTGGTAACAATAGTCACATGGTATTAAGCTTGGAAGAAGCTAGAAGCATCATGAGAGGTGCTAGCTGGACATGCTTAATGAGAGTATAAATAGTTATGTATACAAAAGAAATGAGTTACCAATTAGCCATACAAAGACTCTGAGACATCTGTAAACAATGCCTAAACAACACTTACAACAATATACAACAGTTAACGTTCTGTGATTCATGAACAAGGACACCCAGATCACTCTGAATGCAAACATTTCCCATTCTCTCACCATTCAACCACTATTTCCGTGGGATATTTCTGTTTAAAGGAATGCAAATTTGTTGCAAATTAGCTATTAATTCTTTAACTGCTAGCCATTGATTGTCTACTTTTATATGTACATATCTTTTAATGTAGTTTCCTAATCTACCTTAGCTAGTTCGCCGCTCATACCTACAGAGGGTTAAATTTAGTAAACCCATCACAGGTCCTGGAGGTGGACGCGGGTGCCGTCGCCACTCATCACATGTACGGTCGGCCCACTGTGATCATGCTGCAGGGGGCCAATTGGCATAATGGAGGCGCAGTCCCTGGCCAATCACATGGTGGGTGATGAGGCACCAATAGCGTCGTCAGTGGAGACAATGCAGGTGCTGCAGCATCTTTTAAGTGGCAGGTGGTGAGGGAACCAACAAGAGGGAAAAACATACTTGACCTCGTCCTCACCAATCTGCCTGACACAGATGCATCTGTCGATGACTGTATTGGTAAGAGTAACCACGGCACAGTCCTTACAAAGAACAAAGAACAAAGACAATTACAGCACAGGAACAGGCCCTCGGCCCTCCAAGCCTGCGCCGATCCAGATCCTCTCTCTAAACATGTCGCCTATTTTCTAAGGTTCTGTATCTCTTTTCTTCCTGCCCATTCATGTATCTGTCTAGATACATCTTAAAAGACGCCATCGTGCCCGCATCTACCACCTCCGCTAGGAACGCGTTCCAGGCACCCACCACCCTCTGCGTAAAGAACTTTCCACGCATATCCCCCCTAAACTTTTCCCCTTTCACTTTGAACTCGTGTCCTCTAGTAATTGAATCCCCCACTCTGGGAAAAAGCCTCGTCTTCACATTGAGGATACCGTCCATCGTGTGGCACCACCACCATGCTAAATGAGATAGATTTTGAACAGATCCAGCAAAGCAAAACTGGGCATTCGTGAGGCGCTGTACACCATCAGCAGCAGCAGAATTGTACTCAACCACAATCTGTAACATCATGGCCTGGCATATCCCCCACTCTACCATTACCATCAAACCAGGAGACCAATCCTGGTTCAATGAAGAGTGCAGGAGGACATGCCAGGAGCAGCACCAGGCATACCTCAAAATGGGGTGTCAACCAGGTGAAGATACACCACAGGACTACTAACATGCCAAAATGCATAAGGAACATGTGATAAACGTAGCTAAACGATCCTATAACCAACGGATCAGATCTAAGCTCTGCAGTCCTGCCACATCCAACCATAAATGGTGGTGGACAATTAAACAACTAACTGGAGGAGGTGGCTCCACAAATATCCCCATCTTCAATGGTGGGGGAGCCCAGCACGAGTGCGAAAGATAAGGCTGAAGCATTTGCAACAATCTTCAGCATCTCGGTCTCCTCCTGAAGTTCCCAGCATCACAGATGCCAGACTTCAGTCAATTTGATTCACTCCGCATAATATCAAGAAACGACTGAATACACTGGATACCGCAAAGGCTATGAGCCCTGACAAAATTCCGGCAATAGTACTGAAGACCTGTGCTCCAGAACAAACCGTACCCCTAGCCAAACTGTTCCAGTACAGTTACAACACGGGCATCTACCCGACAATGTGGAAAATTGCCCAGGTATGTCCTGTACACAAAAAGCAGGACAATTCCAACCCAGCCAATTACCACCCCATCAGTCTACTCTCAAACGTCAGTAAAGTGATGGAAGGTGTCGTCGACAGTGCTATCAAGCGGCACTGGCTTAGTAATAACCTGCTCAGTGACGTTCAGTTTGGGTTCCGCCAGGGTCACTCAGCTCCTGACCTCATTACAGCCTTGGTTCTAACATGGACAGAAGAGCTGAACTCAAGAGGTGAGGTGAGAGTGACTGCCCTTGACATCAAGGTAGCATTTGACCGAGTATGGCATCAATGAGCCCTAGCAAAACTGGAGTCAATGGGAATCAGGGGGAAAACCCTCTGCTGGTTGGAGTCATACCTAGCGCAAAGGAAGATGGTTGTAGTTGTTTGGAGGTCAATCATCTCAGCTCTAGGACGTCACTGTAGGAGTTCGTCAGAGTAGTGTCCGAGGCCCAACCATCTTCAGCTGCTTCATCAATGACCTTCCTTCAATCATAAGGTCAGAAGTGGGGTTGCTTGCTGATGATTGCACAATCTTCAGCACCATTCGTGACTCCTCAGATACTGAAGCAGTCCGTGTAGAAATGCAGCAAGACCTGGACAATATCCAGGCTTGGGCTGATAAGTGGCAAGTAACATTCGCGCCACACAAGTGCCAGGCAATGACCATTTCTAACAAGAGAGAATCTAACTATCTCCCCTTGACATTCAATGGCATTCCCATCACTGAATCCCCCACTATCAACATCCTAGAGGTTACCATTGACCAGAAACTGAACTGGAGTCGCCACATAAATACCGTGGCTACAAGAGCATGTCAGAGGCTAGGAATCCTGTGGCGAGTAACTCACCTCCTGACTGCCCAAAGCCTGTCCACCACCTACAAGGCACAAGTCAGGAGTGTGATGGAATACTCTCCACTTGCCTGGATGGGTGCAGCTCCAATAACACTCAAGAAGCTCGACACCATCCAGGACAAAGCAGCCCGTTTGATTGGCACCCCATCCTCCTACATTCACTCCCTCCACTACTGACGCACAGTGGCAGCAGTGTGTACCATCTACAAGATGCATTGCAGCAACACACCAAGGGTCCTTAGACAGCACTTTCCAAACCCGCGACCTCCACCAACTAGAAGGACAATGGGAAGCAAATGCATGAGAACACCACCACCTGCAAGTTCCCCTCAAAGTCACACACCATCCTGACTTGGAACTATATCACCGTTCCTTCACCGTCACTGGATCAAAATCCTGGAACTCCCTTCCTAACAACACTGTGGGTGTACCTACTTCACACGGACTGCAGCAATTCAGGAAGACAGCTCACCACCACCTTCTCAAGGGCAATTAGGGATGGGCGATAAATGCTGGCCTAGCTAGCGATGCCCACATTCCATGAATGAATATTTTAAAAAGCTATGCCCTTTAGGATATGGCCAGTTCAGTCAGTAGTGGTACTACTGAGCCACTCTTAGTGATCGACATTGAAGACCCCACCCAGAGTACATTCTGCACCCTTGCCAGCCTCAGTGCTTCCTCCAAGTGCTGTTCAAGATGGAGGAGTACTGATTCATCAGCTGAGGGTGGGCAGTAGGTGGTAATCAGCAGGAGGTTTCCTTGTCCATGTTTGACCTAGCCATGAGACTTCATGGGGTCTGCAGTCAATGTTGAAGACTCCCTCCTGACTGTATACCACTGTGCCACCATCTCTGCTGGGTTGGTCCTGCCAGTGGGAAAGGACATAACCAGGGATGGTAATGGTGGTGTCTGGGATATTGTCTGTAAGGTATGATTCCGTGAGTATGACTATGTCAGGCTGTTGCTTGAGTAGTCTCTGGGACAGCTCTCCAACTTTGGCACAAGCCCCCAGATGTTAGTAAGGATGACTTTGCAGGGTCGACAGGGCTGGGTTTTAAAATGTTTACCCAGTTACTGATTCAGTCAATCATATACTCTATGCTTTAATCCCAGAATAAAATACACAAAGCAGGTTTCTTTAATTAACAATAAATTTCTCAGTTTATTGTCGAAAAAGACTTATCCAGTAATGAAACAAAGTACTAACACACAGATTGAAATATTAAAGTTCCCTTTATAAATTCCCCCCCATACTCACTCACCACACACTGAAAGGAAGATGCAGAAGTTCTCTGTGCAGAGGTCTGTTACAAAAAAAAGGCAAAAAAAGAATACTTTGGCCAAAATTCTTGCTAATTCTTGCAGAAAAAAGAAGAGATACAGAAGGATGTCCGTCATGCTTTTTGGTCTGGCATCCGGGTATACGGTGACAGGTCACTGGGATCTTTTCTAAAGCAGTTCTTTTCAGGTGGCATTGAGAATTGCTCTGGCAGGTTTTTGCAGCTTCTCAGGAGAGATGCAGCACCAGACATTTTAGCTCTCCCACACTGGGGGCAGGATTTTACTGGCCACCTCGATGACACAGGTCGCGGCGCAGGGGCCGGTGAAATGCTGAGGGGAGAGGCCTGCCTCGACCCGTGACATCGAGAAGAGCCCACCGCATATTACTGGCGGTGGCGGCACCATAATTAACACATGGTAAAGAGTACTGACCTTTGCTGATTATGCAGCCCACTGCCTCTCCACTGACATGTCCAGATTTTTCGCTGAACGGGCAGTCTTCACGTGCCATCCCGTTCACGAATTGAAAAGCCGGCGGGTCCTCAGAGGCAGAAGTTGTTGCCAGCGAAGGTAAGTTCCGTTATCCAGGGGTCTAACTCTGCATTCTGGAAGGGAGGAGGGAGGGGGGATATGCAGGGGTCTAACTCTGCATTCTTAAAGGGAGGAGGGACTGGGATTATTGGAGGGAAAACTGTGCTGGCATGAAGGGAGGTACCTTGTGCCATCCCTCCGTTAACAGTGTACGCTCTGTGTTTGTAAGGGGGCAATGGCACACTAGGCACCCTGTGTATGGGGAGGTGCCAGAAAGGGCAGGAGCATTAAGGCTATATGGATGGTGGGGGCAAATGATTCAGCGGGTAAGATTTTGATGTGATAATGCTGTGCCACACTCAGTGTTGGCCAAGATGGGCAATGTCATGGCACACCACATAGTTGATCCAGGAAAGCAGCTGATGTACCCAACAACACCAATCCATGCCCTGTTAGGAACCTTCGAATACATGAAGGGTTCAACTTTATTTATCACATGGAAATAGGTATGGCTCATCCTACATTGTGTGATCCACTGCACGTGAGGATCTGTATGCACCAGAGGCAATACCAATAGGCTGGTGCGATCCACGTAGAGGCCCCCATTCATGAGCAGCAGCCCCAAGGAGAGCCGGCCATTATGTTTGCCATGCATCTACAGGCCCCACATGACATGCCATTGGATGTCAGAGCACCAGCGTCAGAGGAAATTGTGCATGGAGAGAGAGGGTGGTGACATGTCTCTGTGCCCTGCTCAAGGATGACCTGCAGCTCATGGGCTCCGGTGGACATCCCATGCCTCTGTTCCTCATGGTGGCAGAGGTTCTGAAGCCTGATGCCTCTGCAGCGTTTTAGCGGCCCACCGGAGACCTTTGTGGGGTCACACAGTCAGCAGTGGACCGCTGCATCAGGGAGGTCACCAATGCCCTGCACCAGAGGGCCAGTGAATATGTCCGCTTCAAGACGGACTCTCACAGCCAGGCCCAGAGGGCCATTGGTTCTGGCACCATTGCCGGAGAACCATAGGTTGTAATGTTCATAGACTGCACTCGTGTGGCCATCAGGCCTCCCGCCTGCAGATGTCGCCATTAAACAATCCCTATCAATCTAGGTGAAGCTGGTAGGTGATCACTGCAGATGCTTGCTGCAAATGTGTGACTGCTTCTCAGGCAGCTGCCATGACACCTCGGTCTTGCATCAGTCTCGGCTGCCACCGCTGTTCACTGAACTGGCTCAGATGGAGGGGTGGCTTCTTGGAGATAAGGGCTATCCTTTGTAGACATGGCTCCCAACACCAGTGAGAGACTCCACCACTGCTGCAGAGGAGAGATACAACGCCAGCCACTGAGCTACACGAGCCACCATTGAGCAGGAGATGAGCATGCTGAAAGAGCGCCTCCAGTACCTGGATGGATAGGGTGATGCCCTGTACTATAGGCCGAAAAGGCCAGTTCCTTTCTTTGCTACTGTGCACAACTACGCACCAATAGGGGCCAGGCCTGGCATGATGAGGAGAGACGTCAACAGGATTCCTCCTCGGACTATGAGGGCGCTGAGGACCTACAACATGAAAGACGCATGGGAGGGCAGATGGCACCCAGGTTCTGCACGCAGGGCTAGCAGTGAGCTAGGGATGTATGGAAGTGGCTTATCAGACAAAGTCTCTCTGCATCATAGGAACCGACATGAGCTCTGCAAGCCACACATCACCCTCGCTCACCTGCTGTGCACTAGTCCACATCTGCAGCATTCCTGTGTAAACCATTAGAGGCAGCAGCTGACAAGGCCAATGTCCATGTCACTACATCCGTGGAGACGCTCATAAGTAATGGTGGCAGAGCAATGATGTTATTGCATACGTTGGCTCTCCTCAGACCTCTTCCAAACCCGCGACCTCTACCAACTAGAAGGACAAGGGCAGCAAATACATGGGAACACCCACCACCTGCAAGTTCCCCTCCAGGTCACACACCACCCTGACTTGGAACTATATCGCCGTTCCTTCAGGTCAAAATCCTGGATCTCACTTCCTAACAGCACTGTGGGTATACCTACCCCAAATGGACTGCAGCGGTTCAAGAAGGCAGCTCACCACCACCTTCTCAAGGGCAATTAGGATGGGCAATAAATGCTGGCCTGGGCCAGCATCGCCCACATCCCATGAATGAATATTAAAAAAAAGGGGTGTGACATTGGTGCTACATTCTGGCACACATCAGTCACACAGAGAACAGAACACACATGTTGCTGAGGAACATTTAGTGAAAGACGCATTTACATTGCGATGACACCCGTGCATTCCCATTTGTGTCAGTGTGTTCTTTGTAAGAGATGGAACCAGTCATAGCCACCAAGTGCACTGTACGGCTGAACTACAAGAAAGCCCCAGTGAGTTAACATCCTTAGCACTTAAAGCCGCCAGAAGCACTGCACAAAGAACAGCCAGGCGCTGTGCAAATGACTACTGGCAACACCTATGCAGTCTTATTCAGTTGGCCTCCAGCACTGGAAACATCAGAGGAATGTATGACGGCATTAAGAGAGCTTTTGGGCCAACCATCAAGAAGATCGCCACCTTACCCCCCCTCCCCCGCTTCAAGTCTAAATCAGGGGAAACGATCACTGACCAACACAAGCAATTGGACCACTGGGTGGAGCACTACCTAGGACTGTAATCCAGGGAAAATGATGCCACTGATACTGCCCTCAATGCAGCTCAGTTTCCTCCAGTCATGGACAAGCTGGACAAACAGCCAACAAAATTGGAGCTCAGTAATGCCATTGATATTCTAGCCAGCGGAAAAGGACAGCATTACCCCTGAAATAATCAAGTGTGCCAAGCCTGCTATACTCTCAGCACTCCATGAACTGCTCTGCCTGTGCTGGGATGAGGGAGCAGTACCACAGGATATGCGCGATGTCAATATCATCACCCTCTATAAGAACAAGGGTGACCGCGGTGACTGCAACAACTATCTTGGAATCTCCCTGCTCGGCATAGTGGGGAAAGCCTTTGCTCGAGTCATTTTAAACAGACTCCAGAAGCTGGCTGAGCGTGTCTACCCTGAGGCATAGTGCAGCTTTCGAGCAGAGAGATCCACTATTGATATGCTGTTCTCCCTTTGCCAGCTACAGGAGAAATGCCGCAGACAGCAGATGCCCCTCTGCGTTGCTTTCATAGATTTCACAAAGCCTTTGACCTCATCAGCAGATGTGGTCTCTTCAGACTACTAGCAAAGATCGGATGTCCACCAAAACTACTAGGTATCATCACCTCATTCCATGACAATATGAAAGGCACAATTCAGCAATACGGTGCATCATCAGACCCCTTTCCTATCCTGAGTGGTGTGAAACAGGGCTGTGTTCTCGAACCTACACTGTTTGGGATCTTCTTCTCACTGCTGTTCTCTCATGTGTTTAAGTCTTCAGAAGAAGGAATTTTCCTCCACACAAGATCAGATGGCAGGTTGTTCAACCTTGCCTATCTTAGAGCGAAGACCAAAGTATGGAAAGTCCTCATCAGGGAACTACTCTTTGCTGACGTTGCCGCATTAACATCCCACACAGAAGAGTGTCTGCAGAGACTCATCGACAGGATTGCGGCTACCTGCAACGAATTTGGCCTAACCACTAGTTTCAAGAAAACGAACATCATGGGACAGGACGTCAGAAATGCTGCATCATCAATATCGGTGACCACACTCTGGAAGTGATTCAAGAGTTCACCTGCCTGGGCTCAACCATTACCAGCAACCTGTCTCTCGATGCAGAAATCAACAAGCGCGTGGGAAAGGCTTCCACTGCTATGTCCAGACTGACCAAGAGGGTCTGGGAAAATGAAGCGCTGACACAGAACACAAAAGTCCGAGTGTTTCAAGCCTGCGCCCTCAATACCTTGCTCGATGGCAGCGAGGCCTGGACAATGTATGTCAGCCAAGAGCGATGTCTCAATGCATTCCATCTTCGCTGTCTCCGGAGAATCCTTGGCATCAGGTGGCAGCAAGTGTTCCTTTTGGACTCACAAAAATAATCCAAATAGGCTCCCCTCCCACTTCTGCAATCACAATCCCCCATCCAGTGCTTAGCTTGCTGCTGGCAAATTTAATGCATGACTGCCATTTTACTCATGCTTCTCCTTCTGTTTCTGATCCTCTTCTGATAGGCCTTCATCTTGCAGGAAAGATACAGTAGTTTCCTCACTCAGACCAGAGTTAAAATTGCAGTTGAGGCCTGATGACATTATTGAACCTCAAGCTGCATTTAAAGAACTGCCAGTATAAAATGAAAACAGTGGGTTTTGGCGAGGACATTGGCATGTAAGTCACCCTGTGGCTTTTAACTGCTTATCCACCCATTCCACTGGGATAGGGTTAAAATCCACCCTGATATTTCCGGTTTGGCTGTTCCTTTCCTTTTAAATAAAACAGCTTGAATGTGAAATTAGTAAATGCCAGTAGTGCAAAACGTACTCGTAGTGAATCAACAGCCTCTTATACACTGCACCAGTTTTTATTTTCCATTGACTTGGAAATAGTGCCAAGATTTTAAATTTCAAACCATGCAAAAGCAACAGTGAGACTAAAAAATGAGTCTCCAAAAAAGAAATTGAACTATTGTACTTTGAACTTCAGAATATCAGGTGTGGTGAAAAATCAGCTACCGATTTGCTACAAGCCCATTTTGTGCAGCTGGTGTAGACCAACGTCACCCCCCTGATGGACCGACATCATGATGGTTGCTACTTGTCTGTAGTCATAGGGTGTATTTAAAAGCATTTTTAAAAAATAGTCCCAAAATTTATGAGAATTCTGAAAAAATTCTCTGCAGCTGCAGTCTCAAAAAGCTTCCATTTAGTCATGCTCCCTTTCCAAAAGAAAGGCAACATGTATATCAGGAAGAAGGAAAAATAGGCTCTTGTTTCAACCTAGAATCGTTTAAATAAGCAGGAAACCCTATCCTTCTCAGATAGCCACAACTAAGCTTATTGAATAGTATCTAGAAATGGAGATGTGATGGAGCTAATTATCTTTGAGGTCCTATTGAATGCCATTTTATAAAGTGGTTTTCTTGTGTGTGATATTCTGCCCACGTATTCCTTTTCTTTCAAATAGCAGATACACTAATCTTACAGGCACCAGGCTGTTGGGATAGTTCTTTTAAAAATATATATATTACGATGACCCAGTTCTAAAAAGCACACCAATTAGTTTCAAGGCAGAATTACTGCCTTAGCTTCACAAAACAGGCTGGTACAGCACTGTAAGTTTGAATCCATAATCATCTAACCCATAGATGAATATGTTACATGTTGACCCAGGCTGACACTTTGGAGGGTTTTGCTCGATGCTGATTTGGCTCCCATTTTAATTTTCCTTCATTTTATTGATTCTGTCTTTATCCTTCACTGTTCTCGTTTACTGCTGCCTTTGATGTCCCACCTTACAAATAGATGAGGATGGGCATTTTTAGGGGGATTTCAAATGCACTGTATAATGGAGATGAAGAAGAGGAGTTACTGAAGGACCAAACAATGCAGGTGTAATGACACCTTCAGGCGTTTTGGCACAGCTGTAAACACCCAGCACTTGGATAGGTCAAAGATGATCTGTCTTTGCCATTTCTGTTTCACAAGAAAAGCTGCTGCAGATTTGTGCTATAGGTTGCACAAGGGCCTACATGCAACATCTGGATTGGGACAGCAGTTTTGTAGGACTGAAGGTTATCACAGCAGACATCAGGCATTCAGGTGGTGAGGACGTGAAAACTATTATGTTGGCAAGTGGCAACATCTTCATCATTTTCCCTGTGGAATGGAGGAATCAGCTGGACAAGATGCACCGTTTTCACTGAGTAGTAGTGTTCTCTCAAGTGCACAGTTTGTCACATGGCACCAATGTAGGCATCAGAGCTATTTATATCAAGCTTAAGATTTGCAATCAATTAATGTTCAGGTGAAATCTCTGCACATAACTCTTCACATTAGATTTTTTAAAAATCAGGGAGTAGGTGTGATGCTTTCATTGTGTGGATGTCCACAGCCTATTATTTATATGAAGGAAAAGGACAGCAGCCATGACAGGTTGTCCATGGCAGCCTGTCCCACTGAGAAAACTAAACAAACAGAAAAGCGTGTCTACCTTCAAGAAGATTGTGCCATGCAAAATAGGCACAAAAAAGTGTGTGCCAAAGGACAATGGTTTTGTACAAAAAGAAAAAAAAGACTTGCATTTATATAGCACCTTTCATGACCAGAGGCTGTCCCAAAGTGCCTTACTGTTAATTAAGTACTTCTAAAGTGAAGTCACTGTTGAAATGCAGGAAACATGGCAGGAAATTTGAGCATAGCAAACTCCCATAAACAGCAATGCGATAATAGCAGATAACTTGTTTCATGGTAATGTTGATTGAGGGATAAGCATTGGCCGGGACACCATTGATAACTCTCTGGCTTTTCTTTGAACTAGTGTCACAGGATCTTTTATGCTCCCTTTTGGGGACAGACAGGGCCTCAATTTAGCATCTCATCAGAAAGACAGAACAGCATCAGTGTTATACTTGATTTTTCTTTGTGCTCAATTCCTGGAATGGGCCTTAAACCTACAACCTTCTGAGGCTGAGACAACTAAGCCACAACTAACACACAGCCAAAATAGTCCAACAGTTCCCAAATTAGTTTTGTGCCATCACTGATGTGCCCAACAACAAATGTGCTTGAAAGTGAGAAGCACACTCATACTACTTTTACTGGCATATTTTTTCCTCATTTGCAGCCAGGTACAAGATAGCAGGGTAATTGCATTGACTTAGTTGATGACTTGCCTCCATGCAGCTGGCACTTTTGCTTTTATAGGAGGGTTTCCATCAGACTCAAAGTAGGCCACCCTTCTAAATCAGGACTTCCAAATCATTAGCATCAAAGACAGTACTGTTCCCACAATGTCCCCATTGTGACACTGAGCTCCCAAGCCAGGTATGCTATAGGCTAAGCTGTCTGAAGGAGCTTTTCCCGTGCCTGTAGCCTAATGAAATTAGAGGGTAGGGTTAAATTGCAGAATTTGGTGGGCTCACTCCCTGAAGTAAAGTATTTTCAGTTATAAGGACATGATTTTCATTGTTCTGGTCAGGCAATTCGCAATAAAAACATGTTCCATCATGCATTTGCTTCATTCATTCCCACTCACACACATGACATTGATGAGTAATTTGTGGCTGCTTTCCTCAGTATGTTTAGGTTAAAATAATTAGCCACAGTGTGTGGTGGGGTGTTTGATGACTTATTTGTTTCTCGAGAAACAATTGTTCTCTGTCAGCTGTAGACGAACCTTTGTGCTGATAAAGCCTGTGTTTCCTTAGCTCACACGTATCTGCAGATGTTAGGAGAAACATAAAACCTATAAAGCAAGAGTGAATTTTAATTAAAAACAAGTCTGCACTGAGAATGGGCCCAATCTAATTAAAAACATAATAGAAAAAAGTTGGTAGTGTGGGAGCCATTGATATCGCTTTCTGCTGAGGCTACTCCAGTGTGCTTGCATAATATTTGTATCACGGTACATGTTCAGGGAAGATTTCCTCCATTAGGTACTTGTAACATAATCATAAATACAAGCATAAAGGAACATTTACTATTTTATTACAAATAGTGAACAGAGGATGTCTTCGCCCTATTTCTTAGTTTCCAACTACTTGAAGGCAAGTTATGGTTTTTGTTCACTGATATAGCTCACAAGTTTGTGTCCAAATCACAAATTAGCATTAAACCCCAACCAGCTACTGTGAAATATTTGTACTATACTCATCTCACTACTGAAGTATGTGTTTGTGTTGCATTTGTGAAGCTATAATGTTTTCCTGTCAGCAAATTAGTTTCAGCAGCAGAGTTTTTTGACTTAACATGAAGAATTTCATAATTGTCTTCGTGCAGGATCCAAGTTCTTCTAAACTTACTGTTTACTTTAAAGCAACCAACCATCCTGCCTTGGACATACATTGTCACTGGGCCAAAATCTTAGAACTCCCTCCCTAACAGAATTGTTGAGTGCCTTCACCATACAGACTGCTGTGGTTCAGGAAGACGGTTCATCGTCACCTTCTAGAGGATCATGAAGGATGACAATAAATGCTGACCTTGCCAGCAATGCCCACATGGTAAGAATTAATTTTTAAAAAGCCACCTTTTATGATGCTCACACATCACATGTTCTTCTATGGAGTCTAATTATGTTCTTATTTTACCTAACTATTATTTTTTTTACTTTGACTATTTATGATTTTGCTTTAGACTGCATTAAACTAGCAGTAAATGGCTGCAGGATCTGCAATGGATTATGCCAAACCACTTCATCCCACTGAAGCACTGTATTTTTGCCACTTAAACCACAAAAGCACACTCACAATTCAATACAATTAGACTCACTTCTTCTTCAATGCCACTAGCTGTGTTCAGTGGTTAGCACCGCAGCCTCACAGCTCCAGTGACCCGGGTTCAATTCTGGGTACTGCCTGTGTGGAGTTTGCAAGTTCTCCCTGTGTCTGCGTGGGTTTTCTCTGGGTGCTCCGGTTTCCTCCCACAAGCCAAAAGACTTGCAGGTTGCTAGGTAAATTGGCCATTATAAATTGCCCCTAGTATAGGTAGGTGGTAGGGAAATATATAGGGACAAGTGGGGATGTGGTACGAATATGGTATTAGTGTAGGATTAGTATAAATGGGTGGTCGATGGTCGGCACAGACTCGGTGGGCCGAAGGGCCTGTTTCAGTGCTGTATCTCTCAACTCAACTAAACTAAACCATGTCATAATGGTTTAGCCCTGGGCATCAATGCACTGTTTAGGGAAAGTATTTGGCTATCTATGCTATAAAACTACTGGCTCTTATTTCCCTACAATGTTGTGTTTCACCATGTGTTTCTGGACATTCATTGCAGTCAAAATTACAATAATGGCAAGATAAGTATAGAGTGCACATTATCAAGTAAAATGAACACATCTCAGGATACAGTAATATTGCCACATTTGCATTGGTATAAGGTGATTTCAGATGTATATTGTAACTCAGATCCTGTCCTGACTTTCAAGCACAATAAAGTCAAGCAGTGCAAAACCTTCTCCAGCAGTTTGTGATTAAACTGAGGAGCCACATTCTGAAAGTATACAGGCCACTTGTAATTTCTGACTTAATTCCTTGGTCTATGCTAAGTTAGTTGAGTTAGAGCCATTACAATTGACCTTAGGAAATTTGTGCTTGGCAGAGGGCAATTATCTAGGGTTTCTGATCCTGTGCACTCCACAGTTGTGTTGGGTTGTTTTATGTTGGTGGATCTCCCAGCCTCCAGCGGAGAGTATTGGTGAATAGAGGATAAAGTTGTTACATGGCAGGTTCTGAGGCCTGTCACAGGGTTAGGATGCAACCAGCCTGTGCGTTGCTTGGAAAACAATATTTCCTTTTCAAAAATATTTTACTCTTCATCAGCCTCTGCAAGATGGTGCACCCTGAGTCTTTGCACAGGTCATGGCTACAAAGAGATATTTTTCTGTCTTTCATTGACAGCTAGACCCTGGACACCTGGACCAAAAAGGCAGCCCCTGCATCCAGTGTTCAAGCCAATCTCAATATAAGTTGCACATATCCAAAACCATTTAATGCCACCAGGCCAACCTTCTTGAAAAGGATGCGGATACTGACATGTCTGATAGAACATGTCTGGACATATTTTCAGCCCCAGTCATTCAGATCTGCCATAAAAATGGCTGGATGGGGCCAAAAAGACTAGTCCATGAAGTTCACAAGAGGCTGGTATTCTCAGTAGCAATAATGGGGCTTGTGTTTTGGTTCCTTATCTTCAGACAATCCAATATACCATCAATCTTGAATGGAACTTCTGGATCAGCTTGTGGGAATAATGACACTGTTTCCAGCAGGTGTGACTGCTGCATAATAAGCTGAATAGTTCCATGGTTGAAATGACAATTACTTCATGGATAACTGCCTGGTGATGTTTATTGTGCTCTTCAACATTCTGTATTTTTTAAAAATACATTCATGTTAACTGGATTGTGTTGTCCTAACAAATTGAGGATATTGGTGTCCACTATGCCAGCTACACTTTTTCTACAACAGTTTCAAAGCTGCAACCAGATTATGTCTTAAACTATTAAAAAGCAGAATCATAATGAAACGTATGGTAAATACAATATCCAACACATTATTAGATACTCTCAGTTTTGACATATTTTCATTTTGGAAGGGCACATTTTTGCAAGATAATATGCCGTCCCTGAAATTCCATAAGGGTTCCACAGTTTACCTGCCATAATTCTGGTAAGAGGCCAACGGAAATCCCAGGAAATGGCTTAAAGCCAATCATTTACACCAGTGCCTGAATATTTTATTCCCACCCTGACCTTTTAGATTTCAAAAGATGAGAAAAAAAAATTATCTGCCAAAGTGCCACAAGTGTTCAGGATGTTTTCTGCTGAGGGAATGAAGAGATATTTTTGGATACTAGTGGAATAAAGGGAAATGGAAATAGAATGGGAAAGTGGAGTTTAAGTAGAAGATTGCCCATGATATTATTGAATGGCAGAGCAGGCTCGAGTAGCCATATTGTCTACCCATGCTCCTATTTCTTATGTCCTTAACATTCTAAGAGGCTAACAGAATGTTGCCACAATATTTTTCTTTGCTGCCAACAGCTCTACAAAAGCCACATAATTTATGTTGGGAAATTGTTAGAATCCACTATTAAGGAAGTAATAACAGGACATTTAGAAAGTCAAATCACAATCCATCAGAGTCAGCATGGTTTTATGAAGGGTAAATCGTGTTTGACTAATTTGCTAGAGTTCTTCGAAGATATAACAAATAAAGTGGATAATGGGGATCCTGTAGATGTAGTATATCTGGACTTCCAGAAGGCATTTGATAAGGTGCTGCACAAAAGGTTAATACACAAGGTAAGATCACATGGGGTTAGGGTCAATTTATTAGCTTGGATAGAGGATTGGCTAACCAACAGAAAACAGAGAGTCAGGATAAATGGGTCTTTTTCTGGTTGGCAAGATGTAACTAGTGGGGTGCCACAGGGTTCGGTCCTCGGACCGCAACTATTTACAATCAATATTAATGACTTGGATGTAGGGATAGAAGGTACTGTGGCCAAATTTGCAGATGACACTAAAATAGGTGGGATAGTAAGTTGCAGTCAAGAAATAAGAAATTTACAAATGGATATGGATAGGTTAGGTGAATGGGCCAAAATTTGGCAGATGGAGTTTAACGTGGATAAATGTGAGGTTATCCATTTTGGTCCGAGGAATAGAAAGGCAAATTATTATCTAAATGGAGAGAAACTTCAGAGTGCTTCGGTGCAGAGGGATCTGGGTTGTCCTTGTGCATGAATCGCAGAAAACTAGTATGCAGGTGCAGCAGGTAATAAGGAAGGCAAATGGAATTTTGGCATTTATTGCTAAAGGAATAGAGTATAAAAGTAGGGATGTGTTGCTGCAACTGTACAAGGCATTAGTGAGACCGCACCTGGAGTATTGAGTACAGGTTTGGTCCCCTTACTTGAGGAGGGATGTAGTTGCATTGGAGGCAGTTCAGAGGAAGTTCACTAGATTGATTCCAGAGATGAGAGGTTTGTCTTATGAGCAGTTTAGGCCATTACTCTCTAGAGTTTAGAAGAATGAGAGGAGATCAAATTGAGGTATATAAGATGATTAAGGGGATTGACAAAGTAGACGTAGAGAGGATGTTTCCTGTGGTGGGGCAATCTAGAACAAGAGGTCACAGTTTTAGGATAAGGGGTAGCAGATTTAAAACAGAGATGAGAAATTACTTCTCTCAAAAGGTCGTGAGTTTGTGGAATTCACTACCCCAGAGTGCAGTGGCTGCCGGGACATTAAATAAATTTAAGGAGGAGATAAAGGGTTGAAGGGTTATAGAGAACGGGCAGGAAAGTGGAGTTGAAGCTGAGATGAGATCGACCATGATCGTATTGAATGGCAGAACAGGCTCGAGGGGCTGAATTGCCGACTCCTGCTCCTAGTTCTTATGTTCTTATGTTCAGGAATGTTGCTGAGAGCTTGGGAATCATGGAGTTACAGTGTATGGCATTCAATTATCATAAAAGCTTTCTTACATTCATTTTAATACTTTTATGAAGTACTGTAAACATTTTCATATTTTTTTAAATTAAAAGTTTTTTTTCCAAAATGACAATTATCTCAACATAAAAATGAACAATGAGAAAAACGGCAACAATTTCTGTTAAGTATGCAGCAAAAACACCAGCTGTGCTGAAAGTGCCATGATGCGGAGTGATATTCTCAGTGTAACTTTAACAAAAAAAAATGTATTGCACAAGGAACAGTCAGGGTTTTGACGTGCTTCCTTTCTTGCTATTTCTTGGAATAATCTGGTTAATGCTTGGTTGGCAGAAGCATAACAACTCAAGCGTAAGTATGTGTCAGAATAGTACTTTGACTTTACATCTCGAAGTGTAGGAAAGAAATTAGAACACAGAGATGGAAATCAAATGAAGAGCAGCAATCTTTGTGTTCAAACACCTGCAAGTTCAAATATTCACTCTTTTCAAACTGGCTTCGGAATAGTTTAAAGGCCACCTAATAGTAACCAGACTGTAGGACAGAGTATAAATCAAAAAATAATGCAGTCTTGTAAGAAAGGTACTGTAATAATCCTGGGTAATTTTAAGTGATTGAACAAATCAAATTGGAAAGGGTAGCCTTGAGGATGTGTTCATAGAGTGTATTGGGGAAAGTTTCTTAAAACAATACGCTCTGGAACCAATCAGGGAACAGGCTATTTTAGACTTGATAATGTGTAATGAGACAGGGTTAATTAATGATCCCATTGTAAAGGATCCTCTAAGTAAGAGTGATCATAACATGATAGAATTTCACATTCGGTTTGAGGATGAGAATCTTGAGTCTGAAACTAGTGTCGTAAGCTTAAATAAAGGCAATTACAAAGGTATGAAGACAAAGTTGGCTACAGTTGACTCGGGAAATAGGTTAAAAATAACACAGTAGGTAAGCAGTGGCAGACATTTAAGGAGATATTTCATAACTCTCAACACAGATATATACCATTGCAAAAGAAAGACTCTATGAGAAGGATGCACCATCCGTGACTAACTTAGAAATTTAAGGATGTTTAAAATTGAAAGAAAAGGCATACAATGTTGCAAAGATTAGTGGTAGGCCAGAAGATGGGGAACATTTTAGAAACCAGCAAAGGACAACTAAAAAAAAAAGGGAGAAATTAGAATATGGAAGTAAACTAGCAAGAAATATAAAAACAGACAGTAAGAGCTTCGACAAGAATATAAAAAGGACGAGAGTAGCTAAAGTTAACATGGTCCCACTGAAAATACAGACATTTTGTCGAAGTTTTTCATCTTGCACTCATCAGGACAACTCGCAAGAATACCAATGTAAGTACACGACAAATTTATGCTGTATAAGAAGAGAGTGCTGATTGGTTGGCAAGTAAACTCTGATTGGTAGAGGCATTGCCATGGAGAATGACTGACAGTTAACTGCAAAGCTTTGTTTGAAATTTAAACCAGGCAGCTTGGCTCTGATTGGTCAAGGCATTGCCCTAAGGTATGAACCAGCAAATGGCTGTCACTTATTTTGTTTATCCGAAACAGACGCAATGTGTGTACATGTTCTTTCTGTCTGCAAAGAAGAGCCCTGTGTATTAATATATATGCTTCCAATTCACACAAATGTGCCATACTGGGAGCCCGACTGACAATTTTAAATTGGTTGTCAGCATAATTCATAGCACACTGAGGATTATTTAGCAAATGTCGTCCAATTGCGGAATCACCAATTTAAGACTCTCCTCATACAGTATAAATTTGCTGTTTCCCTTACATTCATATTCTAGTGAGTTGTCCTGATGAGTGCAAGATGACAAGCTTCAACAAAATGTCTCTATTTTCAGCACTACTGAAGTTCTGTACTACCAAATGACTACAAACATGGTCCCTTAGAGGATGAAATTAGGGAATTAATAATGGGAAACAAGGAAATGGCAGAGACTTTGAACAAGTATTTTGTCCCTGTCTTCATGGAGGAAGACAAAAAAATCCCAAGAATAAAAGAAAAACAATGGGCAAAAGAGAGGGAGAAAGCAAAAGGGAGGGAGAATCACTATGACTAGAGAAAAAGTATGAGGAAAACTAATGGAACTAAAGGTGGACAAGTCTCCTGGACATGATGACTTGCATCCTAGGGTCTTAAAAGAAGTGGCTGCAGAGATATTGGGCTGGATTTTGTGTTACCTGCCGGAGGGAGAGCCGGGGGTGGGGTGGGGGGGGGGGCGTGGGGGGTGGCATAGAGTATCACGACAGGTGGCTGAGGACGGCGGGGCGGAGGGCCCATTGCCTTCCTGTCGCCAAACGACCTTCCTGGGATAGGCTGACGATGGCCTTCCTGCCTAGAGACCAATTGAGACCCTTAAGTGGCCTATTAACAGTCAATTAAGGGCCTCTTCCCACCACTGCTGGAATCTTACCAGCAGCAGGAGGGTGTCTTTTCCGCGCCTGGAGGACACCTTTCAACAGGAGGTGCACTCCCTGCGGGCTTGATGGTGGGGCTGCTTTCTTGTGGATACTTTGTGGCCCTCCGCCACGAACCCCGACCTCGAGGGGCTTGCAAAATTCAGCCCTATAGGCCAGTTATCCTAATATCATTTTTTAAATTCATTTATGGAATGTGGGCATAGCTGACTACCTCTCTGGACCCCCTTCCCCTGGATTGCACGACCACCCTCCCCCCAGTTCCTCTCTCCGGGACCTTCCAGACTGGCCCCAGCGACCCCGCCTCACCTACCTCTTGTCCAGCAGCGCTGGGCCTGGGTCCGAGGCCTCTGCAGAATCGGCAGTGGCCACCGTTGTCGGTGGTGCTGCCAATACTGCTGAATTGCCGGCCCTTTGATTCGCTGGCAGCGCATGGGGACAGGGATACCGGCACGTGATTCTTTGATTTCAAAAGACCGGAGGATCACTCTGTGGCGTGGTGGTCGGTTGGGTTCGCGAAAAGGCAGAGGCGGGCTTCCCTCCACCTTTTGTGCCCAACGCCGGGAGTCCCGCCTCCTACACAAAATCCAGCCCAGTGGATGCATTGGTTATAATATTTCAAAATTCCCTAGATTCTGAAATTATCTCAATGGATAAGAAAACCACAAATGTAGCACCTCTATTCACGAAAGGAGGGAGACAGAGAGCAGGAAATTATGGGCTGAATTTTAGCAGCGCGCTGCACTCCATGGCGGCCTTCCGACACAGAAGTGCCGCCGCACAGCCTCCGCGATATTACGTGCAGGGGTTGATTTAAATGGAGGGGGCGGAGCGGCCGCCCCTGATGACATAGAGGGGGTGGCTGCTGTGTCCCCAGCAATGGTGTCTGGCACCACCACACAGGCGCCAGTGCCATTTTTCCAGGGCTTCAAGCCCTTAGCAAAAATTCAAATTTTTAAAGGTATATTAGATTTAATTTGCTTTTACTAAATAAATACAAGATGGATGCCCTTTCCGAACCCTCCTCCATGGTCTCTTCATTGACGTATATTCACAAAACTTATTTTATTCCCGACCTGAACTATCCCCCCCAACTTTCTCACATTTGCCCTTCAACCCCTTCCTACCATGCCCACAGTGAAGAGAAAGTGTTTTTCCCCGCTCCACCATCCCTCCCGCCTGATAATTTTATTCCTTCCCCTCCCAACCAGTGTCTCACCTCGGAACTTCAATGGAGTTGATGCCGATTAGATGTAAAAGCGGTATGGGACAGCTACCGTCAGCAGGTAAGTTAAATTGCATTTCATTAATGCTAATTTAAATATTTAGATAAAGGCCCCGCTGCCAAGCGGTGAGGGGAAGGCTGTACCGAGGCCTCCACGCTGCTAATATCCGGCGGGGCCTTCTTGAGGTCGGGGGTCGGGCGGGCATCTCCTAGCAGAATTTTACAGGCCCTCCCGCCATGAACCCCGACCTCGAGGGACTTGTAAAATTCAGCCCTATAGGCCAGTTATCCTAATATAATTTTTAAAATTCATTTATGGTATGTGGGCATAGCTGACTAGGCCACCGTTTATTGCCCACCCCGAATTGCCCTTGAGAAGGTGGTGGTGAGCTGCCTTCTTGAACCGCTGCAGTCCATGTCGGGTCGGTACACCAACAGTGCTGTTAGGAAGGGAGTTCCAGAATTTTGACTGAGTGACAGTGAAGGAACAGCGATATAGTTCCAAGTCAGGATGGTGTGCGGCTTGGAGGGGAACTTGCAGGTGGTGATGTTCCCATGGTCTGCTGTCCTTGTCCTTCTAGGTAGTAGAGGTTGCGGGTTTGGAAGATGATGTCTAAGGAGCCTTGGTACGTTGCTGCAGTGCATCTTATAGATGGTACCCACTGCTGCCACTGTGTGTCGGTGGTGGAGGGAGTGAATGTTTGTGGATGGGGTGCCAATCAAGCGGACTGCTTTGTCCTGATGGTGTCGAGCTTCTTGAGTGTTGTTGGAGCTGCACCCATCCAGGCAAGTGAAGAGTATTCTATCACACACCTGACTTGTGCCTTGCAGATGGTGGACAGGTTTTGGGAAGTCAGGAGGTGAGTTACTCGCTGCCTCCTAGCCTCTGACCTGCTCCTGTAGCCATGGTATTTATATGGCTACTCCAGTTCAGTTTCTGGTCAATGGTAGCCCCTAGGATGTTGATAGTGGGGGATTCAGCGATGATAATGCCATTGAATGTCAAGGGGAAATGATTCGATTCTCTCTTGTTGGAGATGGTCATTGCCTGGCACTTGTGTGGCGCGAATGTTACTTGCCACTTATCAGCCCATGCCTGGATATTGTCTAGGTCTTGCTGCATTTCTACATGGACTGATTCAGTATCTGAGGAGTCACGAATGGTGCTGAACATTGTGCAATCATCAGCAAACAACCCCACTTCTGACCTTATGATTGAAGGAAGGTCATTGATGAAGCAGCTGAAGATGGTTGGGCCTAGGACACTACCCTGAGGAACTCCTGCAGTGATGTCCTGGAGCTGAGATGATTGACCTCCAACAACCACAACCATCTTCTTTCGTGCTAGGTATGACTCCAACCAGCGGAGAATTTTCCCCCTGTTTAATATTGACTCCAGTTTTGCTAGGGCTCCTTGATGCCATACCCGGTCAACTGCTGCCTTGGTGTCAAGGGCAGTCACTCTCACTTTACCTCTTGAGTTCAGCTCTTTTGTCCATGTTTGAACCAAGGCTGTAATGAGGTCTGGAGCTGTGTGACCCTAGCGGAACTCAAACTGAACGTCATTGCACAGGTTATTGCAAAGCAACTGCTGCTTGATAGCACTGTCGACGACCCCTTCCATTACTCCACTGATGATTGAAAGTAGACTGATGGGGAGGTAAGTGGGTGGATTGGACTTAACCTGCTTTTTGTGTACAGGACATACCTGGGCAATTGTCCACATTGCCAGGTAGATGCCAGTGTTGTAGCTGTACTAGAACAGCTTGGCTAGGGGTGCGGCAAGTTCTGGAGCACAGATCTTCAGTACTATTGCCGGAATGTTGTCAGGGCTCATAGCCTTTGCGGTATCCAGTGCCTTCAGTCGTTTCTTGACATCACATGGAGTGAATCGAATTGGCTGAAGACTGGCATCTGTGATGCTGGGGACCTCAGGAAGAGGCTGAGATAGATCATCCACTCGGCACTTCTGGCTGATGATTGTTGCAAATGCTTCAGACTTATCTTTCACACTGATGAGCTGGGCTCCCCCATCATTGAGCATGGGGATATTTGTGGAGCCACCTCCTCCAGTTAGTTGTTTAATTGTCCACCACTATTCACGACTGAATGTGGCAGGACTGCAGAGCTTAGATCTGATCTGTTGGTTATGGGGTTGCTTAGCTCTGTCTATCGCATGCTGCATATGCAGTTTGGCACACAAGTAGACCTGTCTTGTAGCTTCACCAGGTTGACACCTCATTTTGAGGTATCCCTGGTGCTGCTCTTGGCATGTCCTCCTGCACTCTTCATTGAACCAGGGTTGGTTCCCCAGCTTGATGGTAATGGTAGAGTGGGGGGATATGCCAGGTCATGAGGTTACAGATTGTGGCTGAGTACAATTCTGCTGCAGCTGATGGCCCATAGCGCCTCATGGATGCCCAGTTTTTCATTGTTGGATCAGTTCAAAATCTATCCCATTCAGCACGGTGGCAGTGCCACACAACATGATGGAGGGTATCCTCAATGTGTAGATGGGACTTTGTCTCCACAAGGACTGTGTGTTGGTCACTCCTACCAATACTGTCATAGACAGATGCAACTGTGGCAGGTAAATTGGTGAGGACAAAGTCAAGTATATTTTTCCCTCTTGTTGGATCCCTGCTGGTTGCTGCAGACCCAGTCTAGCTGCTATGTCCTTTGGGACACAGCCAGCTCGGTCAGTAGCAGTGTTACCAAGCCACTCTTGGTGATGGACATTGAAGTCTCCCACCCAGGGTATATTCTGAATTCTTGTCACCCTCAATGCTTCTTCCAAGTGCTGTTCAACATGGAGGAATACTGATTCATCAGCTGAGGGGGAGGTAGGTGGTAATCAGCAGGAGGCTCCCTTGCCCATGTTTGACCTGATGCCATGAGACTTCCTGGGGTCCAGAGACAATGTTGAGGACTCCTGACTGTATACCATAGTGCCACCTCCTCTACTGGATCTGTCCTGCCAGTGGGACAGGGCATACCCAGGGATGGTATTGACAGTGTCTGGGACATTGTAAGGTATGATGCAGTGAGTATGACTATGTGAGGCTGTTGCTTGACTAGTCTGTGGGACAGCTCTCCCAACTTTGGCACAAGCCCCCAGATATCAGTAAGGAGGACTTTACAGGGTCAACAGGGCTGAGTTTCTCGTTGTCGTTTCCGGTGCCCAGGTCAATGCTGGGTGGTCTGTCTGGTTTCATTCCTTATTGACCTTTTAGTAGTTAGATACAACTGAGTGGCTTGTTAGCCCTTTTCGGAGGGCAGTTAAGAGTCAATCATATTGCTGTGGGTCTAGAGTCATGTGTAGGCCAGACCAGCAGATTTCCTTCTCTAAAGGACATTAGTGAACCAGATGGATATTTACAACAATCAACAATGGTGTCATGGCCATCATTAGATCATAAGATCATAAGAACTAGGAGCAGGAGTAGGCCGTCCAGCCCCTCGAGCCTGCTCCGCCATTCAATAAGATCATGGCTGATCTTTTCGTGGACTCAGATCCACTTACCCGCGCTCTCACCGTATCCCTTAATTCCTTTATTGTTCAAAAATATATCTACCTTAGCTTTAAAAACGTTTACTGAAGAAGCGTCAACTACTTCACTGGGCAAGGAATTCCATAGATTAACAACCCTCTGGGTGAAGAAGTTCCTTCTTAATTCAGTCCTAAATCTGCTCCCTCTAATCTTGAGGCTATGCCTTCTTGTCCTAGCTTCACCTGCCAGTGGAAACATCCTCTCTACTTGTATCTTATCTATTCCCTTCATGATTTTATATGTTTCTCTAAGATCCCCCTTCATTCTTCTGAACTCCAATGAATATAATCCCAATCTACTCAGTCTCTCCTCATAAACCAACCCCCTCAACTCCGGAATCAACCTAGTGAACCTCCTCTGCACTCTCTCCAGTGCCAGTATATCCTTTCTCAAGTAAGGAGACCAAAACTGCACACAGTACTCCAGGTGCGGCCTCACCAGTACCCTATACAGCTGCAACATAACCTCTCTGCTTTTAAACTCAATCCCTTTAGCAATGAAGGACAAAATTCCATTTGCCTTCCTAATTACTTGCTGTACCTGCAGACCAACCTTCTGCGATTCATGCACAAGGACACCCAGGTCCCTCTGCATAGCAGCATGCTGCAACTTTTTACCATTCAAGTAATAATCCTTTTTACTGTTACTCCTACCGAAATGAATGACTTCACATTTATTAACATTGTATTCCATCTGCCAGACCTTTGCCCACTCACTCAATGTATCTATGTTCCTCTGCAAAGTTTCACAGTCATCTGCACACTTTGCTCTGCCACTCATCTTAGTGTCATCTGCAAACTTTGACACCCTACACGTGGTCCCCAACTCCAAATCATCTATATAAATTGTAAATAATTGCGGTCCCAACACCGATCCCTGAGGCACACCACTAGTGACTGATTGCCAACCAGAATAGCACTCATTTATCCCCACTCTCTGCTTCCTGTTAGTCAACCAATCCTCTATCCATGCTAATACTTTACCCCTGACGCCATGCATCCTTTTCTTATGCAGCAGCCTCTTGTGCGGCACCTTGTCGAAGGCCTTTTGGAAATCTAGGTACACCACATCCACTGGGTCCCCATTGTCCACCTTGCTCGTAATGTCATCATAGAATTCCAAAAGATTTGTCAAGCATGACCTGCCCTTCATGAACCCATGCTGCGTCTGCCCAACGGGACAATTTCGATTAAGATGCCTTGCTATTTCTTCCTTGATAATAGACTCAAGCATCTTCCCCACTACAGAGGTTAAGCTAACCGGTCTATAATTCCCCATCTTTTGTCTACCTCCCTTTTTAAACAGTGGCATCACATCTGCTGTTTTCCAATCAGCTGGGACTACCCTAGAGTCCAGCGAATTTTGGAAAATTACCGCCAGTGCACCTGCTATTTCTCCCGCCATCTCTTTTAGTACCCTGGGATGCATTCCATCAGGGCCAGGAGACTTATCAATCCTTAGCTCCTTTAGCTTGGCCAACACTACCTCTTCTGTAATAACGATTGTTTCCAGGTCCTCACCTACGTTCGTCTCTTTGTCAATTACTGGCATGTTATTAATGTCCTCCACTGTGAAGACCGATACAAAATACCTGTTCAATGCCTCGGCCATTTCATCATATCCCATAACTAAATTCCCCTTCTCATCCTCTAAAGGACCAACGTTTACTTTAGCCACTCTTTTTCGTTTTATATATTTATAGAAACTTTTGCTATCTGTCTTTATATTCTGTGCTAGTTTTTTCTCATGTTCTATCTTACTTTTCTTTTTGCTCTTTTTGTGGCTTTCTGTTGACCTTTAAAGTTTTCCCAATCTTCTAGTTTCATGCTGCTTTTGGCCACTTTGTATGCCTTCTCTTTCAATTTGATAGCCTCCCTTATTTCCTTAGACACCCATGGCAGATTACCCCTTTTCTTCCAGTCCTTCCTTTTCACTGGAATATACTTTTGCTGAGCACTTTGAAAAATTGTTTTGAAAGTCCTCCACTACTCGTCAACTGTCCCACCATAAAATCTTTGTTTCCAGTCTACTTTAGCCAAGTCCTCCCTCATTCTATTGTAGTCCCCCTTGTTCAAGCGCAGGACCCTGGTATTGGATTTTATCTTCACACTCTCCATCTGTATTCTAAATTCAACCATACTGTGATCACTCCTTCCAAGAGGATCCCTAACTATGAGGTCATTAATTATTACTGTCTCATTACACAGGACTAGATCTAGGATAGCTTACTCCCTCGTTGGTTCCATTACATACTGTTCAAGAAAACTATCACGGATACACTCAACGAACTCCTCCTCAAGGCTACCCTGACTGAGCTGGTTCAACCAATCTACATGTAGATTAAAATCCCCCATGATAATTGCCGTACCATTTTTACAGGCATTAGTTATTTCTTTGTTTATTGCCTGCCCCAATGTGATGTTATTATTTGGTGGCCTAGAGACTACGCCTATCAATGACTTTTTCTTCTTAGAGTTTCTAATTTCCACCCAAATGGATTCAACCTCATTCTCCATAGAACCTATATCATCTCTCAGCACCGCCCTGATGTCGTCCTTGAATATCAGAGCTACACCACCTCCCTTACCTTCCTGTCTGTCCTTCCGAATAGTCTGGTACCCCTGTATATTTAACTCCCAGTCGTGACCAACCTGTAACCATGTCTCCGTAATGGCTACCAAATCATATTTATTCGCGATGATTTGTGCCGTTAACTCATCAACCTTGTTACGAATGCTACGAGCATTCAGGTAAAGTGCCTTTATGCTAGCTTTCTTACCCTCATGATTTCCAACATCTCTAATAATAACTCCTGAGTTATCCTTCCTTTCTGCTTCTTTCATAGTCTGCCTTGAACTTAAACCCTCCTGCACACATGTTAACCTGCTGCTTACCTTTTTATTTACCATCATACTCCCTGTCGTTTTCCCTTTCCCTTCCCCCCGAGTCACTAGATAGGCTTCTAATTCTAGGTTTTTAAGTAATAGAGTTCAAATTCGACCTTCTGCTGTGGTGGGATTCTAACTCATGTTCCGAGAACAATACATTGGGTCTCTGGGTTACTAGTCCAGTGGCAACACCACTACATCACCGCCTTCCCTTATCTGTCAATGGGATAATGCTGGAATCCTTTCATTGCAGCAGCTTATTCGGGAGCAGAGAGTGCGAGCGAGTGAGCAGCTGGGAAGGTCAGTTTCAGCTTAAACTTAATTCCTTTTTGTTTTTGGCGGACCAAGGGGCTGCTGGGTAAGTAAAACCCTATATATTTGGGCCTTTTCTGAACCCGAGAAACTACACGGGTAGTGTCTCCCACCCGCCCTCTTCCTCTAACCAAAAAAAAAGGACTCGGTGGTGTGTAGATAAGGTAAGGCTTTTTCTACTTTTTTTTTATCGTGTGATTGGTAAAAACTTTTCGTTCCTTTTTCATTTTTTCTAAGTTTCAGACTAAGTTAAGCTTAAGATTAAAAATGGCAGGAGATCTCAGACCCGTGTTATGCTCCTCTTGCTCAATGTGGGAGCTTAGGGACACGGCTGATGTCCCTGACTCCTTCACGTGCAGGAAGTGTGTCCAGCTGCAGATCTTGTTAGACCGCACGATGGCTCTGGAGCTGCGGATGGACTCACTTTGGAGCATCCGCGATGCTGAGGAGGTCGTGGATAGCACATTTAGCGAATTGGTCACACCGCAGATTTGGATTGCTGAGGGAGAAAGGGAATGGGTGACCAAAAGGCAGAGAAAGAGCAGGAAGGCAGCGCAGGTGTCCTCTGCGGTCATCTCCCTCCACAACAGGTATACCGTTTTGGATACTGTTGAGGGAGATGGCTCACCAGGGGAAGGCAGCAGTAGCCAGGTTCATGGCACCGTGGCTGGCTCTGCTGTTCAGAAGGGCGGCAAAAAGAGTGGAAGGGCTATAGTCGTAGGGGATTCGATTGTAAGGGGAGTAGATAGGCGGATCTGTGGTCGAAAACGAGAATCCCGAATGGTATGTTGCCTCCCAGGTGCACGGGTCAGGGATGTCTCAGATCGGCTGCAGAACATTCTGAAGGGGGAGGGTGAACAGCCAGTTGTTATTGTGCACATAGGCACCAATGATATAGGTAAAAAAACGGGATGAGGTCCTACAAGCAGAATTTAGGGAGTTAGGAGCCAAGTTAAAAAGTAGGACCTCAGAGGTAGTAATCTCAGGATTGCTACCAGTGCCACGTGATAGTCAGAGTAGAAATGAAAGAATAGTCAGGATGAATGCGTGGCTTGAGAGATGGTGCAGGAGGGAGGGGTTCAGATTTTTGGGACATTGGGACCGGTTCTGGGGGAGGTGGGACTATTACAAATTGAACGGTCTACACCTGGGCCGGACTGGAACCAATGTCCTTGGGGGTGCTTTTGCTAATGTTGTTGGGGAGGGTTTAAACTAATGTGGCAGGGGGTTGGGAACCAAATGAGGAGGTCAGTGGACAGTAAGGAGGTATTAACTAAAGCCTGTAAGGAACTAGATAATGAAGTCAGCATGACTAAGGGAAAGAGTAGGCAGGGAGCAGATGATGAAAGCAAAGGGACTGGTGGTCTGAGGTGCATTTGTTTTAATGCAAGAAGTGTAGTAGGTAAGGCAGATGAACTTAGGGCTTGGATTAGTACCTGGGCGTGTGATGTTATTGCTATTACTGAGACTTGGTTAAGGGAAGGGCATGATTGGCAACTAAATATCACAGGATATCGATGCTTCAGGCGGGATAGAGAGGGAGGTAAAAGGGGTGGAGGAGTTGCATTACTGGTCAAAGAGGATATCACAGCTGTGCTGAAGGAAGGCACTATGGAGGACTCGAGCTGTGAGGCAATATGGGCAGAACTCAGAAATAGGAAGGGTGCGGTAACAATGTTGGGGCTGTACTACAGGCCTCCCAACAGTGAGCGTGAGATAGAGGTACAAATATGTAAACAGATTATGGAAAGATGTAGGAGCAACAGGGTGGTGGTGATAGGAGATTTTAATTTTCTCAACATTGACTGGGATTCACTTAGTGTTAGAGGTCTAGATGGAGCAGAATTTGTAAGGAGCATCCAGGACGGTTTTCTAGAGCAGTATGTAAATAGTCCAACTCGGGAAGGGGCCATACTGGACCTGGTGTTGGGGAATGAGCCCGGCCAGGTGGTTGAAGTTTCAGTAGGGGACTACTTTGGGAATAGTGATCACAATTCCATAAGTTTTAGAATACTCATGGACAAAGACGAGAGTGGTCCTAAAGGAAGAATGCTAAATTGGGGGAAGGCCAACTATACCAAAATTCGGCAGGAGCTGGGGAATGTAGATTGGGAGAAGCTGTTTGAAGGTAAATCCACATTTGATATGTGGGAGGCTTTTAAAGAGAGGTTGATTAGCGTGTAGGAGAGACATGTTCCTGTGAAATTGAGGGATAGAAATGGCAAGATTAGGGAACCATGGATGACAGGTGAAATTGTGAGACTAGCTAAGAGGAAAAAGGAAGCATACATAAGGTCTAGGAGGCTGAAGAAAGACGAAGCTTTGGAAGAATATCGGGAATGTAGGACCAATCTGAAACGAGGAATTAAGAGGGCTAAAAGGGGTCATGAAATATCTTTAGCGAACAGGGTTAAGGAAAACCCCAAAGCCTTTTATTCATATATAAGGAGGAAGAGGGTAACTAGAGAAAGGATTGGCCCACTCAAGGACAAAGGAGGAAAGTTATGCGTGGAGTCAGAGAAAATGGGTGAGATTCTAAACCAGTACTTTGCATCGGTATTCACCGAGGAGAGGGGCATGACGGATGTTGAGGTTAGGGACAGATGTTTGATTACTCTAGGTCAAGTCGGCATAAGGAGGGAGGAAGTATTCTAAAAGGCATTAAGGTGGACAAGTCCCCAGGTCCAGATGGGATCTATCCCAGGTTACTGAGGGAAGCGAGAGAGGAAATAGCTGGGGCCTTAACAGATATCTTTGCAGCATCCTTAAACACGGGTGAGGTCCCGGAGGACTGGAGAATTGCTAATGTTGTCCCCTTGTTTAAGAAGGGTAGCAGGGATAATCCAGGTAATTATAGACCGGTGAGCCTGACGTCAGTGGTAGGGAAGCTGCTGGAGAAGATACTGAGGGATAGGATCTATTCCCATTTGGAGGAAAATGGGCTTATCAGTGATAGGCAATATGGTTTTGTGCAGGGAAGGTCATGTCTTACCAACTTAATAGAATTCTTTGAGGAAGTGACAAAGTTGATTGATGAGGGAAGGGCTGTAGATGTCATATACATGGACTTCAGTAAGGCGTTTGATAAGGTTCCCCATGGTAGGCTGATGGAGAAAGTGAAGTCGCATGGGGTCCAGGGTGTACTAGCTAGATGGATAAAGAACTGGCTGGGCAACAGGAGACAGAGAGTAGCAGTGGAAGGGAGTTTCTCAAAATGGAGACGTGTGACCAGTGGTGTTCCACAGGGATCCGTGCTGGGACCACTGTTGTTTGTGATATACATAAATGATTTGGAGGAAAGTATAGGTGGTCTGATTCGCAAGTTTGCAGACGACACTAAGGTTGGTGAAGTAGCAGATAGTGAAGGGGACTGTCAGAGAATACAGCAGAATATAGATAGATTGGAGAGTTGGGCAGAGAAATGGCAGATGGAGTTCAATCAGGGTAAATGCGAGGTGATGCATTTTGGAAGATCCAATTCAAGAGTGAACTATACAGTAAATGGAAAAGTCCTGGGAAAAATTGATGTACAGAGAGATTTGGGTGTTCAGGTCCATTGTTCCCTGAAGGTGGCAACGCAGGTAAATAGAGTGGTCAAGAAGGCATACGGCATGCTTTCCTTCATCGGACGAGGTATTGAGTACAAGAGTTGGCAGGTCATGTTACAGTTGTATAGGACTTTGGTTCGGCCACATTTGGAATACTGCGTGCAGTTCAGGTTGCCACATTACCAAAAGGATGTGGATGCTTTGGAGAGGGTGCAGAGGAGGTTCACCAGGATGTTGCCTGGTATGGAGGGCGCTAGCTATGAAGAGAGGTTGAGCAGATTAGGATTATTTTCATTAGAAAGGCAGAGGTTGAGGGGGGACCTGATTGAGGTGTACAAAATCATGAGAGGTATAGACAGGGTGGATAGCAAGAAGCTTTTTCCCAGAATGGGGGATTCAACTACTAGGGGTCACGAGTTCAAAGTGAGAGAGGAAAAGTTTAGGGGGGATATATGCGTGGAAAGTTCTTTACGCAGAGGGGGGTGGTTGCCTGGAACGCGTTGCCAGCGGAGGTGGTAGATGCGAACACGATAGCGTCTTTTAAGATGTATCTGGACAGATACATGAATGGGCAGGAAGCAAAGAGATACAGACCCTTAGAAAATAGGCGACATGTTTAGGTAGAGGATCTGGATCGGCGCAGGCTTGGAGGGCCTAAGGGCCTGTTCCTGTGCTGTAATTTTTCTCACCCACAGCTGTTACAAAAATTTCTAAATTCACTTGTAACAGCCCTTCAAAACACTCCCACAGGGGATGCTGAGACCAAGTGGGCCCACATCAGAGACGCCATCTATGAGTCAGCTTTGACCACCTACGGCAAAAGTGCGAAGAGAAATGCAGACTGGTTTCAATCTCATAATGAAGAGCTGGAACCTGTCATAGCCGTTAAGCGCATTGCACTTTTGAACTACAAGAAAGCCCCCAGCGATTTAACATCCGCAGCACTTAAAGCAGCCAGAAGTACTGCACAAAGAACAGCTAGGCGTTGCGCAAACGACTACTGGCAACACCTATGCAGTCATATTCAGCTGGCCTCAGACACCGGAAACATCAGAGGAATGTATGATGGCATGAAGAGAGCTCTTGGGCCAACCATCAAGAAGATCACCCCCCTCAAATCTAAATCGGGGGACATAATCACTGACCAACGCAAACAGATGGACCGCTGGGTTGAGCACTACCTAGAACTGTACTCCAGGGAGAATGCTGTCACTGAGACTGCCCTCAATGCAGCCCAGCCTCTACCAGTCATGGATGAGCTGGACATACAGCCAACCAAATCGGAACTCAGTGATGCCATTGATTCCCTAGCCAGCGGAAAAGCCCCTGGGAAGGACAGCATTACCCCTGAAATAATCAAGAGTGCCAAGCCTGCTATACTCTCAGCACTACATGAACTGCTATGCCTGTGCTGGGACGAGGGAGCAGTACCCCAGGACATGCGCGATGCCAACATCATCACCCTCTATAAAAACAAAGGTGACCGCGGTGACTGCAACAACTACCGTGGAATCTCCCTGCTCAGCATAGTGGGGAAAGTCTTTGCTCGAGTCGCTCTGAACAGGCTCCAGAAGCTGGCCGAGCGCGTCTACCCTGAGGCACAGTGTGGCTTTCGTGCAGAGAGATCGACTATTGACATGCTGTTCTCCCTTCGTCAGATACAGGAGAAATGCCGTGAACAACAGATGCCCCTCTACATTGCTTTCATTGATCTCACCAAAGCCTTTGACCTCGTCAGCAGACGTGGTCTCTTCAGACTACTAGAAAAGATCGGATGTCCACCAAAGCTACTAAGTATCATCACCTCATTCCATGACAATATGAAAGGCACAATTCAACATGGTGGCTCCTCATCAGAGCCCTTTCCTATCCTGAGTGGTGTGAAACAGGGCTGTGTTCTCGCACCCACACTTTTTGGGATTTTCTTCTCCCTGCTGCTTTCACATGCGTTCAAATCCTCTGAAGAAGGAATTTTCCTCCACACAAGATCAGGGGGCAGGTTGTTCAACCTTGCCCGTCTAAGAGCGAAGTCCAAAGTACGGAAAGTCCTCATCAGAGAACTCCTCTTTGCTGACGATGCTGCTTTAACATCTCACACTGAAGAATGCCTGCAGAGTCTCATCGACAGGTTTGCGTCTGCCTGCAATGAATTTGGCCTAACCATCAGCCTCAAGAAAACGAACATCATGGGGCAGGATGTCAGAAATGCTCCATCCATCAATATTGGCGACCACGCTCTGGAAGTGGTTCAAGAGTTCACCTACCTAGGCTCAACTATCACCAGTAACCTGTCTCTAGATGCAGAAATCAACAAGCGCATGGGTAAGGCTTCCACTGCTATGTCCAGACTGGCCAAGAGAGTGTGGGAAAATGGCGCACTGACACGGAACACAAAAGTCCGAGTTTATCAGGCCTGTGTCCTCAGTACCTTGCTCTACGGCAGCGAGGCCTGGACAACGTATGCCAGCCAAGAGCGACGTCTCAATTCATTCCATCTTCGCTGCCTTCGGAGAATACTTGGCTTCAGGTGGCAGGACTATATCTCCAACACAGAAGTCCTTGAAGCGGCCAACACCCCCAGCTTATACACACTACTGAGTCAGCGGCGCTTGAGATGGCTTGGCCATGTGAGCCGCATGGAAGATGGCAGGATCCCCAAAGACACATTGTACAGCGAGCTCGCCACTGGTATCAGACCCACCGGCCGTCCATGTCTCCGTTATAAAGACGTCTGCAAACGTGACATGAAATCGTGTGACATTGATCACAAGTCTTGGGAGTCAGTTGCCAGCATTCGCCAGAGCTGGCGGGCAGCCATAAAGACAGGGCTAAATTGTGGCGAGTCGAAGAGACTTAGTAGTTGGCAGGAAAAAAGACAGAGGCGCAAGGGGAGAGCCAACTGTGCAACAGCCCCAACAAACAAATTTCTCTGCAGCACCTGTGGAAGAGCCTGTCACTCCAGAATTGGCCTTTATAGCCACTCCAGGCGCTGCTTCACAAACCACTGACCACCTCCAGGCGCGTATCCATTGTCTCTCGAGATAAGGAGGCCCAAAAGAAAAAAGAAATTTTCTTTGTTCTTTGTTCTTATTAAGGAAGTAGTACAAGGCATGGTTTTGTGAAAGGAAATCGTGTTTGACATATTTACCAGAGCTCTTTGAGGATGTAACAAGCAGGGTGGATAAAGGGGTCCCAGTAGACTTTTTTTATTTATCGGGGGGATGAGGCCACTGCGAGGACTACACCCAGCCATCACAAGAAAGGTGAAGGGCGGCCCCGGAAGATAGGTAATTTTTTAGGGCCTTGCCGGGGACAATCAGCCGGGCCCTGGCAAGGCAAGGGGGGATCAGTTAGGGTGGTGGGGGGAAGTGTTGTGCATTTGAGGGCGGTTGGGGCTTTGGGGACAGCCCTCCGTGAGGCACAGGGTGTCTGATCAGGAGGCCCCTTCCCAGCCTGCAAGAAGGCCGCCTGGTTGTATCAATATATTAAGAGTAAGAGGATAACTAAGGAAAGAGTAGGGCGCATAAAAGACCAAAAAGGTAACCTATGTGTCGGGGCAGAAGATGTTGATATGGTTGTAAATGAATACTTTGCCTCTGTCTTCATAAAAGAGGGAGACGATGCAGATATTGTAGTTGAGGAGGAGTGTGAAGGGTTGGATGTGATAAACATAGGGAGAGATAAAATATTAATGGGACTAGCATCCTTGAAAGTGGATAAATCACCAGGGCCGAATGAAAGGTACCCCAGGCTGTTAAAAGAAGCTAGTGAGAAAATAGCGGATTCTCTAACTATCATTTTTCAGTCCTCACTGGATACAGGTGTGCTGCTGGAGGATTGGAGGTCTGCTAAAGTTGTACCTCTATTTAAAAAGGGAGTGAGGGATAGACCGAATAATTACAGGCCAGTCATTCTAACAACAGTAGTGGGCAAATTATTGGAATCAAATCTGAGAGACAGGACAGTCATTTAGAAGGGCATGGATTAATCAAAGTTAGTCAACATGGCATTGTTAAGGGAAGATTGTGTCTGACTAACGTGATTGAATTCTTTGAAGTAACAAGGAGGATTGATGAGGATAGTGCAGTTGATGTGGTCTACATGGATTTTAGCAAGGCTTTTGATAAGGTCCCACAAGACAGACCAGTTAAAACAATAAAAATACATGGGATCCAAGGAAATGTAGCAAGCTAAACAAAAAATGGTGTCTAGAAAACATGCTATGCTGAATGAGGATTTTTAATTCATTTTGGATATCTACATGAAAGTTTTAAAAAGGAAAGCTGGAATCCTACATTTAGCCTTTAAAAGGTTGGCAGCCAAGATGGCCATGACAATTTACATTGAAATACCTCACATTCCAGGGCATCAAAGTGGAGATGCATGTCTAAAAAGCTCCCATCCAGGCCAATGGCTTGAACAGTTGAGTACATTAACCAATATCACCCTTATTAGCAGGATATTCAAAGCCATCTTGGAGCATTCACTAGTGTAGATGTTCTGCCAGAACATCTGCCATTGAAAGAGTACAACCTGAGAGAGATTTCTGATTCTTAGTCTTTGGATCTCATTTAAAAAAAAGTACTGAGAGAACCATGTGACAGTCTGCCCAGTCTGTGTGAACGGAGTTTTTTGTTACACACAGGAGACAAACTTTGAATGCTAACCAGTGCAAGACCCCAGCGGGGCTCTCTCTCCCTCCCTCTCGCTCTCCCTCTCTCTCTCTCTCCAGGTAACATCACAAGTTTCCAAACCTGTTTGTGACTGCAGAACGTTCAAATACACCATTGCTACAGACAGAAACGCTGGCAGAGAAAGCCACCTACATCACTGTCTCCAATAAAACCTTGAATCAGGGTGGACCTAATAGCACTGTGGGTGTACCTACCCCACATGGACTGCAGCGGTTCAAGAAGGCAGCTCATCACCACTTTCTCAAATGCAATTAGGGATAGGCAATAAATGCTGGCCTGGCCAGCGATGTCCACATCCCATGAATGAATAATAAAAAAAAAACAGCTGCAAGTGCACTGCTACCAGCCAGAGACTACAAAACCACAAATCCAGCTGGAAAACAACTGAATTACCAGACTCCACAGACTGTATATTATTTTTTAACCCATTTGTGTGTGTATTTTTCTTATGTGTATGTGTGTGTGTCTGTGTGTGTGTGAAAGTTGGAGCGTAGTTTTATTATTTTATTTAGATCGGGTTTAGATTTTAAGTACAATAAAACTAACCTCTTTCTTATTTAAACTCAAGAAAACTTGTCCGATTTATTCTTCTATGATCATAGCATATAAAGGGTTAAACACTCACTGAATCAGTAAACACATTCACTGTTTAAAAAGGAATAAGCGTTGTTGCGGTCAAACAAGGAGACGAACAGGAGTGGGGTTTTTCGACCCCTCCTCACCTGATTGTAACAATTGGCTCAGTGGCAAGAAACACAGGTTAATTGTTGATGGGTGTTTTTGTGACTGGAAGGCTGTTTCCGGAGATGTTCTGCAGGGCTCAGTATTAGGTCCCCTGCTTTTTGTGGTATACATTAACAATTTGGACTTAAATGTAAGGGGCATGATCAAGAAGTTTGCAGACGACACAAAAATTTGCCATATGGTTGATGGCGAGGAGGATAGCTGTAGATTGCAGGAAGATGTCAATAGACTGGTCAGGTGGGCTGAAAAGTGGCAAGTGTAATTCAACTTGGAGAAGTGTGAGGTGATGCATTTGGGGAGGTCAAACAAGGCAAAGGAATACACAATTAATGGGAGAATATTGAGAAGTGTAGAGGAAGTGAGGGCCCTTGGAGTGAATGTCTTCAGATTCCTGAAGGTAGCAGGACAGGACGATAAGGTGGTGAAGAATGCATATGGAATCCTTTCCTTTATTAGCCGAGATATAGAATATAAGAGCAGGGAGATTTTGATGGAACTGTATAAATCATTAGTTAGGCCACAACTTGAGTACTGTGTGCAGTTCTGGTCACCTCATTACAGAAAGGATGTAATTGCACTAGAGAGGGTACAGAGGAGATTTACAAGGATGGTGCCAGGACTGGAAAAATGCAGCTATGAGGAAAGATTGGATAGGCTGGTGTTGTTCCCCTTGGAACAGAGGAGGCTGATGGGAGATTTGATTGGGATGTACGAAATTGTGAGGGGCCTGGATAGAGTGGATAAGAAGGTCCTATTTACCTTAGCAAAGAAGTCAGTGACTAGGGAACATAGACTTAAAGTGATTGATAGAAAGATTACAAGGGAGATGAGGAAAAGCTTTCTCATCCAGGTGGTGGTAGGGGTCTGGAACTCACTTCCTGACAGGATAGTAGAGCCAGAAACCCTCAACTCATTTAACAGGTGTCTGGATATGCACCTCCAGTGCCATAACCTGCAGGACTACAGACCAAATGCTGGAAAGTAGGATTAGACTGGATGGCTTGTTGTTCGTCCAGTACAGACATGATGGGCCAAATGGCCTCTTTCTGTGCCATAAACTTTCTATGATTTCTATGAATATTACAGTGCTGGAGAGAGAGGATGTCCTGGAAAGGTCAAGGACAGAATCTATTTGGTTAGAGTTAATAATCAATAGAGGTGCCATGGCACCATAGGCTGCCAACTGGTGGGAAAGTCATAGAGGACCAAATTTCCAGAGGAATTTCAGAGAGTTGCAAAAACTCTGGAGTAGTCATAATGGGGGATTCAATTATCGTGATATAGACTGGGATAGTACTGATGTAAAGGGCAGTGAGAGGGAAAAACTTTTGAAGTGTGTTCAAGAGAATTTCTTGATCTAAGGAAGGGAGCATTTTTGGACCTGGTTCTGGGATATGAGGTGGGTCAAGTGGCTCAAGTGGATCAAGTGTCAGTAGTGGAACATATAGGGAACAGTGATCTAGTATCATAAAGTTTAGGTTAGCTATGGGAAATGTCACGGAGCAATCTCGAGTAAAAATACTTATTTGGAGGATCTGTCCCTGGTAAATTGGAATCAAAGATTGACGGCCAAAACTGTAATTGAACAATGTACTGCCCTTAGAGAGGAGGTGATTTGGGTACAATCGAGATACATTCCTACGATGGGGAAAGGTAAGCCAAGCAAAGACGATGAAAAAGATAGGGAGTAAGATGAAGCAGAAAAAGGGTGCATATTTATTTATTTATTTATTTATTTAGAGATACAGCACTGAAACAGGCCCTTCGGCCCACCGAGTCTGTGCCGACCATTAACCACCCATTTATACTAATCCTACACTAATCCCATATTCCTACCACATCAAGGGTGAGTAACCCACCTCCTGACTCCCCAAAGCCTGTCCAACATCTACAAGGCACAAGTCACAAGTGTGATGGAATACTCTCCATTTGTCTGGATGGGTGCAGCTCTAACAACACTCAAGAAGCTCGACCCCATCCAGGATAAAGCAGCTCGCTTGATCGGCACCCCATCCACAAACATTCACTCCCTCCACCACCAATGCACAGTGGCAGCAGTGTGTACCATCTACAAGATGCACTGCAGCAACGCACCAAGGTTCCTTAGACAGCACCTTCCAATATGACAGATGTCAGGTTGATAATACAAATGAGAACTAGGCTGAATATAGAAAATTCAGAGGGGAAGTGAGAAAGGAAATAAGAAGGGCAAAGAGAGAGAGTATGACAAGAGACTGCCAGCTAATATGAAAGGAAATCCATAATTCTTCTATAGGTATATAAATAGTAAAAGGGTAGTAAGAGGAGGAGTGGGGTATATTAGGGACCAAAGAAGAGACCTATGCATTGAGGCAGAGGGCATGGCTGATACTAAATAAATACTTTGCATCTGTCTTTTCCAAGGAAGAAGATGCTGCCAAAGTTATAGTGAAAAAGGAGATAGTTGAGATACTTTATTGGCTAAAACTTGATGAAAAGGAGGTACTAGAAAGGCAGTTCTGATGAAAGCTCATAGACCTGAAATGTTAACTCTGCTTCTCTCACCAGATGCTGCCAGACCTGCTGAGTATTTCCAGCACTTTCTGTTTTTATACCAGAAAGGCTGGCTGTACTTAAAGTTGTTAAGTCATCAGGACCAGATGCGATACAACTGTGGATGTTGAGGGAAATGAGGGTGGAAATTGCAGGGGTACTGGTTGTAATCTTCCAAATCCGCCTTATATACAGGGATGGTGCCAGAGGACTGGAGAATTGCAAATGTTACACTATCGTTCAAACAAGGGTGTAAGGATAAACCCAGCAACTATAGACCAGTAAGTTTCACTTCAGTGGTGGGAAAGCTTTTAGAAATCATAATCCAGGAGAAAATTAACAATCGCTTGGACAAGTGTAGATTAATTAAGGAAGCCAGCACAGATTTGTTAAAGGCAAATCTTGCTTAACCAACTTAATTGAGTTTTTTGATGATGTAACAGAGAGTGTGATGAGGGTAATGCAGTTGATGTGTACATGGACTTCCAAAAGGCATTTGATAAAGTGCCACATAATAGGTTTGTCAGCAAAGTTGAAACCCATGGAAAAAAGGGACATAGACAGCATGGATATGAAGTTAGCTGAATGACAGGAAACAGAGTGTAGTGGTGAATGGTTGTTTTCAGACTGGAGGAAGGTATACACTGGGGTTCACCAGGGGTCAGTACTAGGACAACTGCTTTTCTTAATATATTAATGACCTAGACTTGGGTGGACAGGGCACAATTTCAAAATTTGCAGATGGCACAAAACTTGAAAGTATTGTGAGCAGTGAGAAAGATAATAATAGACTTCAAGAGGACATAGATGGATTGGTGGAATGGATGGACACGTGGCAGATAAAATTTAAATGCTAAGAAGTATGAAGTGATATATTTTGGTAGGAAGAATGAGGAGAGGCAATATGAAACAAATGGTGAATTGCCAAAGGAGGTGCAGCAACAGAGAGATCTGGGGGTATATGTGCACAAATCGTTGAAGGTGAGAGGGCAGGTTAAGAAGGCATACGGGATTCTGGGCTTTATAAATAGTGGCATAGAGTACAAAAACAAGGAAGTTATGATGAACCTTCATAAAACACTGATTTGGCCTCAACTGGAATATTGTATCCAATTCTGGGCACAACACTTTAGGAAGGATGTGATGGCGTTGAGGATGCAGAAAAGCTTTATGAGAATGTTTCCAGGGATGAGGAACTTCAGTCATATGGATAGTTTGGAACAGCTGGAATTGTTCTCCTTAGAGATGTGAAGGTTAAGAGAAGATTTCAGACAGTTGTTCAAAATCATGAGGGGCTAGATAGAGGAGATAGAGAGAAACTGTTCCCATGGTGGAAGGGTCAAGAACCAGAGGACATAGATTTAAGGTGATTGGTAAACAACTAAAGATGACATGACGAATTTTTTTTTATGCCATTCTGACCCCTGCGGGGTACCTTTAACTAGAAGTCTTTCTTTTGACAAATGCACATCATCATCACGCCTGAACTCTGTGATTGGTCAGGAAAGCCAGCAGTGGGATGCTAATGCTGTGGATGAGTTAAAGAGCTAAATGTTATGTCAATGTGTTTTGTTGAATGATAATTTTCTTTAATCCACTGACAGGAAATCTGAATTTTTTTTAAAGACATTTATAAAAGAAAAGCTTAGGATGGTCGCCTAATTTGCAACACTGTATCCTACACTGCAATGCTTGTGAGGAGGGAGACAAAATGGCCACATATCCCAGCAAGAACCAAGACCCAGGAAGTTTAAAGGAACTACCTGTTCTTTCAGCAAGCAGAGAAATACTGCTAATTGCTAAGTTTGAATCACTGAGTGACTCATGTGATAAGACCCTCCCCATCTGTGGTTTTCAGCTGGTGGGTTTCTGCAGCAGAAAGGAGAAGCCACTGGGCAGGCTGTTATGAAAGTGATTCTGTTTTTGTTAAAAAATATTTTTAAAGGAATTGATAGTTAAGCTGAATAAATGTTGGACCAGTTTTGTTTTAAAAGAGAGCCATCAAGTGGACACTGAGGAAGCCGGATTGGCAACAATGTTGCTGGTTGTCACATAGCTCGGGTTTGGCTTGGAGCGGAAAACCCTGGTAACAGGGGCGGAGGAGTGACAAGCGCTCCTTTGATTGGATAGTAGCAGAGCACCTGGGATGGCCAGAAAAACTGACAAGCTTTCTGGTTGTTGGTCAGTGCATGTGTGTTTTACCTTCTGGAAGGAGATAAAATCAAGTCTGCTGCAGTGTCAAGGAAGGAGAAAAGACTACAATCCAGCTCACTTTCCAGCAATGCCATAACAGACCCTGTGAAGTCCACTGTGTCGATTAATTTTGTTTCCTGTATTTGAAAAAAGCCTGCTAAAAATAATTCTTAATGCCACCTGAAAAGAACTGTTCTGGAATATTCTAGTGACCTGTCTGCGTGTGCTCGGATGTTGGACTGTGTGCCAGTTTTTGGTGCAGTGTGTCTCATTTGCTGTTTTCTTCAGAGGTGGGCAAGTGATCTGGCCAGGTGTTTTTTTTTTGTCTGTAACAGAGCTGTCATCCAAAAATCCTTTTTTATTTTTTCGGTTAACCGGTATACATATATATGTGTGTGCAAGAGTGTGAGAAACTAAGGTAAAAAAGGGAACTTTAAAATTTAATGTTGGGACTTTAAAAAAATTAATTTGTGTGTTTATGCTTTACTTCATTACAAGTTAAGCCTTCTTTTATAATAAACTGATAATTTTGTTCTTCAGTAAAGAAACCTGGTTGGTATTCTGGGGAAAATAGTGTATCTGATTGACTGTTTCAGTAAGTGGGAAAATTTAAAAAATATGTTGTGACCTATGGAGAAGTAGAACTGAATTAACAGTGCACTCCTCCCACCTCGGTTGTAACATATTTAATTGGGTGCTCTCTTTCTAGGATAAACCCAATACTGACAACATACAATTATGAATGAGGTAATAATAATTGAAAAGGAAAAATAAAACGTACCAGGTTTATTCTGTAATGGAGTAAAGTTTAAACCACCAGAATGTCTTTAACAGTTGCTGCAACTTTTTGGGGGAAGAAGGATGTATCCCTGAGTGATTTAAGGAACTTAACAAAGGTTAAACTGAAGGATTTGACAGAACTGTTTGTGTTAGAGTTAAAACCAGGAGCTCAGAAAGCAGACATTATTGAAGTAAAGCACCCGTATGAAATTGGAAGAAGAAAAAGAAAGCAAACCAGGAGGTCATGCAGTCGAATTAACTAAAATTCGGTGATACATGAGGGAGCTTGAACTAGACAAAGAAAAAGAAATGGAATTGAAAAAAACCTGAGCAGGAAAAAGGATTGAAAAAACTTAAGCTTGGAAAAGATTTGACATAGAAAAGACTTGAACTTGAGGAAAAGGAAAGGGAAAGAGAAGAGTGGTCTTGACTTCAGTGAAAATTTTGGTGGTGAAACATCTATCTCTAGCTCAGGACCCAGTGGAGAGCTGTTTAGATTTGTACTGGCCCTCCCAAAATTTGAGGAAAGGGACGTAGAGACATTTTTCATTTATTTTGAAAAGCTAGCCAAACAAATGAAATGGCCAAAAGGAAAGCTGGACACTGCTATGCAAAGCAGATTGATGGGCAGAGCTCATGAAGTTTATGTCATGCTTTCTGAGGAGGCATCTGCAGATTATGAGATGGCAAAAAAGGCTATTCTTGCTGTGTATGAGTTAGTTCCTAAAGCTTACTGGCAGAAATTTCAGAACATCCAGAGATTGTCTGGGCAGACTGAAATAGAAATTGAGAGGGTAAAGCAAATTAATTTTGATCGTTGGATACGGGCACTAAAGATGGAAGCCATGTATGAGAACCTTAGGGAACTAATTCTCCTGGAAGAATTTAAAAATTCACTCCTTCCATTAGTAAGAACCTATGTAGACAACCAAAAGGTTTCAATGGCCAGACAGGCAGCAGAAATTGCTGATGATTATGAACTTGTGTATAAGCCCAAACCCTTTGTCTGCCACCCACAAACCCAAGAAGGATAGAAGGCGGGAACGTAAAAGGAAGGCAATTAGCTGGGGACAAGAAGGGATAGCTGGGAATGCCACCAGATCTCCTCCTCAGGCCAGAAAGGAAATTTATGAGGGTGGAAGTGAGGTCTGCAGTCCTAAATGTTACCATTGTCACAAGATGGGACATCTTCCATCAGAATGCTGGAAGTTGCATCGTAAACCCATGGGCCTTATTGGGGTGCACAAAGCCAATGCAGTGAAAGGGGCCCTGACCGAGAGTACAGCAGATCAGGTTGTAGCTCTGACTGCAGGTGTAAGGCCAAATAACAAATCCAATGTGAGTGTAGGGGTTGTGAATAAGATACCTGAGAGTGATACGGAATTCTTGTTGAAAGGAAGAGTAACTCCTTATCTCTCAAGTGAGGCAGGTAAACCTATAGTTCTACTTAGGGATACAGGAGCTACCCAACTCTTTTGCTGGGGAAAGGCATAACATTTCCACCAGAGAGCGCACTGAATGCTAATGTTTTATTGAATGGTATTGGCAGGAAGTATATACTCGTACCTTCGTATCAGGTGCACCTCGGTACGCTCCCCACCCTGCTGCTCAGAGGCGGGGCCTTCATTTTAATATTATAATTAAGGTAAAATCATTCAAATTAACCTACCTTGTTCTGGCAGCTGTCCCACGCCAATATTACAGCCAATGGCGCAACTCCTATGCCTTTGGAACTCCATTTGGCGTTCCGAGGCGAGACACTGGTGGGAGGGAGGAGTGAAATTCTCAGGGAGGGAGAGGTGGGGAGCAGGGAAAACATTTTTTATTGGCTGTGGGGATGGTGGGACGGGGTTGAAAGGCAAATATGACAAGGTTGGGGGAGATGATCAGGGTGGGAATAAAGTTAATGCTTGTGATGTAGGTCAATTAAAAAAACCTTGGGGGCTGAGTTGGGAAAGGGCTTCCAGCTTTAATTACTTTTTTTTAAAGAAAATCCACAGTAATGTTACTTTAAAAATTCAATTTTTCCTAAGGGCTTGAAGTCCTTTGAAAATAGCACCGGTGCTTGCGTCGTGGCACCAGACACCATTGCCAGGGATGGAGCGGCCACCTCCGCTACATCATTGGGGCGGCTGTTCCATTATTGTCTAAACCTGATTGTTCAAGCAGACTTTGCATAGACTACAAAAAAGTTAATGCAGTAACAAAGACAGACTCCTACCCAATTCCTCACTTGGAACAACTGGGGGGTTCTGTTTGGAAGGTTGCAGTTGGCTGATTTGGTGTTAGTCTTTGTGGGAAAAATTTTAAAAATCAGAATACCAGACTATTCCGATGGAGCTTACTGTTTCAACCTTATCACTTAAAGACCCACATTGTGGGTAAAAATGTTATTGCAGATGGTTTATCGAGAATCTAACTTTGTTCAAGTTATTTGAAAGAAAAGAGGGTAGAGAGCAGAATTTTATTGACTATGAGAAGAGAGCGAAGGGGTTTAAGTGTGAAAATGTGTTTTTTATTTTTCCCACACTTTTTAATGAAACATATTTAAAAACGGTGTTTCATCCTCTGAGGGTGGAGGTGTTATGAAAGTGACTCTGTTTTTTGTTTAAAATATTTTAAAGGAATTTGTAGTTAAGCTGAATAAATGTTGAACGAGTTTTTTTTTTCAAAAAAAGAGAGCCATCAAGAGGACACTGAGGAAGCTGGGTTGGCAACAATGTTGCTGGTTGTCACATGGCTCAGGTTAGGTTTGGAGCGGCAAACCCCAGTAACATGGGCAGAGAAGTGACAAGCGCTCCTTTGATTGGACAAGCCCAGTAGTAGCAGAGCACTTGGGATGGGCAGAAAAACTGACAAGCTTTCTGGTTGTCAGTCAATGTGTGTGTGTTTTACCTTCTGGAAGGAGATAAAGTCAAATCTACTGAAGAGTCAAGGAAGGAGAAAAGACTACAACCCAACTCGTTTTCCAGCAATTCTATAAAAGACCCTGTGAAGACCACTATGTTGATTTGTCTTGTTTCCTGTATTTGAAGAAAACCTGCTAAAAATAATTCTCAATACCACCTGAAAAGAACTATTCTGGAAGATTCTTGTGACCTGTATTCAGGTGTTCGGAGGTTGGACTGTGTGCCAGTTTTTGATGCTGCATGTATAACCTGCTGTTTTCTTCAGGGGTGGGCAGGTGGTCTGCATGGGTGTTTTTTTTTGTCTCTATCAGAACTCTGATCCAAAAATCCCTTTTTATTTCTTGGTTAACTGGTATGCATATATGTGTGTCTGCATGAGTGTGAGATGCTAAGGTAAAAAGGGGACTTTAAAATTTAATGTTGGGATTTAAAAAAATTTAACTTGTATGTTTATGTTTTACTTCATTACTAGTTAAGACTTGTTTTATAACAAACTGATAATTTTGTTGTTCAGTAAAGAAACCTGGTTAGTGTGTTGTATTCTGCAAAACATAGTGTATCTGATTGACTGTTTCAGTAAGTGGGAAAATTTTAAAAATATGTTGTGACCTGTGGAGATGTAGGACTGAATTAACAGTGCACTCCTCCCACCTTGGTCGTAACAAGACCTAAGTTGGGATCCCTCTCTCCATTCCAGCTTGAAAGCTTTCAAATCCTGCCTGTTAACTGACTAGTCTGGCTACAATCACAGAATCGTTACAGTGCAGATGAAGGCCATTCGACCCATCCTGTCCGCACCGGCTCTCCGAAAGAGCAATTCACTCAGTTCCAATCCCCCACCTTCTCCCCGTCACCCTGCACATTCTTCCTTTTCATATAACAGTCTAATTCCCTTTTGAATGCTTCAATTGAACCTGCCTCCAACATACTCTCAGGAAGCGCATTCCAGACCTTAACCACTTGCTGCGTGAAAAAGTTTCTTGTCATGTCACTTTTGCTTCTCTTACCAAATACTTTAAATCTGTGCCCTCTTGTTCTTGATCCTTTCATGAGTGGGAACATTTTCTCTCTATCTACTCTATCCAGACCCTTTATGATTTTGAATACCTCTATCAAATCTCCTCTCAGCCTTCTCTTCTCCAAGGAAAATAGTCCTAACTTTCCAATCTATCGTCATAACTGCAGTTCCTCATCCCTGGAACCATTCTCGTGAATCTTTTCTGCACTCTCTCCAATGCCCTCACGTCTTTGCTAAAGTGCGGTGCCAGAACTGGACGCAACACTCCAGCTGAGGCCGAATGAGTGTCTTAGAAAACATAGAAAAATAGGAGCAGGAGTAGGCCATTCGGCCCTTTGAGCCTGCACCGCCATTCAATACGATCATGGCTGATCATCCAAACTCAGTACCCAGCTCCTGCTTTCTCCCCGTATCCCTTGATTCCTTTAGCCCTAAGAACTATATCTAAGTCTTTCTTAAATATATTTAATGATTTGGCCTCAACTGCTTTCTGTGGTAGAGAACTTCACAGGTTCACCACTCTCTGGGTGAAGAAATCCCTCCTCATCTCAGTCCTAAATGGCTTACCCCTTATCCTTAGACTATGACCCCTGGTCCTGCACACCCCCTGCCATCGGGAACATCCTTCCTGTATCTAGTCTGTCCAGTTTTGTAGGCTTCTATGAGATTCCCACTCATTCTTCTAAACTCTAGCGAGTACAAGCCTAATTGACCCAATCTCTCTTCATACGTCAGTCATGCCATCCCAGGAATCAGTCTGGTGAACCTTCGCTGCACTCCCTCCATAGCAAGACATCCTTCCTCAGATAAGGAGACCAAAACTGCACCCAATACTCAAGATGTGGTCTCACCAAGGCCTTGTATAATTGCAGCAAGACATCCTTGCTCCTGTAATCGAATCCTCTCGCTGTGAAGGCCAACATATCATTTGCCTTCTTAACTGTTTGCTGCACCTGCATGCTTACTTTCAGCGACTGGTGCACAGGACACCCAGGTCTTGCTGCACCTCCCCCTTTCCCAATCTATCGCCGTTCAGATAATAATCTGCCTTTCTGTTTTTGCCACTAAAGTGGATAACTTCACATTTATCCACATTATACTGCATCTGACATGAATTTGCCCACTCACTCAACCTGTCCAAATCACACTGGAGCTTCTCTGCATCCTGCTCACAGCTCACATTCCCACCCAGCTTTGTGTCGTCTGCAAACCTGGATATATTACATTTAATTCCCTCATCTATATCATTTATATATATTGTGAATATAAAAGTTCAACATATCTTCCTTGCTTTTGTACTCTATGCCCCTATTAATAAAGCCAAGGATACTGTATGCTTTATTAACTGCTCTCTTAACCTGTCCCGCCAACTTCAATGACTTATGTACATGTACACCCAGGTCTCTCTGTTCCTGTACCCCTTTAGAATTGAACCCTTTATTTTAGATTGTCTCTCCATGTTCTTCCTACCAAAATGAATCACTTCACATTTCGCCACATTGAACTTCATCTGCCACCTGTCTGCCTATTCCACCAACTTGTCTGTGTGCTTTTGGAGTTCTACACTTTCCTCCTCACAGTTCACAATGCATCCAAGTTTCATATCATCTGCAAACTTTGAAATTGTGCACTGTACATCAAGATTTAAGTCAGGAAAAGCAAGGGGCCCAACACTGACCCTGGGGAACGCCACTACAAACCTTTCTCCAGCCCGAAAAACATCCACAAACCACTACTCTTTGTTTCCTGTCACTCAGCCAATTCCGTATCCATGTTGCAACCGCCCCTTTTATTCCATGAGCTATAAGTTTGTTCACAAGTCTGTTGTGTGGCACCGTATCAAATGCCTTTTGAAAGTCCATGTACACCACATCAACAGCGTTGCTCTCATCAATGCTCTCTGTTACCCCCTCAAAAAACGTCATCAAGTTAATTAAACATGATTTTCCCTTAAGTAATCCATGCTGGCTTTCCTTAATTAACTGGCATTTGTCCATGTGACTATTAATTTTGCCCCAAATTATTTTTTCTAGAAGTTTCCCCACCACCGAAGTTAAACTGATTGGCCTGTAGTTGCTGGGCTTATCTTTACACCCTTTCACATGCTTGCAATTCTCCAGTCCTCTGGCATCACCCCCCGAGTCTAAGGAAGACTGAAAAATTATGGCCAGTGCCTCTGTGATTTCCACCCTCACTTCCTTCCGTATCCTTCGATGCATCTCATCTGGTCCTGGTGCTTTATCCACTTTAAGTTCTGACAGCCTATCTAATATGTCCTCTTTGTCTATTTTAAACCCTTCTAGTGTCGGAATTACCTCCTCTTTCATCATTGCCTGTGTTGCATCTTCTTTCCAATCAGAAACCCCGTTGGAGGAAATCATCCAGATCGCTGTTTCCAAGAGACCCACCGAACCATCATGTAGCTCTTCAAACTAAAAGCCTCAGGACCACTGAATTCAGCCAAAAGCCAGCCAAATCACCAAATTCCACAGACTGTATTCTTTTTTTTTCTTTGGACTCTAACTCAACCAATCTATCTCTCCCTACTCTGTAACCTATTTGTGTGTGTATAAACCTCTAGTGTGTGTGTGAATGAAAGTTGGCATTGTTTATTATGTTTATTAGTTCGGTTTAGGTACAATAAAGTTAACCTATTTCTTTGGTAACTCATGAAAACCTGTCCGATTGTTTTTTGTTATGGTCATAGCAAGTAAGTAATCAAACACCTACTGAATTGGCCAGTACATCCACTTTAACAAAGAATTAAACCTGTTGTGGTCAAACAAGGAGAGGGAAAAGAGGGAAGCTTTCAACCCTCCTCACCTGACCGTAACACTTGTTTCTCTGACAAATGGGTTCCCAACCTTCTGCCAGCTTCCCCATTGTGAGCAGGTCTGTTATATTAGAATTTTGCCATTGATGGAGTTTCTTTGTTTTTCTTTAACCCAATTTTCAAAATACATAAGACTGAGCTGTTATGCAATCTATACATCCTACTCAAGAAAAATCATGACAAAAATTCTTTCTTGAAATAAATGTAAACATTTTATTGCAGATGTTTGTTAGCGTATGAGTTGTTTTTTATCCATTGTTTTTTAAAATTGGTCTTGGGATGTGAGCATCACTGCGAAGCCAGCATTTATTGTCCATTCCTAATTGCCCTTGAGAAGGTGGTGATGAGCCACTTTCTTGAACTGCTGCAGTCCATGTGGTGTAGGGACACCAACATTGCTGTTAGGGAGGGAGTTCCAGGATTTAGACCCAGTGACAGTGAAGGAACAGTGATATATTTCCAAGTCAGTATGGTGTGCAACTTGAAGGGAAACTTGCAGGTGGTGGTGTGCTCATGCATCTGCTGCCCTTGTTCTTTGAGGTGATAGAGATCGCAGGTTTGGAAGGCACTGTAAAAGTTGTGAGTTGCTGCAGTGCATGTTGTAGATGCTACACACTGCTGCCACTGTGCGAGGAAAGGAATGAATTTTTAAGATGGTGGATGGAGTGCCGATGAAGGAGGCAGCTCTGTTTTTAATTAAGTCAAGCTCCTGTGTGTTGTTGGAATTGCACTCATCCAGGCAAGTGGGGAGTATTCCATCACACTCCTGACTTGCGCCTTGTAGATGGTGGACAGGCTTTGGGAAGTCAGGAGTTGAGTTACTCATCTCAAAATTCTGACTGACTCTTGTAGCCACAGTATTTATATGGTTAGTCCCATTAAGTTTCTGGTCAATGGATGTTAATAGTGGAGGATTCAGCCATGATAATGCCATTGAACAAGGGGAGATGGTTAGATTTTCTCTTGTTGATCGTCATTGCCTGGCACTTGTGTGGCATGAATGTTACTTGCCACTTACCAGCACAAGCCTGAATGTTGTCCAGGTCTTGCTGCATGAGGGCACGGACTGCTTCAGTATCTGAGGAGTTGTGAATGGTAATGAACACTGTGCAGTCTTCAGCAAACATCCCACTTCTGACCTTATGATGGAGGGAAAGTGATTGATGAAGCAGCTGACGATGGTTGATCTGACAGTTGTTATAATGATGTTTTTTGAAGATGTCTTTTGCGTAAAAATGTTGTTTCTTAATAAAATTTTACAGCAGTTGTCAAGTCACCAGTTTTTCAGTTTTGATTATAGCATAATAATATCAATTATACCTGTGTCATGTGTGTTAGCATGTTAATAAGTGTATTTTTTTATTATTAGGTCTGGAAACCACATGAAGGAATCTTTATACAATAAATGCCATAACAAATTTTACTGCTAGCTTCTGTTAACACAATTCATTTTGTGTGTACGATCCTCAACAGCTCATTAAAACTTGTTAAGTGGCACTGCAGCCCAAATAATTTCCCTACTCCGACTTTATTCTTCGAGGGGAAATGTGTAATTTCATCTCTCTGCAACTGAGGTTGGGATTTTATTAGCCCTCTGGAGACAGGCTGAGAGGTGGGAGGGCTGGTAAAATGGCAGTGGAAGGCATCGGGAAGGAAGCCCATTGTCTTCCTGCCACTACGGGATCTTTCGAGAGGCAAGAACGGCAGTGACTCGGCCACCCGCCGACCGGAGGTGGGTGGTGAATGAACTGGCCTATTAATGGCCATTTTACCAGCGTCGGAATGGCCCCCACTATGTGGGGAGACAGTCAGGTACATTGAGGTGGCCTCCCAGTGGCTTCCTGGGGAGGGGATGCCTTCCCAGGGGCTCCATGTTCCATGGAGGGGACCCCAGTCGCAATATCCACCCTTGTGGCTCCGACGCTGCTGATGAAGGGTTCACCCTTCCGATTGCTAGGGCCTCCCTGCCTCGCTCTGGCACATTAAAAAAATTCTCCCTGGCCCTTCGAGGGTATCTCAAATTGGAGGCACCCTCTCCTTCTCCCTGCAAGCTCAGCAGCAGCCATGTTTATAGGTGGCACTGCCCAGGTTGCCAGCCCTCTGATTGGGCCAGCAGCTGGGAGAGGCAGGCCACTGTCCTCAATGGGATAGCAGTCCTGGCTGCAGCCTCTTAATTGTCACCTCTGGTAAAATCCCCACTGTGGTCCCACCATTTGCCCACGCAGGCTCGGGATCCACATTTGGTCCCAGTAGCGGGACCCATGGCTTGCCAGTTAAACTTTGGCCTGAGTCTTAAACAGTGTAAGCTTGTGCATAAGTACACTTTACATATGTTTACATAACATCTTTTCTGGGAATTGCAGATTTAATTTAATGATATTGTAGGCAAGGCTGAATAGATCAGTTGGTCCTGCCCTTTCTTGCATGTTCATAACAGAACTGTGTTTTGGAGGTGTGTATCCATAAGCTGATTGCATAGAAATTGTGAAACAATAGAAATAACAACCCTTGTGACAACAAATTCATATGTTTTATTTTAGATGTATAATAATAAAGCTTTCCATTAGGGTTTTCAATGCTTACACATATTTGAATCAATTTTTTAAAAATCACTTGTGCCATTAAAACATGAAAGCAAGCTACAAAGTATGTCAATCATCAGTACACATTTTAACAGGGCATCCATTCTGGTAGACCTCCCCTAGTCTCCTGGCGTCAATTCTTTCAGGCTAATGCTGCATGTATGATTTCATTATGATACTTTACACTTTGGTCTCAAGATTGTTTTCGGGTTTATGTCGTTTAAATGGCCACTCAATTACATTCAGGCCTTCATCTCAGCCAAAGTGCTGATGCAGCATATTGCAGTTACAGCAATCAAAATGGTCATTAATCCACAAATGTAATAATCATAGTTATGCAGGAAGAACTGTGGTTCACAAGGTCATTTCCTTCACCTCATGAATATCCCATTCTACCATTTATTTGCCCCTTAAAATATTTATGCATGTCGTAGACTTTTAGTTCAAACACCACAACTACACAATTCATTTTATAGTCCAGTACAGTAGATCATCATTGCAAATTGTCACATTATTTATAGCAATCTGATTAAACATCATTAAAAGTATAAAAATGTATTTTAAATAATTCAATTCAACTATACAATAACAAAAATATTAAGAATAATCACAGCATGTGTGTGACAAAAAGTCAAAAATGAATTTCACACTGTCCCTGTACTGAGTGCAATGATGTAAAATTATTGATAATGATCACCAGAATTATGATTCATGATGATAAGCATAGTATAGAGAGAGAACATTAACCTCCTATGTCAAGATCTCATGACACCCTCCTAAGTTAATAGGCTAAATTTTCACGGGCCCGGGTTACAAGGCGGGACTGGGAGCAAAGTCGGAATATAGTGCTTCAGGTCAGCTATCTGATGCGTTCCCATCTTTAAACGTTCTTGCCAGAGGCGCAGTCAATGCGGTAGAGGCTACTCACCGGGAAGTGGCAGGTACCCAATTAAGCCCATTAATGGGCCAAATGGGGGAAAGGTGATGCCCCCACAAGGATCTTACCAATAGCAGATGGGCCTCCTGCTGAGATCAGGGCCTGGTGCCTGAAACTGAATTAGAGGCAACCTCTCAGTGGCAGGCCATCGACACTCCCTCCACAATGATGACCTGAAGCTGTAGCCATGAAGTTTTAATTTTTTGCAATGCTGCAGAGAGTGCCTCCATCTTAAAGTATCTTTATGGTCTCCTGCCTGCCTCAGCGTGCCCACCTCTCACAGCGGGCCCTCCTATTGATCCACTTGCTTCCTTGCTCTGCCAGCTGTTCTTAATTGAACGGGGCTCCCAGAGGCAGTTTCTTAATTGGCAGCCTCTGGGAAGATCACGAGGAATGCCCTTCCTTGGTCACCTCTGTGTTTCCAACCGAGAGTTGGGGCCAAAAATTGAGATTGCGACATAACTGGGAAAATTCAGCCCAATGTGTCATAATGGTGTATGATATGCATGGAAATCAGCCAATGTTATTATCACAACAATTAAGTATAGTTATATGTCAAACCATTCCTATTTAGATTCAGAATAGATGATATAAAGGCACCCGGGCAGCTTTACATCCTTAGTTTTGGTCGATAACAGACAGTAACACAATGAAAATATTGATGCAGTACTACTTACTGCCACCTTGCCAGCGACATCTGGGCCAACTCCACTTTGATGGGGGCCTTTATATGGATGCCCCAGGTGCCTGTGAAAGATGGGGGTGGCGGGGGCTCATTAACCCACGCAAATTGTGAAGCTACAACACACATGGGATACCAATGCAATTTTGAACTTCCACTGGGCAGAGCGCATGGTGCACAAGTCCTTCCCAAGGGCACTATAGATACAGAGGCTTAATCAATGGTCCTTAAAAGTTAAATTAGTGATTACTTTTGTGTTCCATTTCAGTCTCAGCCTTTAAGTCTCCTGCTACTGGAGAAGTGGTAAAAGTGATGATATACAGCAGGGGTTGTCTTTGGTTGTGGGTTATTTTCCCTTTTTGGAAAAAGTAGGAATGAAGGGACTTCTCACAGTTTGAGTTCACGAGGCTGAGGGAGGATGCCAGAGTAAATTGATAGACTGAAGGCCATTGTGCACCAGTGCTGAATATTGAGTTCATGGACAGGGCAGTAATCACGGCTACTTTTTTCTTACTTCTTGAGTGTGCACTCCCAGGAGATTAGTGAGTATTTTATTGCACTCCTGATTTGAGCTTAGCTTTGAAGGTCAGAGAGATGGTCCTCCTTGTGGAGGTGTTATTGCCTGGCACTTCAGTGGCATAAATGTTATTTTCAATTTTCCCAAGCCTGGATATTTCCAGGTTCTGATGTGAGCTGGTATGGGCTGCTTCGTCACCAGAAGAGCTGGTTGTCAGAACACAGTTCAAATTTCAGCAAACAGCCCCCTTCTGATCTTGCCAAATAGGGAGGGTTGTTAGTGAAGCAGTAGAAGATGGTTGGACCAAGAATACTGTCCTGCGGAGTACCTGCAGTGCCTGCAATGAATATCCTTCTACAAACATACCCATCTTGTGGCACATCAGGTATAATTCCAGCAACTGGAAGATTCTCCCATTCACCTCTATTTTGCTACTATGCCTTGGTGCCATAAGTGGTCAAATGCTGCATAAATGTTAAGGGTAGTTGCTCTCATCTCTTCTCTTGCATCCACAGGGTTGAAACGAGGGCTGGAGGCAAGTGGCTCTGTCAGAACCTGACTGAGGTTCAGTGAACAGGCTATTGGTAGCTTGACAGTACTGCTAATGACATCTACCATCACTTTGCTAATCTTTGGGAAGAGACCAATAGGAAGGTAATTGTTTGGCTTAAATTTGTCCTGAATTGTATAGATTGTACATATCGAGGCAGTTTTCCACATGGTGCAATATTGGCATCTCTGCACATGTACTAGAATAACTTGGGTCGAGGATCAGCCAGTTCTGCTGCAGCAGGTCTTCAGTACTACATCCTGCATATCCTGCTTGGCTGAACACAAGGTCTGAAGTCAATGTTGAAGACTCCCAGTGCCAAGCACACCTGACTATATACTATTCTTCCCCCACCTCTGGTGTGCCTATACAACAGATGGAACAGGACATACCCAAGGACAGTAACAAAGGAGTCTAGGATATTGGCAGGAAGATATGATTCTGTGAATACGACAACCTGAGGCTATTGCTTGATTTGCCTGTGGTGCAAATTTCCCAAAATTGGTATTAGTCCCCAGCATGCAAGGTCAGCTGAGCTGAAAATGTCTGAATACTATTAGAGTTGTTGCCAATAATCCTTCCCAATGTTTTCCTTTTTATAACTGCTGTCTCACAACTGAGTGGTTTACTAGGCCACTTCAGGAAACGTATGGGTTGGCCTAACCTGGTAGGGATTGCAGATTCGTGGAAGATTAGTAATCCAGTTGGGTTTTTATGAAAAGCATAATCCTTAGGTTACTAGCACATTATTATAATCATTACGCTAAGGTGCACTGTGATAGGCCACTGTTGCCTTTAAGAAGTCAGTGAATATCTTCTGACGGGGAGTAGCTCTGTAGGGGTTGCCGATGGTGGCATTCACTGCCAAGGCCACCTCCTTCCATGGACCTCCTTCCCTCAGAATCATAAGAACTGGATGGCCTATGCAAAATATCAGACAATGACACCTCAAATTATGAATTTTTATCCCCACCCCACCTTCCACAGTGGCAGACTGCTTTACAGGGTGCTAAGAGTCCTGGGAATTCACCATGAATATAGAATGAAGATGCACTGAACAAAATAAAAGCAAAATACTGCAGATGCTGGAAATCTGAAATAAAAATAAATGATGGAAATACATAGCAGGTCTGGCAGCATCTGTGGAGAGAGAAGCAGAGTTAATGCTTCAGGTCAGTGACCTTTCATGCACTGAACAAAATTGGGCTGAGTCTCAGCAGTTATGTTGCTGGACCAAAGTGCAGTTTCAGTACTATAGTGGTGGGTAAATCCACCACTGAGGAAAATATTAGCCCCAGAAGTGAGTTGAATATTGTTACATGAACTCTAAATTGCAATTTTAAACAAAAATAAAACATTGAAAACACTTTAATTCTGCTTTCCCAGTCTTTACTTTATCCCGAGTTTCTCTTTCTTATTTCTTTTTCCCCCACTTTGGCTACTTTAAAATCATACTTATGCCATTCTATTACATGATCCAATCTACTGATTATGGCCATTTTTAAAATTAACTTTCTTCTTTCTCCTGGCTTTTTGGTTTTGCAGTCAATTGAAAGCCCAAAGTCTAACACGTCAAAGCAAAAATTGAATGGACATAACAGCTGCCACTCCTGAGAGAGCCCGACAACTCATCTGTAGCACTACAAGAGTTTATTTGGAAAACATTATTGTGAATATTACCTACAGCAATAGTATAGTTCGGCACAGGCTGTTGCTCAGAATTAGAAACCTCCTATTTTGTTTTAAATTGAGAAATCAAGATCAAGGGCCAAAGTCCATAATACAAGATAATTCTGAAAAGTGTAAAAGAGAAGTCAAGATAAAACAGGAAGAATGATTAGGCAACATCAGTCTTGGATTTTAAAAGGCCTAAAGATTGTAGAAGGAAATGACTGAGGGAAATGAGGTATTCAAGTTGCATCCTTATTGCTGATTTTGTGTATGGGATGCTATTAATGTTGAATGACCCCAATTCTCCAGTTAATTTAATTTAAATAATTCACAAGATAATTTTGAAGACATTGAACTCGCTTGAAGTTAATCCATCTGATTTAGAGGAAATACAGTGCCCATGACCCCAAGAAACCCATGGTCATGAGAGATTACAGAAATAATTTCAATGTGAACAAAGAACAGTACAGCACAGGAACAGGCCATTCGGCCCTCCAAGCCTGCACCGATCTTGATGCTTGCCGAAACTAACACCTTCAATAAATAAATAAACACATGATACAAAGGGCACACTAAGTCATATACCAAACTGAATTTTGAACTCACTTTTTGAGATGCTTTGAATTATGGTAAAGACAAACAGAAATCACAACAGTAGCATAGTTCCCTGTATTGAACTATTACCTCAGAATATGTGAAAAAATTACATCATTTCTCAGTCAGCAAGAACTTCAACTGATGTGAGTGATTAAAAAAAAAACTTCAACTGAAATGTAGAGGGGGAGAATGGAAGAGATTCAGAGTGCAACTCAACCAAACCAATGTCAAGGCTAATGTAAACATGCGCAAGTATCAAAAACAAAAAACAAACTCCTGACATTCAAAAATAGTTAAATTAGAAGTAATCTAATACACTGCTCTAAAAATAAGGGAATATGAAATGTGGTTTCAGTTGAGACAGTTCTTCCTACACTAGACATCCAAGTAAACTGCTTTACCCAGGGTGGTTAGAATGTAGACTTGCTACCACAAGGAGTAGTTGAGCGAATAGCACAGATATTGAAGCACGAGAAGTACATAAGGAGGAAAGGAATAAAAGGATTTTCTGATAAGGTGAGATGATGTAGAATGGAAGGTGGTTCAGGTGGAGCATAAACTCCAGTGTAGGCCAGTTGGGCTCAATGGCCTATTTCTGTGCAGTAATTTCAATATAACTCTTTGTAAATTGGATGTGCTATACACACACGATACAAGATCATATTAAAAATGGGAACACAGAAAAGTAAACTATATGACAATAAATTACTTTAACCACCGATATTAGTGTGTGAATATTTGCAAAACTTCCACTGTGTGGGAATTCTTTTTCTTAAAGGAGGTCCATGGAACAGAGTCCAAAGGACCTAAACTCAAATAAATTGTATTTACAAAATCTGGATTGAGCCAGATTGAGAAGACAGGAGCTCATCTCTATAGAGAATATTGGGTGCCATAAAGATACTTCATTGAATATAATATTGCAATATCACAGTATTTTAAAACAAGTGACTATAAACTAGTCCATTTTTATAAACAAAAGATTATGTAAAAAAATCAATAATGCAAATTTGCATTTAGTCTTGCTGAATAAGAGGAATGGCTCAGCCTGAAGTTCTCTGTTTTAAATATTCAGCTTTATCTCAATTTGGCAAAGAAGTACACATGCATACTGTTCATTGAACACAGAGGCAGTGTTTTTGTCTTCTACTACAGTAAGCAGCCTAATCTTGCGAGTGACCTGATAAAGTTATGAGCTATCCACCAGTACCAGCCTGGCAAATTTGATGGAATTACTCTTTTAATGAAACATAGAAGTGTGGCTGTTTTTCTCCATAATTATCCATCTGCAAACAAAATTCAGTCACAGGAATGATGGGGGGAATCTTAACCCCCAAAATTGGGTGACTTGGGGTCTGATGAGATGTTGCTCTAGGCAGAGTCCTAAAGGATTGTAAGCATCTCTGCCCATTAGAGAGAAACTGTTGGTGATGTATAGCTTGAGGGTCACCACTCCTCAAGTGTGGGGCAAGGCAAGGAGGCAGGCCTCCATGAACTATCACAGCCAGTACGGGGATTGAACCCGTGCTGTTGCAGTCTTTCTGCATTTCATGCTAGCTGTCTAGCCAACTGGACGAACCTCCCCCACCTTCCCCGATTAGATGTAAAAGTTTCAAAAATCTCAAATTCAACTGCAACCTGCTAACTTCCAGGTTTAACGGAAGCAGGACAAACGGTGTGTAGCAACCCACTCCCAGGAGGCAGGTTGGCCATTTAAATATTAAAATGAGGCTGGGAATCTCACATTTAACCTGTCTCGCAGGTTTCACACTGGCAGACTGGGTTTCTTGGGACTCGGGGAGGAGAGGATAGCTTCAATGAAAAGGTAAGTGCCCTTTCAAAACTGCTTGTGGGCCAGGAGGAGCAGGAGTGCTTCCACCAGCTCACTAAGCTATATTTTCCCCTGTCATTGGGCCCCTGCATTAAAATAGCATTCCCCCCCCCCCCCCACCCCACCTAGATCAGGGATCATGCTCATTCACCTGATTCAATCTCCCTGCAAGATCAGGACCCCCTGATGTTCCCACTAACACAGCAGCAGGTTCCTTAACTTTCTTGTAACATCCTCCAGACTGCTCCCTGGCAAACTGGATGTCAAGTCTATCAGTCAATCAGGATGATGTCCAACAGGGAACCTGCTGAAAAAGATGCACACTGTGGAGCCAATACTCCACAGCATGCGGGGCCCGACCAAAAGTCCTCACCCTTGCTTATGCAACCCATCCCCATCAATATCAGGGACCAAAGGTTTGCAGATCATTAATTTATGAAGAAAAACAGGCATCCTCTCATTTTCTCTTGAAAAATGTCATCCCCAGATCTTTAGGAAGATCACGCCTATGTGTAGCTTAAAAGATTGTAAATAGCTTTATGTCTTAGATGTTCCTCTAAGCATTGAAGTACAATGCCATCAACTGCTGTGTCGAACTTATTGGCAAATAGGTGATGCTGCTGCAGCATCCATTTCAGATCACCTGCTCCAAATACACACACTGAACGGACATGTACACCAGTGCAGGGTGGATAAGGTGCTCCTTTGGAAATATCACCTTCTAAGTAGCTCCATTTTACTAGCCTTGCTAAAGCATTCATGTCAGAGACATCAAATTTATTATTAACAGGGACTGATCCAGGAACATCAGGCATTCTTTGGAGTGTTGCCCACATGTGTTCATCTGGACTGAAAGTGTCCTTTTCCCATTCAATAAACTTCTGTGCTTTAAGACTTCTAAACAAATATTCCACAAAACTTCTACTGACAACAAAGTAGGCACTTCCTGAAAACATTGGTGTTGCAATTGGAGGAGCTTCTTTATTCGTTTCCGTGTCCTTTATTTTCCCATTCACCACCTGATAACGGTGTTTCCATCTCTTTTCTTTATGTGGTGAGGTCTTCTCTGTTTCTAAGCTGTTTACTCCTTTTAAGGCCTTGAGTTTTTCCACTATTTCCAAATTAGTTTTTAAGGGGAAATCCATACCACAGAGATTGATCAAGTATTTCCAAGTTGAATTCCTTTGCAGTAGATCCTTCATGCAGTTTAGATCAGCCTGAACCCTGCTCCAGGATGCATAGGTTACACTCTCGAGTTGACTGGCAATAAATACATTATCAAAGCATGAGGCAATGCCCCTAACTGCATCCAAGAAGGTCTCAGATGACTTTTTATCAACATGAATACAGTAAAAATTTTGAGGAGCATATATAGACCGTAAAAGTTTTTCAAACATGTCAATTCTGTGATGGATTACAATTGAATATGCTATTGGAAATTCTTCTTCCTCTTTGCTAAGTGGAAATTTGATATATCTTTGTAACTTGGTGAAGTTGGTGCAGTGTTTTGTCAAGTCTATGTAATTTTTCTCACTCAGCACAGGGCGTTTTTTGTAGACATTTGAGAGTACCTGAAGTTTAGCCAGTTTTATTATTTCTTCATCTCCATTGATAATGCCAGTGCAATTTACATAATATCTGGGATCCTCTTGAATAAGCTCCAAATTTCGGTACTGGTTTATCGGAACCCTGTCACGGCTTACAAAAAACAGCACTGTCACTGAAAAGCAGATTCCTGTCAGAATCCATCGAAACAAGCTATACCTGAAATACCGCAGTCTTCTGCACAACATTTCTAGTCGCTTAATATATCCAACTTTCTCTCCTGTTCATCACCAGTTTCCTTTCCCTTTAGCCATTGAAGCCTTCACTGTGGAGCATGATCTTTAACCTCAGACACAGTGGTTCTCATGAGAAAGATTGAGAAAACTGTAATAAAATACAACACAAAAAAAATTGTATGTTCAATAAATTGGAACTGTAAAGAATTGCAGATCTATCAATGGTATGAAAAAACGCACTATAATTCATATAAGCAAAACATAAAAAATGCTTTGATACAATTAAACATAATGAATAAGGTAAAAACCTTAACTTGATCATTTTAACTTTTGTTAATGCAAAAATGAATGTGTACTTCTGTTATGTTCGTGATAAAATAAATAGGGAATACCAAATACATCAGCATGAACTTAAACATTCAACTGGTATCTAACCCTCAAAATTATGAAAAACATTTTCAGTCTTGAAAAAAGTAGCTCTTCCATATTACAGCCACAAAAGTTATTCTTGATATATTTTTGAAGACAGATACGAGAGATTTAATTTCAATTGTTAAGCAAAAACATAAAAAGTGGAACTAAATTTGAGTCTTACTCAGATCACAGGAATGTCTGTCACCTGTGGTACTTTGCAGTACTGTGAAAAAGTAATTTATTGTTTAATTTTATAGAAATTATAACATGGATACAGGCTGCTGAGCCCAACTAGTCCATGCTGTTATCCTTCACACAAGCAGCAGTCCTAATCTCATATTTCTCATTGCTCTCATATTCCTTTATTCCCTTTCCTTCAAGCACCTAGCCAAGCTGTTCCAGTACAGCTACAACACTGGCATCTACCCTGCAATGTGGAAAATTGCCCAGGTATGTCCTGTACACAAAAAGCAGGACAAGTCCAACCTGGCCAATTACCGCCCCATCAGTCTACTCTCAATCATTAGTAAAGGGATGGAAAGGGTCAGCAATTGTGCCATCAAGCGGCACTTGCTTAGTAATAACCTGCTCAGTGACGCTCAGTTTGGGTTCTGCCAGGGCCACTCAGCTCCTGATCTCATTACAGCCTTGGTTCAAACATGGACAAAAGAGCTGAACTCAAGAGGTGAGGTGAGAGTGACGGCCCTTCACATCAAGGCAGCATTTGACCGAGTATGGCATCAAGGAGCCCTAGCAAAACTGAGGTCAATGGGAATCAGGGGGAAAACCCTCCACTGGCTGCAGTCATACCTAGCACAAAGGAAGATGGTTGTGGTTGTTGGAGGTCAATCATCTGAGCTCCAGGACATCACTACAGGAGTTCCTCAGGGTAGTGTCCTAGGCCCAACCATCTTCAGCTGCTTCATGAATGACCTTCCTTCAATCATAAGGATAGAAGTGGGGATGTTCGCTGATGATTGCACAATGTTCAGCACCATTCGTGACTCCTCAGATACTGAAGCAGTCCGTGTAGAAATGCAGCAAGACCTGGACAATATCCAGGCTTGGGCTGATAAGTGGCAAGTAACATTCGCGCCACACAAGTGCCAGGCAATGACTATCTCCAACAAGAGAGAATCTAACCATCTCCCCTTGACATTCAACGGCATTACTATTGCTGAATCCCCCACTATCAACATCCTAGGGGCTACCATTGACCAGAAACTGAACTGGAGTAGCCATATAAATACCGTGGCTACAAGAGCAGGTCAGAGGCTAGGAATCCTGAGGCAAGTAACTCACCTCTTGACTCCCCAAAGCCTGTCCACCATCTACAAGGCACAAGTCAGGAGTGTGTTGGAATACTCTCCACTTGCCTGGATGGGTGCAGCTCCAACAACACACAAGAAGCTCGACACCATCCAGGACAAAGCAGCCCGCTTGATTGGCACCCCATCTACAAACATTCACTCCCTCCACCACCGACGCACAGTGGCAGCACTGTGTACCATCTACACCGCAGCAATGCACCAAGGCTCCTTAGACAGCACCTTCCAAACCCGCGACCTCTATCAACTAGAAGGACAAGGGCAGAAAATACATGGGAACATCACCACCTGCAAGTTCCCCTCCAAGTCACACACCATCCTGACTTGGAACTATATCGCCGTTCCTTCACTGTCGCTGGGTCAAAATCCTGGAACTCCCTTCCTAACAGCACAGTGGGTGTACCTACCCCACATGGACTGCAGCGGTTCAAGAAGGCAGCTCACCACCACCTTCTCAAGGGCAATTAGGGATGCGCAATAAATGCTGGCCTGGCCAGCGATGCCCACATCCCATGAATGAATTTAAAAAAAACTTCTGCCCTATTCATAAATGTTGACAAGGTCCCTGCTTTAATCACCAACTCCAATTTAGAGCCTCACAACTCTCTGGGTTAAAAAAAAAAATGTTTCTCCTGCTCTCTGTTCTAACTCTCTTGCATCTAATCTTATATCTATGATCCCCTCATTCTACATCCTTCAATCACTGGAAACAGTTTGTTTCTATCTATCCTGTCCCATGCCTTTATAATTTAAAAAACTTTCAATATAGGACATCTCCCCTCCTTTCCAACTCTTCCACTAAGGTCTCCAGTGCAGCATCTGAAAACCTTGAAGCCCACTCTCTTCCATGTTGTGCTATTCATTCATATTTCCCAGGTAAGGAGTTACTTGCTGCATGATTGCTCCAACCACAGTGCACCTCCTCTTCCAAGGTGCAAGCTAGCCAGAAGTGGTGCTTGTCACTCATGATGTGTCCAGCCAATGAACAGAGTGGTTAGTACTGTTTGGATGCTGAAATCATTGAAATGAGCAGGCAACACGAAGTTGGTGTGCTACCAGCATTGCAATCACTGGGCGTGGGGTGAATTAAGCATCAGTATCCATACACCCTTTTTTGGGGGCTATCAAATTTAGCCCCCCCCCCCCACCCACCCCCCAAGTTTAAGATTGGTTCAGTCTGTATTTGAGTGACTCAATAGTTAGTACCTGGAGCGTCCTGATAACTCCTTTCTGGGATATAAAACAAACTATTTTGCTTAAAGACAGTCCAGCAGCTACAAGAAATAACTAGTTTGGTTTGCTTTTCATTTAGCTGGACATGTTACTGAAAGTTTAGATCTCAATGCAAGGATGAGCACTCTTGAAAGTTTTGAGGAATTGGGATTTGTCCATGAAAATGATCCAAGATCTGAAAGTTGAAATAATCGTGGATACGGTTAAGATGACCCTTTCCATTATTCTGTCCCTGGGTTGGAATGTACCAAAAATGATACAGAAAGGCTGCTTCAGTTGCCAGCCTGAGGAACAACTCTTGTGCTGTTCTAATTGATAACATATGCAGGACATATTTTTTTCTTCAGCAACTTAAAATATTTATGCTCAATTTATAACGGATTCTCAATCCCCATAATTCCATCCTGGAAAATCAAATTGAAACAAGTTATGGGAACCAACTAATTGAAAACTGAGTCATATAAAATAGGCTCACTGCTTGCATATAATATATGCTCCCATAAACAAAAAGGTACAGATAGGTAGATTTAAAAAAAACATAAAATTCCTATAGTTACTACACTAGTATCACTATAATTCAATATTTTAATCTCATTTGTTGACATAAATTATTTTCAGTTCTAGTAGAAGGTAAACTTTTAAATTTGTAAAATATATCTCAATTTATAGTAAAACTTGGTAAATCATTGTTTCATATTGAGAAAAAGGTTGAGAACCGCGCTTTATAGAAATATGTGTAGGCAACACAGTGAGCTGGGATCGGCGGCTCAAAAAATGCTGACCCACATATGCGAGCCGCACGCCAAAGATCTCAATCTCAAGCACGGCAGTTCATTCAACTAGCTGTGGCGGCGCCCCCCCCACTCCACCCCACCCCCCGCAATCTTGTGGAGGGGTTGGGCTGTCCATCCATAGCAATGGTGTCAGCAGCCTGTGCGCAGGCTCTGGAGCCATTTTTAAAGGGCACTCAGCCCTGCCGGCATATTTAAATTTTTAAAGTCCTAACCTAGTAAGTAAGTTTCTAACACCCCTTTCCCACACCCCCCCCCCCCAAAAACAATTACAATAACTATTTGCCCTTCCCCCCCAAAACACTTACCTTTAACACCTGACCTCCATTCCCCCCCAAAATTCACAAAGTTTAAGGTTCAACCCTTCCCACCATCCCCTACACCCATTACGTTCATTTGACCCCGTCCCCCCCCGTTGCACTGACAAATTTACCTTCTCCCCCCCCCCCCCTCCCCACCAGTGTGGTGCCTCGTTTTCCCGGATGGGGATCTGAAGGCATGGGAGTGCCAGCCGTCATGCTGAAGATCGTGGTGAGCCCTCAAGAATGGAGGCAAGTGTATGTAAATTCATTAATCATTCATTTGCATATTTAAATTGTGGTCCCACCCCCAGCAGCAGGGGTGCCACCACAGAGCCTTGCCAGCGCTGGGAAAATCAGGCCGGGCCCTCCTGGTGTCGAGGTCCGTGACAGGCCTCTTCTGGAGCCATCTTCAGGCCCCTCCCCATGCCACGGATCACAAGGTCAAGGGCTTGGTAAAATCCAGCCCAGTGATTCTGATCTCAAGTCAGTAAGACTGTTGTGGGATAGCAGTGAGCAGAGGAAAAACTGGCGTAAAATTCGAGATGAATTGTGCTGCTGTGTCTATGCTTTAAAAGCAACATTGATCTCGGGTGGAAGCACTTCAGAGTGGCTGAAATATTAGAAGCTGATTAATCCCCTGATGCTATAGGCTAGTAAAGCAATGGTTAGGCCATTGTTGGACCACCGCTTCTTTAGTTAAATAGGTGAATGTGTAGCCCTTGATTTCTTTTTTATTTGTTCAACATTCAGAGACACAGGGCAGAATTTTATCAGCCTTGTAGCTGCAGGAACGGAGGCGGGGGTTGGTGGTGGGGGGAGCTGTCAAAATAGTGGAGAGCTGGGTCAGACCAGCTCCCTGACTCATTCCCGCCACTGGGAAAGTTTCCCAGCAGCAGGCTGGGACCTGGAGCTGCTGCCTACACAGCAGAGGCAGGCAGCTAATTTAAATATTGATGGACCTGATTAGGATTGATTCTTCGGGTCAGATGGCATTTTTCTAGTGGCAGAGTAGCCTCCCCACTGCTTGGTGAGGTTGCCAGCTTAATGGAGGCAGCCTCCCTGCGGCAATGCAGGGTCCATCAGAGCCGGAGGCTCCATGGCCCAGTGAAGGGGCCACATGAAGGAAAGTTCATCCCCACCCCCCCCCCCCTCCCCCAATGGCCTAAACACTCTCCCCGAGGGATTTCCCCTCCATTACAAGGGGCCTTGTGCCCTCGGCCTCTCAGAATATGTTTTTTTACTCACCCCTCCGAGGGCACCTCCATTTTGATTAATTGGGCCGGCAGGATCAAGAGCCCAGCCACCAATTTTAGTTGGTTTATGAGGCTGGAAGCAGCCAATTAGGAGGCGGCCTCCAGTAAAATTGCTGAGCCAGGCCCACTGCCGGCAAGTGCAAGCTCAGGATCCTCATTTAGTCCACACTAGGGGGTCCCAAAGCCCCAGTAAAATCCTGCCAAATACAACTAATGTTGATAGCAGAGTAAGAGACCATTTGGGACGCTTTTCCTGAAGTACTTTGGTGCAATCCAGGAGACACATTGGTTGGGTAGTGTCATGCAGGCCCTCACTTGCCAAGAATGAGGCACACATTATTTTGCCACATGAACATTAAAACTAAAAATTGCTGCTGGGACAAAAAAGGCCTTTCACAAGGAATTGCCAGGCCCCTCGCCAGAAAGACCTTTTTTTGCATACTAGCAGACAGTATTGGAACAAAGGACCCAGTCCCTGCTTCCCCAATACACGGAAGACCTGGTCAACCAGTTTAATCACATGACACTAGGAGTTTTTTGAATTTGAACTTGCCACAGTGTTTTAAAACTTAGAAAGCTAGTTGCTCCTGGACTGAGAACATCTTTCTCCTCTCTGCTCCCATCTCTTTCTCACAGAACTGAAGACCCATTAAAGACACATGAACCCCAAGAGAAAAAAGTCTCCTACAGTGTACAAGGTTTAAGAAGAATACTGGGCCCAAACAAAAAGCAAGAATTAGCTACAAAAGGACTGTAGTGAGCTCGAAACACAGCAACAAGAAACTCTTCTGATATTGCCTCAAACCTCTCTATTTTTGTCTTCTGCTCTTCTCTGTCTCTATTTACATGTGCATATCATGTATGCATGCTAGCATGGGCGTGGCATGTATCCGTAGGCATTAACCGAAGTAGTGTTTAAGTTTAAAGTTTAATAAATTTCACTTTTCTTCTTTAAACCTAAGAAAGCCGGTTTCTCCTCATTTCTTTGCCTTATAATTGGAAAGTGGTGAACAAGGATTCACCAAAAGGAGAGCTCAAACCACAGTGTGTTTAAAATTAAACCCTATTACAATAAGACCAGGTGAAGACAGTAAAAGACCCCTAGACACCTTTCACACCTGGTCGTAACAGTAGTTTTTCCCTTATATAAAAAATATTTGTCCTTTTGCAGCAGTTTCTATTGTTGCTTTTGAGTTTTTTTTTGGTCCCAAATTGCATTTCCTATCAGAGTAAGCCATTTCTTTTGTTTCCCCAATCAGAAAATTGGTCCAGGCGGAGTAGGCATGCTTTCCCTTCCACCAACTCGACAACCCTGACTCCAGCAGGCAATCCCTCCCCTTACTTGTTGTCAGTGGGTAGCTTTCGTGCCACGCAATGGTAAGAATTTAGCCTACTAGATTTAAAGGAGGCTGGGAGTTAAAGTACCCCTGGCCTCATTTCTGGAGAGTGGGCGAGTTCCTAACTGAATCTGCTGCTCACCTGCTGAAAACTGGTCTGGAGTTAAAACTGGCCTGCCTGTTTCAATCAGGTTTCTGCCTCACCCCCAGCAGAGAAATGATTAACAAAAGTATTGAATGATACTCTCTATAACTGTGACCATGATGTATTATCCCTCCTCATCCTCTCTGCAGACTTCGACATGGTCGATCCCATTTCCTTCTCTCCTCCATTATTAATTTCAGTGGGACATGCTTCATTTGACTCTTCATCGATCAAACATTGCCAGAGCATCTCTAGTAATGGTCTTTGTTCGTAACCCATGCTTGGGATTCCATCAAGAATCAATTGTTGACCCATCTGCCTTCCTGATCTGCATGTTGTCCTTGCTGATATTATCCATAGATATCTGGGTCATTTCCACATGTACACTAATAACACTCAGCAATTCCTTTCTTAACCCTCTACTTCCTTCACATTTTCAGACTGTTTGTTCATAGTTCAGTCTACGATAAGTCATAATTTGCTCCAATTAAATATTGGGAAGACCGAAACCATCTTCTTTGGCCCCAGCACCGAGTCAATATCCTCCTGACCAACTCCATGCTCCTCTTGGCTACAGTGTCAGGCTGAATCAAACTCTTTTTAACCTTACATCCTGTTTGACGCAGAGCTGAGATTCCAGACCCATAACTACTCAATCAAGACACCTACATTCACCTCCATAAAACTACCTGCCTCCACTTCTACCTCTACCTTAGTCAGTTTGCTGCTGAAATACACATTCATGTCCTGGTCACCTGCAGACTCAATTACTCCAATGGTCTCCTGACTAGACTCCCCTCCTTAATCCACCATAAACCTTAGCTCATCCAACTCTCTGCTCTGCATATCCTGTCCCACATTAAGTTCAGCTTGCCCATAACCCATTCTGCCTGACCTACATTGGCTCTTGCTCTTCAAGGACTCAAATTTAAAATTATCATCCTTGAATTTAAATCAAAGCACTGCCTTGCCCGCCCTATCTTTGTGACCTCCTCGAGCCCCACAACCACACCGCCAACCCCCACCTCAAACTTTCCATTCCCCAGAGTCTGGCCTCCGGTGCCTCCTCTCTTCTCCCACCATAGGCAGCTATGCTTTAGAGTAATTTACTTCAGAGAAGGAGGACATTAGACCCATTGAGTCCATACCAGCTCTCCACAGAGCTATCCAATCAGTTCCACTCCTCCGCTCGATGCCCGCAGCCCTGCAAGTCTATTTCCTTCAAGTGGCCATCTGATTTCCTTTTGAAGTCATAGATTGTCTCTGCTTCCACAACCCTGGTAGGCAGCGAGTTCCTGGTCATTACTTCCGACTGCATAAAAAAGTTCTTCATCATATTCCCCTGCATTCTTGCCCAAAACATTCAATCTGTGTCCCCTAGTCCTTGTACCATTAGGTAACAGCTTTTCCTTGTCTAACTTATCTAAGCCTAACATAATCTTGTACATTTCTATTAAATCTCCCTTCAATCTCGTTTGTTCTAAGGAAAACAACCCCAGCTTTTCCAACCTAACCTTGTAACTAAAATCCACCAACCTTGGAATCATTCTGGCAAATCTCCTCTGCACCCTCTTAAGGACCCTCAATCCATGACAGCCTTTAGCTGTCTAGGCTCCAAACTCTGGAATTCCCAACCCTAAACTCCTCTCTTTGCCTGTTCACTTCCCTCTTAGAACTGTAGAACCAGAGAAAAGTTATGGCATTGAAAGAGGCCATTCAGATAATCGTGTCTGCGCCAGCTGAGAAAACTAGCCGCCCATTCCAATCCTATCTTCCAGCACCTGGTCCATAGCCTTACAGGTTATAGCACTTCAGGTGCAGATCCAGGTACCTTTTAAAAAAGTTGAGGGTTTCTGCCTCCACCACTGATCCGTGCAGTGAATTCCAGACACACCCATGACCCTCTAGGTGAAAAGGTTTTTCCTCATGTCCCCTCTAATCCTTCTACCAATCACGTTAAATCTGTGCACCCTGCTAATTGATCTCTCCACTCGGGGGAACAGGTCCTTCCTGTCTACTCCATCTAGGCCCCTCATAATTTTGTACACCTCAATTCAGTCACCCCTCAGCCTCCTCTGTTCTAAGGAAAACAATCCTAGCTGATCTAATCTTTTCTCGTAGCTGCCCCAGCCCTGGAAACATTCTTGTAAATCTCCTTCATACTCTCTTGAGAACAATTACGTCCTTCCTGTAATGTGGTGACCAGAACTGTACGCAATACTCCAGCTGTGGCCTAACCAGCATTTTATGCAGTTCCAGGATTACATGAATGCTTTTGTATTCTATACCTCAGCCAATAAAGGAAAGCATTCCATATAACTTCTTCACCACTTTATCTATCTGTCCTGCCACCTTCAGGGACCTGTGGACATGCACTCCAAGGTCTCTCACTTCTTCTGCCCCACTCAATATCCTCCCATTTATTTTGTATTCCCTTGCTTTGTTTGCCCTCCCCAAATGCATTACCTCACACTTCTCCGGATTGAATTCCATTTGCCACTTTTCCACTCACTCAACCAAACCATTGATATCATTCTGGAGTCTACAGCTATCCTCTTCACTATCATCTTCACGGCCAATTTTTGCATCAGCTGCAAATTTCCCAATCATGCCTCCCACATTTAAGTCCAAATCATTAAGATATACCACAAGCAGCAAGAGACCCAACACTGAGCCCAGTGAACCACCACTGGAAACTGCTTTCTATTCGTCAACCATTACCCTTTGTTTCCTGCCACTGAGCCAATTTTGGATCTAACTTGCCACATTTCCATGTATCCCATGGACTTTTACTTTTCTGACCAGTCTGTCATGTGGGACTTTGTCAAATATATTACTAAAATCCATGTAAACAACATCCACTGCATTACCCTCATCAATCCTCCTCGTTACTTCCTCAAAAAATTCAATTTGGTAAGACATGACCTTCCCTCAACAAATTCATGCTATCCCTGATTAATCTGTGCCATTCTAAGTGACAGTTTATCCTATCTCCCAGAATTGATACTAATAATTTGTCCACCACTGAGTTCAGACTGACCGGCCTATAATTATTTGGTCTATCCCTCGGACCCTTTTTAAACAATGGTACAATGGTCACAGAACTCCAATCCATGGGTACCTCTACTGTATCTAGTAAGGATTTGAAAATGATCCTCAAAGCATCCGCTATTTCCTCCCTGGCTTCCTTTAACAACCTGGGGTACAATCCATCCGGCCCTGGTATTTATCCACTTACAAGGATGTCAGACCCTCTAGTACCTCCTCTCTCATTATGCTTATCGTATCTAATATTTCACACTCCTCCTCTTTAACTAGAAAGTCTGCATCATCCCTCTCCTTAATGAAGAGACAAAAAAAATCACTAAGAACCCTGCCCACATCTTCTACATCCATGCATAAGTTACCTTGCACATTTCTGTTAGGCCCTACCCTTTCCTTAGTTATCCTCTTGCTCTAAACGTACTGATAAACATCTTTTGGTTTTCCTTGATTGTACCTGTCAATATTTTTTATGTCTTCTCTTTGCTTTCTTAATTTCTTCTCAGCTCTACTGGAAAGAAGAAGGACATATAGGATTGCTGTAAACCAAAGGCATTATGTGAATTGCCAGGGAATTAAGCACTGATGTGCATAATTCATTGCAGGTGTTCGTAACACATGCATACATGTGGGAATAGAACACTTTGCAGTTGCAACTTAAATGGCTGTTCAGCTCAGTAATTTCCTTCAAAGTGGAAAATCAGAACTAGCAGCCTAAAATGAAGGGGCTGGCTTAAACCTTGGACATTAAGAAATCTGAAGGGACATCCATTTTATTCAATAAATTTGGTAATTGGTTAGGTGACATTTGGAAAAGAAATGACCATGAACGCTGCTGGATTATCAGAAAATCCCAATTGGTTCAACGTCAGGAAGGCGGCCTGACACCAGTAAATGGTTTGACCTACATGGGACTTCAGGCCCACACCATTTTTCCTGAATCGGATTTTTAGCATTCTCAAGTGACCTAGTAAGCCATGCAGTTCTGAAAACGATTCCTCAGGGCAATCATAAAGGTGACCTTGCCATTGATCATCAATCACTTGCTGAGAACAAAAAAAATCTTGATTTAAGCATCTGTGGGCATGTAACCTCACCATTGTGGGAAGATAAAAAGGAAGATGAAGCATGACATTTTTATTTATTTTATGTTTAGAGATACAGCACCGAAACAGGCCCTTCGGCCCACCGAGTCTGTGCTGACCAACAACCACCCATTTATACTAATCCTACATTAACCCCATATTCTTTACCACATCCCCACCATTCTCCTACCTACATTAGGGGAAATTTACAATGGTCAATTTACCTATCAACCTGCAAGTCTTTGGCTGTGGGAGGAAACCAGAGCACCCGGCGGAAACCCACGCAGACACAGGGAGAACTTGCAAACTCCGCACAGGCAGTACCCAGAACTGAACCTGGGTCGCTGGAGCTGTGAGGCTACGGTGCTAACCACTGCACCACCCCAACATATTTAAAGTTTAAAAAGAATAAAAGTTCAGAGGCAAGAAAGGCTATAATGGAAAGAAATTGGAGGCTGGAGGTGAGAGAGGGGTCATTTATCAAGCTACTTCCTGTATCTTATTCTGACCCTGGAACAGTATTCAAGTCTGAATGGACCTGTTAAATGTTATTTGGGTGTCAAAGATGTGTTTCGGACAAAAGAGGAAATTGAGCTTCTTGGAGATGGCTTTAACAAAGAAAGAGATGTGGGAGTTCCATTTGAGATCAATGGAGATTAAGGTAATGAATACAACTATTTTATTTGTAGAAGTTATACAATCAAAAAAATGTGGCTGAAGTCTTGCCCAACATAGATAAATGGCAAAATACTGTGAATGCTGAAAATCCACTGCAGCTCTGGCACAGTGGTTAGCACCGCAGCCTCACAGCTCCAGCGACCCGGGTTCAATTCTGGGTACTGCCTGTGTGGAGTTTGCAAGTTCTCCCTGTGTCTGCGTGGGTTTCCTCCGGGTGCTCCGGTTTCCTACCACAGCCAAAAGACTTGCAGGTTGATAGGTAAATTGGCCATTATAAATTGCCCCTTGTATAGGTAGGTGGTAGGGGAATATAGGGACAGGTGAGGATGTGGTAGGAATAGGTGATTAGTGTAGGATTAGTATAAATGGGTGGTTAATGGTCGGCACAGACTCGGTGGGCCGAAGGGCCTGTTTCAGTGCTGTATCTCTAAAATCTAAATCTAAAATCTAATCCGTGCAGAGAGAAAGAGTTAACATTTCAGGTCTGTGCCCTTTCATCAGAACTGTCAAAGGTTTGAAATGTAATAGGCTTTCAGCAAGTGAAAAGGGGAAGGGGGAAGAACAACAAAATGGAAGGGGTGTGATAGGGCAGAGGGCAGGAGAGATTCAATGACAAAGATGTCACGGAGCAAAGACAAAGGGAGTACTAGTAGCTCTGTTCAAAAGCAAAAGCCTGAAAAACAAGTTTGAGACCGGTCCATGGCCAGAAAAAAAATTGAAAAAAATAAATTAAAACAAAATCAAATTAAAAAGGCAGTCATGCTCTGAAATTGTTGAACTCAGTTGAGTCCAGAAGGCTGTTGAGTGCCTTTTTGCGATATGCTGTTCTTCGAGCTTGCATTGAGGTTCACTGGAACATTGCAGCAGGCCAAAGAGAGAAATGTGGGCATGGCAGCAGAGTGCTGAATAATAATGACAAGCAACCGGAAGCTCAGGGGCATGCTTGCAGACTGAGTGGAGGTGTTCCGCAAAGCACTCACCCAATCTACGTTTGGTCTCCCCAACGCAGGGGCGACCGCATTGTGAGCAATGAATACAGTATACTAAATTGAAAGAAGCACCTGGAAGGAATGTTTGGGGCCTTGGATGACGAGGAGAGAGGAGGTAAAGGGGCAGGTATTACACCTCCTGCGATTGCATGGGAAGATGCCGTGGGAAGGGGATGAGGTGTTGGGGATGATGGAGGAAAGGACCAGGGTGTCGTACAGGAAACAATCCCTTCGGAATGCTGACAGGGGAGGGGAGGGGGAGATGTGTTTGGTAGTGGCATCACGCTGGAGGTGGTGGAAATTAAAGGCCTGCTACTCGACTTGAACCTGATGGGACCAGACGACATGTGTTGGGTTCGCATTGGGCCGGGCCGGGCATACACGGTTAAGTGCTCTGCTGGTAAGTATTGAAATTTACAAAAAAAGGTTAGCTGAGCTGGGAGTCCGGGACGGAGCTGAGTCTGCGTAGTGAGCAAGCAACGTCACTATGACATCATCACACATGCACTGGAGCTTCCTGCAGGTTTGGTGTCAGGAAGATAAGCAAAGGGATAATTGGGTTATTGGGTTGGGCTCGGGTCGGGTCGAGTCAAGTCGAGTCGAGTCGGGGGTCGGGCTCAGATCGGGCTCGGGTCAGGTTCTTTTTCTCCCGACCTGAGCAGGCCTTTAGTGGAAATGGTGGAGAATGATCCTTTGGATGTGGAGGCTGGTGGGGTGGTAAGTGAGGACAAGGGGAACCCTGTCGCGGTTCTTGGAGGGAGGGGAAGTGGTGAGGACAGAAATGCGGGAAATGGGCTGGACACGATTGAAAAACCTGTCGACCATAGTGGGAGGGAATCCTTGGTTGAGGAAAAAGAAAGACATGTTGGAAGCGCTGTTGAAGGTAGCAACATCAGAATAGATGCGTCGGAGACGGAGAAACTGGGAGAATGGAATGGAGTCCTTAGAGGAGGCAGCATGTGAGGAAGTGTGGCCGAGGTAGCTGTGGCTTATAATGAATATTAATAGACAGCCTATACCCTGAGATGGAGACAGAGAAGTCAAGGCAGGGAAGGGAAGTGTCGGAGATGGACCATGTAAAGGTGAGAGTAAAGGATGAAAATTGGAAGCAAAGCTGATAAAGTTTTTCAGTTTGGGGCAGGAGCAGGAAGCAGCATTGATACAGTCATCAATGTACCGGAAAAAGAGTTGGGGGAGGGGGCCCCCAATTAGGACTAGAACAAGGAATGTTTGACATATCCCACAAAAAGACAAGCATAACTCAGACCCATGCGGGTACCCATAGCAACACCTTTATTCGAAGGAAGTGAGTGGAGTTGAAGGAGAAGTTGTTCAATGTGAAAACAAGTTCAGCCAGGCGGAGGAGGGTGGTGGTGGATGGGGACTTTTTGGGCCTCTGTTCAAGGACAAAGCGGAGAGCCCTCAAACCGTCCTGGTGGTGGATGGAGGTGTAGAGAGATTGAACGCCCATGGTGAAAAGGAGACGGTTGGGGCCAGGAAACTGGAAATTGTCCAAATGACGGAGGGCATCAGAAGAGTCGCAAATGTAGTTGGGAAGAGACTGGACCAGGGGAGAAACGATAGAGTCAAGGTTGGAAGAAATAAGTTCAGTGGGGCAGGAGCAGGCTGAAAGGATGCTTCTGCCAGGATAATCTTGTTTGTGGATTTTGGGAAGGAGGTAGAAGCGGGCTGTCTGGGGTTGCGGGAATATGAGGTTGGAAGCTGTAGAGGGAAGATCTCTAGAGGAGATGAGGTCAGTGACAGTAGCTTGATGTTCCGTGGTGGGGACATGGTCCCGGGGGAGGTAGGAAGAAGTGTCTGAGAGTTGGCGCTCAGCCTCTGCAAGGTAGAGGTCAGCACACCAGACAACAATAGCACCACCCTTGTCAGCAGGTTTGATCACAATGTCGGAGTTAGACCTGAGAGAACAGAGTGCAGCAAGTTTGGAGGGAGACAGGTTAAAGTGAGTGAGGGGAACAGAAAAATTGAGACGCCGATGTCTCACCGACAGTTCTCAATGAAAAGATCAAGATCGGGTAAGCGGCCTAGGGAGGGGTCCAGATCAAGGCAGAATGCTGGAGGCGGGTGAGTGGGTCTGATGCCACCACGGCAGCTGGTGGAATTTAAATGCAATCTGTTAATTAAAAATCTGGAAATGAAATCTAGTCTCAGTAATGGTGCCATGAAACAATCATTGATTGTTGTAAAACCCATCTGGTTCACTAATGCCCTTTAAGCAAGGAAATCTGCTATCCATACCTGGTCTGGCCTACATGTGACTCCAAATCCACAGCAATGTGGTTTACTCTTAACTGCCCTTTGAAAGGACTTAACAAGCAACTTAGTTCAAGGGGACAAATGCTGGCCTTGCCAGCAGTGTGCCCACGTCCATGAAAGAATTAAGAAAAACCTACCTCTCCTTGCAGGCAATCAGGACTCAAGTCTTTGGGCAGATCTTGACTTTGGAATGATGTAAAATGTTTGACATCTCTCCCAATTTTTATTGACTTTAATGAATCTACCTCTCTATTTCACTGAAATCCTTATTTCCATATAGTATATCTGGGTATGTACAAACACCAAGACATTTACCTCTTTCAAAAAAAAAATGGGTCACATTCAACAGAATAACAAATAGGAGCTTGCTTTGTTTATGTGGAAAAGTAATCCATTATTCATAACAAATGGCTCCCTTGGGACTTGGGTTTTAAATGTCACTCCTTTTTTTGCAGTAAAGCTGCACCTTTCAAACTTTATTCTCTTTGAAACTGGAATGTTTTATGAATTTGAGACAATTACAATGCTACTGGCCAAAGAAATAGTGGCATTACTGTGTGAATTTCATGTATGTTGTACAGCTTGGTGCAATAGTTATAGATTTGATTTGTCCTCCATACCCATCTCCAAACCTGGAAATTAGTTTGTTGATCCTGCATGCAGACTCCATCCTACCTTTGTCAACTTTATCTCACCACGCGACCTCTGACTTTAACTTTGGACGCCCTCCTATTGTCTCCTCTCTATTCCCCATTTACTATCAGGTGATATGTAATTTAATCCTGCTATGCAAACAGACCTATGTAGTTTTGAATTTTCCGTGTTCATACATGTTATGACTGATGCTCCAGACCTGACCTCATACTTCCATTTCTAATACCTTCCCCACCGTTTTCTTCTTTTCTCTTTACCCCTCCTAGACCCCCTCGCTCCTTTCATCATACATCCTTTCATTTCTCCCTTCATGGCTACTCTTCCCTCCCAAATCCCCAACCACCTTTTCAGTGCTTCTGATGTGCCGGCTCTCTTGCTGCTGTCCCAGGTTGGACTCCTTCTTTGATAAGCCAATAGCTTCCTTCTGTGCCTCATTTGACATCCTCCAAAAGGCCCACCAAGGCACTTGTTGATGCCTCCTTACAAGCAGCAATCCCAACTTTCCCATGCTACTCGCTCGCTGAACTTGCCACCCGTGCACCTTCTGGGGGCTAATCTTTCCAACCTCCTTCCTGTCTCACTCACCCCTCCCAATGCAGACCCTGTGGACTCTGCCAGTGGATCTGTGTTAACTGTACTTCTATGCATCTTCCTCCAGAATGCCTGTTCACTTGTGAACCAAGAAACCATTGTCGATTGTTGTAAAAACCCATCTGGTTCACTAATGTCCTTACCTGGTCTGGCCTACATGTGACTCCAGACCCACAGCAATGTGGTTAATTCTTACATGCCCTCTGAAATGGCCTAGCAAGCAACTCAGTTGTACCTAACCGCTACGAAGTCAATAAAAAGGAATGAAACCGGAAACGACAACGGCAAACCCAGCCCTGTCGACCCTGCAAAGTCCTCCTTACTAACATCTGGGGGCTTGTGCCAAAGTTGGGAGAGCTGTCCCACAGACTAGTCAAGCAACAGCCTGACATAGTCATACTCACAGAATCATACCTTACAGACAATGTCCCAGACACTGCCATCACCATCCCCGCGTATGTCCTGTCCACCGGCAGGACAGACCCACCAGAGGTGGTGGAACAGTGGTATACAGTAGGGAGGGAGTTGCCCTGGGAGTCCTCAATATCAACTCCGGACCCCATTAAGTCTCATGGCATCAGATCAAACATGGGCAAGGTAACCTCCTACTGATTACCACCTACCGCCCTCCCTCAGCTGATGACTCAGTACCCCTCCATGTTGAACACCACTTGGAGGAAGCACTGAGGGTGGCAAAGGCACAAAATGTACTCTGGGTGGGGGACTTCAATGTCCATCACCAAGAGTGGCTCAGTAGCACCGCTACTGACCGAGCTGGCCAAGTCCATAAGGACATAGCTGCTAGACTGGGTCTGCGGCAGGTGGTGGGGGAACCAACACGAGGGAAAAACATACTTGACCTCATCCTCACCAATCTCCCTGCCGCAGATGCTTCTGTCCATGACAGTATTGGTAGGAGTGACCACCGCACAGTCCTTGTGGAGACGAAGTCCCGCCTTCACATTGAGGATACCGTCCATCGTGTTGTGTGGCACTATCACCGTGCTAAATGGGATAGATTTCGAACAGATCTAGCAATGCAAAACTGGGCATCCATGAGGCACTGTGGGCCATCAGCAGCCAGCCAATTACCAACCCATCAGCCTACTCTCAATCATCAGTAAAGTGATAGAAGGTGTCATCAACAGTGCCATCAAGCGGCACTTGCTTAGTAATAACCTGCTCAGTGACACTCAGTTTGGGTTCTGCCAGGGCCACTCAGCTCCTGACCTCATTACAGCCTTGGTTCAAACATGGACAAAAGAGCTGAACTCCAGAGGTGAGGTGAGAGTGACTGCCCTGGACATCAAGGCAGCATTTGACCGAGTATGGCATCAAAGAGCCCTAGCAAAACAGAGGTCAATGAGAATCAGGGGGAAAACCCTCCGCTGGTTGGAGTCATACCTAGTGCAAAGGAAGATGGTTGTGGTTGTTGGAGATCAATCATCTGAGCTCCAGAACATCACGACAGGAGTTCCTCAGGGTACTGTCCTAGGCCCAACCATCTTCAGCTGCTTCATCAATCACCTTCCTTCAATCATAAGGTCAGAAGTGGGGATGTTCGCTGATGATTGCACAACGTTCAGCACCATTCGTGACTCCTCAGATACTGAAGCAGTCCGTGTAGAAATGCAGCAAGACCTGGACAATATCCAGGCTTGGACTGATAAGTGGCAAGTAACATTCGCACCACACAAGTACCAAGCAATGACCATCTCCAACAAGAGAGAATCTAACCATCTCCCCTTGACATTCAACGGCATTACCATCACTGAATCCCCCACTAACAACATCCTAGGGGCTACCATTGACCAGAAACTGAACTGGAGTAGCCATATAAATACCATGGCTACAACAGCAGGTCAGAGGCTAGGAATCCTGAGGCGAGTAACTCACCCCCTAACTCCCCAAAGCCTGTCCACCAACTACAAGGCACAAGTCAGGAGTGTGATGGAATACTCTCCACTTGCCTGAATGGTTGCAGCTCCAACAACACTCAAGAAGCTGGACACCATCCAGGACAAAGCAGCCCGCCTGATTGGCACCCCATCTACAAACATTCACTCCCTCCACCACCGACGTACAGTGGCAGCAGTGTGTACCATCTACAAGATGCACTGCAGCAATGCACAAAGGCTCCTTAGACAGCACCTTCCAAACCCGCAGCCTCTACCAACTAGAAGGACAAGGGAAGCAAATACATGGGAACACCACCACCTGCAAGTTCCCCTCCAAGTCACACACCATCCTGACTTTGAACTATATCGCCGTTCCTTCACTGTCACTGGGTCAAAATCCTGGAACTCCCTTCCTAACAGCACTGTGGGTATACCTACCCCAAATGGACTGCAATGGTTCAAGAAGGCAGCTCACCACCACCTTCTCAAGGGCAATTAGGGATAGGCAATAATTGCTGGCCTGGCCAGTGACGCCTACATCTCATGAATGAATTTTTGAAAAACCAGGCCATTACCATCCATGAGCTTATTATGGATCATTGCAACAAAATTATGGTCTTAATGTAAACTTTTCCCCCCCCCCCACCAAATAAAGCATCTCTGCCTGGTGATACCTTCCACCAATTGCCCTGTCAAGTTCGTCACAGTGGCTATGTGGTGCTCATCATCAAATTACGCCTTGGCCTGAACCTCTACTCCTCTGGCCCTTTCTCCTCCTTTGATCATCTCCTCTTGTTCCACCCCTCTCATCTCATTTAAAATCCTCATTCTTTACCATCCATTGAAGTAGCAGGCCAAAGGTTTCAGTGGGATATCTTTACTGGTTTTCTCCCTCAGCCTCTGCACCAAGCAACTTCTCAGCCTCAGTGATTTTCAACCTCCATCATAACTGATCATGTTCTCTCGCCGGGTTCACTGACTTCCTATCCTTCCTTAATCTCTCCTACTGTATAAAACGCCTCACCCATATTCATGGCCAACCCCTTGACAGTGTCATCTCACGTGTCCACGCACTCCCATCAGGTCAATCACAGGCAAAGCCATCTCTGCTGACTTCCTTGTATCTGTGACCACCGACACCCCCTACCTCCTCCTCATCTCTGCTTCCTTAAGTTCAATGTAGGCAGACTTAAATAGACATGGTTTAGCCATTCACTGCCTGATCTGGCTGGACCACATAAAGCACCATCGATCTGGTCCTGCTCTATTCTCGGATCATCTTGAAATGCAAAGATAATGCCCAGTTTCTTTAGTCTGCTGCAGACTTCTTGCATGCTTAGCTCCAACAAGTGCAAGGAACTCATGGACATCTTTGTAACCAAGATTGAAACCAGCCAATCAGCTGTCTCCATCGCTTCCTCCCTTCCCCAGCCAACACTGGTTCCCCCACGCTAGTCCTGAACTTGCATCTTTGTCCAATTTCTCTCCCATCTCCCCCATACCCTCTCCGAGCTCATCTTGTCTTTGAGACCTACCTCCTGCTCCCTTGACTCTATTCCCACTAAATGCTGCCCACTTAAATTTCCTTCCTGGCTCTCACGTTAGCTGACATTATTAACAATTCCCTCTCTTCAGGTACTGTCCCCTTCTCCCTCAAATCTGTCATCATCAACCCCTCCTCAAAAAGCCAACCTTTTGACCCCTTCTTTCTTGCAAACTACTCCCTATTTCCAATCTCCCTTTCCTCTCCAAAGTCCTTGAACATGTTGTCGCCTCCCAACTCCGTGCCCATCTTTCCCAGAACTCCATTTTTGAATCCCTCCAATCGGGTCTCCATTCCTGTCACAGCACCAAAGTCACAAATGACATTCTATGTGACTGTGACAAAGGAAAATTATTCCTCCTCATCCTTCTTGACCTGTCTGCAGCCTTTGACATGGTTGATCACTCCATCCTCCTCTAACACCTCTTCACTGTCGTCCTGCTGGGTGGGACTGCTTTCACCTGGTTCTATTCTTATCTACTTAATCGTAGTCAGGGAATCACCTGTAAAGGTTTCTCTTCACACTACCACATCAATACCTCTGGTATCAGCAAGGGACTAGCTTTGGCCCCTCTTATTTCTCATCTACATTCTTCCGCTTGGCGACAAGGAATAAGCAGTGAGGAGAGGAGGTAAAAGGGCAGGTATTACACCTTCTGTGATTGCATGGGAAGGTGCCGATTTGTTGGGTGTGATCAAGGAATGGACAAGGGTGTCTCGGAGCAAACGGTGCCTTCGGAATCCTGACAGGGGAGGGGAAGGGAAGATGTGTTTGGTGGCATCACGCTCCATCACACCAACACCACATCCCCTTCCCATGGCAATCAAAGGAGGTGTAACACCTGCCCTTTCCCTATGTTCTTTGATATTTCTGTCATTAATCTCTCCTACCCTATCATACATCTTCCCTTTTGTTCTTTCCCCAACCCCCCCGCCCCTTCACTTGCTCAAAGTCCGTTACATTTCTAACTTTCGCCAGTCCTGAAAGTTCACAGACCTGAAATGCTAACTCTGCTTCTCTCCCCAGATGCTGCCAGACCTGCTGAGTATTTCCAGCACTTTGTTTTTATTTCAGATTTCCAGCATCCGCAGTATTTTGCTTTTATTATCCAGCAGTTTCTAGTTGGACTATACTGCAGAACACTCCTGATTGATCCTGGCACTTTCAACATCCCAATGGTGTGCTCAATTATAATATTGGTACATGAATGGAATTATTTATACTAGTGCTCATCTCACAATCTGGGAACCCACATTTGTCCTGAGCCATGCCACTGAAACATAGCTTTTTATCTCGCAGATGCTACTTGGAGAGCTAACTTCCAGGATCAAAGTGTGCTGGAATGATGGACTATCTTACAATAAAGGAATAACTGAAACTTCCAGGAAGGCTAGCACTTGTATTATGTTGTGCTGCAGGTGGCAAATGACCCCTTACGTCTTGGGAATCCTGGCACTCTGCAAAAAGGTAGCACCCTGCCATGCTACTGCCGATTGACCACAAAGGAAGAAATGAGATTCTTTGCTCTTACAAACAAGGCAGAAGTAACTTGCTTTCTTGCAACTGGGCATTGCTGACTGATTCGCGACCACAATTTTCCGGCCATTCAGCAGTGCACATCTGAAACTCAGTCACATGCTGACCACACTTTTCCAGTCATTAATGATCAAAAAAATCTGAGTAGTGCATCTCTGAATCTTTTAAGTGCACAAGCTGGAAAAGCTTCCTACCAATAATGTGAAATAGTAAAATGACTCCTTATAAGTCAAGAGGAAACAGCTTTACCATGAGTCAATGACTTCAGCAGTAAGTCTATCATCCGATATTACAAATCTCTGACTGCTCACATGATTGCTGCAAATTAACTCTCATGCACTTAGATCAACTTTAGCTCGCATGAGAGCCACGCATCAATTTTCACACACCTAGCTAAACTTTAGCTGTATAACCCCTTCTTGACCTCTCTGTACCTACTCTGCATCTCAGCTCCGGACCGCCCAGCTACCCTGCTATCTTTGTTGCCTGTTGGGTTTCTTACTGAATTTTATTTTCTGGAATTACTTGAAATTAGTTTAAACTAATTTGGTAGGGAGATTGTGTACGAGCATGAAACATGAGAGAGATTAGCAAAGTGTACAGATGACTGGTATCAATAAATAAACAAGAACACAAGAAATAGTAGGAGTAGACCACATGGTCCATCGATCCTGCTCCGCTATTCAATACGATCATGGCTGATCTTAAGCGTTAACTTCACTTTCCTGCCTGCTTGCCATATCCCTTGATTCCCTGACAGAGCAAAAATCGATCTACTCCAGCCTTAAATATATTCAACGAAGGTGCATTCACAATCGTCTGAGGTAGAGAATTCCAAAGATTCACAACCCTTTGAGTGAAGTAATTTTTGATCTCAGCCCTAAGTGATCGACCCCTTATCCTGAGACTGTGCCCCCGTGCTTTGGATTCCCCGACCAGCAGAAACAATCTCTCAGTGTCTACCGTATCCAGCCCTTTCAGAATCTTGTATGTTTCACTGAGATTGCCTATCATTCTTCTAAATTCCAGAGAATATAGTCTCAATTTGCTCAGCCTCTCATCATAGGACAACTCCCTCATCCCAAGGACCAAACTAGTGAAACTTTGTTGTTCCGTCTCCAATACAAATATATCCTTTCTTAAATGCAGAGACCAAAACTGCACATAGTACTCCTGATGTGGTCTCACCAAAACCCTATACAATTGTAGCAAATAGAGCTAGAGTAATAAATAGTTCAGAAATAGGAGAGATCATAGAGGGGGAATGTGAAGCAGTCTTGAAGGGCATGTGCATAAATGCACGTAGTGTGATCAGGAAGGTTGATAAGCTACCGGCACAAGTCACCACATGGGATTATATAAAGTGGCAATAACAGAATCCTAGCTCAAAGAAGGGGAGGATTGGGCATTTAATGGGTGCTAATTTGGATAGCCTCCTAAAATCAGGTATGAGGATCATGATGTGCAACTATCCTGCACTCGTTCAAAGTGATGCACACAGCTTGCAAACTTTGTGCTGCCTGCTCATTTCCATGATTGTGATGTGCAGCGACTGAACACGCTGCCAACTGGTTGCGCAGCTCAGCAAGGGGCCTAGGTTCGTGTGAGGCCAGCATCACTTAAAGATAGCCTGCATTACTTAAGGCCAGAGTGCACCTCCTAAAGGCGAGGTGCATATTGGATGCTGCAGGGGCAGAACTGCTTGGACAAAATTTCAAGACCTTCAAGAAGGAACATAAGTGTTGCACAAACACTTTTCACCTAAATTGGCACCTGTAGTGTTAAAACTAATTTTTAAACATTGTAACAGCCATTTTATGGGCTTCCATTTACTATGGCCACAAGGGAAGAAGATTAATGGTTCACCTTATTTCTCATCAATGGAGATTTCCTGAATGTATGCATGCACATTTACAGATGCTGTTCTTGAGGTGCTCATGCATGAAGTAAAGCAAAGAAGGGTTTCCCTGGTTGGCATTTAGCAGTGTCCCCACAGAAGAGTTGCCTGAAATGCCTGTTGGGAAATAGATGACAGAATAATTTGCTCACTGCGTCACCTGGAACATCTGGCTTCCAATATGAAAGAAAATATGTCACATTAATGCTACCCAACAATGTTACAGCAAGTATCTGTTACAAGTATGCATGCTACAATGTGTGTCCTGAGAATGTTACTATCCTTCATCACTGCTGGGTCAAATTTCTGGAACACTCTACGTAACAGCATTGTGGGAGTACCTTCAACACAGTCTAGAGCAGTTCAAGGCAGCGGCTCACCACCACCTAGTCAGGGTATCTGGGATTGGCAATAAATGCCAGCAACACCACCCACATCTTATGAATAATTTTATTTTAATCTGTTGCTCACCTCTCCAAAGCCTTCATGCAACCTTGCAGCCCTTTGAATTGTTAAGGATTGGCAGTCTGTCACACATACTGGCTTCACCTTTGTGAGAATAAAAAATACTGAAATGTTGTTTCTACAGCTTGTGGAAAATTACCAAGAAGTCATTTCTACACAACATAATGAAATCACTGAAAAAGAGAACTGATAAGGGGATGTTAGTAAAGACCTTGAGACAGTACAGCAGTTAAAAATTGTGCTTAGGCAGAGAAAAGAGAAACAGCAAGAGTTAGAACAAAGGATGTCGTGAATAAGAAACTGCCCCACTAAGATAAAGGCTGACAGCTGCAAGTTAACACACACAATGGAGAGCCAAATAAGGTAAAACAAAAACAAGAGTTAGGGGCTAGAAAGTTAGAGTAGGGGGAGAAGTAAACAGAGGAGGAGACTGTAGCAACCATAGTTAGTGTCATAATACGTTTTTTTTTAGATTAGAGATACAGCACTGAAACAGGCCCTTCGGCCCACCGAGTCTGTGCCGAACATCAACCACCCATTTATACTAATCCTACACTAATCCCATATTCCTACCAAACATCCCCACCTGTCCCTATATTTCCCTACCACCTACCTACACTAGTGACAATTTATAATGGCCAATTTACCTATCAACCTGCAAGTCTTTTGGCTTGTGGGAGGAAACCGGAGGACCCGGAGAAAACCCACGCAGGCACAGGGAGAACTTGCAAACTCCACACAGGCAGTACCTGGAATCGAACCCGGGTCCCTGGAGCTGTGAGGCTGCGGTGCTAACCACTGCGCCACTGTGCCGCCAAGCTCCATTATTTTCACACATTTGTCATTATAGGAGTTCCTTAAATGGACAACATCTCAATCCTACATTTCTGTTTGTAGGCCAAGGTGACATATAATAAAAGGGAACAAAGCCCAAATGGATGACTGCCCACAAATTTAAATCTCTTAACTCCCTTGGAAATCACCAGATTATAACGTTATAACCAATAATGTAAAATAAAGGCGTGGACAAATGGATTTGTATTGTATAAACATGAACTGAATATGTTGATCGGTGTGCCTGCTTGTAGGACACCCGATCTTGCAAGAACGTTAAATAAACTTACTTCTTCAGAGTTTGACTTGGTGTAAATTATTATTAAGTGGGCTACGTTTCTCACACCTTCCAGTTGAAACCCCACCCATTAATTTCTTAATAGGATATCACATAGCAAAGACATTGATTAGGGTGCTGCAAATTCTCTGAATTTTCAACACTACTTAGTTGCTTAATGAAAGCTCCATTATTTTCACACATTTGTCATTATAGGAGTTCCTTAAATGGACAACATCTCAATCCTACATTTCTGTTTGTAGGCCAAGGTGACATATAATAAAAGGGAACAAAGCCCAAATGGATGACTGCCCACAAATTTAAATCTCTTAACTCCCTTGGAAATCACCAGATATCCTTCCCAGCAAGGGCATTGAAAGGTAAACCAAGGACTCCCTCAGGCTCACAGCCAATACCGCCAGCATCATAATGAAAGCAAAATACTGGATGCTGGAAATCTAAAATAAAAACAAGAAATGCCGGAAATACTCAGCAGGTCTGGCAGCATCTGTGGAGAGAGAAGCAGAGTTAATATTTCAGGTCAGTGGCCCTGACATTTCCCTTCCCTTCCTCGGCTTCTCTGTCTCCATCTCCGGGGATAGGCTGTTTCCTAATATCCATTATAAGACCACCGACTCCCACAGCTACCTCGACTATACTTCTTTACACCCTGCCTCCTGTAAGGACTCCATTCCATTCTCCCATTTCTCCGTCTCCGATACATCTGCTCTGATGATGCTACCTTCCATGACAGTGCTTCTGATATGTCTTCCTTTTTCCTCAGTCGAGGATTCCCCCCCCACTGTGGTTGACAGGGCCCTCAACCGTGACCGTCCCATTTCCCGCACCTCTACCTTCACCCCTTCCCTTCCCCTCTCTCCCAGAACTGCGACAGGGTTCCCCTTGTCCTCACTTTCCACCCTACCAGCCTCCAGATCCAAAGGATCATCCTCCGCCACCTCCAACGTGATGCCACTACCAAACGCATCTTCCCCTCCCTTGTCAGCATTCCGAACGCATTGTTCCCTCCGTGACACCCTTGTCCACTCCTCTATTACCCTCACCACCTCATCCCCTTCCCACGGCACCTTCCCCTGCAATCGCAGGAGGTGTAATACCTGCCCATTTACCTCTTCTCTCCTCACTATCCAAGGCCCCAAATATTCCTTGCAGGTGAAGCAGCGATTTACTTGTACTTCTTTCAGTTTAGTATACTGTATTCGCTGCTCACAATGTCGTCTCCTCTACATTGGGGTGACCAAACGCAGATTGGGTGATCACTTTGCGGAACACCTCCGCTCAGTCCAAAAGCATGACCCTGAGCTTCCAGTTGCTCGCCATTTCAACACACCGCGCCCCCCCCCCCCCCCCCACCTCACATCTCTGTCCTGAGATTGCTGCAGTGTTCCAGCGAACATCAACGCAAGCTCGAGGAACAGCATCTCATTTACCAATTAGGCACGCTACAGCCTGCTGGACTGAACATTGAATTCGATAATTTCAGAGCATAATGGGCCCCCCCCCCCCTTTTTATGTTCAGTTATTTTTTCTTTTTTTTTTTAATTTTATTTTATTTTTTTCGTTTGGTTAGTTTGTTTCTATTTTTTGATTTTTTTTAATGTTTGTGCTTGGAGTGCTTTGTGCTTTACAGTCAATTCACTTGGTCTTTTAGCACACCATTAACATACCGTTTGCCTTTGTTCCATGACCTTCTGGTCAGTTATTCTCTGTGACCTTGTCCTATCAACGCCTTCTCTTTTGTCATCTCTTGCCGCCCCACCCCGCCCCACTTTACTTGCTTAAAACCTTTTATATTTCCAATATTTGTCAGTTCTGACGAAAGGTCACTGACTTGAAATGTTAACTCTGCTTCTCTCTCCACAGGTGCTGCCAGACCTGCTGAGTATTTCCAGCATTTCTTGTTTTTACTGCCAGCATTATACTTTGTTTACCTTCTCTTCTCAGTCGTCAGTTAATGAGATTAAGCTACAATTCAAGACTTGTGTATTTAATTTAGGCTGATACTTCTGTGCAGTACTTAATGCATGGTTATTGTAGGTTTAGCAGAGCAGCCCATCAGGTGCACCAATGGCCCTGCACTACCAGGATCTCACAGCACTCTGCTTTATGCTGTCTTAACATTCTCGAGCACCACCACCGTTAAACACACGCCTGGGGATTTAGCTAGTGAGGTTGAGGAAGATGCACTGGGTAAATCATAGCATTACAGGTGAGAATGAATAGGTGGTCATGCCAGGGAACAGCTGAAATCTGCTACCCAGATGATGACCTGACTGTCAAAGGCATCTGCTGCTTTAGGAAATCCAGCAGTGCGATGAAATTGGGCAGTCCAGTCATGATAGAATGCATCAGTCTTCTTCTTTGGCCTCCTTGTCTCAGGAGACAATGGGTAAGCGCCTGGAGGTGGTCAGTGGTTTGTGGAGCAGCGCTTGGAGTGGCTATCAAGGCCAATTCTCGAGTGACAGACTCTTCCACAGGTGCTACAGAAAAAAATGCTTGTCGGGGCTGTTACACAGTTGGCTCTCCCCTTGCGTTTCTGTCTTTTTTCCTGCCAACTGCTAAGTCTCTTCGACTCGCCACACTTTAGCCCCGCCTTTATGGCTGCCCGCCAGCTCTGGCGATCGCTGGTAACTGACTCCCACGACTTGTGATCAATGTCACAGGACTTCATGTTGCATTTGCAGACGTCTTTAAAGCGGAGACATGGACGGCTGGTAGATCTAATACCAGTGGCGAGCTCGCTGTACAATGTGTCCTTGGGGATCCTGCCATCTTCCATGCGGCTCACATGGCCAAGCCATCTCAAGCGCCACTGACTCAGTAGTGTGTATAAGCTGGGGATGTTGGCCGCCTCGAGGACTTCTGTGTTGGAGATGCGGTCCTGCCACCTGATGCCAACGATTCTCCGTAGGCAGCGAAGATGGAATGAATTGAGACGTCGCTCTTGGCTGACATACGTTGTCCAGGCCTTGCTGTCGTAGAGCAAGGTACCGAGGACACAGGCACTCGGATTTTGTGTTCCATGTCAGTGCGCCATTTTCCCACACTCTCTTGGCCAGTCTGGACATAGCAGTGGAAGCCTTTCCCATGCGCTTGTTGATTTCTACATCGAAAGACAGGTTACTGGTGATAGTTGAGCCTAGGTAGGTGAACTCTTGAACCACTTCCAGAGCGTGGTTGCCGATATTGATGGATGGAGCATTTCTGACGTCCTGTCCCATGATGTTCGTTTTCTTGAGGCTGATGGTTAGGCCAAATTCGTTGCAGGCAGCCGCAAACCTGTTGATGAGACTCTGCAGACACTCTTCAGTGTGAGATGTTAATGCAGCATCGTCGGCATCAGTAACTTGTTTGATATATATATTATATGGGCAACGCATTGGTTAATATTGCAGAAGCTATCAATGCTCACTTTGAAGGAAGAGGCAAAAACCATGCAGGACAGAGGTTGTCTGAACTGAAACTGAAGGCCATATAGTAAAGGTTGGCTACTGGCCTCTAATGCAGATAACTCAACTCTGCAACCGCATTCCTGAGCCTGCAGAATCAGTTCTCCTACTTTGCTAGGTACACCTGGATTTGTAGGTGCAATTCATAGCATTATAGATACAGCTGTTCTCCTCTGATGTCACCTGTTCTCCTTGATCATCTGCATCCATTTGCATGATAACCAGTATAAGGATATAAACAAGTACTCCCATATCTTTCATTGGAATAACTAAGGGGATACCCTCCCAACAGAGAGCAACATTGCTGATATTTAACACCCCTTTTTTAAAGAAAAGTTGGAACTTGGGCCGGAAATGGTGGGAAATCAGAAATACTGAGGAATACATTGTTATGCCCTTTAAGAATCGAATTTCATTGTGCAAAGAAGCTCTTGCACATTTTTTATGAGAATAGCAGCAGGAAACTACAAAGTAAGTTACACAATGCAAGTAACAAGCAGGAAACCAAGCAATTTACAGACTCGCTGCTATCTGGCCCCACTCGCTCAGCTCGCATCATCTTATGAAGTCATTAAAATATTTTACTAGATTTAAAATGGAAGGGAACAAAAAGGAAGGAGTCACTCAAAATGAAACACCGATCCTCGTTTAAAGATGTGGTGTTACTACAGTGAAAAGCTTTCAGGAAATCCAGCTACTGAAAAGAACCCCAAAAAGGCTCTCTCCAAAATCTGTACTTCAACATCAATATGTTGCCTGCTGGGTAAGTTGATACTGGAGCATTGCAAACCTCCACCAAGCTCCCCACCAAGTCTGAGTTTGCATTAAAATTCCGATAAGATAGTTTTTTTTAAAAACAGTAGAGCCAACAGCAGTGCTTTCTGCAAACTTCATCCTTTTCAACACATGCTTATTCCACAAGGGATGCTGGCATTGAAACCAGGTTTTAAAATCAAATTCCTCTCCAACATCCTAAGGCAATCAAAACAAGTTCCAGGAGACCACAGTGACCATGTTCACAGTTTATGTACACAATGTTCCGCCATGATATTACTTGGAGTAAGGAACTAATCCAGCTTCTGAAGCTCATCAAAATAGATAGCTTTTAATGTAAATGACATTACAGTTTCTATAATTTTCATATCACACTGGTGTTTGTATCAGTGGGTAATCTTCATATTGAACCCTCAAGAAGCACTTGTACACATTTTCACCATCTTAAAATGGATACAAGGAAATCAGTGACCAAAACAAAGAGAAACAAATGATTTTTCTCAGGATGGAGGAATTTTAATTCTCATTCACATTCAGTTTGAGGGTGAGAAAAGTGGATCTAAGACTAATGTTTTGAACTTAAAGGCAATTACAAGAGTATGAAGAAGACAGAGTTTGCCAAAGTGAACTGGGCAATTAGGTTAAAAGATAGAACAGTGGAGAAGCAGTGGCAGGTATTTAAAGATGTATTTCATATCTCTCAGCTGATATATTCCATGAGAAAGAAAGACTCTCGGAGAAAGATTCACCATCCATGGCTAACTAAGGAAGAAAGGCAGTATCAAATTTAAAGAAAAAGCATATAACTCAGCAAATATTAGTGATAGATAAGAAAATTGGACTGATTTTAAAAACCAAAAAAGACTGATGAAAAAGGGAGAAATTAGAGTACGAGAGAAAGCTAGCTAGAAACACAAAAACAGATAGCAAGAGTTTCTACAAGTATTTAAAAAGGCAGAGAGTAACTCAAGAGTTGGTCCTCTAGAGTGTGTCTGGGGAATTAATGAGCACCAAGGATATGGTAGCAGCATTGAACAGGCATTTTGTGCCAGTTTTCACTGTTGAAGCCTCAAAAAAAGACTCAAAGTTATTTGAAAAACAAGAGGTAAAAGGGAGGGAAGCACTTAAAACAATCACAGTCACCGGGGAAAAGGTACTGGGAAAACTAGTAGAGCTAAAGTCTGACAAGTTCCCAGAAATCTGACAACCTGCATCCTGGGGTCTGAAAAGAAGTGGCTGCAAAGATAGTAGAGGCTTTGGTTATAATCTTCCAAAATTCCTTGAATTCTGTAAGGGTTCCAGCAGATTGGGAAATAGATAATGTAGCTGATGAAAGGTCACCGACCTGAAATGTTAATTCTGCTACTCTCTCCACAGATGCTGACAGACCTGCTGAGTACTTCCAGCACTTTGTTTTTATTAGATTTCCAGCATCCACAGTATTTTGCTTTTAGATAATGTAGCACTTCTATTCAAGAACGGAGGGAGACAGAAAGCAGAAACTATAGACCATTTAGCCTAACATCTGTCATAGGGAAAATGCTAGAATCCATTATTAAGGAGGTTATAGCAGAACATTTAGAAAACCTTAATGTAATCAGGCAGATTCAACATGGTTTTGTGAAATTTTGACTAATTTATTAGAGCTATTTGAGGAAGTAACAAGCACCGTGGATAATGGGGAACCTGGAGCTGTGGTGTACTTGGATTTCCAAAAGGCATTCAATAAGATCACACCTCAAAGGTTACTACAGAAAATAGGAATACATAGTGTAGGGAGTAACATATTAGCATGGATAAAGGATTTTTTAGCTAACAGGAAACAGAGAGTAGGGACAAATGGGTCATTTTCAGGTTGGCAGGATGTAACTGTTCAGAGTGCCACAGGGAGGAGTGCTGGGCCTCAACTATTTACAATCTATATCAATGACTTGGATGAAGGGACCGGATGTTTGGTAGCTAAGTTCGCAGATGATAAGCAGGAAGCTAAGTTGTCAAGAGGACATAAAGAATCTACAAAAGGATATAGATAAAGTGAGTGGGCAAAAATTTGGCAGATGGAGTATAATGTGGAAAAAATGTGAACTTGTCCATTTTGGCAGGAAGAATGGAAAAGCAGAATAGTATTTAAATGGAGAGAGACTGCAGAACTCTGCAGTACAGAAGGATCTGGGTGTCCTTGTGCATGAATCATAAAAAAGTTACTATGCAGATTCAGCAAGTGATTTGGAAGGTAAGTGGAATTTATTCCGGCAGGAATGGAATATAATAGTAGGGAATATAAGCAAAATACTGCGGATGCTGGAAATCTAAAACGGAAACAGAAAATGCTACAAATACGCAGCAGGTCTGGCAGCATCTGTGGAGAGAAGCAGAGTTAATGTTTCAAGTCTGTGACCTTTCACCAGAACCCTTCTGTAGTGGGAGTTATGTATAGAACCCCTGCTACGAGATGTGAAGGGGTAAATTGCATAAATGCAGTAATAAGACCAGGTAGTACAGAGTGGTTTTAAAAGGAAATTTTAACTTTCAGACATGTCAGAAAGGTAGTGAATTTCTTGAGTATGTCCAGGATAGTTTTCTGCAACACTACGTCCTAGAACTAATGAAGGGACAGGCCATATAAAGCTTTAGTAATGAGTAATGAATCAGATTTAGTTAACAGCCCAACGGTCCATGAACATATGTCAAATAGCAATCATAACATGATGATTTCAACATAGGGCTGAATTTTCCTCCGCCCACCCCCAAAACCCTTGAGGTTGGGAATGAAGCCAAGGAGGGGTGGCTGGGCTGACGCCAGCCAGCATGTCAGTTGAGATGCTGCTCTCAGTGTCAGTAATGCTCGACAGGGCGAGAGTTGGAGGGGGAGGGGGCAACAATCTCATCTGCCTCATGATTGAGGCCAATTAAAGTAGCTAAACAGCTCGTTAAGAGTTTGTTAAAGGTGGAGGTTCGAATTTTGAAGGAGGCATTCAGGTTTTACCTATCCATTGCTGAACAGCTGAAGGGAGGCTGATACAGAGTGGGCAGCCAGTTATGTCTGCTCCAAGGAATTGCCCTGGTCCCTTAAGAGGGCCAGCAGGGCAAAGGGGGAAACTCAGCATTTGGAAAGGAGGTGCCCTTGGTGTTGAGCAGCTGGTGAGGAGAGTGGGAAATCAGGCAGTGAATCGGGGTTGTCAACCCCCCGGCACCTCGGGGGCAGAAGAGGAGGGAGAAAGGCTGCCGATCACAGTAGGGTGGGCACCTGTCCAAAAGGAAGGCTGCAGCTGGCAATGGAAGCATGACAGTCAAATTATGGGTGTAGTGGCAATGAGGGACAAAAGCATTTGCAGGAAGAGCAGAACCTCAAAATGCAGGACGGCATGGCAGAGGAAAGAGGGGCAGGAAGGACACAGAGGCCATACCCTCACTACGTGATCTACCGCTGAAGACAGAGCTACATGAGATGACAGAGTCCCAGTGCCACAGGGGTCTGCAACTCTCCAAGCAGATGGTCACAGAGATCTGTGCCCTTGTCACTGAAAGCCTCGCATCTCGCTGCACTGCTCACCATATCCTGTTAGTAGCCGTCAAGTATTTGTGGTCTTGAACAACTTCACCTCTGGCTCCTTCCAAGGATTACTGCAGACCTTACTGGCATCTCGCAAATGGCTGCACACCACTGCCTCTCACAGGTCACTGATGCCCTCTTTGCCAGAGCTGGACAATACATTCATTGCAGGACAGATGAGCCTCAAAGGGACAGAGGGCATTGGGTTTCACTGCTAGCACTGGATTCCCCCATGTGGCCATCAAGACACCCAGCAACTGCATGCTCAAATTCATCAACAGGAAGTGCTACCACTCCCTTAATGTCCAACTGGTCTGTGACCAAAATAAGCCCTGTGTGTACTTGCTTTCCTAACAGCTGCCATGACTCCTTCATCCTTTGACTGTCCAAGTTGCCTCAAGTCTCCACCAAGTCCCAAAGTGTGTGGATGGATCCTAGGGGAGAATGGGAGCCCTAGACAGAGATGACACAACCAATACCAACTGCTCACTAGGACAACCATTGAGTAGGCCATGAGGCATCTGAAAATGCGAATCCGGTGCCTGGACTGGTCAAGTGGTGTCCTCCAGTACCCTCCTGTTATTGTGGTGGTCTGGCGCACTCTCCATAACATGGCTCTCCAGAGAAGTGTGGACCGTGAGGATGGCAAGGCCTGTGGTGTTCTCTGGACTGAAGTAAGGTTCAGCTGAGTATAGTAAAAGATATGAGACTGAATGCTGTTGAAAAACAATGGATTCTTCTTTATTCTTTTACTTTCCAGCCCCTCCACTGGCCTGAGTGTATAGTAGCATCAAGTGGACAAAATGCACAATGCAATTTTCAAAACAATACATCCCTCCCCTTCTAGTAAATGAGGGGCACAACATGTTTCAATGGTTTGTTTCCAAAAATGTAAACTGTAAACTTCAATAGTTCACTTTATAACAATCACTTAAATACAATGGACGTTTTTTTCTGATGAGTAGGATATCGTCTGACATCAGATGTAATCTCATTAGACTCGTGTCCTTCATCTGAGGTGTCAATGTCGAAATTGGAATCAATGTTTACGAGTGGTATTTTCAGTGCTTTGAAGAATGATGTGTTTCTTGTGATAGCGGTGGTCATTGATCCATTTGTGTTGGTCACAACAAATGATTGGATGTCATAAGAGGTTGTTTGTTTTTCAGTAGGACCATCACACTATCTGGTCAAGCTATGGGATGACTGGTTTTGTTGAAGTTGACATAACTAATTCCCATTTGGGAATCTGCTGTAGTCATCAATGACAACAAGCAACCTGTGGGCAAAAATCTGAAAATTAACGCTGACTTCAATCCATGGTCCTGGAGGTAGTTCAGACATCTTGAGAGGATCATGAAGATTTGATATTGTGGCTACTTGACATGGCAAACACCGACTGATATTGTGCTCCACCATGCAGTCAATTCCTGAAAACCATACCTTTTCCCAACGGAGTTGTTTGGTTTTGACAATTCCCTGATATACTTCATGTTCCTTCAATGAGTGGAGTGTGTTGTGTAATGAGAGATCAGATGTCGTTGTAATGATGAGCTTATTTCGAACATTGTAAAGACCTTGTAGCGTGTGAACAATTTTGTTTGTAGACATCTTTCCAGTTTTGTGATTCCATAGCCTTCATACACAATTGCAACGTCTCATTTTGTTTTGTTGTTGCTTTGATGTGGATAGGTTTAATGACTTTGGCACCACATTTATGCTTATGTAGTTAAGATGTTGTTCAGCAATCTTTTCCCCACGACTAGTTGGACTGACTGTTGGCAATGGAGGTCACAAAAGATGTCGCTGGGTTGAGCTTTCCTGGATGATACTCAACATGGAACTCGTCCTCTTGTAGTTTGACTATCCAATGTTCTATTCAAGTGGGTGGTTTGCTATGGGGATTGTTGAACAGGCTCACTAGTAGTCTATGATCAGTTACTACTTTAAACGCGTTTCCATGCAGGTAGAGATGAAAGTGCAAGCTACCCCCATGTGACTGAGAGCGCTTCTCTGTTTCCGAATAATGTTGTTCTACAGGCAATAGCAACTTGCTTGTTATCGCAACGATTGATGGGTTACCAGTCTTGCCTTCCTGTAGGAGGAGAACTGCACCCAAGCCTACTGAGCTTGCATCCATGACTAGCTGGGTGGAGTTCTCCGGGTCGAAATAGGCTGGTGTTTGATCTGGTGTACTGCCTGTTTGTGTGATTTAGTCCATTCCCACTTGGTGGTCTCTTTTGTCAGATTGCATAGGGGGCCAGTTAGCATGGTAAGGTCAGGAATTAAATGACTACAATATGTGATTAGTCCTAGCAGACTCCAGACTTCTCGCATATTTATAGGACCCGCAGTGTTTGCAATGGCTTCAACTTCCCGTGGATCAGGTATACTCCTTCACCACTGAACACGTGACCAAAGAATTCAATTTTGCTTTCATTGAACAAGGACTTGTCTTTGTTCAAGGTGAGGTTACAATCTCCAAGACGTTGTAAGTATGCATGCAGACACGTCTTGAGTTCACTTTCAGTGTGGCCATAGATGAGAAGTCCTTGAAGTGCAGACTGAATCATGCTGAAATGCCTCAGCTACTGAGTTGACTCCAAAGTTGAGCAGCTTGTATCAAAAATGTCCAATGTGAGTAGAGAATACAGCAAGATGGTAGCCTGCATTGAGGTCAAGTTGAGTACAACATGTTTAGCACCATTCATTTTCTCCATGATAGATGGTCAGTGTCAAGTGTCTTTCTCGTTGTATTGCTTGGTTTGGTGATTGCATATAAGTGCAGGTTCTAATCTAGTTCACACTCTTGGGTTTCTTGACGACTTGTGTGGGTGAGACTCAAGACGTAGGCTCATCCCCAACTTGCTCAATAATGGCATGCTGCCAGCCACTTCATACAGCACTCCTTGCTGGGAAAGGCGCCAGTTGATTTGATGCATATTTTCGTAACTTCAACTGCACAGGTCCAGTTAACACCTATTTTTATGCTAGGTCCCCACCTGCCAAGAATGAGGCACATTCATTTTGTCATGAACATTGATATTAAACTGTTACTGGAGTGAACAAAGGACTTGTTAAACAGATCAGCTGTGGCTGGAAAATACATTTGCATATTAACAGACAGTGATTGCAAGGACAAAAGGACCATTCCCTGACACATTTAATCCACAATGGACTTTGATCACCAGGTATTGTGTGTAACAGGAGCATTCCAGAGACTGATAAGGTGATACAATCCAAGATGTGGTCAGACCAGTTAGTCATATGACGAACCTGCTTGGCAACCTGGGCTTTTCGGAATTGTACAAACAGTTTGAATGTCATGTATCCGTAGGTGTTAACCAAATTAGAGTTTAATTTTAATAAAATTTCTACTTTTCTTCTTTAAACACAAGAAAGTCTGTTTGTGCTGGTTTCTCTGCCTTAAAATTGGAAAGCAGTGAACAAGGATTCACCAAGGGGGAGCTATAAACACTGTTTAAAATTAAACCCTGTTACGTGAAGTCCGGGTGAAGGCTGAGAGGGACCCCTAGATACCTTTCTCACCTGGCCATAACACTATGCCAATCGCTCGTGTTCAGCTGCATAAGGAAACACCCATGGGATTTGCAGGTGACCTGCTTTTGACTTATTTCTGTGGGGGCAAAGTTTGCAGAAGTACTGTGTCTTGTTTTTGGGGATCTGCTGGTGAACTGGGGCATCTATACAGGGAGGACAGAGGATCTGCTCACCTGTACACACCAAGGTGGGAATTTAATGCTGTCTGCCACAGCAGATTTGGTGGTGTGAGAGGGGATATAATTAGATGGGATGTGTTTTTTCTGATTCCCGATGGCAGGTTATTTTAGAGGAATTAAGTCGGCGATGGGTTTGCAGCATTCTGGGGCTCCCCCACAGCATGGTGGCAGGGGCGGCACAGTGGTGCAGTGGTTAGCACCGCAGCCTTACAGCTCCAGCAACCCGGGTTCAATTCTGGGTACTGCCTGTGTGGAGTTTGCAAGTTCTCCCTGTGTCTGCGTGGGTTTTCTCCGGGTGCTCCGGTTTCCTCCCACAAGCCAAAAGACTTGCAGGTTGGTAGTTAAATTGGCCATTATAAATTACCCCTAGTATAGGTAGGTGGTAGGGAAATATACGGACAGGTGGGGATGTGGTAGGAATATGGGATTAGTGTAGGATTAGTATAAAATGGGTGGTTGATGGTCGGCACAGACTCGATGGGCTGAAGGGCCTGTTTCAGTGCTGTATCTCTAAACTAAACTAAATTAAATTGCAGATTTGCATTCATTTAAATAACATAAATACACATTATCCTATGCATATTACAATTTAGGCCATATTAAGTGCACGGCAAGTGCTATTCCCGTGCTACCTGGTTCACGGATGTTTCGTAGTGGCATGCAGAAATTGAATTTGTGTGGTTGAGTCTTGGGTCGATGTTCTTCTCTCTAACTCATCTGCTAAACTAAGGCCAGTATTGCAATGGATGTTTACCTCCTCGCCAGCATTGGAATGGATGTTTGCTTCCAGGCTCAGCACCAGCAGGGGATGGCAGTGAAGGCATGGGCAGGAGCAACCTGGAGAGCATGGGAAGATAGTTGGGGAGGAAAGAGTGGGGCAATCAAGTGCATGGCGGAACAGGGGAGGGTGGAGTGGAGCATCCAGGTTGTTGAATGGTTGATGTTGGTGCTAAGATACATGTTGAGGGCTACGGGGGCGGTGGTTGGATTAGATCAGTACTGCGTGAAGACATTTGGCAAAGGCCTAAAGGGAGGGATGAGTGCTGTCGACATTGGGGAGCTGTGGGGCAATTTAAGGATACTGGCTAGTAAAGGAAATGGTCACAGCTAATGGGGCAAATGGATTCTGTAGGGGGGGCGTTGGGAAAGACTAATGGGTGGGTATTCAACAGCTTCATATGGAGGGAAATGGGACTCAGTAACAATGGTCAGTACGATGTGAGGAAGTTAAAGGATAAGAATCTGTATGTTGACAGTAATGGAAGTAGAAACAATGTGCATGGTAATGAGGGAAGGCTCAATGGTAACGAAGGGAAGGGTAATGGTCATATTGGGTAGGTCCAGGGTGATGGGTTCAAGCTGGAAGGTTGAAGGAGGTTAGAAGGTGGGGAGACCTGCCTTGAATTCCACACGCACAATTTTCTCCAACGACAGTGGAAACCACACGGATGTTCATGGATTGCAAGGAGTGGGAGGAGGCAAAAAACAGTGGGTGTGTCTATGTTTCAGCTCAGTGTAGAGGGTTGAATTGCCACACTCAGTTTATTTATTGTTTAGAAAAGCTGCACAACACAGGTCTCAAACACCCAATTTGTCTACTACCATGGGAAGAAGAACAAAGGGGGAGACTAAGGAGGGCTCTTTTCCCCACAACTCATGACACCAGAGTGCCAGCAACAGGCAAAACTAGAAAGTGAGGATGCTCCAAATGAAATCAGACGGCCCTATCGAAGACAGGCACTAGCATGTCATCGCATCCTCAGGACAAGGACAAATTACCTACAAATGTCAGATGGGCAATGCCAGAGACGCCCAAGAAAGTCACGTGAAATGGTCACAGAAATTTGTAGGATCCTGCAGCATGACCTGCTTACCCTAGAAGTGTCCTGAAAGAATGGCCCTGGGACAGCTGGCATGCAATCCTCCTCCATCCGAATGCACAACGGCACCTGCCTGTCTCCCTAAGGGAAAGGAGCACCTGGAGAGAGGTTTAGGTGCTTCATACTCCTCTTGCATAGACTGTTGCATGGAGCCCACGGCAACAGCGATGGAGTACAGATCAGATATGGCTCAAGTGCTCAACCAGACTCACCACGGAGTTGGCCAAACATTCGACTGAGGAAGCCATACGTTCAAATGCCTGAGACATGGCAGACATCATGGCCTGCATGGTCTCCTCCGTGGATTGTGATAAGCCACGCATGACCTCAGGCATCTCAGACATATTTTCCACATGGCTTTGCTGCACATCCAGCAGACTTCTCGTAGCTACAAACAGAGGACCAGCATGAGCGTGGGCTGAGCAGGGGCCTGGTTCCCAGCAGTCCTCAGATTGTCAGGGGACCCGGCTGGCACATGCTCCCTCAGTTACTGCAACGTGTCTGTACTGTGACCAGTAGCTTGTGAACCTTATTCTAATCTTAAACCCCCTGTGAACTTTGTGGATGTATCTGTGCTGATGGAAGTGGAAGAGGAGGCAGGTGACGGTGCACACTCTGAAGAATAGGTTTCTTCTTCTCCAGAGAAGGATTCTTGGACCACACAGCATTCAATGACTTGCATGCGGGCACCTGCAGTGCAGACATAAACAGAGGCACTTTAAGCATGTGTTTCACATATTTTCACACAATTTCCTTCAGTTTCCACATATGGCTGCAAGAATGGAGATGACACTTCATCCTTCACCTGCTGGATCCTGCCTCGCCATCTCCGCTCGTTCTGCCTCCCTCCTCTTCACGATATCCAACGTCTCCTCCTCAGCTGTGGTCAACAGTCTTATGTCAGGGACCCCTCCTCCAGATCTAGCATGTTCGCGCTGGTTGTGGCTGTTTATCCTGCAGCAGACAGTACAGAATTAATGACATGACAATGATGCATCACAACCATTACATACATGTATCAACATTACTCATTCTGCATTGGCTTTCGCATGACACATCCAAGCATAAACAATGCCAATCATCTTGGTGCAACAGCATTTAGTGGGTGGCACTAAAGTTTCTCATGCATTCCTTGTGTACCCTCTGCCTTAAAGACACAGAGCCATGGAAGCAAACAATGGAGCAGCTTCTCCAGAACCACTTACCCTTGCTAATCTGAGCAAGTCATCGATACACTTGCAGCACTGCACCCATGTTTTATGAGTGACCCCACAGTTCGAGACCTCCTCTGCTACCTCCATCCGGACTGCCTTGGTGAAATGGTGAGTGGAGTGGGGGGGGTGGGTGGGGGAGGCAGGTGTCTACACACTCCATCTGCAGGGAAAATGACCTCCAGCCTTGCCCTGATGGCCTGGAGGAGAACCTGCAGGAAGGATAACAGAACCGTGGAGCGGGTCGCTGCCTGCCACGTGATTCACTTCAGTTGCAGGTAAAGTAAATGATGTGAAATTGGTGGCGACTTTCACAAAACAAGGGAGACAAAAACATTTTGATTTGAGTAAAAAATTAATTTTTTTAAGTTAGTCTGAAGATACTCACAAGAAAGGAAGATTGCTGCTCCTTGAGGCTGCAAGCACATAATGTTTTACATCTATGGCGATTATGCTGCTCCGGGCAGTGACGGCGGGTTCCACCAATGAAAGGCCGCCCCTGCCGAATGATCCCACGTGTTCTGCTTGCTCGTCATGGCATGGATAATTTAAATACAAAATCACATGCGAAGCAGGATTTGTGGTGGAAGCTATGACGTCTGATCCCGCCATTAGGGAATGCCGCGGCACTCAAGATTGCACACCACGTCTACAACAAGTATTGGGGTTATAGATTCAGTGCCTCTGGGTCTGTAATGTGACAGAGAAATGGAGCAGAGGCTGCAAAGTGGGTGACGCTCCATGAACAGAGAACAGGACTCTCTACCGAAGGCCCTGCCCTCCACAGCTTTTCATGACCTCAAGATGTGTCAAAGTATTTTACAACCAATGAATTACTTTTGAAGTTTCATTACTGTTACATTGGTAAATGGAGCAGCTATTTGTGCACAGTAAATTCCCCCAAACAACAATGAGTTAAATTAAATGAGTGGAAAAGTCCTAGGGAAAATTGATGTACAGAGAGATTTGGGTGTTCAGGTCCATTGTTCCCTGAAGGTGGTGACGCAGGTCAATAGAGTGGTCAAGAAGGCATACGGCATGCTTTCCTTCATCAGACGGGGTATTGAGTACAAGAGTTGGCAGGTCATGTTACAGTTGTATAAAACTTTGGTTCGGCCACATTTGGAATACTGCGTGCAGTTCTGGTCGCCACATTACCAAAAGGATGTGGATGCTTTGGAGAGGGTGCAGAGGAGGTTCACCAGGATGTTGCCTGGTATGGAGGGCACTAGCTATGAAGAGAGGTTGAGTAGATTAGGATTATTTTCATTAGAAAGACGGAGGTTGAGGGGGGACCTGATTGAGGTGTACAAAATCATGAGAGGTATAGACAGGGTGGATAGCAAGAAGCTTTTTCCCCACAGAGTGGGGGATTCAATTACTAGGGGTCACGAGTTCAAAGTGAGAGGGGAAAAGTTTAGGGGGGATATGCGTGGAAAGTTCTTTACGCAGAGGGTGGTGGGTGCCTGGAACGTGTTGCCAGCGGAGGTGGTAGACACGGGCACGATAGCGTCTTTTAAGATGTATCTAGACAGATACATGAATGGGCAGGAAGCAAAGAGATACAGACCCTTAGAAAATAGGCGACAGGTTTAGATAGAGGATCTGGATCGGCGCAGGCTTGGAGGGCCGAAGGGCCTGTTCCTGTGCTGTAATTTTCTTTGTTCTTTGTACTAAGTAATTTGGCAGGGGGTGGGATATAGAGTGGAGCGACAGTAGAGGGTGATGCACAGCCAAATATAGAAGAGAAACTAAGTCAGTCTGGAAGGCAGAACAAATATAGACCTGTTAAGGCACAAGCGAATTATGCAAGGCTGGATTGCATCTATTTTAACGCAAGGAGTCTGACAAGTAAGGCAAATGAATTGAGGGCGTTAACTAACAGAAGGGAATATGATATTATTGCTATCAGAGACATGGTCGAGGGAAGGGTAGGACTGGCAGCTCAATATTCCAGGGTATAGAATCTTGAGGCGTGATGGTGGGGGCTGTAAAAGAGGAGGTGGCATTGCACTATTGATCAAGGAGTCAATTACTGCAGGAAGGAGGGATGATATCTTAGAAGGTTCCTCAAATGAGGCCATATGGGTAGAACTTAAAAACAAAAAGAGGCAATCACTTTAGTCATAGAGAGATACAGCACTGAAACAGGCCCTTCGGCCCACCGAGTCTGTGCTGACCATTAACCACCCATTTATACTAATCCTACATTAATCCCATATTCCCCACCACATCCCCACAATTCTCCTACACTAGGGGCAATTTACCTATCAACCTGCAAGTCTTTGGCTGTAGGAGGAAACCGGAGCACCTGGCGGAAACCCATGTGGTCAGAGGGAGAACTTACAAACTCCACACAGGCAGTATCCAGAACTGAACCCAGGTCGCTAGAGCAGTGAGGCTGCGGTGCTAACCACTGCGCCACCACTTTGCTGGGAGCATACTACTTCCAAACAGTCAGGGAGAGATAGAGGAGCATATATGTAGGCAAATCTCAGAGAGGAGTAAAAATAATCGGGTAATAATAGTAGGGGATTTCAACTTCCCCAATATTAACTGGGATAGTCATAGTGCAAAAGGCTTTAAGAGGGCGGAATTCTTAAAATGCATAAAGGAGAGCTTTTTGAGCCAGCACGTAGAAAGTCCTACAAGAGAAGGGGCAGTACTGGACATCACCTTTGGGAATGAAGCCGGACAAGTGGTAGAAGTGTCAATGGGAAGCATTTCGGGGATAGTGACCATAACTCTAAAATTTAAGGTAGTTATTGAAAAGGACTGAATTGGGGGAAGGTTGGTTTCAATATGATAAAATAGGAAAAACAGGATCTGGCCAAAGTGGACTGGGAGCAGCTACATGTAGGAAAGTCTGCATCAGACCAGTGGGAATCATTCAAAAAGGAAATCATGAGAGTTCAGGGCCAACATGTTCCTGTACAGGTGAAGGGTAGGGCAAACAAGTCCAGGAACCCTGGATGTCAAGGGATATAGAGGATTGGATAAGGAAAAAAAAAAAAGGCTTATGGCAGATTCAGAGGGCTGAAAATAGCCCTAGAGGAGTATAGAAAGTGTAGGGGGGTGCTTAAAGTAATTAGGAGAGCGAAGAGGGGGCACGAATAAACACTGGCAGGCAAGATAAAGGAAAAGGCGTTTTATAAGTATATTAAGGGCAAGAGAATAACCAGGGAAAAAAAGAGTATGGCCCATTAGGGACCCAAGTGGCAGTCTGTGTGGAAGACTTAGATGAGGTTTTGAATGATTACTTTTCATCTGTGTTCACTATGGAGAAGGACGATGTAGGTATGGAGATCTGGGTGGGGGATTGTGATATACTTGAACAAATTAGCATTGAAAGGGAGGAGGTGTTAGCTGTTTTAGCAGGCTTAAAAGTGGATAAATCCCCAGGCATTGCGAGCGAGGAGTGAACAGCTGGGAAGTCAATTTCATCGGGAGTTTCGGTGGAGCAGGGACTGCTGGGTAAGTAGAAACCTATATATTTGGGCTGTGCAGATTCTCTTACCTTTTCGTTGTGCAGCTTTTCCAGGAGCACAGGCATTGCGAGCGAGGAGTGAACAGCTGGGAAGTCAATTTCATCGTGAGTTTCGGTGGAGCAGGGACTGCTGGGTAAGTAGAAACCTATATATTTGGGCTGTGTAAATTCTCTTACCTTTTCGTTGTGCAGCTTTTCCAGGAGCACAGGCATTGCGAGCGAGGAGTGAACAGCTGGGAAGTCAATTTCATCGGGAGTTTCGGTGGAGCAGGGACTGCTGGGTAAGTAGAAACCTATATATTTGGGCTGTTTCTGAACCCGAGACACTACTCTTGTAGTGTCTCCCACCCGCCCTCCTCCTCTTACCAAAAAAAAGGACTCGGTTGTGTGTAGGTAAGGTAAGGCTTTTTCTATTTCTCTTCTTGTTTTATCGTGTGATTGGTTAAAAACTTGGGAATTTAGAATAGTGGGAATGGAGGTTAAGGCAGTTGAATGTTCCTCCTGCAGAATGTGGGAGGTAAGGGTCGCCAGGGGTGTCCCTGCTGACTGCATCTGCGGGAAGTGCACCCAGCTCCAGCTCCTCGAGGACCGCGTTAGGGAACTGGAGCTGGAGGAACTTCGGATCATTCGGGAGGCGGAGGGGATTATTGAGAGGAGTTATCGGGAGGCAGTCACACCTCAGGTAAAAGAAGAAGGTAGATGGGTTACCGTCAGGGGAAGGAGAGGGAACCAGCAGGCAGTGCAGGGATCCCCTGTGGCCGTTTCCCTCAACAACAGGTATACCGTTTTGGATACTGTTGGGGGAGACGACTTACCAGGGGTAGGCAATGGGATACAGGTCTCTGGCGCAGAGTCTGTCCCTGTTGCTCAGAAGGGAAGGGGTAAGAGGAGCAGAGCATTAGTCATTGGGGACTCCATAGTTAGGGGAACAGATAGGAGGTTTTGTGGGAACGAGAGAGACTCACGGTTGGTGTGTTGCCTCCCAGGTGCCAGGGTACGTGATGTCTCGGATCGTGTTTTTGGGATCCTCAAGGGGGAGGGGGAGCAGCTCCAAGTCGTGGTACACATAGGCATCAACAACATAGGTAGGAAGACAGATGGGGATTTAAGGCAGAAATTCAGGGAGCTAGGGTGGAAGCTTAGAGCGAGAACAAACAGAGTTGTTATCTCTGGGTTGTTGCCCGTGCCACGTGCTAGCGAAGTGAGGAATAGGGAGAGAGAGGAGTTGAACACGTGGCTGCAGGGATGGTGTAGGAGGGAGGGTTTTGGTTTCCTGGATAATTGGGGCTCTTTCTGGGGTAGGTGGGACCTCTACAAACAGGATGGTCTTCACCTGAACCAGAGGGGTACCAATATCCTGGGGGGGAGATTTGCTAGTGCTCTTCGGGGAGGTTTAAACTAATTCAGCAGGGGGATGGGAACCTAAATTGTAGTTCCAGTGTGCAGGATGTTGAGAGTAGTGAGGTCAGGGATAAGGTTATAAGGACACAAGAGGGCACTGGCAAGCAAGAGCTTGGTTTAAAATGTGTCCACTTCAACGCCAGGAGCATCCGGAATAAGGTGGGTGAGCTTGCAGCATGGGTTGGTACCTGGGATCTCGATGTTGTGGCCATTTCAGAGACATGGGTAGAGCAGGGACAGGAATGGATGTTGCGGGTTCCAGGATTTAGATGTTTCACTAAGAACAGAGAAGATGGTAAAAGAGGGGGGGGGTGTGGCATTGTTAATCAAGGAAAGTATTACAGCGGCAGAAAGGACGTTTGAGGACTCGTCTACTGAGGTAGGCTGGGCCGAGGTTAGAAACAGGAGAGGAGAGGTCACCCTGTTGGGAGTTTTCTATAGACCTCCAAATAGTTCCAGAGATGTAGAGGAAAGGATAGCAAAGATGATTCTTGACAGGAGCGAGAGTAACAGGGTAGTGGTTATGGGGGACTTTAACTTTCCAAATATTGACTGGAAATACTATAGTTCGAGTACTTTAGATGGGTCTGTTTTTGTCCAGTGCGTGCAGGAGGGTTTTCTGACACAGTATGTAGACAGGCCAACCAGGGGCGATGCCACATTGGATTTGGTACTGGGTAATGAACCTGGCCAGGTGTTAGATTTAGAAGTTGGTGAGCACTTTGGTGATAGTGATCACAATTCGGTTAGGTTTACCTTCGCGATGGGCAGGGACAGGCATATACAGCAGGGCAAGAATTATAGCTGGGGGAAAGGAAATTATGATGTGATTAGGCAAGATTTAGGATGCGTAGGATGGGGAAGGAAACTGCAGGGGAAGGGCACAATCGAAATGTGGAGCTTATTCAAGGAGCAGCTACTGCGTGTCCTTGATAAGTATGTACCTGTCAGGCAGGGAGGAAGTTGTCGAGCGAGGGAGCCGTGGTTTACTAAAGAAGTTGAAGAGCTTGTCAAGAGGAAGAAGAAGGCTTATGTTAGGATGAGACGTGAAGGCTCAGTTAGGGCGCTTGAGAGTTACAAGCTAGCCAGGAAGGATCTAAAGGAAGAGATAAGAAGAGCAAGGAGAGGACACGAGAAGTCATTGGCGGATAGGATCAAAGAAAACCCTAAGGCTTTCTATAGGTATATCAGGAATAAAAGAATGACTCGAGATAGGTTAGGGCCAATCAAGGATAGTAGTGGGAAGTTGTGTGTGGAATCGGAGGAGATAGGGGAAGTGTTAAATGAATATTTTTCGTCAGTATTTACAGCGGAGAAAGAAAATGTTGTCGAGGAGAATACTGAGATACAGACTACTAGGCTAGATGGGATTGAGGTTCACAAGGAGGAGGTATTAGCAATTTTGGAAAGTGTGAAAATAGATAAGTCCCCTGGGCCAGATGGGATTTATCCTAGGATTCTCTGGGAAGCCAGGGAGGAGATTGCAGAGCCTTTGTCCTTGATTTTTATGTCGTCATTGTCGACAGGAATAGTGCCGGAAGACTGGAGGATAGCAAATGTTGTCCCCTTGTTCAAGAAGGGGAGTAGAGACAGCCCTGGTAATTATAGACCTGTGAGCCTTACTTCGGTTGTGGGTAAAATGTTGGAAAAGGTTATAAGAGATAGGATTTATAATCATCTTGAAAAGAATAAGTTCATTAGAGATAGTCAGCACGGTTTTGTGACGGGTAGGTCGTGCCTCACAAACCTTATTGAGTTTTTTGACAAGGTGACCAAACAGGTGGATGAGGGTAAAGCCGTGGATGTGGTCTATATGGATTTCAGTAAGGCGTTTGATAAAGTTCCCCGCGGTAGGCTATTGCAGAAAATACAGAAGTATGGGATTGAAGGTGAATTAGTGCTTTGGAACAGAAATTGTCTAGCTGAAAGAAGACAGAGGTTGGTGGTTGATGGTAAATGTTCATCCTGGAGTATAGTTTCTAGTGGTGTACCGCAAGGATCTGTTTTGGGGCCACTGCTGTTTGTCATTTTTATAAATGACCTGGATGAGGGTGTAGAAGGGTGGGTTAGTAAATTTGCGGATGACACGAAGGTCGGTGGAGTTGTGGATAGTGCCGAAGGATGTTGTAGGTTACAGAGGGACATAGATAGGCTGCAGAGCTGGGCTGAGAGATGGCAAATGGAGTTTAATGCGGAAAAGTGTGAGGTGATTCACTTTGGAAGGAGTAACAGGATTGCAGAATACTGGGCTAATGGGAAGATTCTTGGTAGTGTAGATGAGCAGAGAGATCTTGGTGTCCAGGTACATAAATCCCTGAAAGTTGCCACCCAGGTTAATAGAGCTGTTAAGAAGGCATATGGTGTGTTAGCTTTTATTAGTAGGAGGATCGAGTTTAGGAGCCACGAGATCATGCTGCAGCTGTACAGAGCTCTGGTGCGGCCGCACCTGGAGTATTGCGTGCAGTTCTGGTCACCGCATTATAGGAAGGATGTGGAAGCTTTGGAAAAGGTGCAGAGGAGATTTACTAGGATGTTGCCTGGTATGGAGGGAAGGTCTTACGAGGAAAGGCTGAGGGACTTAAGGTTGTTTTCGTTAGAGAGAAGGAGGAGAAGAGGTGACTTAATAGAGACATATAAGATAATCAGAGGGTTGGACAGGGTGGATAGTGAGAGGCTTTTTCCTCGGATGGTGATGGCAAACACGAGGGGACATAGCTTTAAGTTGAGGGGTGATAGATATAGGACGGATGTCAGAGGTAGTTTCTTTACACAGAGAGTAGTAGGGGCGTGGAACGCCCTGCTTGCAACAGTAGTAGACTCGCCAACTGTAAGGGCATTTAAGTGGTCATTGGATAGACATATGGATGAAAATGGAATAGTGTAGGTCAGATGGTTTCACAGGTCGGCGCAACATCGAGGGCTGAAGGGCCTGTACTGCGCTGTAATGTTCTATGTTCTATGTTCTATATCCCAGGCTGTTATGTGAGGCAAGGGAGGAGATTGCAGGGGCTGACACAAATTTTCAAATCTTCACTGGCCACAGGAAAGGTGCTGGAGGACTGGAGGACAGCGAAAGTGGTGCATTATTCAAGAAAGATAACAGGGATGAATCAGGTAATTACAGGACAGTGAGTCTAACATCAGTGGTTGGAAAACTATTGGAAAATTTCTGAGGGACAGGATTAATCTCCACTTGGGGAGGCAGGAATTAATCAAGGATAGTCAGCATGGCTTTGTCAGGGGGTGATCGTGTCTAACAAATTTGATTGAATTTTTCAAGGAGGTGACGAGGTGTGAAGGTGAGGGTAAAGCAGTTGATGTTGTCTACATGGACTTCAGTCAGGCTTTTGATAAGGTCCCGCATGGGAGATTGGTCAAGAAGATAAGAGCCCATAGAATCCAGGGCAATTTGGCAAATTGGATCCAAAATTGGCTTAGTGGCAGGAAGCAGAGGGTGATGGTTGAGGCTTGTTTTTGCGATTGGAAGCCCATGACCAGTGGTGTACCGCAGGGATCAGTGCTGGGACCCTTGCTGTTTGTCATGTACATTAATGATTTAGACACGAATATAGGAAGCATGATTAGTCAGTTCGCAGATGACACGAAAATTGGTGATGTCGTAAATAGTGAGGAGGTAAGCTTTAGATTACAGGTCGATATTAGATGGGCTGGTAAGATGGGCAGAGCAGTGGCAAATGGAATTTAATCCTGAGGAGTGTGAGGTGATGCATTTTGGGAGGACTAACAAGGCAAGGGAATATACAATGGATAGTAGGACCCTAGGAAGTACAGAGCGTAAGAAGAACCTTGGTGTACTTGTCCATAGATTACTGAAGGCAGCAACACAGGTAGATAAGGTGATTAGGAAGGCATATGGAATACTTGCCTTTATTAGCTGAGGCACAGAATATGAGCAGTGAGGTTATGATGGAGTATATAAAATGCTAGTTAGGCCACAGCTGGAGTACTGTGTACAGTTCTGGTCACCATACTATAGGAAGGATGTGATTGCACTGGAGAGGATGCAGAGGAGATTTTCCAGGATGTTGCCCAGGCTGGAGCATTTCAGCTATGAAACAGAGACTGGATAGGCTAGGGTTGTTTTCCTCAGAGCAGAGGAGGCTGAGGGGTGGGGCCTGATTGAGGTATACAAAATTATGAGGAGCATAGATAGGGTAGATAAGAAGAAACGTTTTCCCTTAGCGGAGGTGTCAATAACCAGGCGGCATAGATTTAAGGTAAGGGGCAGGAGGTTTAGAGGCGATTTGCGGGAAAAAATTTGCACCCAGAGGGTGGTTGGAATCTGGAACACACTGCCTGAAGGGGAGGTAGAGGCAGGAACTCTCAACATTTGAGAAGTATTTAGATGAGCACTTGAAACGCTGTAGCAAAGCTCTGGGCCAAGTGCTGGAAAATGGGATTAGAGTAGATAAGTGTTTGATGGCCAGCATGGACACAATGGGCTGAAGGGCCTGTTTCTGTGCTGCATGACTCTATGACTATGACCAGTTAAGCATGGTTTACTGGTGGTGTTTGAAGGATAAATGTTGGCCAGGAGACCAGAAGAACTCCTTTGCTCTTATTCTAAAAGTGCCATGAGATCTTTAATATCCACCTCAACAGGCAGGCTAATTTAGTTTTGTGTCTCGTCTGAAAGATGACATCCGAGATAGTGCAGCACCCCCTCAGTACAGCACTGAAATGTCAACCTACATTGGAATCTCTCTCTTACCACCCCTCCCCCCCACCACCCCGACCCGCCCAAACAATGGATGGTAAACGTCAAAGAGGTATTAAAGACTAATCTACAGACAATGTGTCCCCAGTACACTGCATATGCACACAATGTACATTTCTTAAGACACCAGATATCAAGGCGTCCGAATGTTCTGCTGTGGGGAAGACAGGACATTTCATTAATATTTAAAAAGGGCTCCTACTGTGCAATTGGGAGTCTGCCTTCAAATTCACTACTGCTGCGAGAGTTTCTCAGGGCTTTGGAAACTCAACAGCAAGAGGAAGCCCAGAACTGCCAACTCTACAAGGTAAGCACATTTCTCAGCACTCCTTGTGGGCAAGAAAGAGCAGGTGTGCTTACTCAGGCTTCATCGGGAAGACTTCAGCCTTCACATTCCCAGTCAATGACCTCTTTTTCTCCCCCCGCATTGTTACCTCTCTCCCTCCCAGCCAGGATTGCTGACCTAACCCCTCCCAGCCACAAGCAGGCCTCTCAGACCTCCCAAATGCCAGGGATGATCCCCTGCTGTGGCCATCTGCCACTGATGGTCCCTCCCAACTGCCAGCCAAGCTGTCAATTTGGCTGGCTGCTGGGCAGGAAATGGATCAATAAGTTAAGTTGGCAGGACCTCCATATCCCTGGCCTTGTTGGCTTCTTTTGCCATTTTTCAGCCTCCCCCAAAACCCTCCCTGCAAGTATCAGTGAACTCCAATTATGGAGTTCTGAAGAAAGGTTATCAACTTGAAACAATAACATTTTTTCTCTCCACGGATGCTGTCTGATCTGCTGAGTTTTTCTAACATTCTCTGTCTTTACTTTGGGTGTTCAAGTCTTGGAAGTAGGGTTTGAATATAAATGAAGTAGCAGACTTGCAGTGCTGAGCAGGTGGCTTGCTCAAAGGATGAATGAGCAGCAACTTAGTTCAGTGAAGCCCATGGAACATAAATCTGAAAGGTGACCTGAAAGGCACGTCCCTTCTTCTAGTTCAACGATAATCTGAAACTAGCCTCAAAGCCCAAATTGGTCAAATTCACAGGCGATAAAGGACAGCTGCTATGGTTTTCATTTCTACTTGCAGTTAGATAGCCTCGGTTCACTTCATTAACCAGTGACTGCTGAGTTTTACTGTGTGCACAGCAGCACAGCGATGGCATCATGCTGGTTATAAAACTGATTTCTTATATGAATCAGCTTACCAACACTTTGAAATGCATTGAAGTGAGTGAATATAAGGTATAGCCCTTTTGGTGTTGAAAGGCCATCAAGGGCTCTTGAAAGGATGTGAAATACTAATTGGCATCACTTCAATTAGAGAAGGAAACTGAATTGAAACTTACTTTTCAGTATTTATTACATTTTCTGATGTTCTGTTACTGGGGGTCGGGGGGGGGGAGAATTACTTTCTATTATAAAGTCACATGCTATTTTATACCTTTATCTCATGTACGATCACCTTTATTACTCTTTCACTCAGGTCAGTTCACCTTTATTACACTCAAGCCACCTATCTGTAAGGAGGGAAAGGAAGGTCTTCCCTGATGTGTGGGTTTTAATAAGTTAAGACTTCATTAAGCCACATATTGGGTGGAATCTTGTGCCCTTTAAAAAAACATCGTGGGTTGGGGCCACCTCCGGATCCCGACTCCATGCTGGCTGTCAGGGCGCCCATCTGGGAGATAGTCCTGGAGGCAGCCAATTAAGAGGTTGCCTCTGGGTCAGCCATCCAATTAAGGATGGTGGGCAGGATCTTGAGGACATCAGCCCCACTGCCAGAGGTGGGCACTGCTCCTGTAGGAAGGGGACCGTGAGGTTGCCTCCATCTTGAAGCACCCTCGAAAGAGCTATTCAAGTTAATAAAATAAACAGTAGTCACAGCTGCCAGGCCACCCTATCGATGATTGGCGGCTGCAGCGGTGGCCTCCCGATGGAAGAGGCTCTGTTGGGGGGCGGGGCTGTGGGTGATGAGCATAGATAGCTGCACGGGCCCTCCAGGCCAGCCACCAGCAAGCCACATCCAGGCACATGCCAGATTGACCTGCAGTTGGTGGCGGCGGGGTGGGGGGGTGGTGGTGCCCAGCAGCCTCCCCAATCAGCCCACAAAGCGGCAGTTAATTATGCAGATTGGCTACCCGCTGCTGTCCTGATGACCCACCGCCAGGATGATCACCCAGAGGCGGGAACACATTCACCCACTGACCCAACACCAAGTTTTGTGAATTTCTTCCTGGTCGTGCCTTCAAGCCCACCCTTTTGGGACAAGGAAGATACCACCCACTGTGTACACAGTTTCAGTTGGGTTATCTGGCAAATGGGATTAGGTAGACAGGTCAGGTGTTTTAATGCATCGGTGCAGACTCGATGGGCCGAAGGGCCTCTTCTGCACTGTATTATTCTGTGATTCTGTGAACTTCCTCTCCTCCCACCCTTTGTAATAGTATTGGAAACTGGTTTCTATTCATGACTTTAGAATTATTAACCTCACCGGAAAAGCTGTAAAAGTCCTCAGGCATTTACAAATATGCCAGTGAACACCTGGCAGATCTATCTTGAGTGCATTTTTTTTCCCCCCACACAAAATAATTTTCACCTTGCAGTAAATGCTGACAGCAGTTACTATAAATATGGCTAGAACTAGGTAATCAGGCGTTTTGCAAAGAAGCTCGTCAACCACTCTCCAAATATTCACCATTTCCCTTATTGTTAAGGAAAGGGCCAATTAGGGCTTCAGCAGCAATAGCTTTAACTGGTTTACATTTCTTATATGTTAGCGTTTAATGTTGCTAGGCCTGGACGGCTTGGGCGAATGGAAAGGATAACAGTTGGATTTTAAACTTCAACATGCCTGCAACATCACAAAGAATCATGATAGTTCTATATATTTCTCTGGATTTGTAAAGTCACAGAGTTATCTCATTGGCTGAACAATGGAGTTCATAACATGAAAACACAATTGAGTCCATTATCATCAGATTAGAATGTCTATAGTTTTGCCTTTATGGATCTCATAGGCATAACCTCAAGCGTTTATTCTCAAATGGTCCAACATAATGTAAGGATGTGAAACCATTCTATGCACGGTCATTAAACGGCATTTTGTTACAAAACTACTAATGAGAAAATTTCAGTTTAGAAAGAAATTATTTATAACTAAGAATTAAAGAATACTACATGGCTGCTGATATAAAGAAAATAAATGCCTCACTTGGGATCCAGGAATGACTTGTTCAATAGCATGTAGTAATGCATTTTTAAATACATCAGTCATTACCTAGTCTGTATTCTCTATAATTACATTCATTTGCACTCATTTTTGTATATAGGTGGAGGAATAGCTCTGATGTAGAATAGTTAACAGGATCTAGGTGTGAATGAAATAGTTTCCACTTGATCATTTCTTTTGTGCCCAACCTGCAATTTAATTGGTAATAGAAAGCAGTAATTTTGGCCACTATAGTTATAGTATTTATAGCACAGAAACAAGATATTCAAAACAATGCTGGTTTTTATGCTCCAAATGAGTATCCTGCCATCCTTCATTTAACTTGAACATACCTTCCTATTCGTTTCACCCTTCCTCTTAGCTTCCCCTTAAATGCATCTGCTTACGTGCCATAACATGGGTGGCACAGTGGCTAGCACCGCAGCCTCACAGCTCCAGCGACCCGGGTTCAATTCTGGGTACTGCCTGTGTGGAGTTTGCAAGTTCTCCCTGTGTCTGCGTGGGTTTTTGCCGGGTCCTCCGGTTTCCTCCCACCATCAAAGACTTGCAGGTTGATAGGAAAATTGGCCATTATAAATTGCCCCTAGTATAGGTAGGTGGTCGGGGAATATAGGGACAGGTGGGGATGTGGTAGGAATATGGGATTAGTGTAGGATTAGTATAAATGGGTGGATGATGGTCGGTACAGACTCAGTGGGCCGAAGGGCCTGTTTCAGTGCTGTATCTCTAAATAAAAATAAATAAAAACTACTTCTTGTGAGATAAAGTTTCACACTGTAACCATTCTCTGCATTTCTCAAACTCCCCATAGGATTCATTAGTGACTCTCTTATACTTATGACCTTTAGTTTTGGTCTCACCCACAATTAGAAGCATCTTCTGTACATTTGCCCTGTCAAATCCTTTCATAATCTGAAAAACTTCAATCAGGTCACCCCTCAGTCCTCTCTTTTCCAGAGAAAAGTGCCCAGACTTTTCAATGTTTTTCTGATAGGTATAACCTTCTAGTTTTGATATCATTCTAGTAAATCTTTTTTGCACCTTCTCCAGTACCTTTATATACTTTTCAAAAATATGGAAATCAGAACCATGCAATACTCCAATTGTTGTCTAATCAAGATTCTATACAAGTTTAACACAACTTTTGATTTTCAATTCTATCTTTCTAAAAATGAACTCCAGTGCATTGTTAGCCTTTTAATGGCCTTATTAACCAGCATTGCTACTTTTAATGATTTGTGTATCTGTACCGCCAGATCCATCTGCACCTCTAGCACATTTAGGAACTTATTTTCTAAGGAGTATGTGGTCTCCTTATACTTCTTACCAAAATGAACCACCTCACACTTAGCTATATTGAAGTTAATTTGTCAATTCCCTACCCATTTTGAAAGTTTATCTCTGTCTCCCACTATTTTGGCGTATTCCTCCTATTCACCCAAGCCCCACCTGTGACGGTACATAGGCTTGATTAAGTAGAATTTGGAAATAGTGTATTCTGCCTTTTAGAGTTAAAGATTGAATGGATGGTCAGTTTTAGAACTCACTGAAATTCCCCTTTAAGAAGGTAGAGCTAAATATTTCAAGGTCTCTGTTAGAATAGAATTTCTGTTGCAGGGAATTGGAAGATAAAAACACACATTGAAATATCCTGTCAGTAAGAGGTAGCAACAAACTTAATTGGTTTGTGCAGACAGGTCGGCTCCGGAGGTTGCTTTGGGGTGCCATGGAAAGGGCAATTAACAATAAATGGAAGGTACTAACAGTAACAAGAGGTCAAGTAAACACAATTATAAACATTTTGACCAGATAAAAGCTCACAACTTCAAATTTCAGTAAAACATTAAGTGGAGATGGTAATTAAAAATATGGATTTTAAAAGGAACATAGGAAGGTCACATCTAATGCAACAGTCATATGACACCTTAGAAATTGTATAAAAATAAGAGGGTTTGAAAGCAAAGTTTAGGGAAGTTGTATCCTCAAACAACACTTCTCAGTCTATGCCTTACTCGGGGGATTTAAGGTAAAAGTTTACTTTAAATTTTGATGGATATTCTGGATACTCTAAGATAATTTTGCTGTAACATTAGCAAGGTTAAACTTTTAGATTCTATGTTAGAAATAAGAATATGTGTTGCATCTCAAATATTTGATATTGTGATATATGTATCCACTTAAGATGTTTATTGCATGTGTCATGGTCCTGTAGTTTTTTTTCTCTCCGGGAAATATGTAGTGTGTCTTTAAGGCTTGCAAAGGATCAGTACTGCTTTAAGAACCAGCAAACCTCAGGAGTTAGAGAAAATGCATTTTGATTGCCATTGAATACAGCCATATGGAGAGGGAACCAACCAGCTTCAGATAATGCATCCTGGTTACCCAGCAACAGCCATTCAGGGACCCAGGACCGGAAATACAATGTTACAATTCAATTTTGAACTGGCTTTTTACTTCAAGACAGTCTGTTCTAACAGAGAACATAGACAGACAGCTGGTGTTAGGACCTGAAAGAAGAGCTTTCTGCCATTTAAACTGAAGGAAGAGAATTTTGCCTGTTTAATTATCATCTCTCAAAATTCTAAAAATAAGTCAAGCCAAAACAGAGATCTCTGGTAATTTAAACTGAAAGAAGGGAAGTTAGACTGTGACAATCTTTTATCCCTCAAAAACTCTAAAGTCAGATTGATTCTATTCAAAGTGTTTGCAAGTTGTTAATTGTTGAAATCCATCGCTGAAGGAAGGAAAGCATCACTTACTGGAATTAGACTACGGACTGTTCTACTGTGGAAGAACCTTTTTTCCCCATTGGACGGCTGTCAGGACCTCAAGCAACATTGGACAGTAAATTTGCAAGGACTCTAATTTTTTCTATTTTAAATGTTGTTTATATCTTCATAGTGTTTAAGAATTCAGTTTTTCCTAATTAAACAGTTACTTTCTTGATTTAAAGACACCTGGTTTGGTTAGCCTCATTCAGGGGTTAATAGATGGTACAATTTGGCTGGGTCTTTCTTTAATTTGGAAAGTTTAAAATGATATGTTAAGTGATCTGTGGAGGGATGGGATTGAATTAATAGTGCGTTTCTCCCCCCACAATCAGAATCATATATTTTGATTGGGGGCTTTGACTGGAGCGGTTGGTCATAACACATGTTAAATTCTTAAATAAATAT